>NC_143056.1:29855000-30480000 GCF_052426305.1 Pelodiscus sinensis
AACTACTGGTCACAGGTGAGGGAGCTGTTCTGACCTTGTAGCCTGCTGCAGCAAGGGTGCTGCTTCTCCCAGCGGCCAGATCCTCCAGTTAACTGGTAAGCATGCGAATAAGGCTAATGCTTACCAGATAACTGTTTAATCTTTTATATTCCTAATATCTTTCTCCAATACCATCAAACTGACAGATAGCTTTGTAGTTAAAATACAGTATTGTGAACCTGAAGATCAGGAGTTATTTACTATTATTATTTGTATTGCAGTAGTACGCAGGAACTCCAATCATGGACCAGACAATCACATACTTCTTGTGTGGCATTGGGCAAGTCACTATGCCTTACCTTGCTTCACATTCCCTTTTATAAAATGGGACTAACTAATCCACCTTTTGAAAATTGAGATAATTAAGAGCAGGGGTGGGCAATAAGCTAGAGGCAGCTTACCAGCCATTTATTTACCTTCATGTCTGCAGGTATGACCACTTGCAGCTCCTGTTGGATGCAGATCGCCATTCCCGGCCAATGGGAGCTGCGGGAAGTGGTATCCCAGTCCATGCTGCTTCCCATGCCTCCCATGGGCCAAAAATAGCCATTCACGGCCAACAGGAGCTGAAAGCATACCTGTGGAGGCACAGGTCAATAAAGCACCAGTGGCCCACCAAGGGCTGACCGTGGAGAATTGTGTCTGGTCCATGTGCCACTTATTCCCCACCCCTGCTTAAGAGTCATAAACATCAAGCTATTTCAGTAGCACCTTGCTACTGAAATGCAAAGCAGCTGTAGAGTTTGAAGCATCTATTGAAGAATACTGGCTAAAGGTGGATATCTATTGGTGGATATCTAGAGGGGTAACTAGTGGTGTCCCCCAAGGGTCAGTCCTGGGACCAGTCCTTTACAACTAATTCATAAATGATCTGGAGAAAGGGGTAAGCAGTGAGGTGGTAAAGTTTACAGATGATACCAAACTGTTTAGGATAGTCAAGACAGAAGCAGACTGTGAGGGACTCCAAAAAGATATTGCCAAACTGAGCGATTGGGCAACAAAATGGCAAATTAAATTTAATGTGGATAAGTGTAAAGTAATGCACATCGGGAAAAATAACCCCACATATACGTACAGTATGATAGGGGTTAATTTGGCTACGACAAATTAGGAAAGAGATCTTGGAGTTATCGGGGACAGTTCTCTGAAAACTTCCACACCGTGTGCAGCGGCGGTCAAAAAGGCAAATAGGATGCTAGGAATTATTTAAAAAGAGAGAATATAAGACAGAATATCTTACTGTCCCTGTATAAAACTATGGTACGCCCACATCTTGAATACTGAGTACAGATGTGGTCTCCTCATCTCAAAAAAGATATTTTGGACTTGGAAAGGGTTCAGAAAAGGGCAACTAAAATGATTAGGGGTTTGGAATGGGTCCCATATGAGGAAAGGTTAAAACGACTGGGACTTTTTAGTTTAGAAAAGAGGAGACTGAGGGGGGATATGATAGAGGTCTATAAAATCATGAGTGGTGTGGAAAGGGCAGATAAAGAAAAGTTATTTATTAGTTCCCATAAAAGAAGAACTAGAGGACACCAAATGAAATTAATGGGTAGCAGATTTAAAACTAATAAAAGGAAGTAGTTCCTCACACAGCATGTAGTCAGCCTATGGAACTCCTTGCCAGAGGAGGCTGTGAAGGCTAGGACTAGAACAGAGTTTAAAGAGAAGCTAGATAATTTCATGGAGGTTAGGTCCATAAAAGGCTATTAGCCAGGGAATAGAAATGGTGTGCCTGGCCTGTTTGTCAGAGGCTGGAGAGGGATGGCAGGAGACAAATCACTTGATCATTGTCTTCGGTCCACTCTCTCTGGAGCACCTGGTGCTGGCCACTATTGGCAGACAGGCTACTGGGCGGGTGGACCTTTGGTCTGACCCAGTACGGCCGTTCTTATATTATGTTCTTATGGCATTTGGTATTGGCCATCATTGGCAGACAGAATACTGGGCTGGATGGACTATTGGTCTTACCCAGTATGGCTGTTCTTATGTTCTCTGAGTTTTAAGTGCTGACCTTTACCGTTCTAAATGGTTTGAGAGACTTCCTCTATCCTTAAACCATATTTCTACAGTCATGCCCATCTAAATTACTTGATCTGGAATGATCCCAGTGCAAAGAAGATGGATTTAATTGTAACACAATCTTTGAAAGATCCTCTACTTTGGAACATACTCCCTGGAACACAACAGGATCCATTAATCTACCAGAACCTAGATTTGTTAGTCTTCCAAACTTGCTGGTTTTCCCTTTTTCTGTGACATTTGGAGAGGGGACAAGAAGAGATTAAATAGAAACAGTATTACAGAGATGTAAGGCAGGGATGTTAAAGTGTATTTTTTGTAAATGATTTTTGTAAATGCTGAAATTTTCAGCAATTACACATTTATATATGGGGGGAAGGCAGCTCCACAGCAGCTCCTTGCAAGTACCAGCTCTTCTTCCCTTCCCTCCCCTCCACCTCTCATATAGAGGCAGCAGGGAGGGGGGGGGGCGGAGTGTGAGGAGACATTGCATGGAACCATGAGGGCTAACTAATGAGCCCAGGCTCATCGGTTAACTGTTTAAACAAATACACTAACATATCCCTTATGTGGGGTGTGCTTGAATGAGTAACTGGTGGCAGTTTTAAAGGTATTTAATGTAATTGATTCTTTACTGAGAGTTACTAATACTGCAGAGGCTTAGTACCTAGTAGGAATACTTCTAGCATGACACTTCTAGCATGACAACAAATTTTAACATTAATAGCTAACAAAGATAACAGCTGTCTAGCTCCCAGAGCCCATGTAAAATAGCCTGAGAGGTTGTTTTGGTGATAGATCTACAAGTTGTTCCTCAACCTTGAAATTGAGGAACACTGGAAGGGCAAAAGTGGGCCAAACTGTACTTATTATGACTAGAAGATTTATATACCAAGCAAAACCAACAGTTTTCAGAAATTCATATAAAGTTGGTAATATGTATTTACATTATTTAGAAGTACAAGTTAAACAACTAAAGAGAATGCCTCATTCTAATATACTAAAGGTGTCTGTCAGATGCTTCTATATCACCACATAATCCAAAACCATTCAAAAAAAGGTGTTGAATTACTGGGTAAGCGTTGCATTAAAAAAAAAAAAACAAGAGTTCATGTTTACCTAACAGCTTAGTAGCAGTCTAGTTTTTCCAATATTTAGACATTATAAAGTTAGATTAGTGATTTCGTTTTAAAACAGGGGAACATACAAATAAGTGCACTGATAATTAAAACTGCAACACAAAAACTAAGCTAAAAAAATTAACTCTGATTTAACTCATAATTTTACTTTTCCCCCACATCATCAATTACAAAGGTTATGTCTACATTGCATTCCTCCTTCGAGAGGAATGCAAATGCAGACAAACAAAATTGCAAATGAAACACAGATTTGAATTTCCTGCGCTTCATTTGCATAATTGTGGCCAGCTGCTTTTCCGAAATACCGTATTTCGATTAAAAAACCAGGGTTATTTAAAAAAGCACCCCTTCCTTCTAAATAAACCTCATTTTTTAAGGAGTAACGGTTATTTCAAAGGAAGAGGTTCTTTTAGAAATAACCCCGTGTGGACCACTTTTTTCCCTCTAAATACAGTATTTTGGAAAAGCGATGTTCTTTGCTTCATTTGCAATTTCATTTGTCTGTATTTGCATTCTTCTCTCTTGAAGGAATGCAATGTAGACATACCCAGACAGATTAGTGGCCTTAGTTCTCAATTAATTTAGAAAAGTCAGTAGAGATCATTGCTTTGGAACCCTAAAATTAGATGTCTTGGTTTACCTGCATGGAATTGCCTGTTTCTCTTTCTATTTACAGTTACTACAAGTTTCCAGAATTGGTATTAAACCAGCTCCACACATTTATTCCAGTTCCTCCACTCGCACCCCAAATAACATTGTCAGACATCACAAGTTACTGCTGACTAAAAACATGTGCTCTTAAACATCAGTCACTTTTAAATGACCATGAGACTCCAAACCACACTTTGCTCTGAAATAGGGATGTGAAAGGTTAACTATTATGCATCACCATTAAGGCGTGATGCTTATCAGTTCTGATTAACGTATGGGGGCTGGAGCAGCTTCCTGCCTGCTGTGGGGCCCATCAGAGACAGGGGATGCTGCGGGCAGGCGCAGGCAGTGACTGCTCCAACCATGCTAAGCAGCCTCTGCCTGCAGTGGTTCATTTTTAACTGGTTAACCAATTACAGCAAACTTCCGATAATCCGGCACCATTAGGACCCAGGGGGTGCCGGATTATCAGACATGCCAGACTATCAGAAGGGGGGCTATGAGGGGTCTGGAGTGGGGTGGGAGGGGATGCCACCCCAGACTCCTCATCGCCCCCCCTTACGATAGTCCGGCTCTGCCCCAGGCGTCCCTGATTCAGCTGCTGCTGGCACCAACCCAGCAGCACTCCAGCTGCTCTTGGGGACCCCTGGGGCAGAGCAGCTGGGGTCCTGCCGGGTTGGTCCCGCAGCGCCGTCCTTTGGCGCTGCGGGACCAACCCGGCAGCACTCCAGCTGCTCTGCCCCAGGCATCCCCCAGAGCAGCTGGGGTGCTGCCGGGTTGGTCCCACAGCCCCGAGGGGCAGCGCTATGTGACCAACCCGGCAGCACCCCAGCTGCTCTGCTCCCGGCTTCCCCGATTCAGCTGCTGGTCAATTTCAGCAGCAGCTGAATGGGGGAAGCCTGTCCTGCTGCCCCAGCACTTCCGGGTTCCTGATGGTGCCGGACCATCAGGAGTCCCGGAGCATTGGATGCCGGACTAATGGAGTTTTACTGTACATGGAATTTTACATCCCTACTCTGAAAGCACTCCAGAGAGCTAAAATCTTTTAACCTTCCACAGAGATCAAATGGCAGGAGATGGCCACTTGCAGCTTGAATGATTCCCCAGTTTTAGCCATCCTCAGCACACAACAACCATAATGATTAAGACATTTTCCCCTTTACTAAATTAATGTAACCAAAAGCGAAGTTTGAGCTTGTGGTTACTATCACTATGCTGTTCCAAAGAACAAGCCAAGACTTATAGCAGCGATGGGGAACCTCAGGTCCAGGGACCATATCTGGCCCCCGAGGCTCAGGACTCTGGCCCCAGCATTGGAGAGCACGCGCTGGCACTCCAGCCACCCTGCTGCACCATCGTGGGATTGGCACACAGAATATCTACTTGGTTGGGCCCCCTAGGCTCTGGTGTGGGAGGGGAAACCATGGGGAGAGTCTCTCTCTCTCAATCAGGGAGTGTCTTTCTGCTCCTCACTTCTCCCAACTGATTTTTCTGTGGGTCAGTGGCTCCTGACCCAAAAGAGATTCCTCAGCCCTGGCTTATAGACTTATAAAGTCTATATTAAATACACACATGAGTTTCAGAGTAAGTCTAGATTTAAATCAAAACTCTAATTGACATTTAATTTTTTTTTTTGCAAATGCCATAGTTTAAAACCTACGATGTTGGTTTCCATCTTTAGAGAATTTACCTATGTGCAGTTTTATGTGGAAGAACTAATTTTAGTTCCTGCTCATATTTGTGTTGGGTTGGAAAATACTCTAGGATTTTCATTGAAAGATGCCAAAAAAGCAGTAATCCATTATATAGGCCTCTAGAAAAATAAACTAATGAAACCGTTATTGTCACCAATCCCCTCTTGCTGAAGCACTGAGAAATTATGTGGCTTACCAAGGTCACATAACTAGCACGTGGCAGAGCTGGGCTTTCAGGAGTTCCTGACTCAGGCCACTATATCATGTTGCCTCCATACAACTAGCTCAGGAATAAGTTTTTATATGCTGAACGTATTATAATAGCCAAATTCTAGGCTTATAAAACCGCGATAGGCGTGAGAAGCAAAAGCAAGAGAATGGCTCGGACCGAGCAGGAGTGAAACTGTTCTTATTTTCTTCATCTCCGATGCCGTCTTACCCCACGGGGATACCACTGAGAGCGGACAGCCCCAGGTTTCGTATCCCCGCGTCGGGCTGCTCCCTCTCCAATCCACAGGAGCACACCCAGGAACAAGGCCGGTCCCAGCAAATCGCCAGAACTGGTTCACCTCCGTGACGTGGGACCTGCCTCCCCTCCGAATCGCCTATGCACCCGCTTCAAACCCCGCTACTCCCCTCACCCGGTACGCGCGTGGCAGGCCCAGGAACACCCCTCGCTCAGCCGGGCCGCCTCCGTCCCGCCGGCAGCGACGCTCCCTTCCCCGCCCCGCCGAGAAGCGGCTTCTCCTACCTTCCTCAACCGGAAAAGCGGCGGGCAGGCGAGCGGCCCGATCCCATCACCCCGCTGCCCCGCGCCGGGAAGGAGCCGGGGCCGCTGCCCAGCTCGATCGCTGCCTCCAATGCCGGGCAGAGGCCATCTCGCTGTGGCCGCTGCCTGGCCGCCCCGGAACCCGTGCGCTTCCGGGGATGCAGATTTCCACTTCCGCTGTACTCCGCTCTGCTTCCGAGGTACCGGCGGAGCTAATTGAGTGCACGTGACTAGGGATATCGGCGCGAACTGTCGCCCGCCGCCATCTTGGCTGTAGCCGGTAGCCGCCGATGGACAGGGTGGGGTTAAGATGGCTGCAGGGCTGGGTCTTGTGGTTCCAATGGGCTCCATAGAGACCCAAGGATGCGCCCTCACCTCCCCCCCGCCCGGTTCTCACCAGTGTTTCAGCTGCCCCCTGTTTGCTCCCAGTAGAGGGGGAGCGTGTGAAGCCCCCTCCCCCGGGGTGGTTCCCTCTGAGGCTGTGCAGCACTGGGGGGAGGAGACGTCGCATGCTCCCCCATCCCTAGGTCTCGCTGGGCTGGGCGCAGTGGAGCGGTAGAATGATCGTGGGCCGAATGTGGCCTACGAGGCTGACTTACCCACCCTCGCAGTAGCCCCCTGACCCATGTTTTCCCGCAGTCCCAGGAATCAGCAGGTGGCGGTGTAACCAGGGAAAGTGCTTTGGAGGTGGTTGAAATGCAGCAACTGCCGTTCAGAGATCTTATGAAGAGTGTCAATTTGCAGAGTGTGTTTTAAGGGGCTCAGCTACGATTAAGGGTGCTGGAACCTTTGTAAAAGTGGGGGTCATGAGCACCAAAGCAAGGGCGCCATATCGGGCATGTAGGGGGTGCAGCAGCCGTGCACTCTGGGACATGGCTAGCTTTTCATCCTGTTCCCCGGAAGCTAAGGCTAGGTCGACACTGGCAGCTTCTTGCTCAAGAACTCTCTTGAGGAAGAGTTCTTGTGCAAAAACTCTTCCACAAGAGAGCGTCTACACTGCCATGTGCTTTTGCACAAGAGCATCTATGGCAGTGTAGACGCTCTCTTGCGCAAGAAAGCTCATTTTAACCATAGGGGCTTCTTGCACAAGCAATTCATGTTGCCTGTCTACACTGCCCTCTTCTGGAAGAGCTCTTGCACTAGAGGGCTTATTTCTCATGGGGGAGAAGAATAACTCTTCCGGAAGAAGCCCTGTTTTACAATGCTGTACTGTAAATTTACTTCTGGAAGAACGCTCGTGCAGTGTAGACAGCCGGCAAGTTTTTGCAGAAGAATGTCTGTTCTTGCACAAGAAGCTGCCAGTGTAGATGTAGCCTAAGTGAATGAGGGGAAAGTGCTTGCATTTTGTGCATTCTACCAGATGGTTTCACCAAAAATATCAGGACCCCCCCCTCCAACAAAAGCACCGGAAAAAATTTGTTAAGAAAAAAAAAAAAAGCACGCTGGGCTGCCAAAATACAATCCTCCACAGCTCTCCTGCCACTCCCTCCCGCACTAAGTGTCTGTCGAGTGCCAAGCTGGGAAAAGCAGAAAATACCAGACATTTTATGTGTCTGGTATTTTCTCAATTTCTTTACTGGACAGAAGGCACAAATACTGGACACCTGGCTGATGAGCTCTCTTTACCAGCCAGGTGTGAGAGGAATACATGGAATGTAAGCACTTTCCCCTCATTCCATTAGCATCCGGGGAACGGGATGAAAAGCTAGTCACGTCCTGTAGCACACACCTGCTGCCCCCCCCCATCACCACGTGCCTGAAATGGCACCATCGTGCCAAAGGGATTATGCCCCCTACTTGATAATGTGGCTTCAATTTGGAACAGTAAGCAGTGTTGCCGCATTTGTCCAAATTGCAAGCGTCAGGCCAACTGGTGGATTACTACGCAAAATCGAGTCCAATTCAGCCAATTCAGGGCCACCATGCCCCATATCTCTTCCCTGTGAGGCCCCACACCTGGCCAGGTCAGAAAATGGAGCCTAGGTAGAATGAGCATATTCCCCTGCCCTCCCTCGCATAGAGCTGGTAGAGCCACTTGCCTGAGCCCTGCACAGACCTGAGCCCCTGCTCCCTGTCTCCCACTCCAGCCCCCTGTGGAGCTTGCCTGTACCCCTTTTCCCATTCGCTCCTAGCTTGGTTTGCTGAACTAGCCCAAGCCCTGTCTACTCTTTCACCACCAACCATCTACACAGAGCTGTCCAAAGTCCTCCCTCTTCCTTTCTGCCCCCAAGGAGCTGGCCTGAGTCCAGCCTCTTGTCCCTCTCAGCCCAACAGCTCATCCTTCCCCCCAAACTGATGATTAGTTGTTATTTTTTCCCATTTGCTCTTGCCCATTTTTGCCAAAATTTGAAACATTCAGGGTCAAAAACTGGATGTATGATTATCCTGGGCCAGGTGTCCCCAATTTTTTTGGTTGTGCCCTGCTTACCTGATCTGTTCACCCTTGGGAGTAGAGGCCCAGGACTGCAGTTGGGGGTTAGGAGGTGTGGTTGGAATGTGGCCAGAAGCAGATCCATGGCCGGGGCTGTGGGCATGGCTGGATTGGGGGCAGAGCAGGACTGGGTAGTACCTGGCCCCGATTGAAGCTGTCCTTACTGCACCCTCAGCTGAAATCTAGCTGTCTAATTAGTCTGTATTACCAAATGTTGTTATTTTATCATTAATTAATCTGTCATCAATTTTATGACACCTGATGTTTTTCTAAAAGCCCAAGATCCTGGAATCATTTCACTACAGAATCTTAGCTTTCATTAAAAACAAAATAACTGTGTGGCCCTTGTAATTGTGGAGATAGGCTTGAAATTCCTTATTATTCCTTACCTGGCTTGACAAGGAGGAATCTCTTGATTCCTTAGTCAGCCTAATGACTTTGGTGTACTTATCACCATGGTTTCAAAGTGCCTTATAAGTTTATTAGTAGTAGCCATTTCATTTGCAAATATTTGAGACTAGGGTTGCCAGGTGTCTGGTTTTGAACCGGACAGTCCAATATTTGAGCTTTCTCTTCAGGAAGCAAATTGAGAAAATATAAACGAGAATATAAATGTCCGGTATTTTCTAAATAAGATGTAATGTAGATTGTGATGTACTGTCAAGTGTGTCCAGTATTTTTGTTGAAACCATCTGGCAACCCTCAGGGGTTGCCCTGAGGTTAGGATTTCTGCATGGTAAGGGGGGTATTATGCATAAAATATGAACTAATAGAAGTGAAATAGTTCATTAGTTCTCAAATTGAGGTTCATGAACAAACCTACCTTTTTAACCCAACATGTACCCGTCAAAAACTTGTGCTGGGTAGGAACGTAAAATCCTGTTAATTGGCTAACCGGTTAAACATTATGACTACGTCTAGACTGGCATGATTTTGCGGAAATACTTTTAACGGAAAAGTTTTTCCATTAAAAGTATTTCCACAAAAGTGCGTCTAGATTGACACGGATGCTTTTGCGCAAAAGCGTCCGTGGCCAGTCTAGATGTGATTTTGCGCAAGAAAGCCCCGATCGCCATTTTAGCCATTGAGGCTTTTTTGCGCAAAACAGTTCTTCCCTGTCTACACTGGCCCTCTTGCGCAAGAGAGCTTTTCCCGAGCAGGAGCGTGGAAGTATTTGTGCAAGAAGCACTGATTTTGTACATTACAAAGTCAGTGCTCTTGCACAAATTCAAGTGGCCAGTGTAGACAGCTGGCAAGTTTTTGCACAAAAGCAGCCGCTTTTGCGCAAAATCTTGCCAGTCTAGACGCACCCTATGCGTTAGCCAGTTAACCAATTAAACAGGATTTTACATTATATTTAACTGGTTAACAGATTAATGGGGGAGTGGGCAGGCGGGCTGCTCCAACCCTGCTGGCCTGGAGTGCCACCCCCATCTGCCAAAGCCAGGCTGGAGTGGCCCTCCTTCAACTGGCAGGAGCTGCTTCAGAGCAATCCCTGCCTGCAGACATCACCAGAGCAGCCCTGCCTGAGGGGTGCCTAGGCTCCAGACATGGTCAGAGCAACCCCTGCCTGTGGGACACCCACACCCTGCCTGGAGAAGCCCTCCATGGGACTGAAGCAGCTCCCTGCCCACAACAAGCAGGGATCTGCTCCAACCCCCACCAGTTAATGGTTAACCAGAACCTATAAACTTCACCCGTTAATGGTGATGCTTACCAGTTAACCAGTTAATCTTTTACATCCCCAATGCTGGATGCTATGGCAGAGTAGGGATGTTAAATTTAGTTTAATCAAGTAATCAACTAGTCAATGGAATTTCCATCGACTAGTCAATTAGTCAATAAGCAGTGGAGCTGCAACGGGATTAGCTCCCAGCCCCAGGAGCTGCAGCTAACCCCTCTGCAGCTCTGCCTTTTAAATGTATTAAGAGCCGGCAGGCTTTTAACACATTTAAAAGGCTGAAGTGCAGTGGGGATGACCTGGCGTGAGGTGGGAATCAGCTGTCTCAGCTCACACTGAGTCCTTCCCTCCGCCCCCACTGCGCACCAGCCCTTTAAATGTATTAAGAGATGACAGAGTTCTGTTCTTTTGTACCTGCAGGCCGGACTCCTCAAATGAGAAGAAAAGAAAGAGATAGAGAAAAAGGAGACAAAAGGAAGGCCTAGAGAAAGGTGGGAACAGAGGAAAGAGAAAGACATATAGATGGATAAAGAGATAGATATGGAAAAACAGAACAGACAGAAAAAATGCAACAGGGGTGTTATACAATTATATTTATTTAAAATTATATTTCTCATAATCTGGAGTCTTGTACAATATTTTTACTGGGGGTGAGGTGGATTATTGGTGAGGCAGTTTATCGAATTTCTCCAAAATGTAATAGGCGAGAATTTAACTTACAGTGGTTGGGGGCAGGAATTTGTTGTGAGTTACCACCAGAATATGTTGAAAACTACAGCTCTGGAGTATATGATGGGCAATTGATGTCTAAGGTCCAGGTGACTTAGGTGGTGTGATGCTGATCATCACGGAACCTCACTTTTAGGCACTGTGATGGAGTGTTCCCTACCCCCGCACTGAGTGGGAGGGAGTTAAACCATCCCTAAGGGCTGAGAAGGCTCCACCCCTTGAACCTTACTGGGCATGCCCGAGCTGTTCTGCTATAAAAGAGAGCAGCCCAGCTCAGTTAGGGCTGACAGCCATAGGGAGAGGACATGACTTATTAGCTCAAGGCAAACCACGACTGCCCAAACGCTGAGACGCTACCACACAGGCTGGAGACACGATGCATCTAGAGATTGCACAGGTTCCAGAAATAAGTGGAAGCAGCCAGATCCTAGAAAAGGGAGGGAAGCTGTAGAGCCACAAGCGAACAGGGATATTTGAGGCAGAAAGCAGCCCAGGGACAGCGATGGCTACAGAGTCAGTGAGCTGCCGTTGGACAGTCAGTGTGTTGCAGCTGGGATTTCCCTGCCGACTCAGTGGCTAGAGCAAGCAACTAACAGAGCCCTGGACTGGAGTCCAGTGGAGTGGGAGGGCCAGGACCCCCCTGCTGGGGATGTAAACCTTTCCCTTATCTACTGCCCTTTTAATAGATACTGATCATTGGTTCACATTAGGACTATTGAACTATGCTGCCCTGCCAATAGGGTCTAGATATAGATTCTGACCAGGGGACTAGAGGGAAAGAGTAGACAGACTTTGGGTGTGTGAGAGTAGACATACCAGCTGGGGAGAAAAGGGGCAAATATAAGTGTGGCAGGAGTGAGGTGAGCACTCTCACTCTGGCTTGGATGGGGTCTTCACCTCAGACGTGTGACAGGCACCTAGAAAATCACAAGCAACATTGCCATTCACAAAGCTTGTCAAGGGGCGACAAGCCCTTGGAGGCCCCTCAAACTTATTCCCTTTGCTTGAGTGGCCTAACAGCCACTGAGTCTATTTTCAGAATGGCCCAACAGCCTCAGTCTATACATATGTCCCTTTATTCATGGTATTATGGCCCAGCACCATCAGAGCACATACAAACCCTTCTATTCAGGGTATTACTGCACAGAGGCCTCAGTCAAGGTATATGTCCCTCTATTCAGGGTATTATGGCCCAGCGGCCTCAATCTATGAGCCCACACCTATATTCAGGGCATTACAGCCCAGCAGTCTTAGTCAATATGCACTGGTGAAGCTCCCTTCACACGGGGTATGTAAGGAGGAGATAGGGGGACCTGGGCCCTCCCTCTCCACTGGATCCCAGCACAGGGTCCTGTTACCAGTGGCACAGTCTACTGCTCACTCAATGGGGAATCCCGCCGCAACATGCTGAGAGTCCAGGGAGCAATTTTCTCCCCTTCTCTCCCTCTTTCCCCTGGGCTACTTCCTACCAGATTCTGGCAGACGTCCTCTCACTCCAGTCCCACGCCTCCTCTGTTAGCACCTCTCGGCCAGCTGCCGCTGCATGGTCCTCCTACACTTCATCTGCTGGAGCTCCCTCAGCGCCTCCTTCCCTTCAGCAGTCAGCCCCCACTGAGCTGTTCCAGAAACCTTTATAGTCAGTCTCCTGCAGTGTTGTGGGGGTGGGACTCTCTCAGCCAGCTGGGCCAAGGTAACTCTGTCTGTTTCAGTGCAGAGTTGATGTACCCTGTAACACTGCTATACAATGAGTTGGGAGAAATAGGCACCTCTAAATGTGATTCACAAAGCCAGTATTTGAGTTGCCTAAGGCAGCCAATGGGAGATAACAATCAAAACAATGTATGCTAAGCCCTGCCTCTTTCTCAGAATTCAGTGCCTAACGGAGGTGCCTATCTGCTACTGATTCACAAACTAGAACAAGATAGGAAATCCTCTGCTTAAGTCTTGTGCAGGACCCAATCCAGCAGGCATGCTCAGTCTGCCCAACTACACAAAGCAGCCAGACAGGTAGTGGGGAAATGAGGGAGTAGCACTCCCCTATAACATTTAGTTCTGTGGTTAGGTATTCACTGAGGCTGGGAGAATCCCCTCGTTCAAATCCTCCCCTCTTTGTTGAGGAACAGAGCTTTTACGAGAGTGTCCTAGCCACTGGGTGGGAAATAGTCTTAGGTGGAGCTCCCTTAGTCTCTGCTACTGAAGTTGTACCATTCAAATAATTAAATATGATTTGGGCCCGAGACAGAATGCTATTGACTTTACAGTCTTGTGGTTAGGGCATTCTGTGGAGAAATGAAAGAGCCTTGTTCAGATCTCTTCTCATCAGATGGGGGTGGACTTGAAGTGAAGGGTCTCCCCCTTCCCGGGTGAGTATGCTAATAGTTCAGCAAAGATAAGAGAAGTCCCTCTTCTTTACCCTGCTACCCGTTTTGTGGAATTAGTTGTCCTCTAAGCACACGTACAGGATCAGACCCTGGACATGACATGGGTAGCCTAAAGCCCATTTTTCCCCAGGTTGGTGAATCACTCTGGGGCTTAGCAGGGAGTATGTGTTTGAGTGCCTAGACTGAAGCAGCACTGCGTATTTTCAGCTACAGACAAGAAGGAGACTACGGAACTTTTTACTCCAACAACATAGGCACTAAGCAGCTTTGGTGCCTACAGGCATAGGTGCCAACTCCACGGGGCTCCAGGACTGGAGCACCATCAGGGAAAATATGATGGGAGCTGAGCATCCACAGTCAGCCAACTTGCTCTGTCTCCCACCTGCTGAGGACCAGCTGTTCCACAGTGTAATAGGTGCTGGGGACTTGGGGGTAGGAACAAGGGCAGAGCATATATGGGAGAGTGGGGATGGGAAAAGGTAGGGTGGAATGGAGGATTGAAGGAAGGGGAGGGGACCTGGGAGATTGAGCACTCCTCAACAGATGTTGCTGCCTACAGGTTATGTGGCAGGAAAACAGTGTTTTGGATTGCAGTGACATCTAGAAATGGGACTTAGGTGCCTAAGTACTTTTAGGCATCCCACCTGAAGTCCTGATCCTACACCATTAGAGTCACTTGGAATTTTCGGGTATGTCTAGACTACATCCCTCTGTCACCAGAGGGATGTAAATTAGACATACCCAAATTGCTAATGAAATGGGGATTTAAATAGAATAAAAATGGCCACCACGTTTTGCCAACTTAAGACCCACTAAATCAAACCCTGAGGGTAACCCTAGTTGGCACCAGTATTCCTTGCAATCTCAATGAATAAGGGGAGTTGACGAGAACATTTGCTCCTGTTGGCCTGTCTCTGTGAAGATGGTGCCAAACTTGACTTAAGATAAGCTAAGTCCAACTACATATTTTACGTAGCTTGAGTTTCATACTTTAACCCAACCTTTCAAGTCTAGTGTAGACTAGGGATGTAAACTAATGATTAATTTACTAGTTGAGTAGTCGATGGAATTTCGATTAGTTGATAGACATTTCCGCATTCACCTTTTAAATGTACAAGAGCCCCAGCAGGAATGTGGAACTCCACGTGTAGCCTGGGGCCAGTGGGAATTCCTGCTGACTCCTGGCTGCATGCGGGTACCAACTTTGAAATGTACAAGAGTCCCCAGTGGAAGCACCCTTATGGAGCCTGGGGTCAGTGGGGGATTCCCCAGCTGATCTTGGGCTCTGCGCGGCATTTCCCCAGAACCCAGGGTCAGCTGGGGACTCCTCAGCTGATCCAGGGTTCCGCAGAAAGGCCGCTGGAGCCCAGGATCAGCTGGAAAGTCCCCAGCTGACCCTGGGCTCCATGTGGTGCTGCTGCTTTGAAACGCCACCTCAGAGCTGACCCTGGACTCCATGCTGTGCTATCCCTTTGAAATTCTGCTGTTTGAAATACCTCCTTTCTCCCCCCACTCCCTTTTGCTGCCTCTATATGATAGAGGCAGCAAGGGGATGGGGAATCAAATAGTCAACTTGATTATCTGATAAGCATTTCCTTAACATCTTGAGGGTATGTCTACGTTGCATTCCTCTTTTGAGAGAGGAATGCAAATGCAGCTGAGCGAAATTGCAAATGAAGAGCGGATTTGAATTTTGCGTCCGGCCGCTATTTCGAAATACCCTATTTCGAGATAAAAAATGCCATGTAGATGCAGTTATTTTGAAAGAAACCCCTTCTTTTGAAATAACCCTTACTCCTTAAAAAATGAGGTTTCATGGTTATTTCGAAAGAAGAAGTTTATTTCAAAATAACCGTGTCTACGCGGTGTTTTTTATTCTCAAAATAGGGTATTTCGAAATAGTGGCCAGACGCCATTATGCAAATAAAGCACGGGAAATTCAAATCTGCGCTTCATTTGCAATTTTGCTCGTCTGCATTTGCATTCCTCTCTCAAAAGAGGAATGCAATGTAGACATGCCCTTAGGCTACGTTTACAATGCGGGTTTTGCCGGAAGTGAGTATGCAAATGAGGTGTGGATTAGCAAATTGCCGCACCTCATTTGCATAATTTATGACAGGCATTTTTGCTCAAAGGGTTTTTGTGGGAAAAAAAACTAGTATGGACGTTTTCTTTTTGCACAAAAAACCCTTTTCCCGACAGATTGGTAAACCCTTTGTGCAAAAGCGCCTTGCATAAAATATGCAAATGAGGCACGATGATATGCTAATCTGCACCTTATTTGCATACTCACTGTCGGCAAAATCAGCAGTGTAGTCTAGCCTTAGTGTAAACCTGGCCTTGGTCTTCTCACTTCTAACTCTGTTTGGAAGTTCCTCTGATGCCCACCAGAAGGTGCCCTATACCAGAGAATAGTAGTACTATAAAGCCGTGAACTAAAAACGTGTCTCTACTTAAGTCAAATGGGAATTTTACTGTTGATTCCAATGTGGTCAGGATGTCACCCTCTTTCTTTAAATGTGGGTGAGCCATTGGGCCCTGATCTTGAGGGTTATTTAGGCACCTGAACACCTTGAGGATCAGAGCCTCATTGCCTGATCCTCCTGCTATTGAAGTCAGTTGCTAAAGTTTCAGTAACAGCAGGATTAGGTCCTACTTTAGAATATTTTCCCTTCCATATTTTATACAGATCCATGAAATCCATCTATGACAAACTCCTTTAATTACAGATTTATATTGGAAGGGATTGGCCTTTTCTGTAAATGATATATTTTTAAAATGAATGAAGATCTAATAGATTCAATTAGCAATTGAAAGTTTACACATAGGTACAGACTCAAAAAAGGCCATTTAAATGGAAGATTGGGAAAACTTGCTAGCAGCAAGTAAACTTACAAGCAAAACAATGGAAGTCCTTTTGCTTGATACATGGAAATTTAGGCTGGACAAAGCACTAGAAAATACACTGCAGAGAACAATTCTACACAGGAACTGTACAAATATTTCTTCTTCCTGTAACTTCTATGACTCAAAGTTATTTATAAGTGGATTAAAGTAAATTCTTAGTCATCTGATTTATAGGAAAATGGTACAAAATAAATATATGGTACCAAAATAAATGGTACAAAAGCCTGTGAAGTTATTATATAAATACTGAGAACAGTTTAAGGGACTGTATTATAGAATGGTGAGATCACTTTAAGGGGATAGAATGATTTGGATTTGAATGTGTGATTGCTGGATGAACCATACAAGGCTCCAGGACCTCCTCAGTAGTCTTCTACCATTTTCTAAAAATAAAGATATTTAAATGGCAGGATTTTCAGGATCTTGTAGCTTTCCTATCTTTTACTAGATTTCTCACACAGCTGATTTACCCAGGTTTAAATGAGCCCAGAACTGGGCCCCTCCCAATACATTAAAATGGAATTACCATTAATGTTTGAGGGCCAGTTAAATCCTACATGTTCATAACGTTTAAAAGCAACTAAAGCCTTTGGAGTAAAATACTGTTATGTCACTGTATACTAGGGATGTCAACATGTAGATGACTATACAATTAACTAATAAGGCTTTTGACTACATTTCCCCCCCCCCCCTCCTTGCTGCCTCTGATACAGAGACAGCAAGGGGGAGATAAGCAAGAACCTGTGGTCTCCCCTCCCCCTCGAATAGAGGCAGCAGTGCAGAAGGTGAAGGGGCAGGTGGGAGCCATTAAGGTCCCATGGGAAGCAAGTCTGAGGGGAAAAACAACTGAAGAAAGCTGGCAGTGTTTCAAAGGGACATTGTTAAGGGCTCAAAAGCAAGCTGTTCCGCTGCGTAGGAAAGATAGACAATATGGCAAAAGACCACCTTGGATCAACCAGGAGATCTTACATGATCTAAAAATAAAAAAGGAGTCATATAAAAATGGAAACTAGGACAAATTACAAAGGATGAATATAGGCAAACAATACAGGGATGCAGAGGCAAGATTAGAAAGGCAAAGGCACAAAATGAGCTCAAACTAGCTATAGGCATAAAGGAAAACAAGAAGACATTCCATAAATGTATTACAAGCAAGAGGAAGACCAAGGACAGCGTAGGCCCATTGCTCAGTGAGGAGGGGGAAACAGTAACAGGAAACTTGGAAATGGCAGAGATACTTAATGACTTCTTTGCTTCGGTCTTCACTGAGAAGTCTGATGAAGGAATGCCTAACATAGTGAATGCTAGTGGGAAGGGGGTCGGTTTAGAAGATAAAATAAAAAAAGAACAAGTTAAAAATCACTTAGAAAAGTTAGATTTCTGCAAGTCACCAGGGCCTGACGAAATGCATCCTGGAATACTTAAGGAGCTGATAGAAGAGGTATCTGAGCCTTTAGCTATCATCTTTGGAAAATCATGAAAGATAGGAGAGATTCCAGAAGATTGGAAAAGGGGAAATATAGTACCCATCTATAAAAAGGCAAATAAAACAACCCAGGAAACTACAGAGGAGTCAGTTTAACTTCTGTGCCAGGAAAGATAATGGCGCAAGTAATTAAGGAAATCACCTGCAAATACTTGGAAGATAAGAAGGTGATAGGGAACAGCTAGCATGGATTTGTAAAGAACAAATCATGTCAAACCAATCTGATAGCTTTCTTTGATAGGATAATGAGTTTTGTGGATAAGGGAGAAGCTGTGGATGTGGTATACCTAGACTTTAGTAAGGCATTTGATATGGTCTTGCATGATATTCTTATCAATAAACTAGGCAAATACAACTTAGAGAGGACTACTATAAGGTGGGTGCATAACTGGCTGGATAACTGTTCCCAGAGAGCAGTTATTAACGGTTCACAATCCTGCTGGAAAGGAATAACAAGTGGGGTTCCGCAAGGGTCTGTTTTGGGACCAGTTCTGTTCAATATCTTCATCAACGATTTAGATATTGGCATACAAAGTACGCTTATTAAGTTTGCAGATGATACCAAGCTTGGAGGGGTTGCAACTGCTTTGGAGGATAGGGTCATAATTCAAAATGATCTGGACAAATTGGAGAAATGGTCTGAAGTAAACAGGATGAAGAAGGATAAATGCAAAGTGCTCCACTTAGGAAGGAACAATCTGTTTCACACATAGGGTACGTCTAAACTACATGGCTCCGTTAACGGAGCCATGTAGATTTGTTTGTTCAGCAAAGGGAAATGTAGCCATGATTTAAATAATCGCGGTTTCATTTAAATTTAAATGGCTGCCCCGCTCTGCCGATCAGCTGTTTACATACTATTACTGAGGAACTGTTTCTACAGACTTGGCTATGATGAATGATACCTCTGTACACCTCACATCTCTAGCACACAACTACTAACCCTCAAAACTATTATTTAAGCACACACCACTCAGATTTTATTATACTCCTGTACATTCACTCAAAGAGTTTCATTGTTGTTTCTGATTAATAAAAGGATGGCACAGGGATCCAATGAAATGGGGATGAGGAAATGACAGCTTGTATGTCACGCAGGTCCTCATGTTACTCAGATGGGTGTTAGTAAATTAGTTGTACAACATATGATTTAAGACTGTTTAATATCTGGGCAGATGAAGAAAAGATCTCATTTGCTTCTTTGTATGGGGCAGAAGGCATGTTGTGAAGGCCTGCATCTTGTTGATCTCCAGCGTCATAGGACTACCCCCTATATGATACTCTAAATAGGTCACTTCACCACCAGTCAACTTACATTTTGCTGGGTTGGCTGGAAGTCCTGCCTCATGTAGGTTTTTTGCATTGCCCTTAAATGCTGCAGGTGTTCTTCCCAGTTGCGAGTTGCCGACTATGTTGTCAATGTAGGCTCCCATGCGTTGATGGTGGAAGTTGAGGATCTTATTCATTAGGTTGTTGGAAGGTAGCAGCAGCCTGTGGAGGCCAAAAGACTTGTCTCAAATTGAAGTGCCAAAAAGGATTGGAGAAAGTAGTTTTCTCTTGTGAGAAAGGGGACAAAGAGATATGTCAATAACCTTTTGTCAGATTGTTAGTGCTCAGGTGCTTTGCCAGTCTCAGCAGTTCTAGTATGGTTGGGGGTATGCGTCAAAATTTGTAATTGCATTAATCTTCCTGAAATTGATGCAGAACCAAACTTTCCCATCTGATTTGGGAATGAGAACTGAGGGGCTTCTCCATTCATTATTGGATTCCCTAATCACCAGCATCATTCATATTTCTTCTTTGACTGTATCCCACATCCTTCATGACAATTGTCTAGGGTTCTCCTGGACTACCAGCCCATGGTAGTCTCTAGGTGAATGCTGGACCAAACATGTTCTCTCTGGGTAGTTGGAGAACACAGCTGCAAAATCCCAAACTAGTTGTAAGAATTGCTTCTTTTGTGCAGGTCCTCACGTCCTGCTAATGTCACTGGGGCTTTGTCACTGGGCACTTGGGGCCCCAATTCTAGATCCATCAGGACATGCATTATCATCAGAGCATCCCACACCATCCAAGTCTTAAAGAGGTTGGTAGACATTGGTTTCCTTCCTCTTAGACCTAGGTAGTCTCATTTCACAGTCTATGGGCATTACATGTCTGATCACTTAAAATGGACCCTGCCATTGGACTTTTAATTTAGATTCTGTGGAATGCAGTAGGAGAACATAGCAACCCATCTGAAAAGTCCATAATTTTGACCCTCTATTTTGTTTCTGGGGTTCATGTGCCTTCCTCAAATTCTCCCTGGTGAACATCTCTAAGGGTATGTCTACACAGCAAAGTTCTTTCGAAATAACAGCCGTTATTTCAAAATAACTTCAGTAGCATCTACACAAGCCAAGTGCTATTTCGAAATTAATTCAAAATAGTGGAGGGCTTATTTTGAAATTGGTAAACCTCGTTCCACGAGGAATAATACCAATTTCTAAATTGCTATTTCGAAATAAGCTCTGTGTAGACACTTATTTCGAAATAGGGGGCCTCCAGCCCTTCCGAGGGTGCCCTGGTGGCCACTCTGGCCACAACCAGGAAAACTCCTCTCCTCCCCAACCTCCCGGAGCCCTTAAAGGGGTAGAGTCTGTTTGGCCACAGTGCCTGTGCCAGCTCCAGTCCTGCCAGCCCAGAGCCAGCATTCACTGCCCCTGACCCAGTTGCCTCAATGAGTGAGACAGCCAGTGCCAGCCAGCCCTTCAGTGCTCCCCAGGAGCAGTCTGCAAGCTCCCAGGAGCCTTCTAGGGTCTGGAAAAGGCAGGCACCTTCCTGGTCCTGTGCAGAGATCATAGAACTGATTGAGGTTTGGGGAGAATCCTCCAGCATCTATGATCTCTGCACTAGATGGAGGAACGCGGCCGTCTACAGGTGGATGGCTGCCAGCCTGGCCACCAAAGGCCACATGCGAACCCAGGAGCAAGTGCACATGAAAATAAAGGAGCTTGGCAGGCCTATGCCAGGGCCACGGGGCAGCTCCCAACCAGGGACAGATCCAGATACCTGCCCCTATTTTGATGCCCTGGACTGCATCCAGGGGGGCCGGACGGTCCGTGCCCCCCAGGTAGTCATCGTCCCTGGGGTAGAGGGCCCTGGCCATGAGACCAAGGAGGAGGAGCAGGAAGGCCAGGACCCTGGAGGGACCGTGCCATCACCCAGGACACCTGAGCCGTCCCAGCAAGCTTGTCACCAGTGTCATCTGAGGCTGGGGAGGCAATGACATGTAAGTGCCATCACTGTCCCTTTATGCGGCAGCAGGGGAGGGGAGGAGAGGGAGACCACGGATCACGCATCAACCTGTGCATGTGTTGTGCCACCCTGGGCACATGGCCCCAGCTGGCTGCCACACAGAGGCCTTGGCCTGTTATCCACACACATGTATGTACAAAGGCACATGAAGTGCTCCTGACCCTGGGGTAGGATACTGCACGATGCTCTCCCTCCACAAGCCCCCTCTACACAGAGGCAGGGGACATCTCTTCCCCCCCTCCACCTCCGCACTATATACAGCACAGAGGCATGGGTGCAGTCCTGGGCCAGCTCCCACTCCCAGGGATAGCAGGCCATGCTGAACATGGCCTGTGTGCAAGCACATTGGCTCCGATGGTGCGGAGACCTGCCGTCCTCACCTTGCAGAGGAGGACTGGGCTTCACCCACTGTGTCCCCAGAGATAACTGACCACTTCTCTTGTTTCTCCATAGCCACAGCAGCTGCAAGTGCAG
Organism: Pelodiscus sinensis; assembly: GCF_052426305.1. NCBI lineage: Eukaryota > Metazoa > Chordata > Testudines > Trionychidae > Pelodiscus > Pelodiscus sinensis. Next base: position 29,876,704 of record NC_143056.1, read on the forward strand.
GGCGCACCACCCCACCCAGGACATCCTCCCGCATCCAGGCCAGCAGGCTGACCCGTAACCAGGAGGAGTACCAGCGGCAGCACCTTGGGATCCTGCGAGGCCAGCACCGCACCCTGGACTACTGGGTGCATGAAGACCTGCAACTGTGGCAGGAGAGCTGGCGGGAGCTGCTTGACCAGGGCCATGCCATCTCTGACCACCTGCAAGCCCTGGTGCAGAGATTTCTGCCTCCTGCCGCTCCAGCCCCTGCTGCCACCCCAGCTACCGCTCCTCCTCCCACTCCTGCTCACCCTCCCGCTTCTTCCTCCCTGCCCCTCTACCCGCTCCACCCTCCATACCCGCTTCCCCCGCCGGGGACACCGAGGCCCCTGCACCTGCAGTGCTGGGAGACAGGTGGACCAGCAAGACCCCCAACCCTGAGCTTCTCCTCCCCCTTCCTCCCCTTGCCTTCCCCTTCCTGTTCCCTCTTCCCAGGTTTCCCACTCCCCTCTCCCACCCTCTCGCCTCCCCTTTCCTGGCCTCATTCCCCCCCTCCCAGTTTTGTTCAATAAAGAGAGTTTGTTTTTGTCAACACATGTGTCTTTATTTCCATGAGGAAGGGGTCAGTGAAAGGATGTGAGGGTGAAATTAGGCACAAGCCCCCAGTGGGGCACACCAGGGAGACTTTAGTCCTCCTCTGGGTGGAAGCTCTCCCACAGGGCCTCCCGGATACGGACAGCCCCCCGATGAGCCTCCTGGCTGGCAGCTGTGCGGGACTTCATGTACAGGCCAGCCAAGTGGTCGGCCTCTGCCATCCAGCCTGGCAGGAAAGCCTCCCCCTTCCTCTCGCACAAATTATGCAGCACACAACACGTTGCCACTACGTGCAGAACATTCCTCTTGGAGAGGTCCAGGTGGGTGAGGAGGCATCTAAAACCAGGCTTCAACCGACTGAACACCCCCTCCACCACGATGTGGGCCCTGCCAAGCTTGGCATTAAAGGCCTGTTGGGAGGGGTTGAGGTGTCCCATGTACGGCTTCATCAGCAAGGGTTGTAGGGGATGGGCCACATCCCCCACCAGGAACATAGGCATGTCCATGTCCCCAACCCTGATGTGGCAGTCGGGGAAGAAAGTCCCAGCGTGCAGCCTTTGGCACACAGAGGAGTTGCAGTAAATCCGCTCGTTGTGTGCTTTGCCGGACCAGCCCACATTAATGTCCACAAAGTGACCCTGGTGGTCAGACACAGCCTGCAGAATGATGGAGAAGTATCCCTTCCGGTTTATGTACAGGGAGGCCTGGTGTTCCGGGACACAGATGGGGATGTGTGTCCCGTCGATTGCGCCCCTCCGCAGTTGGGGAAGCCCAGGACACCAAAACCCTCGATCACTGTGTCCACGTCAGTGAGGCGGAGCAGCACTCTGTCGATGGCCTTGACCACCTGCAGAGGAACACACAAAACCGAGAGTCCCTGGGGTGCCTGGATGGCTGAGAGTGCTCCTTCCCCGCCACTGCCCCGTGCCCCCGCTCTCCAGGAGCAACCTCATCTACCATCCTGGCCACCGTGGGCAGTCTGTAGTGTGGGTGGGACAGAACAAACCCTCCTGGGGAGGGGGACTTGCACCCCCTCCCCCTCTTTGCCCTAGAGCAGCCCATCCCCTCCTTGTACCCCCCCTCCTGGCACAGTGGCCAGAGACTGCCATACCTGCATGAGCACTGCTCTGACGGTGGATCTCCCCACGCCAAACTGGTTTGCTACGGATCAGTAGCTATCCGGCGTGGAGAGCTTCCATAAGGTGATGGCCACACACTTGTGGAAGGGAATGGCAGGCCTCATGTGCGTGTCTCATCACCACAGAGCACGGGCGAGCCACTCACAGAGCTTGAGTAAGGTGTCCTTCATCCTAAAGTTCTGGGTCCATTATTGTTCTCCCCAGTGCTCCAGGATGATGTAGTCCCACCAGTCACTGCTGGTGTCCAGACGCCAGATTCAGTGGGGCATGCTGGCATCCAGGAGCTGTAGCTGCTCCTCCACGTACCCCAGGAGGGTCCAGATGACGGCGTGGGGGTTGGGCTGCAGCAGATGCTGCGAGGCAACCTGCAGAAAGCGCAGCCAGGCTTGCAGCAACACATCCAAAAGAAGCACCAGAGTGCCCAAGGGCAGCTCCAGCTCCATGGTGCTGAGTGCTGTGGTGTCCTGCGTGAGGGCAACCACAGCACACAGAGAAAAAAATGCTTTGCTGTCCTTTAGCAAGGTAGGCAAGCAAACAGGGAAACCTGAGAACTGGCTTTCGGGGGGGGTCCCTTTAAGCACAGGCTTCAAATAGCCTCAGACAGCAGCCACACAAAGTAACTCCTGACCTGATGCCCTGCTGGAACTGGTTTCAGCTGGCCTTAAATACGATTCAGTGTCCAATCAGTGTGGACGCACTATTTCGAAATAGCAAAACGCCATTTCAAAATGCATTTTGTGTGTAGACGCGTTATTTCTAAATATCTTATTTAGAATTAAATAAGATATTTCGAAATAACGCTGTAGTGTAGATGCACCCTAAGTTTCTAAATTGCTTTCTTAAATGTAGGATATATTGGGTTGCACTTAAACTCCCCATGTCTTGCTCTTCGCACCTTTGTTGTAACAAGTCCAAGATGCCCTGTGGTTGACGGATGTACAGCAACTTGAATGAGGAGAACCTTGTCAAAGCTTGTGGAATCTCCCATATGGCAGTGAGGACCAGTGGAAGTAATTGGTCCCACTGCTTGAAGATATTGCTGACAAAGGGTGCATCTACACTGCCCCCATAACTCGAAATAACCTGCTATTCTGAAACATCCTTTACTCCTCATGGAATGAGGTTTACAGGGATGTCAGAATAGCGAGCTTATTATATTTTGAAATAATGGGCTTGTGTCAGGGGGTCCGCACCCCCGTGCACCTCAGTGCCCCCTGACTGTCTTCATATAGCCCATCTCAGGGCAGAATACAGTCTGTATGGGTTGCTCATCATAGGCTTCTGGGCTTATCTCCGTGGCCCCGCTTACCTAGGCCAGGCTGCCACCTGTCTCCACGCCCGGGCCTTTCCTCCGGCCCCTCCTCAGGGTAGCCTTAGCTGGCCTTCTCCCAGCTCTCGCTGACTAGCCCCAGCAGGTCTCCCTCCAGGGAGCTCCTGCTTCCTCCACAGCCAATCCCTCACTGGCCTCTCTCTCTCCCTGAGCAACCTGGGCTTCTCTATATATACACAAGCCAGCTGGGCTCCTACTCGCCCTAATGGGTTCAGCTGGCTTCTCTCAGCCATGCATGCAGTCCTGGATCTTTGCCAGCTGGGCTCTCCCCTGCCCTAATAGGTTCAGCTGGCTTCTACCAGCCATTTGTGCAGTCCTGGATCTTTGCCAGCTGGGCCCTCTCTAGCCCTAATTAGCTCCCGCTGGCCTTCTCTCTGCTAGCCACGGCTCCGGGCCGGAGTCCGAGTATTAAAGGGCCAGTGCAGGGCAGGCGCCCTGTCACAGCTTGCCATTAAGACGTGGGAATAGCTATTTCGGGATACTTCTGCTATTCTGAAATAGTGCTGCAGTGTAGACGTAGCCAAAGAGTTGTAACATTCCATTCAAGGTCTTATTAAACTGCTACTAAACTTTCAGTCTGTGGGTGGCTATGCTGTGATTTCAGAGACTTGACCTTCAGCTCCCATCTAATAAAGGAATTATATTCCCTTATGAAGTTAATCCTTTGGTCTGTTAACATTTCATAGGGAAAGCCTATGTGTGAGAAGAGTCTGGAGCTGTCATTTTTGGAAGTGGCGGGAAACAGCCTCCAGGTACCTGGTAGTATGAACGAATGGATGAATGCATAGTCAACAACCATCAACATGCACTGATGCCCAGCTATAGCTTTTCCTAGGGTCCCACGATGTCCACCCCTATCCTTTTACAGGGGGTCTCAGTCGAGTGCAGAGGGACCAAGTGTGCCTTGAGGATCCCTCCATTGCTAGGTAGCTGATGCTCTGGACAGGAGGAACAGTATTCTCTCACTTCTGGGGGTACGCTGGGACAGTGAAATTGGGAAAATATCTGAGCCAATGTCTTCTCTCTCCCCAGATGTCCTGAACAGGGGATATCATATGTCAGCTGCACCATGGCCCATCAGTACTAGTGAGGTATCAGTACTGGGTCCTGCCATGAGGGCAGGGGACTGGACTCGATGATCTCTCGAGGTCCCTTCCAGTCCTAGTATTCTATGATTCTATTCTATGATTCTATCAGCAGCTGGGCCCTCACCACACAAATTTGCTGATTCTTCTCAATTTGATACATGCTCTGCTTCCTCATTGCAAAGTGCAGGTCCTGTTCACCTCCCTGATGCTCTGGTACTTTCCCACCTGTGATGGGGTGTATCAACCCCACACTGGACTGGCAAGTGTTAACCAGGCCTACCTGACTGAGAGAGTCCCATCCCCACAGACCTGCTGGGCATTCTCTAGTGGGAGGACAGATATAAAGGCCAATGGAGCCGCTGAGTTGGGGCTGATCACTGCTGGGAAAGGAGCTGCTGCCAAAGCTCTGGAAGAAGGGTACAGATGAACTGCACCATGGAAGCTAGTCAGCAGTGAATGGCCGGAGAAGCTTTTAGTCTGGAGGAAACTGGTGAAGTCTCCCTCAGTGAGTCTGGTAGGAAGCAGTGTTTCTGGCAGATTTCCTACTGAGCCAGTGGTGGAACACACCCACCACTGACAGGGCCCTGAGCCAGAGGAGCTGAAACACACACAGGATGGAGCACACTTTGAGGGGCCTTAAAGGCCTACCACCTGCCTCAGAGGGAAGCCGTCATACCCACTCCGTGATACCCCCTCTGTTGGCAAGCTGGTCACATGCTCAGCTCAACTTCTTCCAGTTTCTCTGTTCTAGCATGAAATTCCCCACCTTTATCTATCTCAATGGCCTACCTTTTCTTCCCCTGTGGTGGTCTACAGCTGTATTGCTTAAGATATCCCTTCCCCGGGGTCACTGGTTTCCACAACATGTATGAAGCTCCCAGGAACTGGAGTTCTGGGTTGGTCCATGTTCTTTCTTGTTACCTGGACCTGGGTATTGACAACTTGCCAAAAAAGGCCAGTCCTGACTTATGATTACAGGATAGGCCAACTTTTCTGCCAAGGCTAGGGTTACCACTGTAGTATAGGCCCCCACTGGCTGAGGTAGGTTTTAACATCACAGGAGATACCCTGAAAGTGGATCATGTTCTTGGGAGTGGTATCACTCCCCACCGTGGAGGGCTGGACCACCTTTTGGCTGCAGCTTGAGTCCAAGAGTCCTTGAACCAGCCTCCCTTAGACCACCACTAATACCACGAGTTTTGGGGGGAGGATTTCTGTGCCTGGGTTTCTGTTGTTCAGCCCTGGGTATACTCCCATTCCATCAGCAAGCACCCCCTTTTTATGTGTCCCATCAGCCCTCAAAAGTAGCTTGTTAACAGGCTGAGGTTGGCTGCTTTTTTTCCTAGATGGAGGCAGCTCATCCATGAGGTTTTAACTGGGCTTTCATCTGTGTGCACCACTTCAGCTATCTGAGATACTTGATCTTCCTCTGGGTAGCATGGCCTTTCTGCTCTGTGTCCTGTTCCCTTCGTGCTCCATCACCATGGCCTCATCTACTTAGGTCTCTGTGTGCTCCTCCAGGTGGAGCCATTTGCAGCTATGTTCCTTCAGCTGTTATGCAAGCATTTGGGGTCTCACCCTTTTAAGGTATCTCTTAGCCTTAAATTGTTGGCGGTGAATCTCCTCCAAGATACACAAATAGTCCAAGATGGCAGGCTTTACTTTCTTGTAATCCGTCTCCTGCTTGGAATCCAGGTTATGGTAGGCAGCCTCTGCCAGACATATAATAAAATAATAAAAATAAAATAAATAAGGAGACCTGTCAGGTATGGGACTAGAATAAGAATCCATTGTTCTAGGGGCCATTGGACTGCCAGTGCCACACTCTCAAACATGACTAAAAAGGTTTCAGAGTAATCCTCCTGTGCCACCTTGGTGAGCTTTCCAAATACCATTAAAAAGACCCCTTCCATGGAAGCATGACCCTTCACTGTCCCTGCAGTCATATGAGTTGTACTAGCTGCTGCTGCATTTCCTTTTGGAACTCTTGCTGCTTGCTGGGTCATCAGTTCCCTTAGCTACAACTGAGTGGGTGGCCTGGACTTGCTGCTGGGCATTCCACTGCTGCAGCAATTGCTATTGTGATTGCTGCTGGGTAGCTTGCCGCTGCTGCATTTCTACCACCTATTTATAATCACTGCTGCAGTTCCATCTTGCATGGAGCAGCTGGGTCCATGGGTGGCAAGTTTAAGAGACAAGGGGAGGCAATGTCTCCCCTGGGTCTGAGTGCACAACCTCTCCTCTCACTGTATCCCTATTCTAGCGGTTCTCAAACTTTTAGGCCCATGGCCCAGTTGGCTTAATGTAAACCTGTCTGTGGACCACCAGTTGCTAATTGAAATGTGCTGTTAATTACATAATTATGCCCGAACCATTTTGCTAGGGCTACAGCTAGGGTGAACAGTTTAACCAGTAAGAAAGGAAATATTAATTTACATTAATTAAGCACTTTAACTTTCTCATGTTAGTTTATCAAACTTCACATTAAATAAAGTAAAATATTAATTTATGTCCTATAAAAAAAGTTCCCATGTTTTCTTTATTTATGGAAGGAGTGGGAAATCTTTTTTGGGTCAGGAGCCACCGACCCACAGAAAAATCAATTGGGGACCACACATGTGAGAAGCCTCTTCTAAAAACCCCTAACCTCACTAACCTAATTATACTGCCCTCCATCTGGATGCAGATTAAAGGCCCTAAAGGTACATAGCAGATTGACAGTAACAAAGGCAAATAGAGCAGTGAAAGAAAATGTGTAGTTTTGGCTATATAACCGTTTGGAAACAGTGTCTCTAACTACAGCAGAACATTGCTAATTTGCACTAATGACTGGCAGAATCACTGTAAATGACTAACTATTGCAAATTATCAAGAAAATGAATAAATAAATAAGCAAGGGTAATGTATCATAAAATGTATTCTATTTGTTTATTTAACAGGTGGAACTTGATTTTAATTCTGATACTTCATCATAAACATTTATGAGTTCTGTTTGATATTTTGTAAAAGAAATGGAGATGCAAGTGACACAAGACCTCACTAGAATGAAGTGATACAAGACCTCAATAGAATGTTCTGGTATTAAATATTCTCAGAGGAATGGAAGATATGGTGGCTTTTCAGTAGAGATGATTTCAAACTGAAAAGTTTAGACCCGGAATTTGAACTCTGTGCTTTCCTAACCTTCAAGATTAGGGTTATTCAGACTTAGGTATTTTCTTTTGCCCATGATGAAAATATAAACCATTGGTAAAATTCAGATCTGAATCCACCTTTGGATTTCATCTCTCCAGTGATTAATGATCTTCTAGTTCAGGCTCTTTCTTAGATCTTGGAGGAAAATTTCAAAAGCACAGATAATAGGTATCCAGCTCCCATTGGGAATTGGCTCCGTTGGTATCCAAAAATCTCACCTTCCTTGAGCAAATAACAGATCGTGGAATTTAGCAGTGACAGCAGTTTTGTATATTTCTAAATGCAACAGGAGGTAGCATATTATAAAACATTTACTGAAGACAACACAATAGCCACTGGAAGTTTCATATCCTGCTATAAAACATTAAAGAAGAGGTGACCAACCCATGGGTTGTTTGTAGCCTATAGACTTCCACATGATAGGTCAAGACATCTTCAACTTTAATATGGAGTGAGGCAGGCCTCAGTCCTAGTGAGATACTCTTTCTTGAATCCCTCAGCTCATGACAGAGCATGTTATGCTGGGACATGGAGTTTTGGCTCTGACCTCCATGTTAAAGAAGAAGGTAGATGCAGATTAAATGGAATTCCTAGAATCTGGAGCTAGAATGCAGCTGGCTAGGTCACTTCATCTGTCTGCCTGCTCCTGCAGTATTTTTCTCAATTGTACATTTAGTCATGTTTTGTCCAGGCTCATGTCCAATTTGTCAAGCAATGGGGATTCCTCAACTTTCCTCAGGAGAATGTTACCCTAACAGGTAGAACCCACTGAAAGGAAATTTCACGATATTTGAAGTATGGCCCTTGAACTCTTGACAAGTACCAATATGGCCAATAGGCCACTGGCAAATTTCCCATTTGCCATAAGCTGGGCAAATTGTGGATGCCTATGATTTAAAGGGACAATGAAATTAGGCTGAATTTAGAATGTTTAGATTTTAAAATGTTTTTCAGTAAGCAAATGCTAGGGCATCTGTATTCACTTTGTAGCTGTTCTTTGCCTGGAAGAGAAAGCTCTCCCTAAACTACCTCCAATGAATGGTATTAGCTATGTAGTCAGGACAGCTTCTTTTGCTGGCATAGCACTCTCCACACTAGGGATGTAAATGGTTAACCAGTTAAGCAGTTACCAGTGGGCTGCAGCAGCTCCCCACCTCCTGCAGGCAGGAGACTGCTCCAGCCCTGGGGGGCCTGCTACAGACAGGGGGTTCTCCAGCAAGCCCGGCCCAGCATGCCATGGATAAGGGTGCTCCAGCCTGGTGGAAGAAGCTCCCATCCATGGTGGGCCCAGCCTAGTGTGCACTCCAGCCTGGTCCGAGCAGCCCTGGTATGCGGTGGGTCCAGCTTGGCCAGAGCATCTGCCACCTGCCCCTATTTATTCAGTTAACACTCCTGATGTAAGTTTCACTAGCACAAGTACTGGTGGTGTCTAAAAGCTCACAACAGAGAGGCTAGTGGCAGTAAAAGATGACTGACAGTCGGCTGATGAATGAATGGCTGGTGAGGTAGTGTGGCGCAGAGAGCAGCTGGTGGAGAGGTGCAAAGGGCAGCCAGGAGAGCAGCTGGTGGAGAGGCATGGTGAGTAGGCAGGCAGCAGGCTGGTGGAGAGGCATGGTGAGTAGGCGGGCAGCAGGCTCAGACAGCTGGTATGCCCTGGGCAAGGGCACTCCAAAAGTCCCTTTCACATGCCTCACCCTTCTCTGCTCCCCACTCACAGTTGCTGCGCTTGCTCAATTCAGACAGAGTTCAGAGATGCATCTTCAGAGTTTACTTCCCATGGGATGGGGAGGGTTAGAAGCACTTTATTCATTCTGCTGCTTGAGCACTTGCTCACTGCCACTCTCTGCCAGTCACTCCGATGCTCCAGGGGTCTGAGCCTGCTGCCTGCCTAGTCACCATGCCTCTCCACCAGCTGCTCTGCTGGCTGCCCTTTGCACCTCTCTGCCAGCCCCTCTCTGCACCTCGCCACCTCAGCAGCCATTCATTCATCAGCTGGCCATCAGTCATCTTTTACTGCCACTTGCCTTTCTGTTGTGAACTTTTTCACACCACCAGTACTTGTGCTAGTGCAATTTACATTGGTGAGGGGTGTGGTCTTTTTTTTTCATGCCCCTAGCTGACAAGATTTACTAACAGAAGTGGTATGTAGACAAAACCTTTCACTTTCAGTTGCTGAATATTTTAGTTTCTCAGTAAAAGAGAAGATTTATTTTATCTGAATTCAGCTAAGAATGCATTAGCAATAAAACTGTTAACCTTTGCAGTATCTGTGTACTATGGCTATTGAAATCCATTTGGTGTGGCTTCAGTACATTGTTCCTTTTTTTATAACAAGTATGCTGACATAAACAAGTAGAACCAGATATGTTCTGTATCCCCTTTTATAGCAAATTAAAAGTTACCTGAAAACCTGTTCATGTGCATGGCACAGTCACTACAAATGAGTTGTTGCTCATTGGGTAAATCATGAATGCTTTATGGGGATGCTTCTATATTGGTACCAGGCAGAAAAGGGTGAGTCTGGACAATAAAAATAACCAGTAGAATTTTGTGGACCAAGAATATATTTTTACCTTATAAAAGACAACATTGACCAAAAGCAGATTTTTATGATTGATAATGCAAAGATCACCAAAGACTCAATGACCAACAAATAGAAGAGGTGTGAGCTTTTATAGGAGACAGAGCTTCTGCTGGTGAGCATAAGGGGCTACAAGTCAAGGGAGCCCAGGTTTGTTTCCTGGCTCTGTCACTAGAGTGCTTTTGGACAAATAGCTTAACCTATAAAATGAGGATAACACTCACCTGTGTAGAGCACTTTGTGCTCCTCACATAAAAGACTCCTAACTCAATGCAAATTGTTGTTACAAATAAAGTTGAATGGTTTTTAAATAATAGGAATTTGAAGCAAATTACGTGCAGCCTCAGGTTTCTGCTGAATTGCCAAGTAGGGCCTTGGTGTGAGGCAAACCCAGCCAGATCAGAACTGCTCACTCATCTGCCATGATCTCACCCCTCCCAAAGAACCTGCAGTGACTCAGCCTTAGGCACGCTGCCGCAGCCTGACCCTTGGCATGGCCTGAGTTGGATGACCTCCAGACACAGGTCTTTTACTGATCTTGCCAGAGCTGCAGACAGTTTTGTCTGTACAGCAGCATTACGTGGCTAGGAACTCTCCTGCTGCCTCACAGTGTTACAAATTCCCTAGGCTTCCAATCTGTTCTTGATCTGTTCCTATTCCCACCCCAGCCCCTTCACTGTTCTCTGTATTACTCTGACCTTGCTCCAGCATTGATACAGACCTGATCCAACCCTGCATCTGTCGCCAGATCCCTCAGACTAACAGCAATCAAGCTTCAATCTTTAGCCTGCATCTGGACTCCGACTCTGATCCTGATTTGGCTTATCTTCAGATTCTGCCCTCAGTTCTGACGCATGGCTTGTCCTCAGACACCCTGATTTTAGTGCAGCTATTGGCCTACTCCCAGTTCTATGGCTGGCTCCAACCACAAGGTCTGACTGCCTAGATCTTAACAAAGTCTGACCATCCCTTTAACTACTCCGTATTTTGTTCTTACTACTATTGGCTTTATTGAGCATTGGATCAGGTCTTCAGCTCCCTGTGCAAATCTGGAGACTACTGTCTTTTGCCTGTATGAAGTGAGGGGTAAAGGAAGGTGATAAAAATAAGAAACCTGACCAAAATCTAGATACAAATCAAAATGTGTTCATGGGCGATTGAATAACCATAATCTTATTTCTATCACCCTACCCCACTTCTTTGTATCTTTCTGACCCTTCCATCTTGTTATGACCTATTTAGATACTACATCACTGCCATAAAGTGACAGGTATGGCTTTTTTGGTCAGAGTACAAGAACTGCCCAAGCTCTATCTAGACCCAGGTTCTGTCTTTGACAGTGGCCAGTACCAGCTATTTTCAGGCAGGTTCAAGAAACCTGCAGCAGGCTCATAATCTGCCCTCCAAGAAGTTAGTTAAAAATTTGTTTGAGCCCCGAAGCATGAGGTTTCCTATTGCTTCCAAATTTTTATTAACATTAGCTATTGAAATATTTTTGTTAGCCATATAAATGTCTAATCTCTATTTGAACTTACTAAATTCTTGATCTCAGTGACATCTGGCAGAGAGTTCTACAGTTCAATTATGTTGTGTGAAAAATAATTTTCTTCTGGCAGTTTTGAGTTTGCTTCTCTAGTCCATTCATTATTTTGTGTATTTTCATCATGTCCCCTTTCCTTTTTAAAGTCCCAGATTTTTCAGTCTCTCTTTACATGCGATTTTTTAAATGCTCTTAATTATTCTTTTCATTCTCTTTCTTTAACTTTTATATTTTGTACTGCCCATTTTGAGATAGGATGAGCAGTACCACACATAATTTTCTAGAAGAGGCTGCACTATTGTTTATAATGGCAGTTATCCATGCCAGTATATATCCATCCTAACATATATATTTTTAAAAACTACACCTCTGTGCACTGAGCAGAGGTCTTCATTGGTTATTTGTGGTACTGGCCAGGTCCCTTTCCTCAGCTGGTGAAAGAACATTTTTGGATGCTTGAAAAATATTGACCCAAAAAGAGCCTTCAGACCTGACATTTGGTCCTATGTCACTGAAGTTCTGATCTTATCTTCCTCTCTTAATAGCAGTCACTTCTCAAGGAAGCCCTTGAAAATCCCATTATACATGTTCTCTGGATAGTCACCAACACTTTTTTCCTGGTTTGTCTAAATTACTGTATGAAGATTTGTCTTCTTTCCAATAAACTGTATATAGCCTTTTGAATCTCACGTAGATGTTTGCTAAATTACTCTCTGAACTGTCCATAGCTTTCTTCAGCTGAAGGGAGAGTTACCATCTGTTACCATCCTGTATCAGGTCCTCTTTTTAAATAACATAGCTCTTTATAAATCCTGTCCTGGCTTTTGAACACCATGTTATGACAATGCTTCATATTTTACTGGTTATCAGCAAACATGAACTGATGGTTTATTTCATATTAAATCCAAATAATCTTGGCAGGAGACAGGGAAAATGTTCCCTTCAAAGAGGCATTGACCCTGCATTTTCAGACAATGACCAGGTGGCTTCAAAGTCTGGGAGGAATTGACAAAGCAGATTAAATAAACATCAGTAGAGAGGGCTTGTAACTAAACAGTTCCAATTTCAAAGAAGACTGAACATTCAATGGGCAACGTCTGGGGCAGCTGTCTGTTGTATAATTGATTACATATATTTCAGGACAAACTTTAGTTTTGATCAAACAATGGATGTACTAACTAGATATCTCATTAAATACTTGGATGGTGCTGTGAGGTCGTCAGATGAAAGGTGCTCTATAAATACAGTTGGCATTTAGAGGAACTTTATGTCACTCAATATCTTGGCTTTCAAAGAGAAAGGAGCTACCAGAACCAATCAGTCAGAAGCCAGGAAGCAATGTTAGGGCTGGAGAAGAATAGTGAGAGGAGATATTGTTCATAAGAGTGGGTCTGATCTAATTTTACTTTCCACTAGTGAATTTAGTGTTTATGAATTGCCAGTCTGATTATTTCAGAAAACTGACATCTTCTCTTTAGCTACAGAATAAACACAGTCTAGGCGGCAGCAGCAATGCAAGGAGCCTGCAGGGAGCTGGGACAGGGGCTGCTGCTTCAAAGCAGCCTCTGTCTGCGGCTAGCACTGGCACCACTGCAAACAGAGGATGCTTCATGGCAGCAGCCCTGTCTGTGCTGGGGTTCCAGTCCCCGACAAACAGGGGCTGCTGCTGGAGCAGCCTCTCTCTGCAATGGGCCCAGGCTCACCAAGGACAGAGGCTGCTCTTCAGGATGTGCAGCAGCCTCTGCCCACAGAATGCCTGGGCTTGACACAAGCAGAAGCTGCTTCACAGCAGCCTCCCCTGCCTTCCCATCCGCGCTGCTGCCTCTAATAGAGGCAACAGCATGGTGGGGGGCAAGTGACACCGTGGAGCTGGTGCTGGGGGAAACCATCTTTTAAGCCAACTCCCCCCAGCACCAGCTTCTGCTTCCTCCCACTTTGCTGCCTCCGATACAAATGCAGCAAGGGTAGGGGGAATGCGAGTAGTCGACTAGATTAATTAATAAGCCTAGCCTTGTCAGTTCACATCCTTAGTGGGGACGCTGCCAAGCTCAACTTAAGGTAAGCCAACTCCAGCTATATATTCTATGTAGCTGGAATTGTGTATCTTAACCTGAGCTGCCAGTTCTAGTGTAAACCTGGCCTATGAGTAAGAGTTTAGTATGGCACTTATTCGCCTCTCACTTACGTAAATCAGGGTAACTCTATTGAAATCTATGGACTCGCCTGAGTGTAAAACTGATATAAAGTCCGAATCAGTTCTTCCATGCTCAGTCTGAGGTTGGCCAGTTTTCCAAGAAGGGTGACAGCTACTGTGATAGTTTTTGCATAGTAGACATCTGTCACTCGCAGCTGCCTTGAGACCACCAAAAAGCTATCAGTGGGCAACAACTAGTCCAACACCAACATGATTTGGTTATACCATCAGCTACAAGCAACTAATATGCTGGCAAAATTCTCACATACCCACCTGGGGAAAGGTCTTACAGTGCAAAAACACTGGCCTCTGCCACTTGAGCTAAAATAGATGGCTTGCCTTAGGTGGCAAACAGGTCTTTTATTCTTTCTCCAGGCCAGTCAGTAGAGCAGGGGTGGCAATAATTTTTGACTGGAGGCCACACAGACATTTTTGAAGTAGTGCCGGGCCACCTTGGAAGGGGTAGGGCTTCAGGTAGAAGGGGCGAGGCCAGAATGCTTCTGTGTTTCTCCGTCCACACACCCTGATTGGTCTGTGGATGGGAGAGCATGTGAAGCCTTTGCCTCTGCCCCCTCCAGAGAGAACCGCCAGCTGTTCTGAACAGCTGGCAGTTCCCTCTAGGTATCCATGCCTCTGGCAGTGAGAGGAGACTTTATACGCTCCCCCGCCCCATGGGCTCAGATCAATCAGGAAGAAGGAGCATGTGAAGTCTGCCCCTGTCCTGCCCTGCAAGAGAGCACTGCATTTAGAGTCACCGGCCAGCTGAGCAGCAGCTGGCAACTGAGTCTAAGTGCTGAGCCCCTTGTAAGGCAGGAGGAGACTTTGTGCAATTGCCCCATCCCCCAGTCCAATCAGGGTTTGGGGGCAAGCCAAGTGTGTGAAGTCTCCTCCTGCCTTGCCCCCATCTTGCAAGGAGCATGCCACACTTCTAAGCACCGCACACTCCTTGCAAGGCAGGAGAAGGGTGGGAGGAGACTTCACATGCTCCCCTCACCCCCAAGCCCTGATTGGCCTGGGGGCCAGGGGAGCACGAAGTCTCTCACTCCCTGCCTTCTGGTGCAAGGTGCCAGGATTGACTAAGGGCTGTGCACTGCCTTGTCCCTATGCCCTGATTGGCCAAGGGAACAGCAGGATTTCTGCAAGCTGGATCAAGACACTTTTGATGGGCTAGATTCAGCCCACAGAGGCCCTTTTGTCCACCCCTACACTAGAGTAATATGATTTCTCTCTCTCTCTCTCTCTCTCTCTCTCTGTCTCTCAGCACAGATTATGTTATGACAGAGGATACCAACAACTTCCCTGAAGTTAGGCCTATCACTATCACCATCACCAACACCAACATCAGAGTCATGATTTGAACAGGGTGAGAATCCTTTAACTATCCTGCCTTGTTGTCCATTTTTTTTTTGTCTCAATGAATAACAAGCGGCTTTAATCTTAAATCAGAAAAAGATAAGGATTTGGGTTTTTTTCTGTTTTTGCCCTTATACAATTCTGACCCTGTGCCCAGGATTACATTTTATAAATTAATTCTTATTTATTAAATTGTAAATTGTGGTGTTCTTTGCATTGAAACAATGTGAGTTTATACTGATGTTATATTCTTTTTATCCAAACATGATACCATACAGAAACCACTATAAGTCCCAGGTTCTTTACAGCAGTATTATTACCTAGCCAATTATTCCCCATTTTGTAGTTGTGCATTTGATTTTTATCTTCCTAATGAAATACTTTGTATTTGTCTTTATTGAATTTCATCTTGTTGATTCCAGGCCAAATCTCTCATTTGTCAAGGTCATTTTGAATTATAATGCTGTCCTCCAAGGTGCTAGCAACCCCTCTATTTTGGGCTATGTGTATACTGCTAGCTTATTTTGGAATAACTTATTATGAAATAGTTATTTTGGGAGTTATTATTTCAAAATAAGCTTATCCTGCTTCACAAGCAGGAGTTGTTATCTGGATATAGCAAACCTGTTATTTCAAAATAATAGGTTTGGTAGTGGGGACACTCCCAGTGTAGGCATGCCCTTGGGGTACGTCTACACTACATGGCTCCGTCGACGGAGCCATGTCGATTTGTTTATTGGGCAAAGGGAAATGAAGCGGAGATTTAAATAGCCCTTTGTCGGCAGCCCCGGTAAACCTCATCCCACGAGGAATAATGGGCCTGCCGACAAAGGGCTTTGATGTCGGCAGAGGAGCGTCCAGACTAGCGTGCTGAACGGACAAACAGCTGATCAGCTGTTTGTTGGCTCAGCGCGGCAGCCATGTAAATTTAAATGAAGCGGCGATTATTTAAATCGCCGCTTCATTTCCCTTTGCCTACAACCCTCATCTACATGGCTCCGTCAATGGAGCCATGTAGTCTAGACACAGCCTTGGTGTCCTCCACAGACTGTATGAACATTCTCTTCACTTCATTATCCAAGTCACTAATGAAAATAGTATCAGACTTTTGTCTTTGCCTCTCCCTTTATTGTTCACAAAGAGTGTGGATTCTGCTGTTTGTTTTGTCGAGAGAACTGATTTCTGCCAGTATCCCCCAATGCCTGCCCTGATGGTTGTGCTCAGTGTTCTGTGATCTCTGCTACCCTGCAAGCATACTCCCCTCCCCTTTCAAAGTTCTGGGAAGTATCTGACATTCCTTACTGAGGAGAGCTCAGAGAACTATGAGGGAAGTCCAAGAAGTGCAAGGATCAGATCTGTCTTCCTACAACACTGCACTGTGGGATGCTTACCCACATTGCTTTGCTTTGTCTTTTATCAGCATGCTAGCAATGTAGCCATGAAATGTCAACAATGGGAGGGAGAAAAAATAATTTGACCAGTTTTCACTTTTGGTAACTTTTGCATGTTGACAGAACTTTAGTCACCAAACCTTTCCAGTGTAGACAATAGCCCTAGTTTGATTGCCAGAATGTCATGTGGGACTATGTTTAAAGCCTTAGTAATATCAACATATATCTATGTCTATTGCTTCTCCCCATCTACTAGGCCAATAATCCTGTTTCTGAAAGAAATTAAGTTTATTTGCTTTTGGCTATTCCTTATAACCCTATTATCCTGTAGATGCTTAGAAATTGTTTAATAATTTGTTCCAGTACCTTTCCAGGACATTGAAGTAAGTTTGGCAGGTCTATAATTCCTGAGGTCCTCTTTGTTCCCATTTTTAAAGAGAGGTACAATGTTTAGGTGCAATATTGACTCTTTTCCAGTCCTTTAGGACCTCACCCATCCTCCCTGAATTCTCAGAGATAATTGATAATTGTTCCAAGGTTGTTTCACATAGTTTCTTAAGTACCCTAGGATGAATAATAACAGAGGATGTGTCTAGACTACATGGCTCCGTTGACGGAGCCATGTAGATAAGTTTACTAGACATAGCAAAATGAAGCGGCGATTTAAATAATCACCACTTCATTTACATCAAAATGGCTGCCGCACTGTGACGATCAGCTCATTTCACAAAGCATAAAAGATCTGACGACAAAGGGTTCTAGGGTCAGCTGATCCCCGTCTAGACTACCGCGCTGTGTTGACAATCAGCTGATTGGCACAGCTCAGCGGCCATTTTGATGTAAATGAAGGGCAATTATTTAAATCGCAGCTTCATTTTGCTATGTCTAGTAAACTCATCTACATGGCTTCTTCGATGGAGCCATGTAGTCTAGACACACCCAGAATGTGCTGCTCTGTCCCCAGCCCTAGACAGAGCATCAAATTCTGAAGGTAAGGCAAGTGTGAGAAAGCATTTGCCTTATCTTCAGTCTACCACTTGTCCTACCCTATACACTCCACTGCTGCTTTCATTACCCACATTTCTGTTACTTAACAAATATTGGTATTAGGGATTTTAGTTATCAGGTAATTGAATAGTTGAGTAACCACATGAATTCTTATTGGTTACTTGACTATTCTATAGTCCCTGGGGGTGGGGCTAGCAGTCAGTGTGCTCTGGCCCCACTTCCTGGGGAGTCCCCTGCCACTCCGCTGCTGTATCAGAGGCAGCAGTGTGAGGTACCAAGTAGGAGCCGGTCCACAAGGGGAGTCATTTTAAAAACCAGCTCCCCATGCAGGCTACCTGCCTGCAGATCTGTGCTATTGCCTCTGATACAGAGGCAGCAGTGCAGGGTGGCAGCAGCCTCTCTCAGCAGTGGGTCTGAGCTCCCCACAGACAGATGCTGCTGTGGGGGAAGAAGAGGGTGGGGGAGACTGCCACGAAGCAGCCTCTGTCCTCTGTGGCAAGCCTGGGCTTGCTGTGGACAAAGGTTGGTCCTTGACAGCAGTCACTGTCCACAGGGGTAGGGGGCAGGACTGAGCTCCCTACAAACAGAGACCAGCCTCTGTCTGCAGGGAGCTTGGACCCCCTGCAGAGAGGGGCTGCTGCTTGGGACCAGCCTCTGCAGCAGCCCCATTCTCACTGCAGATAGAGGCTGCTCCATGGGAGGCAGAGCAGTCTCTGTGTGGGGGGACCTCAGGCCCGCCGCGGACAGAGGCTGCTTTGTGGCAGCCTCCCCAGCATCACTACCCTCCTCCCTGTGCTGTTGATAGAGGAAGCAATGTGTGTGGGGGAGGGGTGGCACTGTGGAGCCGGTTTTGGTGGGAACTGGTTTTTAAGCCGGCTCCCCTCAGCACTGTCTTCTGCTTCCTCCTCTCTCCCCACTCCCCACCATTGCCTCTGGTACAGAGGCAGCAAGCGGGGAAGGGGGAGGGGCAAATGTGTGTAGTCCAACAAGATTAACAAAAAAGCCTAGGTTTATCAGTTAATTGTATAGTCAACTGCACATCAACCCCCCTAATTGGTATAAAAAGTTTAGCTCAGTCCTTTCCCCCAGGGACACCATTTTGATCCTACCACTTTGCACAGGATAGACTGGAAGATCTGGGGGAGAATCAGCAGGACAGTTCTTTGAGATGCCTGCCTGCGAGGGAGAGGAAAGAAGATGGCCTGGCACCCCAGGGGTTAAAGAAAGCCTCTGGGCCCAGTTATCCCTGCCCTGCATTACCTACAACCACTGCCAGTCTTGGAGGGAGGAGAAAAGGAAAGACCCTGGCTCAGTTTGGGGCTGACTAGAAGGGAGGCAGGAACTCGGTTCAGTAGTCTAACTCTAAAGGACACAAACCAGAGCTTGTCTGCTCAGCAGCCATGGGAGCAAGTAAGCCCCCATCCCCACCCCTCTGGGAAAAGTTGGGGACCTACTGAGAATCCCCAGCTAAGGGGAATCTGGACTTAAGGACTTGACTAGGGAATGATTTGGAGGTCCTGGGCCAGGAGCACAGGGGGCCAGCACCCCCGCTTTTCACCTTCTTACTCCATGATCTTGCCACTAAGCTGCACAGTCATCAGGGGCCTGGACACACTGCTAAATTTAACTAACTTATTTTACAAAGAAGGTCCCTAAACAACTTTCTCCCCTGCCACCTGCTGCAGAAGGGAAGCCCAGTAGTTAGCACATAGCAGCCAACTTTCAAAAGCTTTGTAAGGGACAGTTTTCTAAATAAGCTGGTGGCTCCTAGGACTCTAATCACATATGTATTTGCTTATGTTTTAACACAGTATACTCCTCAAACTACCCGCACATTAATATTTGTACTGTTATCTTCCCTTGTTTATAGGTGGGGAAACTAAGTACGTCTACACTTGCACCCTAGTTCGAACTAGGGATGCAAATGTAGGCGACTGAAATTGCTAATGAAGCGGGGATTTAAATATCCCCTCAAATATCCAAAAAATGAGGAGTAACGTTAGTTCAAACCAAGGGGTTTGATTCGAACTGACCCAGCTGGGAGCGCACTTCCTGGTTCGAATCAGCCGGCGATCGGAATAGCGCGTGGGTGAGATTATGCTAGTGAAGCGTGGGATATTTAAATCCCCGCTTCATTAGCAATTTCAGTCGCCTACATTTGCATCCCTAGTTCGAACTAGGGTGCAAGTGTAGACATACCCTAAGACAGAAAGATGGAAGAGACTTATGAAGCTACTGAAGGAGTCAGTGTCAGAGCTGGATTTTGAATGCCAGAAGTGTCTTGTGCTTAACTCACTAGAGAACACTGCCACCCATCCTCTTGAGCTCTGTAGATATGTCTACGCTACAATGTAACTAACTGTAAAGCTCATTGTACAAGATCTTAGGGCTTGTTTACATGGAGACACTCATGAATGTTAATCTGAATTAAATTTTAAAATTGATTGGTTACAACTGCTTAAATTCACATATTTAATTAGTTTAGGTTTAACTTTTTCTGAAGGTTGCAATGTAGACAAGCCATTAGTAAATAAATACTGAATGCAACAACAAAAAATTAAACATCATTTGAAATACCTCTAAACTTCTTTTTGAAAAGCTGTTAGTAAGTAAAAGTAAAGAGCTTTCTGTAAACTCTTTCTGCTGTCATTTTATACACATTTATGAAAGGAAGCTTTGATATGTAACACCTTCAGTAGGGTTAAGACCTGGTCAGAAACATTTTGTGAAAACAGATTTATTTTTCATGTCATGTTATATGATACTATATGCTATTACCATAAGTCACTGTAGTCAAATATTTTCTTTTCTTTTAAAAATCATTAAGGACAGCTACTATTTAGCAATGATTGAAACGTCTGATTTTATTTTCTAGATGAAAGTATCTGCTGTTTGTGTATCAGTGAAAGAGTTTGATAAGAAAATAAGATAAGCACTCAGGGTATGTCTACACATCAAAGTTATTTCAGGATATCAGAGGTATCCTGAAATAGCTACCCCATGTCTTTTCAACACGTCTGCTATTCCAAAATATAGCGGACGTGCTATTTCACCATTCCCGTAAAGCTCATTGTACAAGGAATAAGGGATGGCTTGAAATAGCATTTTATTTTGAAATGTGGTGCTGTGTAAACACCTATTAGCCTATTTCAAAATAGACTCTGATCTTATTTCGAGTTTATGGTGCTGTGTAGATGCACCCTCAGTGTACTAATGAGAGGAGCGGCTATCTTCAACTGGAATGACTTGGTGTCAGTAAATGAACTAATTGGGCAGTTGTCATGGATGTGTGAACTGCTGCTGAGAGGGTACTACTGCCTCCAGTCATAATGTTTTAACAATGTGCAGGAGGTTATTAATGGCTTTGAATGCTTGGAATTCCCACATCACATCAGGACCTTTGATGGGACCCACATGTCTATTATGTGTTTCCATCTCTTCTCACTAGTCCCCAGATGGAACTTAACAACATGAATGGATATTTCTCAAGAGTCATGCAAGGCGTGGCTGATCATCAAAGTAGAGTCATTAGCATTAATGTGGACCAGGATTTTTAGAATCTCACCATTGTTTTATGCAATTAAAAATGGAACTTTTCTTTCCCCTATGGATGTTAACATGCTGTGGTTCCAATTGTTATATGAGTAGACCCAGATTATTTTCTGCTTTTGTGGCTTGCAAAGCCTTTTACTGGACATTTGGACAGGAGAAAGGAGCTACTTAACACTGTCATGAATAATGAGTAGTCCTGTGGCACCTCAGAGACTAACAAATATATATAAATATATATGCATCACGAGCTTCCATGGGAAAAACCCACTTCATCAGATGAGATGAGCTTGAGTGGCATGAATAGTTGGAGAATAACTGGAGTGTGCATTTGGAAGACTGAAAGGTGAAGGGGTTTCACAATAACAAGGCTAGAGGTTTCTGAGAAATGCCTGTCTCATGTTATAGGTGCTTGTGTTCACATAACATCTGGGCCAGTAAGAGAGAGAATCTTATGAACGGCAGGGAGGCACAGAGACTTTTAGAATGTTATGAACAGTCAGGCAGGGTGTCTTTATCAAATGCCCCCACGGGCCAGGGTCAACAAAATGGAGTGATCAACACTCTGAAACAAAGATTTAGGAAAGGAAAAGGAAAGTAGTTTAGTAAATGCAGTGAACATAATGATGTATTGGGTACGTTTTGTAAACTGATTTTATAAAGAGTTATTAGGGAGAGCTGTATCCTAATGAAAAAGCGCAAGTGGAATTGTACCAGTTCTGCCTGCTGAGTAGGAGACAGTAATATGACATGGGAACTGTCTGTCCCTTGCATGTGGGGGGAATGAAAAGGGGCTCACTGTATCCTGGGTTCTCTACAGGCTGCAGGACAGACTTTGATTGGGATGTTATACTTGAACACAGTGAACCAGGTTCTCCACAGAATTTGTCTGCTTCTGCATCATGTCCCTTTGTCTCTCTGATTGTTCCATGCACTCTTTTGCCGTTATGCTTCTAGTAGGACTCTATGCTAGTTAACATTTTTGTGATTGACCTGGAATAAAACATAAAATGGTCACTAATAAGGTTTGCAAATGGCACACAAATTGGGGGAGTAGTAAGTAATGAAAAGGAGAGGTCACTGACACAGAGCAATCTGGATCATTTGGTAAATGGGGAGCAAGCAAACCATTTTAGAATGATTAAATATAAATACACACATCTAGGAACAAATAATAGAGACTTCCATACTGTAAGTATGGCCTACATCTTGGGAATCAGTGACTCTGAAAAAGATTTGGATGGGTCATGGTAGATAATCAAATGAACATGTACTCCCAGTGGCCATAGTGGCTAATGCATGTAACCCACATGTAACATATGTAACCCACACACCTGTTGGGTATGATGTATGATATTCTTATTGATAAACTAGGCAAATATAACTTAGATAGGACCACGATAAGGTGCATAATTGGCTGGATAACCGTAGTCAGAGAGTTGTTGTTAACGGTGCTAAATCCTGCTGGAAAGGGATAACAAGTGGAGTTCCGCAAGGGTCTGTTTTGGGACCCGTACTATTCAATATCTTCATCAATGATGTAGATATTGGGACAGAGAGTACGCTTATTAAGTTTGCAGATGATACCAAACTGGGTGGGGTTGCAACTTCTTTGGAGGATAGGGACATAATTCAAAATGACCTTAGCAAGTTAGAGAAATGGTCAGAGGTAAACAGGATGAAGTTTAATAAATTGAAATGCAAAATGTTCCACTTAGGACGGAACAATCAGTTCCATACATACAAGATGGGAAGCGACTGTCTAGGAAGGAGCATGGCGGAAAGGGATCTAGGGGTCATAGTGGACCACAAGTTGAATATGAGTCAACAGTGTGATGCTGTTGCAAAAAAAGCAAATATGATTCTAGGTTGTATCAACAGGTGTGTTGTAAGCAAAACTCGTGAAATCATTCTGCCGCTCTACTCTGCATTAGTTAGGCCTCAGCTGGAGTACTGTGTCCAGTTCTGGGCGCCACATTTCAAGAAAGATGTGGAGAAATTGGAAAGGGTACAGAGAAGAGTGACAAGAATGGTTAAAGGTCTAGAGAACATGACCTATGAAGCCAGGCTTCATGAACTGGGCTTGTTTAGTTTGGAAAAAAGAAGATTAAGGGGGGACATGATAGCGGTTTTCAAATATCTAAAAGGGTGTCACAAGGAGGAAGGAGAAAATTTGTTCCTCTTGGTTTCTGAGGACAGGACAAGGAGTAATGGGCTTAAAGTGCAGCAAGGGAGGTTTAGATTGGACATTAGGAAAAAATTCCTAACTGTCAGGGCGATCAAATATTGGAATAAATTGCCACGGGAGGTGGTGGAATCTCCTCTCTGGAGATATTTAAGAACAGGTTAGATAGACATCTGTCAGGGATGGTGTAGACGGAGCTTGGTCCTGCCTTGAGGGTGGGGGGGGCTGGACTCGATGACCTCTCGAGGTCCCTTCCAGTCCTATGATTCTATGAACTCCTCAATATAGAGGCACTGAGACCACTTACCGAGGCATTACATATAGACAAGGAGATCTCAGGTAAGAGTAGAGAAATTGCTTTACTTCTGTTTGGTACTGGTCCAACCATTGCTGGAATACAGTGTATCCATAGTTGGTGTGTCCATCGTTCAAGAAGGATGATAAATTTTTTAAATAATTAAATCTTTAGATTGCATGCCTTATAATGGTAGATTCAAGGAACTCAGTCTACATAGTTAAGGGGTGACTTGATTACAGTCCAGAAGTACCTAAAGGGGGAACAAATATTTTAAAATGGGCTTTTAATTCTATTAGAGAAATGTATAAACCAACTCAAAGGCTAGAAGCTGAAGCTAGACAAATTCAGACTGGAAATATGGTGTATATTTTTAATGATGAGAATAATTAACAGAATAATAATCATGGTGCATTCTTCATCACTGACCATTTTAAAACCAAGATGGGATGTTTTTCTAAAAGTTATTCTGGGAAGTTTAGTGGCTTGTGTTATACAAGAGATCAGACTAGATGATCACAGTGGTTCCTTCTGGAACCTATCCTTGGAATCAGGATAATATGGATCAGTAAATTATGAGTTGTCAAATGATGTATTACAAGGCATGTTTTATGCAAATATTATTAAAACAGTGTGTAGGTTGTGAATGCAGGAGTATATTCTGTCACAATGTGTTTGTTGTATCAAATATTTGTCTCTTCCATGGGTCCTCCATACTGTATAGCACTGCATAAAGTTTTGTAGGAGGGGGAAGAAGAGATGGTTGAGAAATAGGGAACATGACCCAGCATAGGGATGTAGGGGACAGCACATTTTGGCCTATGGATGTGAGAATAAATGTATTTTTTGAGGGAGGAACCTGCTTTTAACCATTTAACTTTCCTTCTTGGATGCCATTTTCAGCATACTGTGGAAATTAGGAACACGCCATGTAAACACAGGATTAGGAGTATTGTAGAGGGACGGACCCTGTCCACCCTCTCCAGCACAGTACCTGGGAAAAAAGTTTCTAAATCCCCTGACAGGCACTGTCACTCTTGGTCTGTGGCTTCATCTTAGACAGTGTCTCCAGAGGCACCTCCAAATGGATCAGAGGGTGGCAATAAGATATGAAGAGATCTCAGCTGTCCAGAAGTTACTCCTGGTCAGAGACAGTGGTTACTGTTGTGTATTGGGTTGTAGATATAGATCTTGTTGTCATAGTAACTGAATTAGGTCACTGGGATCAGCCCAGTTAATTTGGGCTTGTTCTAGTTAGTTCTGTGCTATGCAATAAAATGGATACTTGCAACTACTCAACCTCTCTGCATTTCCACTGATTTCTTCCTATACAGCCGCTCCCGAGTTGCGAATGGTTGAGTTACAACCGTTTGCACTTATGACCAAAGCTCCCATGGAGCAGTCATAAAGGCGGTCCCCGAGTTACGAACGCAACCTGCGCTTATGAACAGCATAGCAGCCGTGTAACTCAATGGGGTCCGAGTTACGAACGGATCGAGTTACGGTCAAGTGTTTAGTCCGTAACTCGTTCTTAACTCGGAGAGAGGCTGCATTGTGAAACTCCCCATGACATAACAAGTGGCAATGAGGGTGGGATACCTGTGCTGCCTGCAGCAACAAAAGAAGTAGAAGTCAATGTAAGAAAATAAACTTTTTTTGGCTGTTCTGGAAGGTGGGGGTAAGAACTGACTGATACACTGTGCAAACTGAAACTAAGATCAAGGAGCCCAGAGACTGAAAAGAAAAAAAAGGGGGAGTGCAGCAGCCATGGCTACACTTACAGGGCCACTGAGACCTTTTGAGGAGACTATAGAGCAATGGCATGTATATATGGAGCGTTTTGAACTTTTTGTTATTGCGAATGACATTAAAGAAGAGAAGAAAGTGCCAATATTTTTAAGTGCTGTAGGGGCTAAGACCTACTCTTTGCTATGCAATTTGATGCTCCCTGTTAAGCCAGAGACCAAATCTTACAGTGACATTGTAGAAATCCTGGGGTCACATTATGCTCCAAAACCATTGGTAATTGCAGAAAGGTACAGGTTCCATAACAGAGATCAAAAAGAAAGTGAAACAATTGTACAATTTGTAGCAAATTTGAAAAAGCTTGCAGAACACTGTGAATTTAAGGAGATGTTAAATGATGCCATACGTGACAGGTTAGTGTGTGGCCTGCACAGTGAAGCTATACGTAGGCGTCAGTTAACAGAAGCTCAGCTCACCCTACAGAAGGCCATTGATATTGCGGTCTCTATGGAACTGGCCACACAGGAGGCGCAATGCACCCCCTAGGTTACATAAAATGACCCTTACTGCACCCCCTAGGTTGCATAAAATGTCCCAAGAACCTACCCACAAAACAGTGGGGAGCCAGGAATGTTACCACTATGGTAAGCCAGGTCAACATGCATCAGAATGCTGGTGTAAGAACCTAGTGTGTTGACAGTGTGGGAAAAAAGGACACATTGAGCGTGCCTGCAAACAAAAGAAAAAGAAGCCTGTGAGCTGGCGGAACAAAAAGGAAAATCTGCATACCATTGAGCAAATGCCTGATGATCAAGGTGACATCCTGTCTGAAGAAGAAGTGCTATGTTATGTTTTGTCTTTGGAAGGGGGCTCCCATGAATACTGGGTAACCCCACTGTTGGATGGCAAACCTGTATGCATGGAAGTGGACACTGGTGCAGCAGTTTCATTGGTCTCAGACATGGTATATAAGGAAAAGCTGAAGCATCTTTCACTTAAGGCAACAAAGATCGTTCCAAAGACATATACGGGAGAAGCAATACCCCTACTGGGCACTACTGATGTTAAAGTGGAACTAAATGGACAGACTGCGGAATTATCACTGTTTGTGGTGAAAGGCCATTACTCAGACTTAATGGGGAGATCGTAGCTTAGGAAGATCCAGCTGGACTGGGCAGAAGTGTACCGGATGACTAAAGAAGAAACAAGTCTGACCGATATATTAAAGAAACATGCTGCTGTTTTTGGAGAGGATCTGAGAAGTATGAGGGGAATCACCATGAAACTGAACATTAAACCTCGTAGCCAACCAAAATATCCGAAGGCCAGAACTGTGCCATATGCTATCAGGCTGAAAGTTGAAGCAGACCTGGAGCACCTAGTCAAAAATGGAGTCCTAATACCAGTTACCCATAGTCCATGGGCAACTCCAATAGTTCCAATATTGAAGCAAGACGGTTCTATTCGGATTTGTGGGGATTTTAAGGTCACTGTTAACCATGTGTTATGTGCAGAGCAATACCCCCTTCCTTGCATCTATGACATCTTTGCAGGTCTGGCTGGGGGACAAAAGTTCAGCAAGATTGATCTGAGTCAAGCATATCTACAGATGCAAGTTGATCTGTAGCTCTTGACTATTGTGAAGCATAAAGGGCTTTTATCATTACTCTTGCTTACCCTTTGGAATAACTTCTGCCCCAGCTTTGTTCCAGAGGGCTATGGACTAGATCTTGTGTGACTTGCCAGGAGTCCAGTGCTATCTTGACGACATTGTGGTCAGAGGCGGGAACAAGGAGGATTACCTTAAGAACTAAGAGTATGTCTACACTACCCCCCTAGTTCGAACTAGGGGGGTAATGTATGCATACCGAACTTGCTAATGAAGCCCGGGATTTGAATTTCCCGGGCTTCATTAGCATAAAGCCGGCTCCGCCATTTTTAAAAGCCGGCTTGTTCGAACCCCGTGCCGCGTGTAGCCGCGCGGCACGGGGTTCGAACAAGCCGGCTTTTAAAAATGGCGGAGCCGGCTTTATGCTAATGAAGCCCGGGAAATTCAAATCCCGGGCTTCATTAGCAAGTTCGGTATGCATACATTACCCCCCTAGTTCGAACTAGGGGGGTAGTGTAGACATACCCTTAGAGGCTACCCTACAAAGACTGGAAGAGTATGGCTTACGAGTCCATAAAGATAAGTGTGCATTCTTTCAGCCCTGTGTTGAATATTTGGGTCACATCATTGATGCCTTCATAAGTCCCCTTCAAAAGTTAAGGCTATTGTGGAGGCTCCATCACCTCAAAATGTTAGTCAACTTCGCTCATTTCTAGGACTATTGAACTATTATGGCGGGTTTATTTCACAGCTAGCCACACTATGGGTACGTCTAGACTACATGCCTGTGTCGCCAGAGGCATGTAGATTAGGCTACCCGACAGAGTAAATTGAAGCGGCGATTTAAATAAGTCGCCGCTTCATTTAAATTTACATGGCTGCCGCTTTGAGCCGACAAACTGCTGAACAGCTGTTTGTCGGATCAGCGCGATAGTCTGGACGCTCCCCTGCCGACATCAAAGGGAGCTGTCGACAACCCAGGTATGCCTCATCCCAGTCGTACGCTACGATGGGCATTGTGGCTTTCAGGACACACATATGAGAACAGATATCGGAAAGCCACTCTGCATGGCAATGCAGATGGTCTCTCTAGGCTGCCTTTGCCAATCAAACGTCAAGATAATGGCCAGAAGGAAATCTTCTACTTTGAACAGGTAGAGAACACACCCATCACTGCTGCGCAAGTTAAGAGAGCAACTTGTGTTGACTCAGTACTGTCCCAAGTAATGGAACTAGTGATGCATGGAACATCTCTACGGAACTCTCAGGTCTCACCTGATCTTGTCCCCTACATGTCCAGGAGAACAGAGTTATCAACCCATTCGGGGTGCTTGTTGTAGGGAATACGTGTCATTATTCCAAAAATACTGAGACAACAGATGTTAGAGCAGCTGCATTCACGTCACTGTGGAATGGTGCACATGAAAGAAATTGCACGAAGCTATTTTTGGTGGCCTGGCTTGGACAGTGAGGGTATGTCTACACTACAAAGTTAATTCGAACTAACAGACGTTAGTTCAAATTAACTTTGATAGGCGCTACACTAGTGCTCCGTTAGTTCGAACTTAATTCGAACTAGCGGAGCGCTTAGTTCGAAATAGGTAAACCTCAGTCTATGAGGACTAAGACTAGTTTGAACTTACTAGTTTGAATTAAGGGGTGTGTAGCCCCTTAATTCGAACTAGTGGGAGGCTAGCCCTCCCCAGCTTTCCCTGGTGGCCACTCTGGCCAACACCAGGGAAACTCTATTGCCCCCCTCCCGGCCCCGGACCCCTTAAAGGGCCACAGGCTGGCTACGGTGCCCGTGCCAGGTGCAAGCCTGCCAGCACCCAGCCAGCAGACCCTGCACCTGGCACGGCTCGAGCCAGCCACCCGATGCCCCCCAGCCCTCCCCCTCTTCCCGGGACCAGGCTGGCGGCTCCCGGGAGCTTGCCCAGGACCGCAAGAGGCGGGCACCCGCCTGGTCCAGTGCAGACATCGTGGACCTCATCCACGACCTCCGCACTAGGCACAGGAAAGCGGCCATCTAGGGCAGGAGAGCTGCCAGCCTGGCCACCCAGGAGCAGGTTGGCATGAAAATCAAGGTGGTCCACTGAGACCCCCGACCCTGAGCCCTGAGCTTAGAATGGCCGTACTGGGTCAGACCAAAGGTCCATCTAGCCCAGTAGCCTGTCTGCCAACAGCAGCCAACACTAGGGACCCTGGAGGGGATTGACCAAAGACAGTGACCAAGCCATTTGTCTCATGCCATCCCTCTCCAGCCTTCCACAAACTTCGGGCAGGGACACCACTCCTACCCCCTGGCTAATACCACTCCATGGACCCAACCTCCATCACTTTATCTCACTTCTCTTTAAACTCTGTTCTAGTTCTAGCCTTCACAGCCTCCTGCAGCAAGGAATTCCATAAGTTGACTATTTGCTTTGTGAAGAAGAACTTTCTGTTATTAGTTTGAAGCCTGCTACCCATTCCTTTCCTTTGGTGTCTTCTAGTCCTTCTATTATGGGAACTAATGAAGAACTTTTCTGTATGCACCCTCTCTACCCCACTCATGCTTTTATAGACCTCTTATCATATCCCCCCTCCATCTCCTCTTTTCTAAGCAGAAAAGTCCCAGTCTGTTTAACCTCTCTTCATATGGGACCTGTTCCAAAGCCCTCATCATTGTAGTTGCCCTCCCCTCTCCCACCCTCTCTCTTCCCCTCTCCCACCTCCTTTTCCCAGTCTCCCCCAGTTTTGTTTAATAAAGAGAGATTCTATTTTTGAACACATTTGTCCTTTATTTTGTACATCAGGAAGGGGGCTAGGGAGGGGTAAGTGGAAGGAGGTGAGGGAGGAATGGGGTACGAGCCCCCGATGGGGAGGACTGGGCTGGTTCTGCGGGCTTCTGGGGGTGGAACCTCTCCTGCAGCCCCCCAATTGCCCCCCTCCCCAGATGGCAGCCTGCGGCAAGTGCAGCTGGTCTGATGGCCAAGTGCTGTGATGTGCCCAGTGTGGGTACTCCGGGCAATCCAAGCCAGGACTGCTTTGCAAGCGGGGCACCCTGAGAACTGTCTGTCCGGGGTGGGGATCAGGTCCCTTTAAGCACAGCCCTCGGCTAGCCTGAGACAGCAGCTCCACGCTCTAAGTCCTCATCTGATACCCTGCCGGCACTGCTTCCGGCCAGCCTTAACCCAGGTTCAGGGTCCACTCTGTGTGGACATGCTAGTTCGAATTAGCAAAACATTAATTCGAACTAGTTTTTTAGTCTGGATGTATTAGTTCAAATTAGCTTAGTTCGAATTAACCCTGACATTGAAGAGAAGGCAAGAGCTTGTATTTCTTGCCTAGGTGTGAGGAATGCACCTCAATTGGCATCTCTATACCCATGGGACTGGCCTGAAAAACCATGGCAATGTATTTATGTTGATTTTGCTGGCCCATTTGAATGTAGCATGTTATTGGTGGTGATAGATGCTCATTCCAAATGGCCAGAAGTCTGTATAATGCCTTCCACTACTGCTGAGAGAACTATCCAAAAACTACAGAGAATCTTTTGTCGTTTCGGTCTTCCTGAACAACTTGTGATTGACAACGGTCCACAGTTTGCCTCTCAGGAGCTTGGAAATTTTATGAAAGCAAACGGGATCCATCACATCACTTCAGCACCGTATCATCCAACCACAAATGGATTGGCTGAAAGGTTTGTCCAGTCAATGAAACAAGCTTTGAAATCGGTTAGAGGAAATTCACTCATACAAAAGAGTCTGGACACCTTCTTACTATCCTACAGAAACACTCCTCATGCTACAACCAAAGTGTCCCTGGCTTTTCTAATGATGGGCTGTCAGCTGCGCACATGCTTTGCTTTGCTGAAACCTTCAGAACCGTGACAAATTGTGCAACACCAGCAGCAAGGTCAAGTCATCAGGCGTATATCGAGAGCAAAACATCAAACCTTTAGTCCTGGACAGCCAGTTTTGGCTTGGAACTCTGCTCCTGGAGCTAAATGGGTCCCTGACACTATTATTGTTCAAACAGGACGTCTTTCCTATACTGTCAGGAATGCGAAGGATCTCATCTGGTGGCGGCATGTAGATCAGTTATTGACAGGTTATTCCTGCCCCCAAAGCATATCTCCAGTTGAGTTGCCCATCCTTCCCACTGCTGGTGAGCTACCATGTCAAGAATCACCTGTTCCTGACTCTCCTCCTCCATCACCACCATTGGCGAATAATAACCCCTTCCCTGAGCAGAGTGATCCAACAGCCTCACCTGTTCACACTTCGGCTACGTCTACACTGGCCCCTTTTCCGGAAGGGGCATGTAAATTTCACTAGTCGTCGTAGGGAAATCCGCGGGGGATTTAAATATCCCCCGCGGCATTTAAATAAAAATGTCCGCCGTTTTTTTCCGGCTTTTAAAAAAGCCGGAAAAGAGCGTCTAGACTGGCCCCGATCCTCCGGAAAAAGTGCCTTTTTCCGGAGGCTCTTATTCCTACTGTAGGAATTCCTACTGTAGGAATAAGAGCCTCCGGAAAAAGGCGCTTTTTCCGGAGGATCGGGGCCAGTCTAGACGCTCTTTTCCGGCTTTTTTAAAAGCCGGAAAAAAGCGGCGGACATTTTTATTTAAATGCCGCGGGGGATATTTAAATCCCCCGCGGATTTCCCTACGACGACTAGTGAAATTTACATGCCCCTTCCGGAAAAGGGGCCAGTGTAGACGTAGCCTTGATGTTCCCAGCCCAGTGTCAGGCTTGCACCTATAACATCTTTGGTTGCAAGAACGCCAAATGTCTGCCGTGATCCACCTAGAGAAAGGAGGCCTCCTCAATGGCTGGACCTTTAGTTGAGATTAAGTCACAAATGGGGCAAAATAATCCCCAGGGTTAGCTGGGAACTTGAGGCAGTCTACCGTCATTTCATAGTTAGTTTTTGTTTTCTTAAAGGGATGTTTTTATTAAGAGAACATAAGAACATAAGAACGGCCGTACTGGGTCAGACCAAAGGTCCATCTAGCCCAGTATCCTGTCTACCGACAGTGGCCAGCACCAGGTACCCCAGAGAGGGTTGACCGAAGACAATGATCAAGCGATTTGTCTCCTGCCATCCCTCTCCAGCCTCTGACAAACAGAGGCCAAGGACACCATTTTATCCCCTGGCTAATAGCCTTTTATGGACCTAACCTCCATGAATTTATCCAGCTTCTCTTTAAACTCTATTATAGTCCTAGCCTTCACCGCCTCCTCTGGCAAGGAGTTTCACAGGTTGACAACACGCTGTGTGAAGAAGAACTTCCTTTTATTAGTTTTAAACCTGCTACCCATTAATTTCATTTGGTGTCCTCTAGTTCTTCTATTATGGGAACTAATAAATAACTTTTCTTTATCAGCCCTTTCCACACCACTCATGATTTTATAGACCTCTATCATATCCCCCCTCAGTCTCCTCTTTTCTAAACTGAAAAGTCCCAGTCTCTTTAGCCTCTCCTCATATGGGACCCGTTCCAAACCCCTAATCATTTTAGTTGCCCTTTTCTGAACCCTTTCCAAGGCCAAAATATCTTTTTTGAGGTGAGGAGACCACATCTGTACACAGTATTCAAGATGTGGGCGTACCATAGTTTTATACAGGGGTAGTAAGATGTTCTGGGTCTTATTTTCTATCCCTTTCCTAATAATTCCTAGCATCCTATTTGCCTTTTTGACCGCCGCTGCACACTGTGTGGAAGTTTTCAGAGAACTATCCACGATAACTCCAAGATCTCTTTCCTGATTTGTCGTAGCCAAATTAGCCCCCATCATACTGTACGTATAGTTGGGGTTATTTTTCCCGATGTGCATTACTTTACACTTATCCACATTAAATTTCATTTGCCATTTTGTTGCCCAATCACTCAGTTTGGTGAGATCTTCTTGGAGTCCCTCACAGTCTGCTTCTGTCTTGACTATCCTAAACAGTTTGGTATCATCTGCAAACTTTACTACCTCACTGCTTACCCCTTTCTCCAGATCATTTATGAATAAGTTGAAAAGGATTGGTCCCAGGACTGACCCTTGGGGTACACCACTAGTTACCCCGCTCCAATCTGAAAATTTACCATTTATTCCTACCCTTTGTTTCCTGTCTTTTAGCCAGTTCTCAATCCAAGAAAGGACCATCCCTCTTATCCCATGGCCATGTAATTTACACAAGAGCCTTTGGTGAGGGACCTTGTCAAAGGCTTTCTGAAAATCCAAGTATACTATATCTACTGGATCCCCCTTGTCCGCATGTTTGTTAACCCCTTCAAAGAACTCTAATAGATTAGTAAGACAGGATTTCCCTTTACAGAAACCATGTTGACTTTTGTCCAACAAATTATGTTCTTCTACATGATTCACAATTTTATTCTTTACTATCGTTTCGACTAATTTGCCCGGCACTGAAGTTAGACTTACCGGTCTGTAATTGCCAGGATCGCCTCTAGAGCCCTTTTTAAATATAGGTGTCACGTTGGCTACCTTCCAGTCATTAGGTACGGAAGCCGATTTAAAGGATAGGTTACAAACCACAGATAATAGCTCAGCAATTTCCCATTTAAGTTCTTTTAGAACCCTTGGATGAATGCCATCCGGTCCCGGAGATTTGTTAACATTAAGTTTTTCTATTTGTTCCAAAACCTCCTCTAATGACACTTCAATCCGGGACAGTTCCTCAGATTCATCACCCACAAAGGACGGTGCAAATTCAGGAATCTCCCCAACATCCTCAGCCGTGAAGACTGAAGCAAAGAAATCATTTAGTTTCTCCGCAATGGCTTTATCGTCCTTGATTGCTCCTTTTATAGCTCGATCATCTAGGGGACCCACAGGCTTTTTAGCAGGCTTCCTGCTTCTAATGTACTTAAAAAACATTTTGTTATTTCTTTTTGAGTTTTTGGCTAGCTGTTCCTCAAAATCTTTTTTTTGCTTTTCTTATTACATGTTTACACTTGATTTGACAGTGTTTATGTTCCTTTCTATTTATCTCACTAGGATTGGACTTCCACTTCTTAAAAGATACCTTTTTGTCCCTCACTGCTTCTTTTACATGGTGGTTAAGCCACAGTGACTCTTTTTTAGGTCTCTTGCTATGTTTTTTAATTTGGGGTATACATTTAAGTTGGGCCTCTATTGTGGTGTCTTTAAAAAGTTTCCATGCAGCTTTCAGGGATTTGGCTCTAGTCACTGTGCCTTTTAATTTCTGTTTAACAAACCTCCTCATTTTTGTGTAATTCCCCTTTTTGAAATTAAATGCCAGGGTGCTGGACTGCTGAGGTGTTCTTCCCACCACAGGAATGTTGAATGTTATTATATTATGCTCACTATTCCTAAGCGGTCCTGTAACGGTTATATCCTGGACCTGATCCTGCACTCCACTCAGGACTAAATCGAGAATTGCCTCTCCCCTTGTGGGTTCCTGCACTAGCTGCTCCAAGAAGCAGTCATTTAAGCCATTGAGAAATTTTATCTCCGCTTCTCTTCCTGAGGTGACATGTATCCAGTCAATATGGGGGTAATTAAAATCCCCCATTATTATAGAGTTCTCTATTTTGGTAGCCTCTCTAATCTCCCTCAGCATTTCTATGTCAGTATCGCTGTCCTGGTCAGGTGGTCGGTAATATATCCCTACTGCTAATTTCTTGTTATTGGAGCATGGAATTTCTATCCATAGCGATTCTATGGAACATGTTGATTCACTTAATATTTTTATTTCATTTGATTCTACATTATCTTTCACATACAGTGCCACTCCGCCACCCACCCGGCCTGCTCTATCCTTTCTATATATTTTATATCCCGGTATGATTGTGTCCCACAGATTTTCCTCATTCCACCAGGTTTCAGTGATGCCTAGTATGTCTATCTCCTCATTTAATACGAGGTACTCTAGTTCACCCATCTTATTAGTCAGACTCCTAGCATTTGTGTACAAGCACTTAAAAAATTTGCCACTGGTTATTTGTCTGCCCTTCCCTGATGCATTGGATTCCTTTCTATGCAGTTGTTTGTCAGCTCTGGCCAATGGTTTGCCCTCTCCCCTCCTCTCTTTCCGACTACAGCTTAGAGAATCTCTATCAACGGATTCTCCTCTAAGAGAAGTCTCTCTCCGATTTACGTGCATCTCCGCACCAATCGGCTTTCCCCCATCTCTTAGTTTAAAAACTGCTCTACGGCCTTATTAATGTTTAGTGCCAGCAGTCTGGTTCCACCCTGGTTTAGGTGGAGCCCATCCTTCCTGTATTGGCTCCCCCGCTCCCAAAAGTGTCCCCAGTTCCTAATAAATCTAAACCCCTCTTCCCTACACCATCGTCTCATCCACGCATTGAGACTCTGAAGCTCTGCCTGCCTATCTGGCCCTGCGCATGGAACGGGAAGTATTTCCGAGAACGCCACCAGAGGGGAGGAATATGTTGTGTATTGGGTTGTAGATATAGATCTTGTTGTTATAATAACTGAGTTAGGTCACTGGGCTTGTTCTAGTTAGTTCTGTGCTATGCAATAAAATGGACACTTGCAACTACTCAACCTCTCTGCATTTCCACTGATTTCTTCCTATACTGTGAAACTCTCCACGACATAACAGTTACTTATGTGGTTTTCAAAGATAAATTTGCCTCGTTGTGGGCAGTAGGCAAACAAATCCTGAGGTTTTGTAGTGGCCTCTCAGGGAAAAATCCAGTCCAACTCCTCATAGTGTGCTCACGCACTGGAAGCCTTTACTAGATGTCTTGTTTTTTATCTTTTGCATGTGAACTTTATAGTAATAATACTCATTCTGTAGTGGCTATACCTTTTCCAAAATGGATGACTTATAGTATGATAAAATGAAACATAAGATCATTTGTTAGTGGAAGCAAGGGAGTTTATGCTGGAAAAGCTAGATATACCACAAAAACAAATAAACCACCTCTCCCTGGGTGGACAAGGTCTATGAGTTGTACCAATTTAACCATTTCAGTGAAAAAAAAATCACCCTATAACCAAAATAATTAAATCAGTACAAATACTGTAGAACAGGCCTCAGTCTATATCAATGTTTCTTAAACTATGTTCAGCGGAACACTGATGTTCCGTGAACTACTTGCAGGTGTGCTGCGACCTCTTCTTTGTTTTTACTTCTTTGGTTTTGGGGTTTTTGTGTGTGTGTTAGACAACACTTTTTTTTTAATTGTCACCGGTGTTCCTAGGGTACAGTATTTTCTAATTAAGGAAGTTTTCCTGCTTTTCCCGGCAGCTCACAGAAGCCTGCTTGGAGCCTGCAGCAATTAAAAGGAGCCGCGACCGCATTTTGGCCTGACTTCCTGAGGTCTCTCTGGTTACTCCCCCAGGTGCTTTTTCCCGTCTCCCCCCCCCCCCCCCCCAAATTTTCCCTGGTGCTTTTTTTTTTTTAGAAACCATCTGGCAACCCTAAGTGTTCCGCATAAAAATGTTTTAGTGTTCCGTGGTCTGAAAAAGTTTAAGAAACACTGGTCTATAGTGAGGCCTAATATGCAGTGTGTGTCACTCAGGATCTTCAGAGCTTGAAAGGAAACAGTGAACAAGGCTTGACTAAATGCACAAGTGTTACCACTTTCACTATACCAGTGTAGCAAATCCTTCCCTCCTTCCCATGGCTTCTCTCCCCTGCTTTGAACTTAAAATAAACACTTGCAATATAAAATCTATGAGTGACAGAGGCTGTGATCCCTCAAAGACTTTTCAGAGAAATCAGACACCAACCTCCATCCCTGCCATCCATTTGTTTTTTCAAGGCTGTCTTGCAAGGAAATGGGCTGAGAAACTTACTCTTTGTTTTTAGATAAAGGCTGGGATTCTCCAGATTTCTTAATTTCACAAATTAGGAAGAGTAGTGGGGGTCCCTGAATCCCTGTCCCATACCACTAGCTAGAGTTAAACCCAAGAGATTTCAAAATAAACAGAAAATGATATTTAATCTAGCTGTAGTATAAAATCAAAAGTCTTATCAAATCAAATTAAAATGAAAACCCAAGACTATGAGCAACAAAGATCATGCCATCACCTTCTTTCTATTCATGACAAAAGAACACATTATGATCTTTGCCTTTTGCTAAAGGATAGTTGAGTGAAAAAAAAGTTAATTATATGGCCAAACTCTGCCATGGCACATTTGAATACATGCCCATTGAAATGAATCTGCTTAGTCCTGGTTTAATTTCAATAGCATGTCACTTACTTTCATAAGTCATGGATTTGAGCTAGTGTGTCCACAATTGAAATGTACACATGTATTTCTTGGAGGAGATGGAAGGAGTTCAGGAGTAAGGACCCACAGCTAGCTTGCTTAATAACCCAAAGATAGTCTAACTAGTGCAGAGGGGACCAGCTGAGCCACCTAATTGGTCAAACCAGCCAGTCGGTGGACCTGCTGTTACAACCAGCAGCAAGTACTGGCTGCTGAAAGTGTTCACCAGCAGTGGTGTTAGCTTCTGTTCTGCCTTGTTCTAGCTTTGATCTAACCCTGCTCCTGCCTTTCATGACTCCAGGTATCTTGTTTACGACCCAACTCCTGACTCTGGTTTGCTCCTTGGCTTTGACATTCAGCCCAATTCTGGTTTATAAGGTGCTGGCATTCAGCACTTCATAAGCCACACCTCACAGCAGTGAGCCATAAGCAAATCAACCTGATATTAAAATGTGTTCCCAATCAGGAACTGGATACACATTATCTGGGGGCTCCATCTGGCCTCAGGTGTGGCAATGTTGCCTGAACTGGCTCTGCAAGGTAAACAGAGTGTTGTAATGTATTTAGCAACTGATAATGCAGTAATGTACAGAGGAGGAAACAAATTCTGTGGGTATGAAGTTATTGAATGATTAGAAGCAGGGAACAGGCATTTTACAAGGAAGGAATTTCCCAGGTTTCTCATTCCTGTGATTAAATATCTTGAACTGAGTTATGTCGCACAATTTAACTCCTGTTGTTAACTGTCCTCCTATGTACTCGTGAAGTAATCTCCAAACTGAAAACAAGTATACAATGAGTAATGTGTAAATAGTAACAAAAATTACATTTTTATTATTTTGACAAATGAAGTTCTTATTTTAAGTATTGACTACTTCCAATAGTAAGCAATAAATCAGACCCTAAATTTTATGAGTAACATAGACCAAGTTTGATTACCTCTGGGTGATTTTTGTTGTTGTTGACAATATCTTTTTAAAAATTACAGTACAGTGAATATTGTTAATCTCCTAAACCCAGCTACACATCACTCAACAACTAGTTAAGCAATAGCAGTAAGATTAATCCATTTTCATTCTCTCATGTAAACTCTGACTAGGACTCTTGGACATATACAAAGGTCAAATGCTTCTCATAGAATCACAGAATACTAGAGCTGAAAGGGACCTCGAGAGATCATCGAATCCAGTCCCCTGCCCTCACAGCAGGACCAAGCACAGTCTATATAACCCCTGATAGATGTCTGTCTAACCTGCTCTTAAATATCTCCAGTGATGGAGATTCCACAACCTCCCTAGGCAATTTGTTCCAGTGTTTAACTTCCAGTTAGGAAATTTTTCCTAACGTCCAACCTAAACCTCCTGTGCGGCAGTGTAAGCCCATTGCTTCTTCTCCTATCATTGGAGGCCAAGGAGAACAATTTCTCCCCTCTTCCCTGTACCACTCTTTTAGATACCTGAAAACAGCTATCAAGTCCCCTCTCAGTCTTCTCCTTTCCAAATTAAACAAGCCCAGTTCCTTCAGCCTTGCCTCATAGATCATGTTTTCTAGACCTTTCATCATTTTTATTGCTCTTCTGTGGACCTTCAACAATTTCTCCATATCTTTCTTAAAATGTGGTGCCTAGAACTGGACACAATACTCAAATTGAGGCCTAATCAGTGCAGAGTAGAGCGGAAGATCACTTCTCATGTCTTGCTTACAACACTACTGTTAATGCATCCCAGAATCATTTTTGCTTTTTTTGCAAGTGTCACACTGTTGACTCATATTTAGCTTGTGGTCCACTATGACCCCTAGATCCCTTTCTGTTGAACTCCTTCCTAGACAGTCACTTCCCATTCATTTTCCCTTCACACAATCTTGCACAATGGTGCTATAGCACCTGTGCTTCTATTTTTATAGGATCTGCCAGTGCTCAGTAACTTAAAAACTGGGCCACTGATGTCTTTCACACAGTTCTTGTACCTTTTTGCCTTATCAATTTTCCATCTGTTTTCAAATCAGAATGAAAAATCTACACTTCTCATGAGAAGGAAATTCCCCCAAATTTCTATTGTGAAAATTTAAGCATTTTGTGAACACATACTAATAAAATACATTGTATAATTTATCACACAAGTGCCATATAACAGAAAATGAATGAAACAAAACAAAGTTGGAAAAAACATTTTGGCATTATCAAAGAAAAACAAGAAAGTAGAAATACATTGTTTTGGTTTTTTTCCCCCAAATGAATTTAATCAAAATGGAGGTTTTCACAAATTTATTTTATTTCACTTAATCTGTATTATCCAAAACTAAACTGTTCTGTGGAAAAAATGCTGACCAACTTTATTTGTAACTAAGAATGTTAAAATGTGTTTCTTAAAGTAAATGTGTAACCGCTGACAAAATTCATTGGTTACACTGGGGGTAAGGGCAGTCGGCTCCTGCCTTCCCTCCCGTTCTGCCTCTGATACATGCAGAGGGGGAGGGCCCTGCATGTAACTGTGCATATTAACCAATGAATCTAGGCTTATCGGTTAACAGTGTAAATGGTTAAACTTTCACGTCCCTATTTATAACTATTAACTAACCATTTCGGGCGTGTAGTGGGGGCAGCAGCCATGCGCTCTGGGACATGGCTAGCTTTTCATCCCATTCCCCAGATGCTAAGGCTAAGTCTACACTGCATCCCTCTTGCACAAAAGCCTATGCAAAAGAAGCACAGATTAGCATCTTACTGCACTTCATTTGCATAATTAATGAAGGGCCATTTTTGTGCAAGAGGCTTTTGCCCAAAAAGGCGCCATCTACCCAGCTCCTTTTTGCGCAAAAATCCCCTCTTACGCAAGAGCTGTTCTTCCTCATTTTTAAGGAAGAATGGCTCTTGTGCAGGATGGTTTTTTTGTGCAAAAAGGAGCTGTGTAGATGGCTCCTTTTTGCGCAAAAACCTCTTACACAAAAAGCCTTCTAATTAATTATGCAAATGAAGCACAGCAATATGCTAATCTGTACTTCATTTGCATAGGCTTTTGTGCAAGAAGAAAGCAGTATAGACATAGCCTTAGTGTCCGGGGACCGGGATGAAAAGCAAACTGCGTCCTGGAGCGCACAGCTGCTGTGCACCCTTCGTGCCCGAAATGGTGCCCTTGCTTGTTCCCTGTAAATAGAAGCTTGTAGCCAGGGGTGGCAAGTATAAGAGGCAGGGGAAGGCATTGCCTTCCCAAATTCCCAGGCATGGCTCTGCCCACACTCCATCCCCAGAATGCCTGCTGCTTCAGTGCGGCTCACGGGCTGCCCCGAGGCTCTGGCCAAGCTGATTCTGGGGCAACGTGCCCTCCCTGTGCTCTTGAAGCTAGGAAAGCTGGGGCCCTACTCTGGCGCCAGAGAGACTCAACCAGGAGGCTGGAGGCCTGCACCTGCTGTGGTGGGGAGCTTGCATGGGGTGGGGAGCCTGGAGTCCAGCTCCTCAGGGTGGTGGCTTGGCTCCTGTGCAGGGTGGGCCCTCAGGCAGAAGGGGCAGGGTGCAAGGCTTGCCTCCCCCAGCCCTGGATTCACCCACTGCCCATGCTCATACCTGCCTTTCTAGCCTGATGCAGTTTATAAAATGCACTTGGAGCTACAGTGAGTTGGCATAATTTACTCAACAACTTTATATATGCAGAGTTCTCTAAACCTGGTTTTACAGAGCGTGTCACCAGAAAATGTTGGTAGATCCTGCTAACTTGTTACAGAATGAAATAAAATAATTATTGTAAAATGGGTGGATTGCCTGGATTCAGCCCCTGAGACTCAGGGCCTCCCCCCGTCCCCCTTCCCCCAGCATTTGGGAGCCCACACTGGTTCTCCACCCCCCTTGCTGCCCCACCATGGGGCTGGAGCACACAAAATCCCCAGGCTCTGGTGTGATAGGAGAATGTGGGGAATGTCATTCTCCTTCTTAGTTGGGGGCTTCTCACTTATGTGGTGTGTGCCCCCTGACAGATTTTTTGGTGGGTCAGTGGCACCTGACACAAAAAAGGTTCCTCATCCCTATTATAAAAGCTATGTTACACAAAAATCCTTAATGTCACGTTTGACATCCTCAAAGGACAAAACATGTGTTCCCGTGAGTGCTCCCACTGTAGGTGTCAGGCTTGTTCCCATGCCACAGATTGGAGATTTGTCAGCAGTAGTCTGCTGGCCCCATGCATGCATGTTAGGGGTCTCGTACCATTCACATAGTTTCTTGAGGTGTGTGGTCCGGCTCCTAACTATTCTCAGTTGCAGATGGAGTGAGCTCCCGCTCCTCAAATCCTGTCAGAACAAAAATTAGTTGTTAGTTAATTTGTTCTAGTTAGTAGTAGTTCTTAGTTAGTGAGTTTTTAGCAGTGGTTCGATAGTTACATAACCGTTCAGAAAAAAAGACATCTTGGTACGGTTCGCCTCTAAAGAAAAGAAAAGAAAAGAAAAGAAAAGAAAAGAAAAGAAAAGAAAAGAAAAGAAAAGAAAAGAAAAGAAAAGAAAACCAAAAGGAGAGATGACCCTGCCTGGATTGCCCAGGTTTAAAAAATGTGACTGCTGCCGGGAGCCATGCCTGATTCAGACTGGCATTCCTGTTGTATTAGGTGTCTGGGTGAAGGGAGTATTTCCCGGAAGTGCCCTCATTGCTCAAAATTAACAGCTTGAGCATGAAGAGAAAGAGAAATGAGGCTCAGGATGCTTTTATTTGAAAAAGCACTCCAGCCCTTTTCACCCCGGTCAGACTCCATTAGAGCCGATAAACGGTGGGCTGTTTTCGCCAGGGCCTCACCCTTCAATGAAGAAGAGTGCCTCCCTGGCTCAATCTCTGCTACCAGCTCATGTTAGCATCAGTGAAAAGCTGGGAAATTCAGGTACGACTTCCACCTGCCACGTGAACAAAATAAAGCTGAGCCACAGTACTCCGGCACCAGATCCGAGCCTGGCACAGAAATTGCCACCAATCCAAAGGGAGCAACAGTGGCACCCACATCATCATCGGCACCACTACTGGTATCGGCACTGACGTTGGCACCGATACTTCTGTTGGCACAGACATCGCAGTCGGCACAGGCAATACATTCTACACCAGCATTGCACTCTGTACTGCAGTCGGCACTGGCATCACTGTTGGCACTGACCAGAGCTTTTGCTTCACAGTGTTCAACTGAGCCTGCCCCAGTACCATCATCAGCACCGGCTAGGGCCCAATATAAAACACATAGGGTCACTACACCCTCCCCCATCCTGGACAGGGCCGGCCCGAGCCCTTTTGGCGCCCTGGGCCCAGGTGTGTGGCACCGTCCCTGGGCGCAGGGCGCATGCGCAGGCCTGCCCGTGGGGCGCGGGCCCACCCCTCCAGGGTGTGCAGGCCCACCCCTGGGATGCACGGCACATGGGCGCGCCGGCCAAGTCCGCTGGTGTGAAGCCCGGGGCCCGCCCCTGGGATGCTCGGCCCATGTGCAGGCCGGTAACGGCCACGGGCGCGCAGCCTGGGGCCCACCTCCGGAGTGCACGCTGCATGTGCTGCCCAGCCCGGCCCAGCCAGTGCTGCTGGCGCACGCACCGGGCTATGCAGGGCCCCGCAGCTGTGGGGGCAAGAGCACTGCTGTCCGGTGCCGCGGGGCCAGCACTGTGGGAGCTGGGCATGCAGCTCCTGATGGCAGCTGTAAGGAACACTGCATGCCCCTTACAGCTGCCATCAGGCACCCCCCGTTGGTTGGTGCCCTGGGCAGCTGCCCGGCTCGCCCATGCCTCCGTCCAGCCCTGAGCCTGGAACGTATCATCTTCTCTCCGGCGCTTCTTTTTCCCTCACCAGTGCCATCAGCCCCACCTGCTGACGTTGCACAGCACCACACTACCACGGAATGCTACAGTTCGACAGCACATCATTCTCTCTCACCCCATTATTATTATCAGCACCTCTGTCATTAAGGCCCAGATCCAGGTCACCCAGATCTCCCACTCTATCACCGTATTCTCACTGTCATGATGATCGTAGGAACACTTTCTTCTCCAGACATTCCTTGCCTACCAGACATTACAACGGCTGTCACCACAGCCACACCTACTATGAACTTCACTGCCTGGTACATCATTCCGTATCAGCATGCTATTCTCAGTATTGGTCGCCTTGCTGTCACCGATCAGACTCAAGACAAAGCCAGGTTTACTCCCCTACTCCAGCTGACATGCGGCCTCCCACGCCCGCACAAATCACATCCCAGCCACCTCAACTCTCCGACCCTGAAGAAGGTCAACTGTCTGACCACAAGCAACTGTAGGGAGTTTCCCCAACAGATCCATCTTCATCCTCATCCGACAAAGCACTAATTCTAGGGGATTCATCACCGACCGACGACCTCAGTCAGGAGCTCCAGCTTATGGAGGTACAGGAGAAACAGCACCATCTCTTAAAAAATGTACAGCCCTCTCAAAAATCTAAGGTCACCGTGCCCATCAACAAGGCTATTTTAGAGGTAGCCAATTACATATGGCAGACATCGGCTTCAGTCCCTGTGACCAACAAGAGGGCAGATAAGAAATATTTTGTTCCTGCCAAAGGGATGGATTTTCTCTTCACACATCCTCAACCTAAGTCCCTTGTGGTTGACCCTTGCGGCACCACAGAGGGCCAAGGCCCCACAATACAAGAACAATGCCAATGACAAAAACAGCAAAAGACTGGATCTCTTTGCCAGAAAGGTTTATTCATCAACTATGTTGAAAATGAGACTGGCCAAATATGCAGCCCTCTTGGCTAACCATAATTTTGACAATTACACAAAGTTAACCATGCTTATAGAACATCTCCTGGATAACAAATGACAGATACTAAAATCAATGGTACAAGAGGGTTACACATCTTCTCGTACAGCCCTTCAAATTGCGCTGGACATTGCTGACACAGCTGCACAATCTTCTGCAACCTCAGTGGTAATGTTCAGGGCCTCATGCTTCAGTCTGTGGGGGTACCCAAAGAACCACAATCTAAGGTGGAAGACCTCCCCTTTGACAGAAAAAGCTCTTTGCTGAGAAAAATGACGAAGTCCTCCATACCAGTAAGGACTCGTGGACTATGTTAAGAATGTTAGGCATGTACACACCACCTTACCGATGCAGATGCTATGTCCTGTATCAAAGACACTGATCCTTCCCTTCCTCTGTACTTCAGCATAGAGGATTCAACCAGCACCGTCTCAGATAGCATCCACAAAAGCGATGCCCCCAAAATACCTGGACATCTAATGAGCAAAATAACTGGCAGCAAGTTTGACATGCTGGTCGAGGGTCTGCAAGCTTTCCCACTTACTGGTCACCACTGAGAAGACGCCCATGTATTTCATCACTGTCTAAGACCATA
Organism: Pelodiscus sinensis; assembly: GCF_052426305.1. Classification (NCBI taxonomy): domain Eukaryota; kingdom Metazoa; phylum Chordata; order Testudines; family Trionychidae; genus Pelodiscus; species Pelodiscus sinensis. Next base: position 29,921,033 of record NC_143056.1, read on the forward strand.
CCAGCGATGATGGGCCACCATCATGACAGATCACTGGGTTCTCGAGCTAGTAACATTCAGCTATTTGATTCCCTTCACTTCTCCCCACTCTTCCCATCCCTCTTCAGGGACCCCTCTCACAAGTCTTTTCTGAAGTGGCAGTGGAGCAGAGGAGAGGGGAAAGGAAGATGTTGTGAAGACTAGGACTTCAACAGGGTTCAAAAAAGAGCTAGATAAATTCATGGAGGTTAGGTCCATCAATGACTATTAGCCAGGATGGGTAGGAATGGTGTCCCTAGCCTCTGTTTGTCTGGATGACAGAAGTAGGTATGTTACATTTCGATTAATTGACTAATCAAATAGTCGATGCAATTGGCATTGACTATTGAATTAGTTAAGGGCACCTCCCCGGGGCTGTTACTACACTTCAAAGGTGAAAGCGCTGCAGGGAACATGGGGCCAGTGGGATAGTCCTCCACTGGCCAGTGCGCACCCTGTGGCATTTCAATGTGACAGTGACCTGTGGAACCTGGGGTCCGCTGGGGTCTCCCTTGCTGATCCTGGGCTATGTGCAGTGCTGCTGCTTTGAAACGCTGCGGGAATCCCTGCATCAGGCTCTCCATGGCGTTTCAAAGTGGCAGCACTGCACGGTGTCCGTGGGGATGTGATCCTGGGCTCCATGCGGCACTGCCACTTTGAAACACCCTTCTTCTTACCCTCCCCCGTTGCTGCCTCTTTCTGATAAAGACAGTAAGAGGGGTAGAACAACTAGTCGACTGCTCTGTTGACTCTCTGATAAGCATTTGCTTATCGGATAGTCGACTACTCAGCTAGTCGTTCACATCCCTAAACAGGGGAGGGATCACATGAGGATTATCTGTTGTGTTCACTCAGGGCCGGCTTTAGAAAGTGCAGGACCTCACCACCCAGGATTTTTTGTTGAGCAAAAAAACCAAAAAACCACTACCCACACAACAAACCACAACAACACACACACACAAATATCACATCAGAAGTAGATCTGATCAAAATGTATGTCAATATAGTTGAACATTTTCAAAAAAATTCCATCCTTTATTATGCAAAATTTTACACAAAATTAAATCAGTTGCCTTAAGTGTAGGTCAAATATTTTCAATTGCAAACTATCCAATCCTTTCAATGAAGTTTAAAGTTTGATTTTTAAAAAGTTACCAGAGAGCATTGCAGTTTTCTGTTACATTGATTTACTTTTTAAATAGCAAAAATGGAGTCTTTGTTAATAAAATGTCAGTTCTGTGGTCAAATTCCAGTCCTTAGTGATATCAGCACCAATGATTTCACTAGGTAATATGATACCTCACCACCATTGCCTCCTTTGCACTGCCCTTCAACACACATTGCCTGCGTGTTGTGTCCAAGGTCAGTCTACACAAGATTTTATCAATGATTTTTGCTCAAGCGATCACTGAGACAAGACAAGAACTCTCAATTGATTCTAGTCAGCTCTGCCTTTAAACACTGGAGATGTGTCTACATTGGCAAGATTCTGCGCAAAAGCAGTTGCTTTTGCGCAAAATCTTTCCGCCTGTCTACACTGGCCGCGAGTATTTGTGCAAGAACACTGAGGTTGTAATATACGAAATCAGTGCTTCTTGCACAACTACTCTGACGCTCCCGCTCAGGAATAAGCGCTCTTGCGCAAGTGGCCTTGCCCCATGCACCCGCCATCCCTCCCATAGCAATGCCTCCTGCTCCCGCAATGGCCCCTCCTGCTCCTGCTCCTGCCCTTCCTGCCCCTGCGATGACCCCTCCTGCTCCAGCTCCAGCTCCTGCTCCGGCCCCTCCTGCCTACCTTCTCGTGCTGCCTGCCCCAACGCGGCCTCACCCCCATGCGCAGGTCCACCCCCGCAGAAGTAGTCACAGGGGCCACCCCTCCTAGCAGTAGCTTCCCCCCCTCCCAGTTAAGAGCCTCCTCCCCCTCCCAGTTAAGAGCCTCCTCCCTCTCCCAGTTGAGAGCCTCCTCCCCCTCCCATCCTACGTCTCCTCCCTCCCCATTGTAAATAAAAAGTTCCAACTTTGTGTTAAAAAAACCCTGTGTTGTTGTTTATTGGGAGGTAAGGAGAGGGGAGGGGAGGGGAGGGGAGAAGGGGAGCGGATGGGAGGGAGATGTAAAGGGAGACAGAGGTGACCCTACTATGGGGCCTGGGAGAACATCTCCGTCAGGGCCTCCCGGATGCGCACCCCCTCGTGGTGCGCCTGGCAGATGGCAGCAGTGCGGGGCTGTTCGTAGGCCTGGCCCTCGCCTCCCATCCATGCTGGGAGGAAGGCCTCCCCCCTCCACTCCACGAGATTGTGGAGCATGCAGCACGCAGCCACTACCTCCGGGACATTCCGCTAGCCCATCTCCAGACGGATGAGCAAACAACGGAACCGGGCTTTCAGACGCCCGAAGGCGCACTCCACTTGGTTACGGGCCCGGTTGAGGCGGTCTTCAAACCGCGCCCGGTTGTGGTCCGGCCGCCCCATGTAGGGCTGCATTAGCCAGGGCTGCAGGGGGTAGGTCACGTCCCCCACAACACATGTGGGCATGGCCATGTCCCCGACAGTAAATTCCCGCAGGTGGAAGTAAGTGCCCACCTCCAGCCTGCCAAACAGGCCGGAGTTGCGTAGGATGCGAGCGTCATGTCCCCTTCCGGACCAGCCCACATAAATGTCCAGGAAGCAGTCACGGTGGTCCACAAGGGCCTGGAGTATAATTGAGAAGTACCCCTTTCTGTTTATAAAATGGGCCGCTCGATGCTCCGGGGCATGGACAGGGATGTGGGTTGCATCCAGGGCTCCCCCGCAGTTGGGGAGCCTGAGGACAATGAAGCCGGCCACCGTAGCTTCCATGTCGTGCAGGCGGATGACTCTCGGGACTATGACGTCAATGATGGCATGGATGACCTGCAGAAGGGTGCAGAGAACCACAGGGGAACACATCACATAAGGCAGGGTGAGTGTGTGCTCCCTTGGGGGCTCCCTCCCCGTGATGCCCTCTGTCCTCACACACACACACACATGCACCAGGGCCCCCTTGTCCCACGTGCCCCCCCTGCAGGCCTGGCAAGGGAGGGACGGCCCAAACCCCTGGGTGTCCCAGCCTAGAGTCTTGCCTGCCCCTGGGCATGGAGTGCAGCACCCTCCCCCCACTCCCAATCCCCATGGGACTTACCTGCATGACAACAGCACCGACGGTCGATCTGCCCACCCCAAACTGGTGTGCCACCGATCGGTAGCTGTCCGGGGTGGCCAGCTTTCATAGTGCGATGGTGACCCCCTTGTCCGTGATGGGTGCCCGCAGCCGGGTGGTGGTTCTTTGGAGCGCAGGGGCGAGCCAGGCACACAGCTCCAGGAACGTCTGCTTTCGCATGCGAAAGTTCCGGAGCCATTGCTGGTCGTCCCATTATCCTAGGACCAGCCGGTCTCACCAGTCAGTACTGGTGTCCAGTCTCCACAAGGGCCTCTCCATGGTGGGGTGGGGATGGCACAGGGATGCCATGGCCTCCCTAGTGAGGGAGTCCAGAGTGATCTGCGCCTCTAGGTCCTGGACAAGGACTGCAGCATCCTGGAGCAGCAGCTGCAGGCACTCCAAAATGGCCAGAAGGGGCCAGAGCAGGCACATGGCCACCCCTGGCTACATGGCACAAGAAACAAGCTGAGCTACAAAAATCAGCCAAAGGCACTAAAGGCACAAGGCAGTGGTGTCCAAAAAGGCAGAGGGCAACCACAAATGGAACTGCTATAGCTGTCAATCCCTGCAAGAAGTCCTATAGCACGAAGCAGGAGAGTAACGGCTGTCCGGGGAGATCCCTTTAAGCACGTGTCTCAAAGGAGCTCCAACTGCTGCCCTTTTGCCCTCATCAAAATGGTTCCGGGCTTCTGCTTTTGTGCAAAAGTGTCCCGCCAATGTAGACATGCTTTTGTGCAAAAGCACATCGTTCTTACGATGAGTCTTGTGCAAATACTTTTAACGCAAAAACTCTTGCATTAAAAGTATTTGCACAAAATCATGCCAGTGTAGACGTAGCCTGGATGTAAAGTGTCACATATAATTGAGGACTCCCAAATAGACTCTATAACACCAGAAATAAAACCTGTTTAGAGACCTCTCTAAATTCACCAATCAAAGAGCAGTATTGCCAACCCCAAAATCACAAGGAACGCCTATACAAAGTTATGAGACTGGTCTACAAATCATAAGATTTTTAAAAAATAAAACACGTTGGATTTTTATTGGCCTTTTGTTTCTTGAGTATTTAGGGTTCATGTTTTAAAGCTTTCCTCCTTACCTGTAAGGCTCAGAGGTATAGAGAACTTTTTTTAAATGAAAGCTGAGATTCCTACATAATCAATTGACTCCAAGCTTTTAGAAAAACATCAAGGCTGTGTCTAGACATAATTTTCGTAAAAGGGATGCAAATTAGACATATTGCAATTGCAAATGAAGCAGGGATTTAAATCTCCCCCGCTTCATTAGCATAAAAATGGCTTCTGCTTTTTTCCGGCTCGGAGCTTTGCCAAAAAAAAGCGCCAGTCTAGACGCGGATCTTTTGGAAAATAAAGCCTTTTCCGAAAGATCCCTTATCCCTCTTAAAATGAGAGGGTTCTTCTTAAAATGAGGGATAAGGGAAAAGGCTTTATTTTCCGCATCTAGACTGGTGCTTTTTTCCAGCAAAGCTCCGAGCCAGAAAAAAGCCGCAGCCATTTTTATGCTAATGAAGCAGGGGAGATTTAAATCCCAGCTTCATTTGCAATTGCGATATGTCTAATTTGCATCCCTTTTACGAAAAAGGGATGCAGTCTAGACACAGCCCAAATGATTTGAGACTCATGGTAAAGCAATGGGGGAATTCTTGTGAGCCCATGCTTTGGCCACAGTATAAATAAAAAAATCAAACAATATATTCTCCACTAAACATCCTAATGAGATACTACAAATGGTAAACTGAATTCAACGGCTCCTGATATGAACAAATATCAACCTAGTTTTTCATATTTGAGATGGGTTACCAGGAATCATACATGACAATATTAAATCTTTCCACTCTCAAGTCAGCATATTCACAAAGCACCTATAATTTTGATCCATGCATTTATTGGATTGTGAAAGAGAAAGGAGAAGAATTAGTGTAGATAAATGTTCAAATAAAAAAAAAAAGCCTGAAGGAATTAGGACTGGGCTCCTACATCTCACATTCAGAACTGACTAGGACACTTATGACCAGATTTTCAAAGATGTGTAAAAATCAGATAGATATCTTTGAAGATCCGAGTTGGCAACTGTCTCTTTAGAAGCTTAATTACCTTTGAAAATCTGAGCTTAGATTTCCAAGTCCAATTTTCAAAAATGACTTTAGTCACTCAAGTGCTTTTGAAAATTTTAACTGGGGGCCTAAAGACACAAAAGGCAGGAGATATGCTATTCCTTTTAAAAACGTGTGATGTCTATTTTTAACTACATTTTATATTATTTTTCTCCCAGGGACAACTGACCCCTACGGTCCCCTCACTATGCCACTGCCCCCCCTCCTGCAGATCTATCCTCTTATGCAAGTGCAAGATCTGTGAGAGCCGTCCCATGAATCTGCAGTTAGTGTCTGTGGTGCCTGCTTCTGGGTGGTGTCTCAATGCTGCCACATTCACCTCCAAAGAGGGGGCTTCCCAAAGCAGGCCCTTGCTGATCCCCAAGGCATCCACAGGTCCAATGTCCTTTCAATGGGCCCACTTCCCAGGGCTCATTGATCTTGGATCTGGCTTCCATCCCCTCACCAACACTCATCAGAACTACTGTGCCCTCCTGGCTTAGGAAAAGAATAAACAGGAGGATTGGAAATTAACCCACCCAGTCTCACATCCCATAGGCAGGGAATGAGCCATCTACATTAGGCCCCAGCTGGAGTATCATGTCCAGTTCTGGGTGCCACATTTCAGGAAATGTGGAGAAACTGAAGAAAGTCCAGAGAAGATCAACACAAATGATGAAAGATCTAGAGAACATGAGATATGAGGCAAGGCTGAAGAAATTGGCCTTGTTTACCTTGGAAAAGAGAGGACCAAAAAGGGACATGAGAGCAGCTTTCAAGTATCTAAAAGAGTATCATAAGGAGGAGGAAGAAAAATTGTTCTGCTTGGCCTCTGAGGTTAGGATGAGAAGCAATGGGCTTCAATTGCAGATATTTAAGACCAGGTTAGACAGACACCTGTCAGGGATGAACTAGGGCAACTCAACTTTGGAAGCCCCAGGGGCCACTCTGATACTTACAGAACATGCTGAGGGCCTCAACTTAAGTGTGGTTGCATATGCAAGCAAATATATACAAATAGCTTCTCTCACACTGACAAGCATGAATACAAAGATTAAGGCAAGACTACACAACACACAGGCCCCATTTAAGTCAGTTCTGCTGATATTAATAAAATGCAATATTTACCCGATTTCTACCCATGTGACAGCACTTTTCATGAGCAATGACAGTCCAAGAATTTAACTACTAAAATACATATCAACAGAAGATCATTACACTGACTACTTTTTTGTTTTGGCTCCCACTCGCCGGTCACGTGTCGATCCCCACATAAACCCAAACTGCACCGCAAGGCACAAACAAACTGGCCGTGGGCAGCATACCAAGTTATTAATAAACATTTTATAAACCTTTACCTTTTCTCTCTGCTGCCATGTCTCCTCTCCTTGCTCCATCATCTCCCCTGGTGCCTGCTGCCCCCCAATTCCTCACCCTTCTCTGCTGTCCTGACGCCTGCCCTTCTCACTGCCCTCAGCCCTCCTGCGACCTGTCCACCTCCACCAGCCCTTCTCTCCCCCCTGTGCCCACTCCTCCAGTAGCCCCACTCTGATCATGTGAGCTACCCCTCTTCTAACACCTCCCTCTACACCCCTGCCTCTGGTGCAGGTCCCTCCCCTGCAGGTGTCTGCCCTTCTGCTTCACCTCAGAATCCCCTGGCACTTGCACCTTCCCTTAGCCCTGCACCCTCCTGGTGCCTCCCCCTTCCCTTAGTACCCCTACCACCTTTGCCCTCTTTTTCCCTGATGCCCATCCCCTCATCAGTCTTTGCCCCGTTCTCCTCCTGCCCTTCTGTGCCCTCACACATGACTTGCTCCATCCCCACCTTTTTCATGCCCACCCCTTCTTTCAAGCCTTCTCCCAGCACCTCCCCTCCCCCTCTAGCCCCCAATGCCCTTTCCCTATCCTCTCCTCTCCCAGCATCACCCTGTCCCCCTTCCCACTGACACCTCCCCTCCTGTCCTTTCCCTCATTGTCTGCACTTGGCCCCCTGGCATTTGTCTCTTGGTGCCTTCCCCTTTCTTCCCCTTTCCGTCCCCCGCTGCACAAGCCCCTCCCCCGCTGCACAAGCCCCTTCCCCTCCCCCACTACACAAGCCCCTTCCCCTCCCTCCCTCCCCAAAAGTCCCTTCTCAAGTCCCTTCCCCCACTGCACAACCCCCTTCCCCTCCCCTCCCCACAAGCCCCTCTCCACCTCCCTGCTCCTTCCTCTTCCCATAAGCCCCTTCCCCTTTCCCGCTGCACAAGCCCCTTCCCTACATTCTGCCTTCCACATTTCAGAGCCGGAGTCTGCGCTCAGGCCCCGGAGTCCGAACCCGGAGGCAGCCATGCAATATGCCTCCGAGGAGGTTTAAAAACCTGGGCGTGACATCAAGTCACGTCACGCTCAGGCCCCGCCGACCTACAACTTTGCACATGGCAGCAGCAGGCGGTGAGGGGGAGCCGCGCACAGTAGGGATGGTCCAGGGCCGAGGGGGGTGCTCTGGGGAAGGGATGGGAGGTCGGCGGGGGGGGGGGGGGTTTCTGGGGCCTGGTTCACGCAGAGCTGGAGGAGAGACCCAGCTCCACATATTGGAGGAGCAGGGCCCCCAGCACTGGCCAGCACTTCCGGGTTCAGGGGCGCGGGGCCCCCTTAGGCGTGAGGCCCGATTCAACCAAATTGGTCGAATCGGCCTAAGGCCGGCCCTGTGTTCACTCTCTCTGGGGCATTTGGTATTGGCCACTGTCAGCAGACAAGATACTGGGCTAGATGAACTTTTGGTCTGACCCAGTATGGATGTTCTTATGCTCTCTCCCCTAGGCACCCTCCCTTGTTGAGCTATCTCCATGGCAAGGTTTGCTGAAGCCTCTGCAGTCAGGTTCCCTGAGCCCAGGAGCACAATGCAGCGTCAGAGCTTAACCCCTTCCTGCCTGCACTGTAGCTGGAGCTGGCTGGGTTATGTTGGTGGCCAGCAGCAGCCGCCTAGAGATTTTAGCTGTCTTTTGACACTGGGCGGGCAGGAACAAGCTGCTTCTAACCACAAGGGAGGGGAGCTCTGCAAAGACAGGGGCCAGATCATTTTCCCCACCCTCCTGTTGTGACTAGAAGCAGCTCTCATCTCTTCCCTTTGCACAGTGCTGAAAGACTGCTGCTTCTGGGCATGTGACCTGACTGCCCACCCCATGTGTTGCATTAGGAAGACCTGGTACCAGGAGAGGAGGTCTGTCCCAGGGGCACAGCCAGGCAGAGAGGGTCAGGTCAGTGGGTCACCCCATGTAGGAGAGGTGTTATGGGAGTGTGTGTGAGCCACCTCTCCCTCTATGAACCCCGAAGCCTTAAAGATAAGAAGGTAAATAAAAACAATCCAACTACCCAGTGTTTTTAACAGGCGCTCAGTCAACCTGGTATGAATTTGAATATTTGTACTGCAGAGTTCTGATTGCTTGCTGCTGAACTCCCTTGAATATGAGTAAATTTACCAAGCATCCCATAGTCAGCCCAGCTACACTGCTGACGTATCCTCCCCCCCTTACACATGACTCATCGTTTTACTCTGGAAAACCACTTTTCAGACCCCGTTCTCCACCAGGCCACATGGGAGAGCACCAGCTCTGGCGCCGCCAACCCTAAAAGGAGGGGGTGGGGGTGCTGTGTCTTTAAGGAGCTGCAGCCCAGTGCTGCCCCCTGCAGGTCCAACCACAGTGGTTCTTCCCTGCCCGCCCATAGGGCCGCTTGCTGCTGCTGCGGCGGGTGGGCGTGCGGCAGAGCCGGGGGAGCTAGCCGCTCCGGGCAGGAGGCGTAGGAGCGCGGCGCAGCGCTGGGGAGGGTGTGTCCTTTCTCGCATACCCGCCTGCTCTGGGGGCGGAGAGAGGAGGAACCAGAAGCGGCAGGAGGAAGTGGAGGCGGCTTGGAATAGCGGGCAAATGGAGACGTGAGAGGCGGCGGCGGCAGCAGCAGCAGCAGCGGGGGAAGGAAGCGAGCTGGTCTCCGGATTCCCGGGCGTGCAGCCCGACGGCCGCTGGGGCTCGCCTCTGCAGCCTGGGCCGGAGGCTTACTTGGGCCCCTGCCGCGGGGCTCCGCTGCTGCCCGGGGGTGCTGCTCGGAGAGCCGCGGGGTTGTGCCCGCTCTGCGGGTTGCTCCCTTGGCGCACGGAGGAGGGTGGCTGGAGGTAGACGCTTCCCCTCCACCAGAGGCACCTTCCCTCCCAGCCTGCGCTTTCCCTTTTCTGGGAGGGCCTGCGAGGGATTGCACACAAGTTACAGCTGCTCGGAGAGCCTGGACCCTGCCCGAGGCAGCCGAGCACGGTATCTGCCCGGGGAACATTGCTGGCGGCTTCCGAGACAGCATCGGATTTTTTTGGTGTCTTTGCTTGAAACCCAAGTGCACGTAAAAGTGCCTCCCCGGATTTTCCCGTGTTGCTTCTCCCAGGGCTCCTTGCACCCCAAAGTCTGAATGATTTCCCTTTAGAGGCTTCTTTTTGAGAGGGCACCTCAGCGCCACGCTGCTGCATCGTGTGTATAAGGGCTTTCTCTTTCCTCCTTTAAAAATAAAACCCTCCACTCCGCTGGAGGGCAAGGGAAGATGCAGACCTTTCTGAAAGGGAAAAGAGTTGGCTATTGGCTGAGCGAAAAGAAGATTAAGAAGCTGAATTTTCAGGCCTTTGCAGAGCTCTGCAGGTAAGGAACAAATCCTGGCGAGCTATAATCGGGAGGGGGAGGAGGGAAGAAACAGCCTCTTCTGTCTCGCTAGAACTTGACAGTCTGTCCCCCTCCCCCAAGTGCATTTGACATTGTGGGCCTTCAGCCCTATCTCTGGTTATCAAATTAACATGCAATTATAATATAGTATTGATAAAGACCAGAATGACTGCTGCTTCGAAATTGAGTAATAAATTATAATAGCCTGGATGAAGGGTTGTCAAGGAAGCAGTGCCTGGCCGGGTGGTGATGTGAAAGCATGCTATTTTACTCGGGGATCCATGGCAGGCGGGGACAAAAAACAGTTTGGTAGCCAGGAAAGACTTTAGTATGACCTGTGAAAGGAGGTTTTCTCTTAAGCTGTTCATTATTTTCCCTAAATTTCATACGAGCGGTATGAAATCTTAAATCGTCCACAGCGTCAGCTTTCCCTAAGCTGGCAGAGTGGAACTGCTACCCACGCATCCATGTACCATTCTTTTGGGGAATGCAGAGGAGCAGTGTGATATTGACAGTCTTCCTGGCAGACTGCGTGTATGATTTCCTCCTACCCACTCTGCATCCCCTGATCCTAAAGCTAGTTTTCTGGATCTCAGTCTGAAGTCTCTCTGCTTCCCTTTTTCATATGTAGGGTACTGATAATATGGCTTTAACTGGGCTGTATGTTGCAAACTTCTGAGAAACTTGTGTTTGAACTGTGGTTTTGTGTGCGAGAGTGCAGATGAGACATAGTCATGCTCTGTGACTTGCATACATTTCTGTTTGCACATCCTTTCTTCAGCTCTCTTGTTTTCGCGATAAAATAATCCAGTTCAGACTCTTTTTAAGAACATGACGGGCTTCAAAAGAGGACTGTGAGGGCTACTGTTCATAAATTCCAAGTGGCTAGATGGTATGATGCCCAGAAAATTAACCATCATATTGGGGTTTAGAATATTTTTAGTCTCTGTATCAGGTTTTAATCTGTAAGGGATGTTTAGGCGTTTCTGCCTGAGTGTAAATACATGTATCCACCTCCACTGGTAGGGTGCTTGATATTTTAGAACAGGCTACTCATTTGTTTATGCAACTAGTATTTACATGTAATTATAAGGATGGAATCAAATTAACAAAATCTATTAAGCAATACATCGGTGAACCAATAGTAAATATCATGTAAGAGCATTCAACTAAATGACAAATATAAACAATCAGCAGTCAATATTAGATTTCTCAGTTTAAAATAACACGTTTAACTACTGCTCTCTCTATTTACACACCAACTTCTAAAATTTGGTGTCATTTAATATATAATGCACATTATTAGGAGCCTTCTGTCTCCAGACAATTTTCTCTTTTCATCCTGAAAACAAACTGTATGACTCAGTCTTGAATAGAACCAAACTACAATATCTCAATATTAAAAGCACACTTTTTCTTATGCTCATAAAAGGATCTTATGATTTCATAACCTAAAACTAACAGGTCTATCCTCTTAGACTCTAAACACACAGACCCTAATGTTCTGTTTCTTTGTGCTTGGTATCTGGCATTCTGAGTCCTCTGTGTAGGAATTCAAGTTTCTCTGCCCCTACTCTCCCCCAAACCTTTCATTTTCTCTTTCTGACTTGTAGTTGTTTGATTTTTTCCAGATAGCACACTTGTCTTACGGTATTACGTAACATTGCTCTATAATTTCCACACTTACTGCACAATTATGTTAATGGATGTTACAGGCACTGAAGTAAAAATAGGCCCAGAGTCAATCTACAGCTGCTGAAAGGTAGCTTAGCTAAGCTGGCTTTAAAAATTAGCATGTGTGTTCTTGTCTGGTTTGCTTTAGAGTTCCAACTCATTTTAAAATCAGTTAGTATTTCTGGATGGATTTCTACAGTTTAGAGAGAGCTCCTAGGCTGTGAATGGGAAAGATCTACAGACTATTCCCTGTTCTTCCTATGACTTCCTGCATGATTTTGAGCAAGTCTTTTAGTCTATCTGTGCCTCCATTCTCTATCTGTAAAATGAGGATTATAGTAGCGCTGACATCGTGGTGTATTGAGGACATAAACAATAAAACATTGTGACTTACTTGGATACTATCATAATGGGGGCCATATAAGTACTGTAGTTAGATATGGGCCTGCTCCTGAGATGAGTTCCAGGTGTTTGGCACTCATTAAAATTAATGGTGAGTAGCAGTCATCTGCAAAGACCTTTTTCCCAAAGAAGGATGAGGGCTGTCATAGGGTATGTCTACACAGCAGCATTATTTCAAAACAACTAGTGTTATTTCAAAATAAAGTAGTCCACGTCTACACAGCAGGCAGTTATTTCGAAATAATGTTGAAATTCTGTCAAGCTGGAGGATGACTTATTCTGACTCCTGTAACCTTCATTGTATGAGGAGTAAGGGAAGTTGGAGGAAGAGTGCTCTATTTTGAAATAAGTGCTATGTAGACTCCCAATGTTGAAATAAGCTATTTCAAAATAAGCTATGCAATTGACGTAGCTCAATTGCATAGCTTATTTTGAGTTAAGCCCTGCTGTGTGTACACACCTATAGAGAGCTGGTCTGCTTAGCATCAGAAAGTGAGGCATACATTGAGGGTAGTTGTGAGACACTCGTCTTTGGGGGGGAAAAGGCCTTTGCAGTCCCAGAACTTGCACCCAAATCCAGCTAAGTGGAGAGAACATAACAGCAAACTAGTTGTAGATCTGCCGGAGGGTATACTCAGTATTAGGGATGTTAATATGCGTTTATTAAAGTAAACATGTAACCACTGAAATTTTCAGTGGTTACACAGTTACATGGGTAGGGGAGAGGCAGTCAACTCTCTGGGAGCTGGTGCGCATGGGGAGCCAGCTTTGTGAGCAACAGTTCCTGCCAACCCCCCCCCCCCCCCGCCGCTCTACTGCTGCTTCTGATACAGAGGCAGCAGCATAGAGGGGGGCGCCGCATGTAACTGTACCCATTAACTGAAGAGCCTGGGCAGAAGAGATAACCATGTAAATGGTTACACTTTCAGATGCCTACTTGGTGTAATGGCAGATATTGTACAAATGTGTCATGGCATGCAGAGTAATACATTTCAGTGGCCTGGTGACTAGAGTAAAAGTACTTGGTGCTGTTCTCTTTCCACAAAAGAGGAGAGTGGATGAGAGAGGTCCCGCTTCTCACAAAGTGAGTATGAGAATCAATTTTTGCTTGTTCCCACCAGTGTGAGAAAATGGAAATGATTTCACAGAAACTCCACTTTCTGAACACTAGACAACACTGTGTATGAACAAACGAAACTACTTTCCTGCTAAGAAGTCTGTGCAACATGTCAGCCACTGATTTGACAAATATGAAAATGTGAAGGCATTTGATCCTTTTTGGAGTCTCTAGGGGTGCTACTGTAATGCAAATAATAACTAACAGTCCCTAGGCTGTGCATTTTAGATTGGTCCAGTAGAGAATCGCTACTTTTTTTTTTATAGAAAAGCAGATAGACACAACTATCATTATTCATTATTAGGATTTCATACAAAGGAGACATTCTTTTCATTATCTTGAGTGTTTGAGTAAGTTGTACAGTGCATGTGTTATTTGTACTTAAGACGATAGAAACTGGTTCCACGGGTCATCAAACGTTTTTGTTGCTTTAGGATAAGAATATTTTTACATGGCTAGGAAATAAGGTGGTGAATTAGAACATGGAACTCATGTATTCTCCTTCCCCTCCCCCTGATAGTTGATCTGTGAGAGTACACCTGGATTCTTATGTTTTCTTAAGACATAGTTAAACTTACTCTCCAATTCTTAGAGCTTGGTTTCTGTGATTTGTGGAATTTAGTTGCCCTTTGTGCAGATAAACATCACTAGTAGCATTTTATAAGCTACCAATCTTAGTAAATCATTTTCATAAAACTGGGGTAAACACTGTTGTCAGAGCTGTAGATTAGGGAGTGGTTTTTTTTGTTTTGTTTTTTTGTTTTGTTCTGAATTGTATGGGATGCATTAACAGGAGTGTTGTGAGCAAGACATGAGAAGTCATTCTTCTGCTGTACTCTGCGCTTGATTAGGCCTCAATTGGAGTATTATGTCCAGTTCTGGGCACCACATTTCAAGAAAGATGTAGAGAAATTGGAGAAAGTCCAGCGAAGAGCACCAAAAATGATTAAAGACCTGGAAAACATGAGCTATGAGGCAAGGCTGAAGGAATTGGGCTTGTTTAGTTTGGAAAAGAAAAGACTTGAGGGGACTTGAGAGCAGTTTTCAGGTATCTAAAAGACTGTCACAGGGAGGAAGGGGAAAATGGTTGTTCTTGGCTTCTGATGGTAGGACAAGAAGCAATGGGCTTAAACTGCAGCAAGGGAAGTTTAGGTTAGCCATTAGGAAAAACTTCCTAACTGTCAGGGTGGTTAAATACTGGAATAAGTTGCTTAGAGAGGTTATGGAATCTCCATCATTGGAGATATTTAAAAGCAGGTTAGACTGATATCTATACTGTGCTTGGTCCAGCCATGAGAGCACGGGACTGGACTTGATGATCTCTTGAGATCCCTTCCAATTCTAGTATTCTGTTTCCTGTGTTTACTGAATTAGGTACAAGAGGCCAAATATGAGATTCCTAAATCTCTGGATCAAATAATTTTGATCTGAAAATATTAAGCACATTCTTTATATAGCAAACCATTGAGTATATTGAATATTTTCCAGGAAGAACTCAGGGGATTTTCTTTATCTTCTGCTCCCTACAAAAAACTAAATGCTACTTTTGTTAAATGCAAGGCTTGTGCCAATTTGCTTTAAAGGCTGTGTAAACTATTAAAAATTAAACATAGGCATTCTGATCAATAGCTCTGATTGTTGCCTACACTGGTGTGCAGTATTATATCTTGAAGTCAATGGGCAGTAAAGGGGGAGTAAAACTTCTTTGTTTTCAACTCTCAATAATAGCTGCAAGCTCTCAGGTGTTAGAAATTATACTGAAGATAGGAATGAACTACTCTTGACCTTTTAGGGACATTGGGGTTCTGTGCTGCTTCTGGCATCTTGGCTCCTTCATCCTAGTAGACTGCACAGCAGAAGTGACCTTCCTTCTAGCCTTGGAGAGAGAGAGGTGCACTACCCCTTCACTATGGTCAGAGTTCACAGTGGAAGTGTCTGTCATCTTCCTCCATCCCCCCCCCCAAAAAAAGTTTGCTACATACTAGGAGCCTAACTGCTTCCTGAGATCACAGAGCACAACTGCTGTGCTGAAGGAATGGCTCAAATAACATGTATTTTTAGTACATCCCTGTGTTTATGGGGCTAACAGTTTAAGGAGCCAAGAGTCCTTTTGCTGGCACATCTTTTTTCCACAAAGCAGATTGATTAGGATGCAGTGGAGTAGGAAACATTAATAATTTGGCCTCTTCGTATTGGAAAAGGTTCCTGAAGAGTAGTTCCTAGTATGTGCATATGTTATTTCCTGCCTCTCTGGTTCCACTTCTTTGCCTCCTTACTAATTCAGAAACCACCACTCTTAATTTTGGGGAAACTTTCTGTAAAACAGAGGTTTTATCAGAGGTGGGATTCTAGAGTTGGTGTAGTTACAAGAAAATCCAGGAAAGTTAAGTATTTGAATTGCACATGAGGGGAGTGAAGATTGATGCTGTATGTCTTGTGATGCAATCCAGATAACATGCTGCTCATTTGAACACTTGACAGTTTTCTTTAAGATGACACTGAACAAATCCCAATGAAACAGTAGAACAAGGCATCTGAAAGGCACACACAGAGAAAAATAAGCACCTGGATTGGATGCATCCAGTCTTTCATTGTGTGAAACAAATGCTCTTCTGTTAGTCCATTTTTCTTATCCCCCTTACTTTTCACTCATAAATCCAGTAATCCACATTAATGATTGTATTTGTGTGTCTGGAACTTAGTTTTATTTCAGAAGCCATTTTGCCCTTTACCTGATCAGATATAAAAGCTAGTACTTTTGTAGTGTCCTATAGTTTGTATAGTATTTTGTAGCTTTAGCTAGTTTTCATGGTACTCAAGGTTGTAACTAGTAGTATCTCTATGTTATAAAGGAGGAGAATGTGTTCAAGTGTGGTGTTTCTTTTGAGTGTCTCTCATAATGGAAGTTTTTGGGTTCCATTTATTAAGGTTGTTTGTAACTTCAGTTTGCTCATCTTGCAAGTTAAAAGGTGTTTATTCCTCCTCTAGCATATTAAAGTCAAGCAGTGTTCTTAGCTGGTGTGGGAGCATCAGTAGTAACAGTTCTACATTTGAAACTAATGAATGATTTCTGTGAAGTGAGTCAAAATAGAATACAGCTTGCTTTCCCGTAGCAACTTTAGCTCTGCAAAAGCAGCAGATAGTCAGTGTATTGAGGAGTGAACAATTGGCAGCAGTTACTTTGAAGGCCCTTGGGACTGATCTGTAAAATGAGGTGTCATTTTTCTGGCCATAATTGCACATAAAACTGGCAGAGCCAGATCTAGTGTTTAGAAGCAGGGTCAGTTCACATACAGGTGCTGAATTCACCCAGGAGGGGCAAGTTGAAATGATGGTTTGATTTTTCTTGATCTTGTGCTGCATAGTTAAGAGTAACACTTCCTCCATGCTAAGAGCTCTGAATTGGTAACTTGAAAGCCCTTAGGGAAGTAGGATGTTTTCTCTTTTATTACAGCCCTCTCAGATTCTTTTCCCTCCTGTTCAACATGGAAAGCTCCTTTGATTATTTCCCAAATACTTACAAGTTCTGCATGCTCACTTTGGCCCAGTTTTTCATGAATTCTCTTGCAGCATTGAACCTTTTCTGTTTCAGCTGGCAAACAAATAGAGTCAGAGGTGGAGGGTAGGAGAAGGTGGAACACTGAATGCTTGGTTTTGCAGCTGATATGTTCCAATGCACTGTGCCTGAGAATTCCAGGTCCAACAACTTTGCTCAGTTTATTAGACTATGCTGAATCTATGCTTGGGGAGGGGAGCTGTGAGGAGGGATCCTTTGAAAGAATGTTGTCAGGTTAAAAATCAGTATTTTTAAAAGGCCTTACCTCTGCTGGATATTTGGGTGTTAAGCAGTAAGAGTATCTCTCTTAAAATGTGTAAGAACAAGTGTTTGTTTCTCCAGTCAGGAAAAACCATATTCAAATGTCATTTTCCTGATGAAAGTCTCCTTACTAATTATGTCCAGTACATCTTGAAGAGGTGTTTTTAAATAAGCATGGACCATACTGAAGAAGCTATTCCGTGGTTCAATTTCACTCCATATGGAGCCTTTGGATTTTAATGAGCAAGATCATTGCTGCAAAGTTGATAATGATTTGGAACCTGTTATGTTACAGTATAATTAGTGAGCTGAAAAGTATAAGGCCAGTCTGGACTATACAACCTTACCGCCTAGAGAAGTATTAGAGTGGAGAGTCCGATGAGGCTTTAACAGTGAGATTTTTAATATTGACTCTGTATCCTTCTAAGGATGTTAAAATTAGATTAATCAACTAATCAAATGGTTGATGTAACTTACATCAACTATTTGCTTAGTTGATAAGGGCGTCTCCATCTTTGAAACGTAGCAAGAGGTGACTTGCTACATTTCAAAGGGGAAGTGCTGTGGAGAGCACGTCCAGTGGGGAACTCAAACAGTTCCCCGCTGACCCTGCACTCCTTGTGGCGCTTTGCTTTTGAAATGTAGTAAGAGCCCCATGGAGACTGTGCTGGGTGAACTAACTTCTAAGCTGGCTCCCTCCAGCACCGGATCCTGCTCCCCCCTGCTGCCTTCATCTGGTAGAGGCAGCAGTGGGGGGAAGCGACTAGTCGAGTCACTAGTCGACTATCCAATAAGCATTTGCTTAAATGCCTATATTCTTTGGAGGAAACAATATTTGGCAGCAGAGCCTGTTTCATCTTTCATTTCATGTTGGCTCATAATTCCTCATGTTGGCTCATGTTGGCTCAAAAATACCTTTGAAATTAAGGGGATTGGGGGGGGGAAGAGTGGAAAATGAACTACTTCAGCTTTGATTTTGACGTATGATTGCATATAGTCCTATCTTCACATATTCTTTGGTGTTGGGGAGAGGGGAGATTTGGATGTACCATTCCTTTTAATTTCCAATGGAAATGAGATTTCCAAATCCTCATCAATGGCTTTGAGAATTCACTAATGCCTGATGTGTTCAACTCACGTTACCTATTTCACAGCCACTAAAATGGCAGAGCATATTGAGAGCTCACTATAAGTCATTCAGTGATCTTTGGCAATGGTCAGCCAGTAAGCTGTTGAGGCTGTGCAATACTGGGGTTAGTTGCGTACGGATTGTATGGTGGGTCCTTTTAGTTTTCAGAGACGAAAAGGTATTTATGCATAAAACCATATTAAAACCAATGCAGCTATATAGCAAATTGCTAGAACATTTCACTCAAGGATTTTATAATGCTTTACATGTTTTGGAGTAAGCTTCACAGCAAAAATTCTATGTTTGGTTGTGGGGAAAGACATGACTGAGATGAAGAGAACTTTGAGTCCAGGACATAATGTAATTTATGTCTTATCTACAAGCAACAGCAGTGTGCAGTAGAGAGGGTAAAATTTCTAGAGTTAAGGTGTTGCACACTAATTGGTCCATGTGAACCATGCTGGTGTGTGCTGAAAGTTCTCTAGAGTGTTTTAAAGTGACATAACGGTACTACATTAAATTATTCAAACTTTTTTTTAGAGCATATTAACCAAAGTTGTGAATGTTTAATAATGACTATTTCCTGCCTCACCTTGCTAAAGATATCTGTAAATTGAGATGATCAGTCAATGACTAACTGAACAAATTGTGTGTACATGGTGATTAACAGCATTGGCCAGAAATGACCGTATCATAAGAGTTTGTTTATAATTGTCCACTCTCTACAGTGATAAAATGGTTTGTCTCATTATGCCACTCCTAAATGACTTCTACAACCGATATCCTAGTTCAGCTTATTCTTTATCTTGTCAGCATAGTTTCATTACAAGGGCATTAAAGGTCAAGGATTCAGATGGGAATCTATGCTATCTAATCAGATTCAGCAATATGTAATGAATATGTAATATATGATTCAGTAATATATTATCAAATCCATCAATTAGTATGAGGACCTTCAGAAATAGGACCTTCAGAAATAGCCTAGCTATACTATTTTAAGTGTTTCAGTAGTAGTTTAAATATAGTATTTTCCTTGAAACTTTTTAGATTAAAACACGAGAGAGATGTACATAATGGATCTTATTCTTTCTCCATTTGTTTGACACAACCGGGAGCTACTACAATACAGTACAATTAAGATTCCACTGTACATGTATGTAACAAAAAGGATGTGGACAAATTGGCAAGAGTCCAGCAGAAGGTAATAAAAATGATTAGGGGTTAAGGCACATGACTTATGAACAGAGGCTGATGGAACTAGGCTTGCTTAGTCTGCAGAAGAGACAAAATGAGGGGAGATTTGATAGCATTATTTCCCTATCTGAATGCTGCTCTCAGGGGTGACAGAATGAGGAGCAACGGTCTCTACTTGCAGTGGGGGAAGTTGAGGTTGGATATCAGGAAAAGCTTTTTCACAGGGGGTATGTCTAGACTGCATCCCTCTGTCGGTAGAGGGATGCAGATTAGGCAGGTCGACATTGCAAAGGAGGCTGGGATTTAAATATCCGGTGCCTAATTTGCATAAAAATGGCCACCACATTTTGCCGACTCTGCACTTTGTCTGCAAAAAGCTAGAGGGGGATCTGTCGAGAGAGAGAGCCTTTTTCGACAGATCCTGTAAACCTCCTTGCAGGAGGCATAAGGGATCTGTTGAAAAAGGCTTTCTTTCTCCACTGATCCCTCTCTAGACTGCCGCTTTTTGCCGACAAAGTACTGAGTCGGCAAAACGCGGTGGCCATTTTTATGCAAAATTAGGCACCGGATATTTAAATCCCAACCTCCTTTGCAATGTCGACCTGCCTAATCTGCATCCCTCTACTGACAGTGGGATGTGGTCTAGACATACCCTAAGAGAGTGGTGAAGCACTGGAATGGGTTGCCTAGGGAGGTGGTGGAATCTCCATCTTTAGAGGTTTTTAAGGCCGGGCTTTGAAAGCGCTTGCTGGCCTGATTTAAAGTTGGGGTTGGTCCTGCTCTGAGCAGGGGGTTGGCCTCAATGACTTCCTGAGGTCTCTTCCAACTCTAATCTTCTATCTGATATATAAAGGAGTATGCTAGTAACTTGGATGCTATAAGAACTGCCGCAACCAAACTTTGCATGGGATAACCTTTCCTCCAGGAGAAGGTTTTAAGGTACTGTGGGAGGGAAGCGATGAGAGAGATGGATCCCTCTCCCTGGGGCTGCACGGAGTTTGGCAGTGCGGGGAGAAGCGGCGGGGACAGTCACTCACTAAGGCTGGCAGAGGGACAAGGAAGCAGAGGGCAGGCTCGGGCACTGGCAGCAGGCGTGCAGCTCCCTTCCCCCTCCATCCCCTGAGGCTCCTCACCTCAGTTATATCAACTTTCCCGAGCAACGCTGGGTAACTCCAGCTAGTCTTCTATGAAAATCAGTCCTGTACCCATATGGGACCACTGAACCCATGTGGAGCCTTGTTCAAGTTAGTGCACCTGTGCATTGGTGCAGCAGTTTGTCCAACTGCTGGCATTAGCAGGATTATGGCCTCAGTTTATGTTGAGCAAACACATGGCCACAACAAATAGACGGGGTGGGTGAGGACACACGGTGCTAATGATATTAGTGATTGGTGTAATAAGCAGATGCCTAACTGCTTTTGGGTGTTTTGTAGGCATCCTGGAAAGGTGAGACATTTGAAGGATATCCGTTATGTTCTTGTCCTGTTTTAGTCGTGGTCTTTAGCCTTGGTGTGATCTGTTTCTTTTGTCCTGTAATTTTTTTAAAAGAAAAAAAAAAAAAAAGGAAATTCTGAATCTGTTTCCATTTTGCAGGGTTCAAAATGTAATTAGTTCTAATGTTAGGTTTTCTTAAATGGTTAGAAAACACTTTGTAAAATAAAAACACATTTTTTGGTAAATGAAGAGTGTTACCCTTTTCCATTAAAAGGGTTACAAAATAATTAGAAGTCCATCAGTTTCTCAAACACTATTGGTTTGAAGAAAAGGTTTTCCACTCAGCAGAGTATGGCCGATTTAAAAGTAAAGTCAGCCAGCCTATCTTCATCCTTGTACTAGACAGTCATCAAATTTTGCATATTCCAAAAAGGCAATAGGGGCTCTAAACACCCAAATGCAAACAACTTTTAGTGAAAGAGAGAAGGGCTCCTGACATGCATTTACTTGGCTAGGTTTAGATAATTATAGTAACTAATAGTGGTTTTCACAGATCAAAGTACAGTATAATACAAGAGCAACGTGTACCTTTCTGTAGTCCAGGAAGTGCAACTCTGTTTTAACACCAAACAAAATCTTTGTCCTTTGACTGATACGGAGAATGAACAGTATCTTCTGTTTTCTGTTAGTTGTCAGCGCTGGTGTGGCTCTGTATTTAGAGTTGTGAAAGCTTCCAGGTCCTTGCACTGTCACTCAAATGAACAGATCTGACTGGAAGACAATTCCATTTTGTGAAAAATTTCAGGGGTTTAGCATTTGATTTCATTTGGCACTGAAACCTTTCAAAATTTGTTTTTATTTAAAAAGAAATCCCCTGCTCCCTTCAACTCCTTCTGAACAATAGCTAATAGTCTGGTTAAGGCAGTAATTGGATGTGTGAAAGCCAGGTTCAAAACTCTCAGCACTGACTGATTCAGACCAAGGACTTGAATCTGACTCTCCCAGATGTGTGTCCTGACCACTGGATTATTGTCCATTCTGGCTCCCCATGACTCATCTTGATGAAAGTTTTGTCAAAACAGATACATTTCTTCAAAAAGTTTTGATTTTTTTCATATCTATTTCAGATCAGCTCTAGTTTGCACAATAAACATACTGCCAAAAATGTTCAAAGACGGCTTTGGAAGAGTGAGAGAAAACAAACATGCTGATCTCAAGTTGCTGTTTCATCTAAACATTGCATGTAGCCTTATGTGTGTACTGATAATCCAATTCATTGTTTTCATGCTGTTGCCCTCTTTTTCAAGGAGTGTAGTAATGCTATACCTTTGCTTCTGCGGGTAGTGTCCAATGTAGAGCAGAGTACTGGTAATTGTGATCTGAGAAGCTCTTTGAGGCTAGAGCAGCATGGTAGAGCCTTATATGAGGGTCAGGATTTAGGTTTGACTGCAGTTGGAAGAGTATAGATGAAGCTTGCTCTGTGGATAAAGAGAGGGTTTAATTCACGAGCAGTAAAAGAAAATTGCTCAGGTCTGCGTGTGTTTGGGGGGAGGGCCTGTTCCTTTTATGATATCTTCTTTAATGCTAGCTGAAAAAAATAACAAAAGGAGGGGAATAAACCTATATAAGTATAAGACTACACATAGGAGCGGCAGCAATTTGAAGCAGACCTCAAAAGCCGTATGATTTATAAAGCATGGCTACCTCTTGCTGTCAGTTGAAAGAACAATTCTTTTTCTCTTCAGATGTGTGTGTACTAAAACATCAGTTCTAAGCTGTCTGGCCCTGGAAGATGATAGCATTCTGAGACCCATGGAGTGCTCTCTAGCAACTTATAGGCCAACCCATAGATTGCTGTGAGGAATTGCCTCTAACACTTGTATGTGGAAGGAATGATTGCTTCAAGATGGGCTGTTTGTGGATAAAAGGGTAAATCCTTAGGGCTCTAGCCACCTTCGGTAGAGAAGGGAAGTGTATTTTGGCACTGGTACTTGCCACTATCTGTACATAATGTTTTCTTTCCCTCACAAAAATTTCTATGGGGCCTGCTGTCTGTCTGTCTAGCGATAGAACTAGTTGGGGAAAAATGGTGCTGGGGGGAGAAATTTCTAGCTATTTTGTGGACAACTTTCCCAACTTTTATGCTGTATTCAAAATTTTAAAAAACTCAATTGCTCTAATTATGATTTTAAAATAAGGTGTTAGGTGGAAAAACAACACTTCAGCAAGGTTTTTCCCCTTTTCATTCTGACTGACATTCTAGCCTGGGAGCTCCCAACATCTGTTTGAGAGTTAGTCCTCTGTGTTCTTGCCATGAAAACGTGGATAAAAGGGTGATAAAATGTGGATAAAAGTTAGGTTGCTTGCTAACTTTAACAAGACATCAAATTCAAGGTGTGTTTATACTATTACCACCTTGGAAAATAACTCTTGTTTTGTTTAAAAAATGCTCATTAGCTTAGTTCCCTTCTGATTCTTCTGTTGTGGGAGTTTCCAGGATTCGTACAGCACACAGAGGTTCATTGCTCTTTGCTGCATAGGAGCAGTGGAACTGTTCCTGGCAATGGGAAAACTTGTGTTTGGGGACAGGGCTTTCTTGGGGTCAAGCTCAAAACACTGGAACTTATTTATGCAGGCACCTTGCTGCCTTCTAATCCAAATTTTAAAATGTACCTCTCTTGCCCTTGTTTTTCCTCAAAGCCACCCATAAGATATCAGTTTGTATGGCTAGCTAATTGGAACCAAACAGTTCCTAACATACAACTCGTACATCTGTCCTGAGAGAGAGGGCACTGGTGTGGAGAGGAAATCTTACCTCACTGATATTTGTCAGTTTGAATGTTTAATTTAGAAGAGCACTTGGGTGTCATGGTGATGAACATGGTGAAAATTAGGGATGTAAAATCCAATTTAATTGACGAAAAAGGGGAGGGGAAAGAGGATGGGAGGAGGGAATTGAGTGAGCAAACTATGTTGTGTCAGGTGTTAGGTTTACACATGATGCTTTCATTTTTGTGTGCATGGCATATTGACGTTGAATAGTTAGTTACTTTAAAATGTAAATATTTGCATAATACCTCAGTATGTGCTGTAGGGGACCACAAGATCTTTGAGCATAAGTTTTCCTTGCCACTGTATACTCTTTGTGCTACTATGGGCAGCAGTTTCCTGAGCAGCCTGGCACCCTGTGTTTGCTCACAATGAGCATTGTTTGGGAGTAGGCTGGTACAGTATACTTTTGCTACGATTTGATCTCTTTTTCTACAGAGAGTTACCATGGCACTTAACTTTATCCCATTACTTTTTGGTAATTTTCACCTGCCGTAAAAATAGTAATAGACTATCATGACTCTAACCGCAAGAGATTAGAGACAGAATGTTTTTCCATGATTGCTTTATGCTTTTGACGGGTTTTTTGTTTTTGTTTTTATAGCGAGTTACATTGCTTCCCTTCTAGTTTTGGTTTCTCCTCGTAATATAGGTGTTTCTCAAAAAATAAGGAAGGCAAAGGACTTAAACATGGAGAAATGTAATTGTGAAATCATAACATTTGGTGGGGAACTTGGGGATAGGTGGAAATATTTCAAATTAATTTTAAGACTAAAACTGCTTTTAACTGTTTTAAAATTACAAATTGATACTGTTTCTATGAGTGATACTCTTTGTTAGCCAGTTTTATGGTGAAATTAATATAGTTTGTTTTTAAAAAAATGTAGTAGCCATAATTTCTTAGCTCTATTTAAAATTCACAGAATCATATAAACTAAAAGAAGATGTGGTTTGAACGAGGGATTAAGATGTAGTCTTGAGTTTTAAAGCCAGCCCTGCAGCTAACTTCTCTTGGGCAGGTCACTTAACTTTCTGTCCATTTCTCCATGTATGAAGTGAGGATCCTGTTTGTTTGGAGACTGATTAGATTAGGGGTCTGCAACCTCCAGCACACCTGCCACTTATGGCACCAAGCTGATTTTCACCCCCCACCCCTTCTTCTCCTCTGCAGCTGCTGGAGAGTGTTCTCTCCTCCCTGTAGCAGGTTAGGCTGTGGTGGGAGGAGGCAACGCTGGGGCTGAGGCTCCTCAGCGGCGCCACTGCCGTGGCCACGTGGTATGGGGTTGGCTCTGGAGGCTGGAGGCACCGCTACCATGGCTGACCCCGGACAATGTGGTTGCAGCAGCATCAACGGCAGCTGTGCCTCTGGCCTGAAGGGCTGGCCCCGGACCATGTGGACTCCAGCAGTGGGGCCTCTGGGGCCAGGCCTGGAACACATGGGCCCCAGCAGCAGGGCCTCCCTATGGAGTATCCAGGACAGTGTGGCTGCGGCCATTGCTGCAAGGGGGCCAAAGCCAGCTAAGGCCCCACCTTATGGCCAAACCCCCCTCCAAGACCCGACACCCCCTGCTTGCTCCAAAACCCTCCCTTGTTCCTGCACCCTCTCTCCTGGCCACACGCTGCACCCTCCCTTGCTCCTGCTCCCTCCACCTGGCCAGACATTCTAATCATGGCCTGCTTCTGCACCCTACCACCCCCTCCTCCCCAGACCTTGCAACTTCTCCCCCTTCTGCATCCCGCCTCCATCCCATCCCTATTCTCCTTGCTGGCAGTCCTATCTTGCACCTCTGTATCCCTCATTTTTTTCCCCCTACCCTAGAGCCTAAGCAGGTCCATAAAATCCACTATCTCTATAACCCCAGAAAAGTAAATCTGGTCTATGAGAAGCCCTGAACCTCAGTCCCTGCCCCTCCCCCTTTCTTTCACACCATGAGCCTGGGGCACCAGAGGAGTGCAGTGTCTCAGTTGGGGCCACACCAGTGAGTGTTGAGAGTTTTTGGAGAAGTTTTTTTGCTTCTCACTTGTGTGGTCCCCAACTGATTATTCTGTGGGTTAGTGACCCCCTGACGCAAAAAAGGTTCCCCACCCTTGCCATAAAGAAAACATTTAAACCTTTTGTTGGACATGAATTAATATTTTACTTTATTTAAAATGAAGTTTGATAAACTAACATGAGAAAGTTAAAGCACTTAATCTGTTTCATAATTTAAATTAAGCCATTCTCCCTAGCAGCAGCAGGTTCAGAAAATAAGGTCCCTGTACCCAGCCTGCCCTTGCCACCTCCTCTTCCCTCCTTCCCCCTGCACGCAGATCCATAAATAATTTAAATCTTGGTATGCCACTTCTGAAAGGTTGCCGACCCCTGCACTAAAAGGTAAGATCTGCATCTTAATTTATTTATTAATGAAGCTGCTATAAGTAGGATTATTATTGACTTTAAAAAGTATTACCGGCACTCAGACCCGTACATAGAGGTGAGTAAGTCAAATCTCAGTACTACACATCTGTAAGGTTGCTGACCCCTGGATTAGATGTACGTAAAGCAGTTCCGACCTCTAGACCATGATTGTCCAGTACTGCACCTGCTTATGTCAATGGAAGACTTTGCACAAATTTTACAGGAAACTCTGTATGCATGTTTCTCTCTCACATACCCAGACAACACCAGTGTTCCCTCTGGGCCAGGGGTGGGAAATAATTTTTGCTCGGGTTTTTTTTTTTGAAGTAGCCCTGGACCACCCCAGAAGGGGTGGAGCCTAAACAGGAAGGGACGGGGCCAAATCACCTCTAGACCATGATTGTTCTGGGGGTCGGGGAGTCCCTTTGCCCCCCCTTTCACACTAGGCACCCATGCCCTGGAAGAGGCTTGGCATGCTTCCCCATCCCCAGGCCAATCAGGGCCTGGGGACGGGGGAGCACATGAAGCCTCCTCCCGCCCTGCGAGGAGCATGTGGCACTTTAAAGTGCCATGGGCTTCTTGTAGGGCCAGGGCAGAGTGAAGGAAGCTTCACGCAGCTCCCTCTGCCTCAGGCCCTGATTGGTCTGGGGGTGGGGAGCGTGCGAGTGCTCCTCCGCTCTCCTGCCCTGCCCTGTGAGCAGTGTGCAGTGCTCCAAAGTGCTCCTGGCAGGGTGGGAGGAGCCTTCGTCCAATCAAGGCCTGGGGGTGGGGGAGCGCACAAAGCCTTCTCCACTCTGCCCCTGCCCTGCGAGCCGCGCTTGAAAGCGCCATGCGCTCCTCCTAGGACGAGGGCTGAGCAGAGAAGTCTTCGTGCGCTCCCTGCCCCCAGACCCTAATTGGCTTGGGGGCAGGGGAGCAGTAGGCCTCTACGGGTCGGATCCATCTGTTTAGTGGGCCGGATCTGGCCTGCAGAGGCCCTCTTGCCGATCCCTGCTCTAGGCTGTGCAGCATCACAGCTTCACAGGTAAGTATTCAGCCCCGCCCAGTCAGTCAGCTTCATGCATGGAGCCCTGAGCCTCTGACTGGGTGCGGCTGATTAATTGCCTGAGAAGCTGTGCAGCTTAGAGGGAACACTGGACACCACCACCTCATATATCTTAATGGAGAATGTGACACACAGGACAGGGTGTTGGGAAGTGATTTTTCATAGATGATAGGGACATGGCTGGGTTTAGAATGTCTCCCTTCCATGTTAGTTCCACTAAGTCTTTGTTCCCTTTATTAAGTTACAAATCACTAGAACAGAAATTCTGATCTGTTTCAAATTAGTATCATTACTGTGGCAGGCAGTCGTTGAGATGTGCTACTAGGATCCCTTTTTAAGCATATTACAGCCTAGGGAAATATTCTGTATAGTACTCAATGTTTTTGCAGCATCTAGTACTGTACTTACGTTTCCTATCTCTTGCCACTGCTGCCTCCTTTACTTGCCAAGTAATTTTGTATGTGTGAGAGAAACATGCAGAACTGCTCTTAGAATCTGTTGTCTGTTTCTCTGCTTCCTTTAGTGAGGGGTTTTAGCAGAGGATATGCACTCCCAGAAGCACAAATAGTGCTTTTACTTTGATTTAAAAGAAAAAAGTGTAAATTTCCATTTGTGGGCAGTGTGTTCCTTTTTGTGGTGTAGCCTAATAGCTGTTAACATATTGTAGTGAGAGATCCAGGCAAAGTGTTTTTCAGCTGAAGCACATATTATTGAGGCTTTACTGTGAAGTCCTGCCTCTGTGTGGGTATCTTTAGTTGGCTGTAGGACTACAGGAGATAATTGTTGGAGCCTTTTATGAAGGTAGAGTGACTAGAAGTTGACATGTGCTAATCTGACCTCCTTTGCTGTAGCAAAAGCTTGTTAAGCGTTCCTTTCCTGTTCTTTTTCTTCCATGTAACAACCAGCTGCCTCCTGGGCATGTCTTTGTGACTAGAGGCACCTCTGCAATGTTCTGCTTCTGTTTTGCCCTTCTTTGTGGCTCCTTAAACAGTCTCTCTCCTCCAATTGCAGCCCTCTTCATGGTCTTTAGTTTTGTTTTTAATTTACCACAAACTTGTAAAAACCAACAAAAATGTTCCACCCAGCCCTTCCTCCCTGACATGTTCTCTCTTCTTGGTGTCTGACCAGCTGGAGAAGATGCAAGGCTTGGCCTGCCGCCTTCTAAAGAACAACAAAACTTTTAACTGTATCTTCTTAACGAACCCCAACTCCCTTTCTTGGGCACTCCAGGAGACCCTCTCTCCCTGCAGCTTCACTCAGTAGTTACTCTTCTATCTCTGCCCTTCCTGAAATGCCCTCTCTCCCTTTATAGCACAGATGCATCCCTGCCTCCTTAATTGGCTCAGCTTGGACAACTGCTCTGGCACAGGGCAGCTGGATTTATTATTTTAATCACAGAGGAATGTCACCAGGGGCATGCCACTCTGTGACATTCCTCCTATACATTTAATCTGCATGTAAAAATCGTTTGCTCTGAGAATGTCAGGAAATTAAATTGTTTATTCAAAATGTCTGATGTCTGTTGTGAACGCCTACAGGCTAGCCCAGAAGAGCTCTGAGACATTCCTTCTAGAAAGCTCTGAAGAGTAGGAGCTGTATCTCTCCATCTGAACTGTAAATGTAAAGTTCACCCACAGAGTTCGCTAGGCTCTCTGCCCAGACAACTTAAAATTAGACTAAAATCCTACATTTTTGTAGCCAGATAGGCAAGACAGCTGAAGTAATATGTATTACCTCATTGTCTCTAGAAAACCCTACATGTTCATAAATGTGCCATGAACTGTGTAAATCTCACATGAGAATATCTGGAATGTCTTCCCCCTGTTCGCAAATATTTCAACCAGTGTTTAACTTGAAATGGACCTCACATTGAGAATAGGTGGCAGAGGAAAGGCCGTGGTGGGGGCACAGATCTGGGAGACAGAATTGGGGCAAGTCTGTTCTTGACTTGGTCATAGGCTTTATTGTCATTTAGGCAAGTTAATCTTTTTGTATCATTGGATTTCTGTCCATAAGGGATTTAATCTGAAGCTCCCTGATGCATGTCAGGTAACTAGCAATATGAGTGTCACACCAATAAGGACTACACATCATATCTGTTCTGTTTTTATTTTGCATGGCGCAAGCATAATGGTGTCAGTGCACTGAAGGTTAGCATTTTCCACTGCCAATCCAGGGTTCTTTGTTTCATTGCTAATCAGTGTGTATCCTGGGATTATTTTCACTGTAAATTTCTGAGAAACAAAGAGGATTAAACATTATTTTGTTTGCACTTTCTCTGCACTGTACTACTCTTGTGAGTTGGTGTGTGCTGATTTTAAATTTGCTGCTGTCCAGCCCAGGTCCAGCAATTTTCCATGCTGCTATGGTGACAAGAGCAAATAAATAACAGGCTGCTTGGGCTATATTACAGCATTTAGAGCTGGATGGATTCTGCATTGGACGTTGCCTGTTGTACGAAACAGGTAATGCAGGAACAGAAGATTGTTCTGTGGCAGAAATGACAGGAGTAGTGGCAGTGGGATGAGGCGGACCAGTTTCTGGATCATCTATACCAGGACTACTCAGCATGCAGCCCATGGGCTGCATGCGGCCTGTGGCCCGTTTGTTTGCAGCCAGTGGTGCCATTTGGGTTTACACGGGGCTCCACATGCAGCCCATGGGTGGGTTCCTTTGAACATAGCCTCCCCTGGGAACATGCTTCACAATGGCGAGGTGTCTCCCATTCAGTGCTGTTGGTGGGTCTGAGAAGTCAGTGCAGCTTGGCAGAAGTATGGATTGTCCTGCAGTGCTAGGATAGCCAGCAGCAGGGGCAGATGATCATTTTGCAGGGCCCAGGGCAGCACAGTTTCGCGGGGCCCTCCTTTGCCACGGTGCATGCACGGGGCTTCTTGAAGCACGGAGCCCGGGGCGGCCGCCCCGCTCGCCCTGCCCTATATCCGCCCCTGGCCAGCAGTGGCGAGAAACCTTCAGGGTGGGGAAAGCTACCTTTTTTGTAAGAGCTAGGCAGAACTGACCAGGAGCTGTAGGAGTGTGTGGTACTGCATACCATGGAAAACAAGTTGCCATTGCAATCTGGAAAGTGGCCAATCCAGAATGTTACCAATCTGCAGCTAACCAATTTGGTGTAAGGAGGTTAATCTGCTGGGGATTATCTCATGCAGGTCTGCTATGCTGCTGCTCTGGTGGTATCTAATTGGGTAGTGATCTGGAGACTATTGATGGCTTTGCATGCATGGGGTGCCAAAGTTGCATTGCTGGAACCCACGTGCTTATTATTTCCCCTCCAGGATGCAGAATCTAGAAGTAGAAAGTTCTCCTTAGTGCTCCAAGGATGGGTGGGTCACTGTGACCAACTGACAGAAAAACTAGTGGTGCTCTGGGAGGCTCCATGATGCTGGGATCTTCAGGAGATGAGTATTGTTTAAATGCATGGTGAAAGGACTGTTTGCCCCCAGCAGCAATGTTCCCTGTAAGTTTGTGTGGCCACCCAGGAGAGATTAAAATGCCGCCAAAGCTGATTAGCAGAGTGACCATAGCTGGCAGCATGTTTATAATGGTAGTGCACATCCACACGTGCCTTGGTGCACATAACAAAATTTCCCTACCCAAGTATGGAATAAAAATTAGAGGGAACATTGCCCATGAGTGCTGTGGACATTAACAGTGTGGAGTTTGTTCTGGTTATTATGCGAGATTTGGCTTATCCACTGATGTCCTATAATGAAGCCATACACTGACTGCTTGAACAGAAGAAAGGAACATGTTAACCATCACCTGAGTAGTTGTAGAATGGTAATCAAGTGTGCATGTGGCTATTTGAAAAGTAGATGTTGCTGCTTATAGTATAGGTTGGCAGTGGCAGAAAAAAAGTTCCAATCATAATAACTGCATATTGTGTTTTGCACAGTATTAGCAATAGGGATGTAATAGTATAGCCCAAACTTTTCGGCATCATGCCCCCATTTTGATTTTTGAGAAACCTTCACACCTCCCTCCTCCCCCCCCCCCCCCAAAAAAAAATAGCAGCAAAACTTTTTTTGGGGGGTGTTGGAGATTAATGGAGGGGGGCTGGGTCACCTTGCGTCCCCCCCCCGGAATTTCTTCATGTTCCCCCCCCCCCAGGTGGGCACGTCCCCCAGTTTGGGAACCCATGGTATAGTCGATTAACCAATAAGCAAAAGCTTAAAGGTTAATGCTGTAGACTACACACATTCTCCCCCACCCACCTTACCAGTACCTTTTTTTAGCAGTCTGGCCAGCAGCCCGACTTAGTCCTGGCTTGTGCTGGAGTTCAGGACCTACCTCTGCTGTGGCTCTGCGTTTAAAGTGTATTAGGAGCCAGGTGGGCAGGCAGCCCAGCTCAGTTCTGGCTTGCACCGGATCTGGGAGTTCAGACCCTTCCCAGACAGGGGCTGTTGCCACCCCGTGCTGCTGCCTCCGTATCACAGGCAGTAGCGTGAGGTGACAGGCAGCCAGTCTGCGAGGGGAGCTGGTTTTTAAACTGGGTCCACTCGTGAACCAGCTTCTGCCTGGCACCCTGCGCTGCTGCCTCTGATACAAACAAGCTCTTGTGTACTGATTTTCACTCTTCCACCTAAATGCACATCCGTTTCAAAGATGAAAGAATGAGAGATTGTCCTGCTGATTTTATGCTCTGTATACAATTGTTTCAGTTGATACCTGATTAAAATACCCTAGCTTCTGGTTAATGAGGGCATGAAGAGAAGGGTGCATCAGAGGCAGCAGCTTGGAGTGGCAGAGGGCACCTCAGGAGTGGGGCCAGATCGCATTGGCTGCTGGCCCCACACCCGGGGACTATAGAATAGTCGATTAACAAACAAGAATTCATGAGGTTAATTGACTATTAAATTAACCAATATTTAACATCCCTAATTACAAGCGAGGAGAGTCTTGCCAACAGGTAGGTGGCTGAGCTACAGAGATTTGTTTGGAGGCTTGAATAGCCAGCAAGGCGTCCTATAGAGAACACACACATCCATGGGAATGCTGTCAGGGATGCCTGTTTGTATTTTGAATCACATGCCTGAACCTGTTAGCCTGTTTGGGGGTTGTGAGATATAGACATTGTGAGTGCTAGAATATTGTGTGTAGGTGGTTGAAGTTTGATGTTCCCTATGTGCTTTTGTGAAAACCCTATGAATGTTTTCAGCCTTATTTAAAGGATTTTCTATGTGACATGTAGTGACTCATAATACATATATTTTAAATGATTTAATTATGAAAGAAAAATAAGAAACCAGTAATAAAGTTTTAAGACAACCAAAAAATATCTTTAGTTAGTTAAATGTTTTTTTTTTCCAAATACAGTCATCCTAAAGATCTGTGTCTAGTTGGGTACTGCAACAATGCAAACCAAGTTTGAAGTGTAATAAGCAAGAACATTTCAAATACAGAACAGATGCGGGGGTGGGAGGGGGGGATTGAGATTGCATAAAGTTACAGGGATAATTGCCTACTTCCATCTCTTGTTGGCATAGGCTCTGGGATCAAGTGTTTCAGGTCATAATTCTCAGGGGACAGCAAGGCTCAAAAGAGCTGGTCTCCCAGTTGCAAGTGTCTTCTCAGCTCAAGCCTCTGAGCACCAAGCAAATGAGTGCTGCTGGGAGCACTTCTATGGGGATTAGGAGTTTAGAAGTGGCTTCTGGTCTCAATAGCCAACACTGTCCAGAGGTTGAAGGCCATGACTGGGTCCTAGATTATTTGCCTAGCATTAGCACATTCTGCTTAGGCTAGTGTCCATAACTTGCCTTTTTGTCTTTTTCCATGCTCTCCTTTACCATGATGATGCTGTTCTTAGCCACAGCAGCACTTTCCCTGGCTACTGCAAGGATCTCCTGGAAGAGCTGCATTTCTTTCTGTCTCTGGATCTCAGTGTACAGCCTGGCTTTTCTCTTGTGACTCTGCCATGAGTTCTGCAAGCATTGTAGAGCCTTCCTTTTCTCCCCCTCAAGTTGTCCAGCCTGTCAACAGTATTTAGCAGCATATCCTGAGAAGTCTGGTCTATCCAGCGCAGGTGCCATGGGAATAGAGGGTTGGAGGGAAAAGTTGCTGCTTGTTCATATCTCAGACAAATCAAGGCAGGTTTTTAAATACATATCTGATGTTTCCTTCCTGAGACTGTAAACCCTCTTGGGAGCACATCAGAACTGGTATGTTGTCTGAACACAGTATGTGTAGGATGCTGGGTGTATTTTTAATTCCAGTTTGCTATATCTGCTTTCATACTGCTGGGGGTGGGCAGGAAGAGCTATGTTGTGGGTTTGTATGCTGGAAGCACTGTTGAGGTGCCAGAGGAGTATAAGAATGTGATGGGGACATGCAGACGGATCTGGAGAGTAGTCCCTTCTAGGATGTCTTCACTCTTGATGTTATGCTGAGGCAGTAAATTGGAGGCAGAAAATGTTCATATTCAGAAAGGCAAAGAACAGACGAGTGAGATCTTCTGTGAAGTTATTCACAGCAACCTTGCAGGTGTGGAAGGGGCTGGTGAGATTATCTGATGGGGTGTGCCATGTTGCTATTCCCTTGTAACAGTTGTTTTCAAGCATTTTTTTTCTGGAGACCCAGTTGAAGAAAACTTGCTGTATACCGTACAGTGAAGCTGAGGATGAGGGGTTTTGGATGGGTGGAGAGGGCTCAGGATTGGGGTGAGAGCTGTGGGATGAGGTCAGGAACTAGGGATTCAGGCTTTGGAAGGGGGCTCTGGCCTAGGGCAGGGGGTAGGTGTTCAGAAGAGGGGGGTCAGGGATCTGGACTGGGGCTGCAGGCTCTGTGGTAGAAGTGGGGGATAAGGGCTTTTGGGGTGCAGGAGCGGGCCTTATGGCTGGGGCAGAGGATTAGAGTGTGGGGTTGGGGTGTGGGCTTACCTGCAGCAGCTCGCGGTCAGTGGGGCAGTCAGAGTGCTAAAGTGCTGCCTGTCCTAGCATTGCAGACTGTGCTGTTCCTCAGAAGCGGCCAGCAGCAGCTCTGGCTCCTTGTCAGAGGCATGCAAGTAGCTTTATATGGCTCTTGCCTGCAGGCATCACCCTCTGCTCCCATTGGCCTGTTACTGGCCAATGAGAGTATGGAACTGGTGCTTGGGGCAGGGGCAGTGCATGGAGCCCTATGTCTCTACTGCCTAGGAACTGGACCCTCTACTTCCTGCTTTCAGGGTGCAGTGTGGTGTCAGAACAGGGAGGGGCTAGCCTAGTGGTTTTCAGAGTGCATGTTGCAACTCAGTCTTAGCTGGACAGCACTGCTAATGAGACTTTTAACAGCCCAGTTGGTGGTGCTGACCAGACCTGCCAGAGTCCATGGGTGCTGAGCAAGGGGATCCAGTACTGGGTCACAACTCACACTTGAAAAGCACTGCTCTGTAACATGTAAAACAAAATATAGCTGTCTCAATCTTCTGCTATTATCTCCCCTGCAGATATGGAGAAAGTGCAGGGGAAAATAGGATTCCACAATGACTGTCACTCCAGTGAGTGTTACAGAGAATCTGTACTTCTTGAGGATACAGAGTGCTTTTATACCTCAGTGATCTCCAAAAACTAGACAGTAAACACTCCTCTAAACACTGTCTCAATAAACTACAGGTTAATCCTCTCTAAACCAGGACTCTAGTCTGGCAGGACCATGGATGTTCCAGGGCCAGAGATTCCAGTGGAGGGGTGATGGCTAGGAGTTTTGTGGGCTGGAAAACCCACCACGCAACACTGGGGCTGCCCGGTAGGGCTGGCAGAGCAGTGGGGCTGGTGGCAGGCTCCGGCCAGCAGCCACACCAGGTCTGGAGGGGGCCAGAAATGACCTCCGTGGTCCAGCAAAATCCCTCGTCAGGGTCTGGGTCAGATCCCAGGGAGGTGTACTGGACCATTGTGCAAATGAACAGCTTTGGTACAGGGGAGAGGTATAAGCTGCAGCTAGTCCATTTTTATAGCAGGATAGTAGTAATAATAATAAATAATAATCTGTAAAGATGGGTACCTGCATGTCAAAAATTCCCTCTAGAGGATCTGACTCATCAGCCCAGCTGATGCAGGACAGGAATCTGGATCAGTGGTAGCAGGGTAGGACTGGGGCTGGCTTTTCAGGTGTCCATTGTCAGGGTCCTGAGTCACACGAGATCCTGGCTTTCTGGATGGCTCCTCTCTGACACCCTCTTATTTATCCTCTGAGGGGTCTAGCTGCTTGTCCTTGGTGGTTTGGATTGTACTATTAATTGTGTAGACTCATGTCCATGTGAAAAAACGGACAGGTCACATGTCCATTGCTAAATTGTCTTCTTGTATCCCATGTTTCCTAAGCAACTTGCACTTTATCTGGCACTGGTTGGCATCTTGGTTGTGACTTCTTGTGGACATCTGCTTTGCAGTGTCCACAAAAAGGTCATTGTTCCTGTGCTTGTCCACAACAACTTTCTGAACTGATGTGTGTCTGCAGATGACAATGAGATCCACGGACTCAGCACAGCACCAAGCAGCTGCCTGAGGCATGTAATGGGCTTCTGGATAGGAATGTTACATCTTGATTAATCAGCTAATTGAGTAGTCGATGGTAATTCCTACACTTATTGGGTAGTCGACTAGTCGCTTACATCCCTACTTCTGGAGAGCTGTCTCAATTGCATGTCCACATTAATGATATACACTGAAATTCAGAAGCAAATCAATGAAATCTGGCTTTTCATCCTGGAAATTTGACACCAGGGTGGGGAGGGCACACAAGTAAACAGATCAGTAACTTGTATCGGACCAATTTCTGTTGTTAGCGAGACAAGCATTCCATGATTGTCCTCCAACAAGGCAGATCTACAGCAGCACGGCAGGTCAGTAATGTCAACCTGCACAGCACATGGGATAGCTGTTGGAAACATGCAAAAAGCGGTGCACATGAACAAAAGACTGAACTGATTCAGTGAGAGGAAAATCTGGCTTACTTTGCAAGAGGACTCCAGAATTTTGGATGAATGCATAGTTAGTGTGCAGTAATGGGTTTCGTTGTGTATGCCACTGGATTTGATCCGACTTAAAACCCACATGTAGACAAGCCATTAGTTCCCCCCCCCCCACCTATCAAATGGGATAATAATCTTCTCCTGCAACAGAACTGAGAGGCTGACCTGATTGGGAATGATTTTGAGTGTTTAGTATGGAGGCTGTTATAAAATTGACAAAATATTATTTATTATCTGTATAGCCATTTCATCTTGATAGCAGCCATTCAAAATGATCTTTTTCAGGCTCCTATTCACAATTTAAAATTTTTTTTTTAATGATTTGACTGTCCCCCATTTGTGATATCCGTGAAGGGGAAAGCATGATGAGACTATAATTTGGTACTTGGGAAATATACAATTTTATATAGCTTTGTGTGTATAAATACAAACATTTAACTCTTAGCTGTCTCTAATCGGTAAAATCTTAAAAACATATGTAAGTATTTACTTTATATATAACGAGAGATTGTAGCTTAAAATATATATATTTAATATTCATGCAGTTAGAGCTTGTTTTTTGTGTATCTATTGTCTTACCACGTGGGTAGACCTCCTCCTGTAATTTAGTCGGCTGAGTTCAAAACCACCTATTTTCAAACATGAGGAAAACAAACCTTCAGCTTTAAATATTGTGGAAGCAATTTGCTGATGAGCCGGTTTCCCTCTCTTTTTCTTTTTGGGTTATTAGTAATGAGCAAATCTAATGCCTTTGACTGTAGTTTTGCTTGCTCTTTTGATGGATCTTCTGTGTTAAAAAGACCATACTAATTCATGAGAAGTAGCAAGTACTGTTGCTACCATCCACCAACCACTAGGGATGCAAAATCCTGTTTAATTAGTTAACTGGTTAAACCGCTTCATCCCCTCTGCTTCCAACCCTGCCCTAGGCTGCCAGCTCCCAGCCCGCAAGGGGGAGTGGCAGTCTTCTCTTCCCTCCCCCCCCATCCTCACTGGTCCCCCATCTTCTCCATGTATGAGACTGCTAAGTACCAACCTGCAGGGCTGCTCTGGGTAAAGGTTAACCATTACCTGGTAAGCATCACTCATTAAGGATGAAACTAGTTACCTGTTCACATCCCTACCAACCACACAGCAATTATAATGGAGTGGTGCAAAATATATTAGACTTCCCAAATAAATTAAATGAGGCCTGCTCTAAACCCACTCAGGTCAGTTGGAGGCTTTCCATGTACTTCAATGAGCTTTGGCTCAGGGCCATAGAGAGGTGACTGTGCTAAACAAAGGGCCATTGAAAAACTCTCCCATAAAATTAGCTTGAGATTTAAAAGATTCTGTAAAGTTGATTCAATTAGCTTCGAACTAAACAAATACCACTTCCCAGAAGGAATGATTCATTTACTTTCTCTTTCTCACATACTCAGGGCTTGTCTGTTCCGAAAGCTGTTCTGGAAAAAGGGAAGATATGAATGTAATGGGGGAATAGCTATTCTTGAATAACTCCATCTGTGAATGTTCTTTTTCAAGGATAAGCGAGCCCTTGCACAAAAACTATTCCTGAATAGCTCTGTATGTCAACAGGTCCTCAACACTTTCATTTATTGTTATATCATTTAAAATAAAATCATTTTATATATCCGAAAATGTAAAGAAAAGATTTTAATATGTGATCTGAAGACTGAAAATTGTATCCGATGAGGATAGCAATTCAGTTTTTTAATGCTGAGCTTACAATAGTTTGATGACCACATAACATCCGGGCAGGTTTTCTCATACGGACAATGTTTCTCAGAACCTATTTCTAGCAAAATTAGGCCCAGAATCAGTGTTCCCCCTAAGCAGCATCAGCACAGCTTCACAGGTGATTAATCAGCCCACTCAGTCAGACATGCAGGGAGCCCAGAGCCTCTGAATGGCTGGGGCTGATTAATCACCTGTGAAGCTGTGCTGCTGCTCATTTTAGAAGGGGAACACTGCCCAGAATATCAAAGGCGGTTCTAAGATTGCTTATTTCTCTTCTGGAAAATAGGATCTTTTGAGGAAAATTTATTAAGTGAATGTTTGAGAGCAAATTTGAGTCACAAGTTTAACATCTATGGAGTGATTAGGGAATCTGGGGACAAATTTTGGGTTGTGGGGAGGGTGGGTACATCATTGCATTACAGTAATGTGATGCCTGAACCCGGTGCGCTTATTCCATGCCCTTTTGCCGTGTTACATCATGTACCTGATGGGAGTGACCCACTCCTACAGTAGACTCGCATAGCCCTGAATATACAAGTTGTGCGCCGTACGTGGCTTGAGAAGTATATATGTAAATTCTGGTTGATGATGGGAGGGAAGAGGAGGGGGGAGTTAGAGCAGGTGGTTTTTGAGATATAAACAGAACATAAGGAGTGTGTCCCGCATTGCCCCGGATTCAAGTGAGTGGTTGTTTATGGTAACAGAGACTATATTTACTAGTGAGGGTGCTTTCCCTTAAATGTAGGCTTACCGTTGTTAATAACACAGACTATAATATTAGGGTAAGTGCACTCCCCACAGTGTGACCTATACCTATGTCCCCAGTTATTTTGGGGGGAAGTAAATATGGTATTGCTAGGGCAGTGAAGCAGGTGTTGCCCCTGGCCATGTCCCACTATGGTGGGCAGTTTAAAGAGTCTGAGTCTTTTGATGGGGAAAGGCCAATGCTTTCCCAGGTCGTCTGCGTTCCTACGTGTTCTCATCAAGCATAACAACACTTTATGTGACAAGCAAGTACCGCAAAAAAGTGGTATTCCTATGCCAATTAGAATGGGATAAATAAAAAACCTTGGCCAGATTCTGACAATGAAAATGGAAGCAAGTAATCAAATAGCTTCTGATTGGGAAAAAATTGAGGTCACTTTTCTCATACAAAACACAAAGAGCTTGAAGAATTGAGTCCTATAACTTTAGTCTCTCAAAGGCACCTTTATTCTTTGTCTTTTAAGGCAAATATGAGCTGCATTTCTCAAAGGAACGTGTGGGAGAAGTTGGGAAGCTTAGTGGAGTGCTATGATTTCAGTACTTGGAAAATAACTGGTTAATTTGGTCACTGAGTTTGCCCCTGGACAACACCCAAGTTTCTATAGTTTAGCTGCATGGAAATTACTGTCTTTTGTTACATGTTTTATATACAGGCAGTCCCTGACTTAGGCCCAGGTGGCGGCTTTGCTCTGGTGTCCCTGGTCTGCTGGGGGGGGGGTCCAGTGGCTTTGCTGGACCCCCCTCAGCAGACCAGGGGGACAGGAACAAAGCAGCTGAGCACGCCCGCAGGGGGACAGCCCAAGCATGCCCGGGCTGTCCCGCTGCGGGCTTGCTCAGCGGCTTTGCTCCCCGTCTCCCTGGTCTGCAGGGAGATGGGGAGCAAAGCCTTGGAGCATGCCCGCAGCGGGACAGCCCAGGCGCGCTTGGGCTGTCCCGCTGCGGGCGTGCTCTGCGGCTTTGCTCCTGTCCCCCTGGTCTGCTGGGGGGGGGTTGCAGCTAGTGCCCCCCCCAGCAGACCAGGCTTTTCTTGCCTACCCCTGGGGTAGAGCAGCTGGGGGCTGCCGGGTTGGTCCCGCAGCGCTGCTCCGGACCAACCCGGCAGCACCCCAGCTGCTCTGCCCCAGGCGTCCTGATTCAGCCGCTGCTGGTCAGTTTCAGCAGCAGCTGAATCAGGACGCCTGGGGCAGAGCAGCTGGGGTGCTGCTGGGTTGCTCCAGTAGTGCCGAGGAGCCGCGCTACTGGAGCAACCCAGCAGCACCCCAGCTGCTCTGCCCCAGGCGTCCCCAAGTCAGCCGCTGCTGAAACTGATCAGCAGCTGACTACAGGAAGCCCGAGGCAGAGTTGCTCTGCCCCAGGCTTCCTGGAATCAGCCGCTGATCAGTTTCAGCAGCAGCTGACTTGGGAACGCCTGGGTTTCTTAAGTTGAATCTGTATGTAAGTCAGAACTGGCATCCAGATTCAGCCGCGGTTGAAACTGATCAGTTTCAGCAGCGGCTGACGCCAGTTCCGACTTACATACAGATTCAACTTAAGAACAAACCTACAGTCCCTATCTTGTACCTAACCCGGGGACTGCCTGTAAAAGGATCTGTACTATACCTTGGAATTACTGGGTTAAAGACCATGTTTAATATGGTTCTAACCTATGCACTTAGGCAGAATTATTTGTATAATTGTCTTTATATTTTTTCAGATGAGTCCAGTTAATTAAGCTCTCTGTGGAAGCACATATAGCAATTTTGCTCTTTTTAGTGCCACAGTAACAAAAAGTTGCTGCTATCCAGAAATAAGGCAGCCCTGTGCTGTTACGTTATCTGTTTGTTTATTTTGATAAGGGCTTGCAGAGACAGATGGTAAAATCAGAAAATGTAACATTTCCTTTTTTTATTGTAAGAGTGATTTCAGCAAAAGTTGTTTACTTCCAGAGATGTCTTCTCCAGGATAGAGTGGTGGACTGGCTCTCTCCAGTACAACAGACCTGAATCTCGGCATCTCAAAAAGCAGTGTCTTGAACCCACCCAGATCCTCTCTGACAGGGACGGGGAGGAAGGCAGGCATTGTGAGAATTTATATAATGGGAGGCATCAACGTCATCTGTTCTCTGTAGTTCCTATATTGCAATCCCTGTCATCATATCCACTTTTGACACTTAACACCATTAGTAGAGCTACTTATTCCACGGTAAAGATTTAATGTTTGACTGATTTTAGTATCATTAACTTACAGCTTAGATATAGGCTAATGTGTTATCCTAGCTTAGTCCAGATGGTATTAATGCATCTGTAGGCAATGGAGAAACTTGTGAAAGACAGGAACTGAGTCTGTTTTCATGATTAAAAAACATTCCAAGCCTTTATTGTATTGACGATGCAGCTAAGGCCCAAAACTTTTGTGGTGTTTCAAGTCCTATATCCTTATATGGATTGAGGGGAATATGATGGCAGATTTTAACATAAGGATGTAATTGAAGCAACTGTTATTAGTCAACTGCTGATTTATGTTTTTTATATAAATTACTTTAACACTTTTTACAGTATTTACATGTTTTAGTTCTTTAGTTTTTATTTTGTAGACTTAAATTGTGAAAGTGGATGTTTCTTGACTACTAGTTGCAAGAGTTTTAGAATTTACATTGAGGGTTTTTTTCACTATAAAATTCATACTTAATCTATACTGAAAAGGATAAGTCTGAAGCCTCACTAACATTCTTACTCCGCAAAGACCATGATGAACTGATAGCATCTTCTGAGAGATTGAACTTCCATGTGTCAAGAAAGATGAACTGCTTTAACCAGGCTGTGCTTCTACTGTTCATACTTTGAAATCAATGGGATTTATGCTTCAAAGTTACTTACATGCTGTTGACAATTTCATTCTTAGGTGCTTTTATATGGGCCTAGGTCCAATTTTGGCCTTTGTTCATGGAAAAATTCACAATAACTTTCATGTACTGCAAGTGTAAATAACCCTTCATTGTTAACACTGAGGAAGTTATGTTTTGAGGTGATGAGAGAAAGGGATTTTCTGTTACAAAACTGCAGAACCATAGCATGACCCTTTCTGTTCTGATACTGTTGGACCCTCAGTTAAATGACAGATGTAAAAATGAAAATGGAATGGTGGCAACACATAGCACCTCAGCTAGAAGTTATGTTACAGATTTTTTTTTAAACTAGGATGTACTGTTTTGCTGGATCAATTGTTAGGGCTACAGGATGCCCATCTCCCACTTCTGGCAAAGTTCTCTTGAGCCATATGTGCATTACATACACATTGATATTAGTATGGAGAAACATCAGTTTTAATTATACCATAATGGGTAGTGTTTGATTTCTAGAACTAGCAGGAAGGGGAAAAAACCCCTAAAATGTTTGATTAGTGAGTGTGATTGGCTCTCCAGCTTTTTTTTTGGAAATTAAGTTTAAAAAATAATCAGAAGAAATGACACTGTCAGCACATCTTAAATGACTCAGAGTATGGTCCCTTTAAATAGCCCTAGATTTTATTCGTTTAAAGAGAGGAATTGTATCATTCCCAAGATTTGATTATCCTTTGAGAAATGTACTAAGTACAGTAAACCTTTGATAATCCAGCACCTTTAGGACCCAGGAGGTGCCAGATTATCAGATATGCTGGACTGTCGGAAGGAGGGGGGACTATGAGGGGTCTGGAGTGGGGTGGGGAGATGCCACCCCAGACCCCTCATAGCCCCCCCTTCCGATAGTCCAGCTCTGCCCCAGGCATCCCCGATTCAGCCGCTGCTGGTCAGTTTCAGCAGCGGCTGAATCGGGGATTCCTGCAGCAGAGCAGCTGGATTGCAGCCGGGTTGGTCCAGTAGCGCCAACCCTTGGCGCTGCGAGACCAACCCGGCAGCACCCCAGCTGCTCTTGGGGACGCCTGGGGCAGAGCAGCTGGGGTGCTGCCGGGTTGGTCCCGCAGCGCTGCTCCTCGGCGCTACTGGACCTACCCAGCAGCACCCCAGCTTCTCTGCCCCTGGTGTCCCCAAGTTAACCGCTGCTGATACTGATCAGCAGCTGACTCCAGGAAGCCCGAGGCAGAGCTGCTCTTCCCCGGGCTTCCTGGAGTCAGCCGCTGGTCAGTTTCAACAGCAGCTGAATCGTGACACCTTAGAGCAGCTGGGGCACTGCTGGGTTGGTCCCTGCAGCGCCGCACCTCGGCGCTGCAGGGATCAACCCAGCAGCACCCCAGCTGCTCTGTCCCAGGTGTACCCAAGTCAGCTGCTGCTGAAACTGATCAGGGGCTGATTCCAGGAAGCCGGGGCAGAGCTGCTCTTCCCCCGGCTTCCTGGAGTCAGTCAGCTGCTGATCAGTATCAGCAGTGGCTGAATCAGGGACAGCTGGGGTGCTGCCGGGTTGGTCCCGCAGCCCC
The DNA here is from genome assembly GCF_052426305.1 of Pelodiscus sinensis. Classification (NCBI taxonomy): domain Eukaryota; kingdom Metazoa; phylum Chordata; order Testudines; family Trionychidae; genus Pelodiscus; species Pelodiscus sinensis. The sequence goes on from NC_143056.1 coordinate 29,963,910, forward strand.
GAGGGGCAGCGCTACGGGACCTATCCGGCGGCACTCCAGCTGCTCTGCCCCCAGCTTCCCTGATTCAGCGGCTGAATCGGGGAAGCCGGGGGCAGAGCAGCTCGAATGGTCCGGCTGCCCGGAGCACTTCCGGGTTCCTGATGGTGCCGGACTATCGGAGTTTTACTGTAGCTATTTTGCTTCTGGAGGGTGGGGAGGTTTTCTGTTAAATCTGAATAGTGTGTGTGTGTGTGTGTGTGTCACAGTTTAATGTGGCATCTTGTAATGTTCATGGACAAAACAAATCAGTGGATGCAGCTAATAAATATTTCAAGATATATATTACTGCAAAATCATATTGGTCATTTGTAAGTGTACTTAAATAATTTTGTTGGTGAACATCTAACTTTGTTAAGGACAAGGATGACTGTGTGGATCTGATTTGCAAAATATTGCAGGCATAAAATCTTGCTTTTAAAAGCACATGTAGATAGCTTTGTACGTGCAAACAGAGATTTTTGATTTTTTTTGCATTCAAAGGCCAGCTGAACCTGTTAAGTATTACAGGCACATTTGATCCTGCAGCTCATGAAGCGGGAGATAAGTGTGTGCAGTCTTTCACATGTGGCATTGCGATTGTTATGTAACTCATGCCATGTATAGTTCATGTATACTTAGCCATTGGTAGGCAGCGTATTGAATGTGTATCAACGTGAAATAGGTCTTAAGTGACTCCTTGAGGGATGAACACGTTCAGTTCAGCAGAGCTGGCTCTTCATAGGCCAAACTAAAATTCTAAGACTTCAGCATGATTAATATAGCAGTTTTAAAATCTAACATATGTTAAGTCTTCTCATTTACAGTGGCCTAACTCTATGGACATCCAAGAGCTTACTCCTGGATGCTCAAGATAACTGAGTGGTGATCATGCCCAGCCTGACAAGGGGTTTTCCTACACTAAATATCAAAACAAAGAGAAAATAGATGGTGGTTAATATGTGGAGACCAAAGTATCTCACAAAGTGTCAAAGAGACAAACGGACAGCTTTGTTTCTAACATTGTGTTCCTTTCTTAAATATAAAATTGCTTGTCTGACTACATAGCCTGCTGTAAATCTGAAAAAGGGCCTCACCATCATGGGTGGTTGGTGAAGCTTCCACTTGGGCAGGCAGAGGCTTCCCTGCGTGGGCCCCGCCACTTCCCACTGTCTCCCTTCTCTCTTCCCTGTATATCCTGTGTCTCTGCTCACTGTGTGCTTGTCCCCTTCCAGTCAAATACCTGAACCCAAGCAAATTATTTTTGAGAGAACCCTCCACTTTTCTGCAATTTCTTTCTCAACAAAATGGAGCATGTTTTGTACCATGTGCCAGATATGCAGAAGGAACTTAACAGCACTAACTTTAGGAATAAGAAATGTCATTCACAAATGTATTATATACACTCACACCTGATATGTAGGCAGTTTGCAAATGCTCCAGATTCCTCCCATTGATACTGGGGAACACAGAATACCAAGCTGCAATTAAAGCTAATTGAGAAATCTCTATCCTTTCTTCACACTATCAAACAAGGTGTCAGGCCTCGCGCTCAGCTGGCCCCACTGACAGAAAGAAAATGACTAGAATCAGACTGCAAAAGTTTCCACCTCATTTTCACTTCTTCACACAAACAAGTGAGGACTTCCTGTGTTGGTTGTTTCAACAACAGTAAGCACTAAGGATGTTAAATATCGATAACTTACTAGTCAAGTAGTCGATGGAATTTCCATCGGCTAATCAAATAGTTGATAGGCACTTAGAATCATAGAGCTGGAAAAGACCTCAGGAGATCATCAAGTCCAGCCCCCTGCCCAAAGCAGGACCAGTCCCAACTAAATCAACCCAGCCAGGGATTTGTCAAGTCAAGACTTAAAAACCCCTAGGGATGTAGATTCCACCACCTCCCTAGGTAATCCATTCCAGTACTTCACCACCCTCCTAGTGAAAGAGTTTTTCCTAATATCCAACCTAGACCTCCCCCACTGTAACTTGAGACCATTGTTCCTTATTCTGTATTCCTCCTTCGAAATATACAAGAGTGCCAGCAGGGGCTCTTGTGCATTTCAAAGTTGGAACTCTGCGGGAAGCCTGGGGCCAGCGGGAAGTCCCTAGGGCTGTTGCTACACTTCAAAGGCAGAGGAGCCCTATCAACTAAACGAATAGTCAATGGAAATGCATCGACTATTTGATTAGTCAATTAGTTGATATTTAACATTCTTAATGCTTACTAGGGTATCCAGTTAATGGTTGGCTGGAGCAGTCCCCTGTCCTCGGTGCAGTGCGGGGCGGTCGGGGGGGGGGGTTCTTCTGGCCAGTCCAACTGCACCGCGGGTGGTGGGTTGCTCCAGCAGCCTCCTGCCTGTGATGTGCCCGTTAAACATAGTTTAGACAGTTAACATTGTAAACTGGATTTATATCCCTATTAATCACCTTCATAGAAATTACTTAAATCCCATGTTTAAGACTTTCTTCTCGTTTGCTTGCAGCCAGTCAGTAGCTGCAGAGAATGGGGGTGAGGGTTGCAGTGTAGGAGGAACCCTGTACAAAAACAGTCTGAAGTGAAGAAACCAGATAATGCTTTCATGCCCTTTCTCCTTCTCATGCATCTCTTCTAAACAAGAGCTCTGTTGGGTTGTTCACATAGCCAGCTCCTCTGGAAAAGCTGACCATTGTGACTGGGTGGCTTTTAAAAGACTCCTCTCCGTTTGTCATTCTGAAGTAATTTAGATGAGCTACTAGCCTACACTGGAAAGTTTTGTTGACAAAAGTGCATGAGTATGCACACTGCAACGTGACTTTTGTCATGAAAAACAGCTGTTTTCATCAACAACTTCCAGCTGTTCTATAAGGAACTGGATGTAATTCTTGGCAGAGACCCCACCTCTGCCACCAAGAGGCCTGTGGATATCTTGGAAAGCATGGAGGAAGAGACCCAGAGGATGACATTGTAGATGAGGAGGTTGAAAAAGGAAAATGCAGAGGCTTCTCCTGGGGTCCCAAAGTGTGTCTGGAAGCTAGGAACTGATCTCCGCTGCCGATGGACATAGCCGGTCTGAGCAGCTGCTTTCCAGGGACCAGGAAGCAAGGGATGAGATCTGCAGGCTAAGTGGTTGTGGCTTGTGGAGTGCAGGGCTGAGGGTTAGGAGAAAGGGGGAGGATGGCTGTGTTTCTGGCCTCCAGGAAGTATCCCACGTGAGCTGCATGTATCCCTGTTAGCTAATCCATATAGCCAAGCAGCATGTTGATGCTTGCTGTGATCTCAATGGAATCCTGACGAGAGTGTATCAAAAGTTTTGGAGAGGTATTTGTAAATGTTCTGCTTTAAGAGTTCATGCCAGTGGGCTGCTTTGTGCCCTCTTCCCTCCCCCTTGTAGGACACGTGACCATACATTCATCAGTCACTTACGCAGGAACCAAAGCAGAGTGTAGGTGGACTGCATAAGGCGTAGGGCAGAAGCCTGGAGAAGTTGTGCCCTCATTTCCTTGCTTACTCTGAGCAGGGAGATGTCTGCCACATGTTACCTGCCTGAGGGCAAGTGTGGTAAACTAGAGCTATGTTACTGTAAAGGGAATTTTCTAGCTCTTGCTGCAGTTTATATTGCTTGTACACACCGATGCCACCACCCCCACACTCCCCATTATTAAGGTGCTTGCTAAGATGTATTCCTTTCGAGGTTCAACAAGACAATGAGTGAAAATGGTGGGGAAAGGGTTTTTAAAAGTGAAATGTTACAATGTAGTACTTGATGTTAACAGACTCCTTTTTATGTGTTGTCCCAAGACCTTGGCAACCCCATTGCTCCCTACCTCAGCACATTTGCAAACACATAAGGCAACACCCTTGCAGAAATAGGTAGGACTGGGGTCATGAGGTGTTCAGTCAGCCATTGAGTGAGTGCAGATGTGGGGAACAGTACTTGCAAATTGAACTTAGGACCCATAAGAACAACCAAGCCTTTTCCAGGCAGGCCACAGAATGCATGATCAGGGTTAAAAAGGAGCAGACTGAGATGCTAAAGTGCTTGGTCAAGCAGCACAACAAGCTAACATGAATTGCACTTCACCACCTCCCCACCCACAGTGCAAGCAAATCCAAATTTTGTGTGCAGCAAACCCTCCCCACCATGTCCTCCCATTCTTTTCCTTCTCTGGGTGTCCAAATTTTCCCATGCACTCCACCTCCTCTCCCAACTGTGATTTATGATGCCTAGACCTAGATACAGCTGAAAGTTATAACCGTTTGCCAACACCTCCCCTCCCTTGTAGACGCTTTGTTGCATTTCAGTGCACTGCTTTCTGATGAATAAAGGCACACTTTCAAAATGATTCAACCCTTTTATTTACTGCTTAACAATGTCACAGACCAGTCACTGCGATCCCAGGTGCTGGTATGAAAGTCATATTCCTGATTATGTGCCTCATTGAAGAGGGAGGGGCATGATCGGAAGCAACTATTAGAGGTTTATTTCAGTGTCCCTCATTTTCAACGCATACCCTCAAAAAGCCTCCCTGAGGTTGGCAGCAGCCCTTTGAGCTCCTCTGATAGCTCTACTGTCTGGCTACTCAAACTCTGCAGCCAAGTGTGCTGCTCTGCTCCACCCCTGAGCAAACTTATTGTGATTTCCCCTTATTGTCACACAAATTATGCAAAGTACGACAAGCCATGACAGCCTTGGGACTATTGTCCTCGGTGAGGTCTAGCCTGCCATCTCGCCTTCAGTCTCTAAAAGGTGCATTTGACCACCATGCAGCACTTGCTCAGCTTGCTGTTTGGAACTCTCCTCATTGCTGTCCAGGTGCCCGCATACAGTTTCATGAGGCAGGGCTGCAAGGGGTAAGCTGGGTTTCCCAGGATCACAGTGGGCATTTCCACATGCCCTGCTGCAATCTTGTGATCGGGAAAGAATGTTCCATCTGCTGCTTTGGTTAGGTCATTGTTGCTGAAAATTCATGTGTCATGCACCTTTCCAGACCACCCCACTTTAATGTCTGTGAAACACCCATGGTGATCCACAAGCATGTGCAGCACAATCGAGATGTAACCCTTCCTGTTGATGTACTTGGTGGCAAGGGTGTCCTGGTGCTAAAATCGGAATGTGTGCGCCATCTATGCCTCCTTCCCTTCCAACAATTGGGAAAAGCCATGTCCACAAAGCAGCCTGCTTCTATGTCATGAACATTTCCCAGAGTCATGGTTCTCCATAGCAGCGTGCGATTGATTGCCCTGCACCCTTGCAACGCTACAGCTCCAATGGTAGACTTCCCCACTTCAAATTGGTAACAACTGACTGGTAGCAATCGAGAGTGGCCAGCTTCCAAGCAGCAATTGCCACATGCTTCTTCACTGAGATGGCAGCCCCCGTTCTGGTGTCCTTGCACCGCAGGTCGGGAGCCACTAAGTCTGAAACTCCAGGAGGGTTGCTTTATGCATCCTGAAGTTCTGCAGCTACTGGTCTTCATCCTACACCTGCATGACAATGTGATCCAACCAATCACTGATGGTTTCCCTAGCCTGAAAGCGGCAGTCTACCCTCTACTCCTGCTTTGAGTGCAAAATGCAGTGATAGGTCACACACACTGTAGAGCTCCTCTGAGCCTTCTGAGCCTTCTCCCTCTGTTGGTAATTTTGAGATGATCTCTGCTGCCATGTGGAATGTCCTAATGATTAGTTAACAGAGCATGAGAGAGGTCTGCATGATCCACTCTCTCACAGCAGATGCCGAAGGTCACAGCAGAGAATGATGGTTGCAAAAAGGATGCAAAACGATGCTGAAAGACCCTGAACAAAGTGGTGCCTGATGAGATGTTTTGCTTGATCCCAGGATGCCCTAGACTATTGCATGTCCCCACAAAACCTAGTGACAGATGGTGTCTCCAGGCACTGTGGGATACATACCCACATTGCATTGCTCCTGCTGTCGAAACAGGAGCTTAGATGTGGACACAATCTGTCAACAGAAGTAACAATTGTGAACATGCTTTGGCGACTTTTTTTAGTGACTTCTGCATGTTGACATTAATTTTCTTGACGAAACTCGGCAGTATAAACATACCCTATCTGCTGCGAACATACCTGTGTTGTAAATGGTACAGGCAGCTAGCTAAAAAACGAGAAAACATTAGCTGGATCATGCCAGTAAAGGGAATTCTGGGAAAGGTACAGCTGACTTGTTGGCCACAAGCTATGATACAAAGAAGTAGTTGGGAAGGGACAATGAGAATGTGGCTAACTGAGCTTTCTCATGTTACTGTTACTACCAAGACAGTTGCCTAAGAATCTGTGGGGCTTTTGGCACACGGAAGTTTGTTTGTGGCCTGACGTCATCTTTCTGCACTTAAGAACTTCTGTAACCCTTACTTATGTAAAAACTATTGACTTTAATGAAAGTTTTGCCTGAGAAAGGGATGTGGTGCTAGACTCTTAAAGCCATACTGCATAGGCACAAGAGCTATAGCAGAACAATAAAAAAGATAACCACTGTGCATAGATTTGATTTTAAGAAGGAAAGATCAAAGAGCTGATCAACCCTCAACTTTGTGCTTCTATTAGTATTCACCCTTCCTTGATTAGCCTTTTAGGCATTTTGCTAATACTAGTGAAGGCAGGACTCTGAATCGTTTTTTCCTAACAAAAGAGGTTTTAATCTTAGTGGCATGTTCATTTTTCTGGTCATTGATGATAAATGTGCTTTTTTCATAATTTTAAGGAACCCTCCCCCCCAACAAAACAGTGGATGAGAAGCTAGATATGAGTCAACAGTGTGCCCTTGTAGCCAAGAAGGCGAATAGAATATTCGGTTTCATTAGGAGGAGCATTGCCAGCAGATCTAGAGAAATGAGTATTCCCCTTTATTCGGCTCTGGTGAGGCCACATCTGGAGTATTGCATCCAATTCTGGGCCCCCCATTACAGAAAGGATGTGGATATATCGCAGAGGGTCCAGCGGAGGGCAACAAAAATGATTAGTGGGCTGGAGCACATGACTTACGAGGAGAGGCTGAGGGATTTGGGTTTACTTAGTCTACAGAAGAGAAGAGTGAGGGGGGATTTGATAGCAGCATTTAACTACCTGAAGGAAAGTTCCAAAGAGGATGGAGAGAGGCTGTTCTCAGTAGTGACAGATGACAGAACGAGGAGCAATGGTCTCAAGTTGCAGTGGGGGAGGTCTAGGTTGAATATTAGGAAAAACGATTTCACTAGGAGAATGGTGAAACACTGGGATGGGTACCGCAGGGAGCTGCTGGAATCTTATCGTAGAGGTTTTTAAACTGTGGCTTGACAAAGCCCTGGCTGGGTTGATTTAGTTGGGATTAGTCCTGCTTTGGGCAGGGGGCTGCACTTGATGACCTCCTAAGGTCTCTTCGAGCCCTAGGATTCTATGATAAGCAGAACTGCTAAAGAGGTGTCATCAGCTTGAAATTGTCAATCTGGAAGAAAGTTGGGGTGAAGGTTTGGGTTGTACATCTAACCCTCAGCCCTTAACTCCCCTGCCAAATTTTGTGGATTCACAGTTAAATTTTCCAGCTCTTTAAAAAAACAAAAACAAAACAAAAAAAACCCCACCCCTCTCCTGGTAGTGTGACCAAATAGCACGTGTGAAAAATTGTGACAGTTTTATTTCTGTGGGGGTGTGGATGGTTATATCTATAAGACAAAGCCCCTAATATCAGAGTGTGTGTTCACCGTATCTTCTGCTACTCTGGAAAGACACGGAAACCAATTCTAGGGGGTCACTGATACACAAAAAGCGTGAACACACTGGGAAAAGTAGAAGAAATTTTCTGTTTCTTTTATAGAGATTTCAAGTGTTGGTAACTAGGTTAAAGCAAGCAAGTGCATATATTAGTGTTATCAATTAGTTGCAGCTAACCTATGTAATTAGCTCTCAACAAATGAATGTGTTATTGTTTTAATGAGTGTTAATCGCATGCCTCTGGAGACTGGAGCAGTCAGGCGGGGAGGGAGGCACTGTCTCTAAGTTGGTGAGCAGGAAATGGATGGGGACGAAAGACTGGACAGTTTGGGAAAGCCAGTTAAACACCTCTGTGGGGAGAGAGGATCCTGCTCTCACCACCCTCTGCATTCTTTCCTCTCTGGACAAGGCTGGCCTTGTGGGTGGGCAAAGGAGGACACTTGGGGGGGTGCTGTGTGCTTCGGTGGCAGGGGAGTTCCCATTCTAGTCACTCTGCTCCACTTCTGCTCACATCCCCACCCTTGGAGCTGCTTATGGCCACACTGCTCTGGACTAGGAATCCGCCTTCTATCTGTGGCACAGAGGAGATGAGGTTGAGGGGGCTGATGTCCCTCCTCCCCACCTGTGTACTAGGGATGTAATTGTGCAGTCGATTAACCGATAAGCAAAAGCTTATTGGTTAATGCTATAGACTACATGCGTTTTCCTGCCCTCCCTCCCCCACCAATACATTTTTAGTGGGCTGGCCAGTAGCCTGGCTCAGTCTTGGCTCTCACTGGGTCTGGGACCTACATCTACTGCGGCTCTGCATTTAAAGTGTATTAGGAGCTAGGCAGGCAGGCACCCTGGCTCAGTTCTGGTTCATGCTGCGTCCCAGAGCTAAGGACCCCCCCTCCCAGGACAGGGGCTGTTGCCACCCCGTGTGCTGCTGCCTCTGTATCGGAGGCTGTAGCGTGGAATGACAGGCAGCTGGTCTGCGAGGGGAGCTGCTCCTGCCTGGCACCCCGCAATGCTGCTTCTGATACAGAGGCAGCAGTACAGAACAGGGGAGCCTGTCTGCTGCTGCCACCAGATCAGAAATCAGTGCCAGCTGCTGCTGACTGAAAAAGTGTTGAGGTTCCTGAGAACTATGCTTAAAAAGACCGTGCACAGTTTACATAAATACATCACAAAAGCATGCACATAACGTGTCTAAATATTTGTAATAAAAATAATATAAATTGAGCACTGTATACTCTATATCCAGTGGTGTAATAGATTTCAATTTCATTTGAAAATGTAGAAAAAATCACAAAATATTTAAATAGATGGTGTTCTGATTCATAATTTTGTCATGAATCAAGGTTAATTTTTTAAATAGTTTGACAATCTTAATATATACACAGATGAGTGACTGTCTATGGTTCCAAAATGTGACAGAGTTGTAACCGGTCAGCCTTTTGAATGTCTTATAGAGGGTAAACCAGATTGACCCTGGGGATCTCTGCTTTTGATGCATAATTCTAGCCCTGTGAGAATCCGAACAACACACACGCGCGTGTACACACACACACACACACACACACACACACACACACACACACACTTTTTTTCATCCCATTCTTCCACACACACCCACACACACACACACACACTTTTTTTTCATCCCATTCTTCCAGCATTTGGGCTGATGGATGGGCTTTCTTGCAAATAGCATCCTCATGGGGATTAGAGGGCCATAAACCAACTCATCCTGTTATTTTTTTTCCTTATTTAGTTATGAATTTGTACAACATATAGTCTTGAATGTAGCAAAGTTGGGACCAAATTTGCTGTCAGTTTCTGCAGTGTAAACCCCTGAACTGCTGAAATAGGGTGAGTTACTCTGGATTTGGAGATAAGCAGAATTGGTTCCTTTTTCTCAGACAAAGGTTAATTTCTGGTCTCCAGATACGACAAGTGACCCTGAATATTTTCAAAACAAATAACTCTGTTCTCCTGACTTGTCTTGTGCAAAAACCACAGGCTCATCCTCTTATGATTAAGGCTATGTTTTAGTCATGGGTGTCTTTAGTAAAAGTCATGGACAGGTCAAGGGCAGTAAATAAAAATTAATGGCTTGTGACCTTTCAGTGACTTACACTATATATTCCTGAATAAATCTTGCGGGGCGGGGCACTAGCATGGAGGCAAAAGGTCCAGGAGGGCACCAAGGGTGCTTACAAGGGGCAGTCCAGAGGTGCTGTGGGGCTGGCAGGCGCCTTACCTAGCTCCTTGCTGCTCACTGGAAGTCTCAAAATACCCCTTCCTTAGCTCCTAGGTCTGGGGACTGCCCCTGCCTTAAGCACCAGCTGTGTAGATCCCATTAGCCAACAGCTGCAGCCAATGGAAGCTGCATGGGGCAATGCCTGTGGGCAGAATAGAGCCCAGAAGGGAGCAACAAATACTATAAAAAATTGAGAGAACCTGACCTAAGAGGAAAAGCTGAAACAGCTGATTCTGTTCAGTGGTAAAATTGGGGAAGGAGGGGAAGGGTACTTGTTAACAAGTTTTCAAATATATTATGGGCTGTTATCAAGAGGATGGGGATTGATTATTCACTGTGCCTGCTGAGGTTGGACGGGAAGTAATGGGCCTAGGTTATCTAAGAAACCTTTTCTAACAACAAAGATAAGTATCCTCTGGAATAGGCTTCTAAGGGAAGTAGTAAAAGCCCCATTGTGGGAGGTATTTAAGAACCCATTGGACAGACTTCTGTGAGGGATGGTTTAGGTCAGGGCTACTCAACCCGTGTCTCGTTTGTTTGGGGCCTGTGGAGTGGTTTGGGTTTACTCAGGGCTCAACATGTGCCCCGGGGGTGGGATCCTTTGAACAAAGCCTCCACTGGGAACATGTCCACAATGGCGAGACAGGGTGAACATTGAAAGATGCAAGCTCACAGGCTGGCTGGAACAGATGGGTACAGGTGTTGGCATTTCTATCCCCCAGGGACAAGAGCATCGTGGGAAGTGCTTTGTATTCATGCCCATCAGTGTGAAAGAAGCTATTTTCATATATTTGCATATATATTTGCATGTATATGCAACCACACTTAAGTTGTGGCCCTCAGCATGTGCTGTGAGTATCCTTGTGGCCCCCGGGGCTTCCAAGTTGAGTAGCCCTGGTGCTTGCTCCTGCCTTAGCACGGAGGACTGGATAGAGGACCTCTCAAGGTCCCTTCCAGAGCTATATTTCTCTGTTTCTCTAGGAGTTTGAGACTAACCTTAGAAGAAATCCTCCATACAGTCTGAGGGCAAGAGCAGGCCAGATGCAGCCTGGTAGTTGAGCGCTGAAGTCTTCAGCAATCCTCACCTTTAACAGGAGTATGCTTAAATGGTAGTTTCCATAGAACATGTATCTGTGTTAAAGATGAGGGCAGCTGCAGTTGCTTCCATTGTGGCTCCATTGAATGCTAAGTACAGCAGAGTCCTGATAAGTTGCTTAAGTGATTTTGTATTTAGGTGAAGAATAGGACTCTAGATAGAACTTGCTGAATTGTAAGTGCAACTGTAAGGTATTGGAAGGTCTAACTATGGAGAGGGAGAGACATGTTCTGTATCATTCACTTTAAGGTTTGTTTCAGAATTTATTTATTTATTTATTTATATAAGCCTGATTTGTTTCACAGGGATTTTCAGCTTTGCCTAATTTGAGAGAGTTTTGTAGGCATTTGATCTGTTCATTCCTGCATAGAAGGGTTTTAGACAACTACCAGCCTGTTACTGCCCTTCATGAAAGCCGTTAGAGAGGAGATCCTCCAGGGTACTTTAACTCATCCTTCAGATTTTTCATTAGTGTTGTGAGGATTTTGACAGTTTTTTCCCCCGAAGCCACTAATGCTGTCATTTGAAGAATCTCTCTGAGAAAGTGGTCTCATTAGCCCTGACATCAGCAGGATAGGGGAACTGCAAGCTCTGACCTTCTGTGAACCTTTTTGGAACTTCAACGAGGACTCAGTGTTTCATAAGCCAGATCTTGCTTTCAATAATAATCCATAGAAGTCCATGTTGATGTTTGTTGGTGCCAGACAATCCTTTCTCCAAAGAGTTTACAATCTAAGAAAAGCAATAGCCAATGTATGTAGCAAGCAATTTAGGGGATATGGAGAACTACCATAACAATGTACTTTTAGATGGTGTGGGTTATGTGTAAGGCTAGATGGTGATGTCAAAGTCCAAAGTAACATCTGGTCAGACTTTGAATTAAGTCTTGTGTCTGAGGCCAAGTCTTTCAAAAATGACTGCCTGCCTGTGGACCTTCGATTTTTCAGTGTGCAGCTTGAGACACTGTAAAGAGGCTGAATTCTGAGAGAAGTAGGTACCCAGCCCCTTAGGAAAATCTGGCCTTCTTAAGTTTCTCAAGTTGGCATTCAAAATTGTCCAATACTGTCAGTATTTTGGCTCGACTGCAATATGCATTTTTTCTTTCTCTTCTTTTTTTTTTTTTCTTTTTTCTTTTTCTTTTTGGTGGCTGACTTATGTTGATGCCTTTCTTTAAAAAGGGTGCAAGTGTTAAGGAAAACAGAATGGTTAATTTCGACAACAAGATGTAAGAGATTAGAGCTGCTAGATAGGTGCTTGGACAAGGAATTAACCACCCTGTGCCAGGGAGGCTTACGCTGTAGTGAAGTAAGGTCTTTTCCCAGTTGGGAGAATCTTAACTCATCAGGTTAGGGGCTTGAACCCATTATGATTCACAGTGAAAGCATCTAATTAACTAGACCCATTTGCTGTTTCAGTTATTCAGCCAGCAATGTATGGTTGGTGGTTGCTAAACTGACATTCCTAGGCTGAGGAACCTAGTGGAAAATAGAGCTAAGCTGTTATGGAATCTGTTTCCTTGCTAGCATAGATCTTCCATTATGCCTTACTTACCTTCTCAGAATTGGTCTCTTCCCCCCCCCCCCTTTTTTTTTTAATTCTTGAATTACGAGTCTTCCCTTTCATGTTTGGACTCCCTGGGCCCCCAGCAGACCAGGGAGATGCGGAGCAAAGCCGCAGAGGAGCCGGGTGGCGGGACTGCGGTGCATCTCGGTCCGCCGCCCGCGTCTCCCTGGTCTGCTGGCCCTCCCCCCCTCCCCAAGCTAGTGCCCCCCCCCCCCAAGCAGACCAGGATTTTCTCCGGACGCCTGTGGTAGAACAGCTGAGGCCCTGCCGGTTGGTCCCGCAGCACCGCTCTGGGCGCTACTGGACCAACCCGGCAGCACCCCAGCTGCTCTGCCCCAGGCGTCCTGATTCAGCCGCTGCTTGTCAGTTTCAGTGACTACAGGAAGCCGGAGGCAGAGTTGCTCTGCCCCGGGCTTCCTGGAATCAGCCACTGATCAGTTTCAGCAGCAGCTGACTTGGGGACGCCTGGGGTTCTTAAGTTGAATCTGTATGTAAGTTGGAACTGGCGTCCAGATTCAGCCTGTTGAAACTGATCAGAGGCTGATTCCAGGAAGCCCGGGGCAGAGCAACTCTGCCTCCGGCTTCCTGTAGTCAGCCGCTGGTCAGTTTCAGCAGCAGCTGAATTTGGATGCCGGTTCCGACTTACATACAGATTCAACATAAGAACAAACCTACAGTCCCTATCTTGTACGTAACCCGGGGACTGCCTGTAATTTCTGTTCAGTGGAAAGGCTAGTCAGATTTCAGTTCTGGGCTTTGGGAACCGTGTGAAAGGGAGGTGTGCTAGGGAAACAAAATGGGAAAACTATCATGATGTGTTGGCTCCTTTATAATCAAGTTATAATCAGTCAGTTGGGACAGAACCCTACAAGATATTCAGTTCAGCAAAATGCTTCCTTATTTGTTTAACTTTAAGCCCATGAGTAAGTCCCATAGAGGTCAATAGCATTACTGTGCTTTTAAAGTTAAACATATGCTTAAGTGATGTGCTGAATGGAGGCAAGAGTGTTCTGGACATTGAAGATCAAGCCCACAGAAAGGAAGGCGAGTCTTGTAGTTGGAACAATGGATTGGAAGTTGCATGAACTGATTTTTAATTGTCTCAGCTACAGTCCTTTTCCCCTCTGATACCTATTCTCTCCACTGATAAAATGGGAAAGGCATTTCTTTTCTAACTAATGGGCATCTTTAGGCTTAATTCATTCATCTTTGGACAGCGCTTTGATCTCACCCAATGGAAATTCCTGCTGATACTGAGTATTTTGCTCTGTGGAAGTCAGGAGTTGAAAGGTGAAATGACAGGGCTGTAATGATATTGATATAGTAGAGAAGCACCCTGATTTCTGGCTTCTAACCCAAATTAACATGTTTGAAACATACTATCAAATTAGTCTAAACATTGACGCTTTAAAAGCTGTTTTTTTTCCTTGTAGACCTTAAAGAAAATGTGCTTGTCAATAAAGCTCATCTTAAAGTCCTGATTTTGCTGTTTGTACTTCACCCATTGTGTCCAATGAAAATTACATCTGTGGTACCGTATTAGTAGTAGTTTTGGTCATTTTTCATTTTCTAATTGTCATGTAGCAGCATAACTTTTTTCTTCAGAGACACTGTCAAAAGTCACAGAAGGTGAAAAATTAAACAAAAGAGTTCTTAAGAGTTTCCTTTTTATTCTTTAAACAGTCTAAATTTTGGACCTTACATTAGCTTTTAGTGTCCCTTTTTTGATATGTGATTTCTGTTTTGGTTGGTTGTTAGAACTTGTGCTAACTTTAAAAAAAAAATCCCTCCCCCTTCTCCACACACTTAAATACTTTTCTGCACCCTTCTTCCTTCTTTTAGTATGTAAGTTGTCTTATGTTTCTGTCCTGCATATTCAAAGCTTATCTATTCAGGGGAAAAAACCTACATTTAATCTGGATTGAACCTTGAAAGAAAAACTAAGGCTTTAAAATCACTTTTAAATATATGTATCTTATAGTAAAGCAAATCTCCATATTAAAAATAATCTCCCTAACCCTGCAATACATATGTGTGGCCTCTCTGCTAATAATGGTGCACTGATATTGACTAGAGAGCTTATTTCCAATGAGGGAGAAGCAAGCCTAATTGATGGTGCTTAAGGCCCAAATCTCTAGTGAAATAGTCTCTGCATGTCTGTGTGCTGAGTTGTAATTCTATAGGTGTCCAAAGGAAAACACATACTGTCTCTATGCCAACCATGTCTTGCATTGTAAAAGCCCTAGTAACCTGGAATGTTTGATTAACTAACCAATGTATGGGGAGCAGCTGTTTGTCTCCCCACACCCTATATTAGTGATTTATTATGGTCACAGCAGAAAACTGTATAACGTATATATGTGGGTCTCTCAAGATTTGGATTGCATTTGTTAAAGATTAAAAACCATATTGAACAATGAAGCAATTGTATGTTGGTTCACGTTTTAACAATAAGGCAGGAACCTTAGACTCATCTGGTTTAAACGTTGAGTTAATGAATGCAGATCTCCTTGTGTCTGCAGGCAGTCTGCATGAGTAAAACAGTTCATAGGTCTTCAGAGAGGAAGGGTTCTCTGGGGTTTCCTTTCCTGACATGGCACCATTGTTATGTAGGGACAGAACTCTTCTCTATACCCCTCCTGGCTTTTTGTCTGTTGTTTCCCCTGTTTCTTGCAGTGCTGTCGGCTCCTTGTGGCTTTGCCTTGTACACAACCAGCATTTGCTGATTCATAGATTTGTGTCCCCCCCCCTTTTTTTAAGCCAGTAGAGACCATTGTGACCCAAATTTTTATAGTGTGTGTTAGTCTATCCTCCTGTCTAGGTAAGCTTAGCCTGCTGTCTGACACAGGCCATGGAATTTCATTCAGTAATTCCTGCAGGCGAGGCAGAGGGACAGAAAGAAAGCTTGCCAAATAGCTGCGTTAAGGTTGCTAACCCTCCCAGTTTTGCTAGGAGTCTGTTAGAATTGGGGTCTATTTCCTGGACGCTACTGAAGCCCAATCCAGGAGATTTCAGGCTGCTAAAAGTCCAGTGGTACAGTAGGGCTAAGGAGGCTCACTTCCTGCCCTGGCCCTATGCCTCTCCTGGAAGTGGCCAGCACATCTCTGTAGCCCCTAGGCTTAGGGATGGCCTACGTGTCTGTGTGCTGCTCCACCTCATACACTTACTCTGCAGCTCTCATTGGCTTGGAACTGTGGCCAGTGGAAGCTGCAGGAGCAGGCAGTTCATGGAGCCCCCTGCCTCTCCAGAGGCTACAGGGACCCCTTGCCTCAGTCTCAGCCAGAGCCCCCACATACACTCTGAACCCCTCGGCCTTAGCCCTGAACTTTCACCCTTTCTTGTGCCCCAAACCCTTGCCCCAGCCTAGTGAAAGTGAATGAAGGTTGGGGAGTGTGAGCTATGGAGGGAAAAGGGTTGAAGTGAGCAAGGTGGGGCAATGGGGAAGTAGTATGGCATGGCCAGGGTGTTTTGGGCCAGTGAACTTATCTCAGTATGTCCTCAGAAGTATCTGACAGCACTGGGTGACTGGGGACCTGTTCCTAAAGGGGAGGAGGGAAATCCCTATGTTGCTGAAGATCACTTTTGCCTCAAAGCATCAAAATGGGTTCAGCTTATGACAATGTAAAAGAGAAGCTGTTCCATTCATCACAGGAATTGTGTGCTAGTAGCTCCCCCTTCTGCTAGTGTGAAACTCCCATGGTATCAACATTGAGGGCTAATAACAGGAATAAACTGTCAAATCAAGAATTGGACCACAACCCAGCACTTGTTTTGTTTTTTGTAATGGTCACTCCACTGTGACAAGCCATGTAATGGGGTAACAGTGGGTCCTTTTAGCAGCTGGAGCATGAAAATCTGTGCTTAACAGACTAACGAAATGTCTTATTTGTTGGCAGAATACTCACCTTCCTTTCAATATATTACTTTTAATTTCATGTGACTTCCTTTATTGCCAATCAAGGCATCTCATAAGACTGTTCTCATTAAATAAGCCTTATGATGCAGTATGAAAAAAGGACTGATGAAGAAGGCAATCATCATGAATGCACTGTCACTTAGAGGCATGCACCACATCTAAGTGCCTCTCCACTCTATTATTGTATTGCCCCAAAGGAGCTGAATATCATTTTCTTCAATGTCTGGACAATTTGAAAAATATTTTGCCTGCTGTGTAGGTTGTATTGGGCCCACCTTATTGGCACTCTTGGCTGCCTGTAACATGCATCCTTATTGTATTGCGTTGACTAAAAAATGGATTCTTATGTTAACCTAGTGCTTTTTATTTTTTTTAAAGATGATGTATAAATGGATATGCTGATCAGACCCAACATTGAGGAGCAAAAGGAATTGAACTAGGAAAAAATCTGTGTGCTGTTTACCCTAAAGTGGTCCTGGCTATATTCTCCAGAAATGAATTAGACACCACCGATGAAATCTAGGCCCCATTGATTCAATGGGAATTTTGCCACTGATTTCAGTGGAGTTACAATTTCACTGCAGATCTTTACAGTGGGCCTTTTTTTACACTGTTCCACTAGAGGAGTCCAAGGGCTAGAGGAGATGTTCCTGACATCTTCACTTTTTAGCTAGTTGAAATGAGACTCTAAGAGGCAAGAACTTGGCTGTCTCTGGCTGTCCAGATCCCGCTAAAGTGCAGAAAAATGATAAATACCTCCATTAACAAACTAGTGAGTGTCCTAATGCACAGAAGAGGCCTTACTTGCCTTTCTTGTTGCCTAACTTACATGGATAGTGTCTAAATTGGAAAAAAGGATTAAAAAAAAATCTCTCGACACATGCTGTTGTTTCCATTTTTTTTCTCTCTGACTTGAATCAAAAGGAATTCAGCGTATTGGCTTGGGCTTAAGACTGAAGTAAAATATAGATTATAGAACCCTTTTAAGTAATTGTTAATTAACAAAAATAATACTGATCTAACCTATTGTAGGTGAAGTACCGAGAACTGTACCCAAAAAGAGAGCAATGGATTTTTCTGTCTGACTTAGACATTTTAAGGTTTTGTACTGAATTTGTCCTACAATTTATTCCAAGTATCTGTAACTTTATGGGCTGCCCAATTTTATGGACTCAAGATCAGCCTGGATGTCTACATTTTTTGTATCCCAATGCCAAAGAGCTTACAGTTTAAGAAACTTTTAATTTTATATTTTTGGGAAAACTTAATCACAGACTTGAGGTCCCTGGACTGAGTGCAAGAAAATCAAAGTTCAGTCCTGCAAGTGCTGAGTGCTTCCATGCATGATGCTGAGCATCCTCTACCTCAGTGAACTTCATTTGGGAGTTGATGGCACTTACCATGTGAAGGAATTGAGCCTTTAGTAAAGTAACAGTTGAAAAGCCTGTTTATCCCAAAGGAGGGCAGTAGACCATAAACATTTTGGAACAGGATAGTCCATCTGCCTGGGCTCTCTCCTGTTCAAGTGGTTCCTGAGTAATTGCTGGTTGCAATCCGTTTTAGCGGTGATTACAGATATTTGGAATAAATTGTAGGACGTAAAAATAATTGATCTGTGCAACAGTGTAACGATGTAAATAATAAAAATGCAGACTCCTCAGTGAAATAGAGATACAGACCAACTGGGTAAAGAAACTTTGTGCTAAGAGGACAGGTTATTAAGCAGAATGACTTCAAGATGTTGATGATCAAGTGAAGGAGAGCATGTGTGGATCCTGTTGGCCAGCTGAAGTTTTGCTATATCAGTAATCACTAGATACACACATTCACGCTTTAGCATCCTTGAGAAGTCATCTAGTCCAGTCGCCTGCACTCATGGCAGGACTAAGCACTATTGATTCTAGACCATTCCTAACTGGTTTTTGGAGATTTTTAAGAGCAGGTTAGACAATGATGAAGATTACACAAACTCCCTAGACAATTTATTCCCGTGCTTAAAAACCCTTATGGGAAGGTTTTCTTAATGTCCGACCAAAACCTCCCTTTGCTGCATTTAAAACCCATTGCTTCTTGTCATATCCTCAGAGGTCAAGAACAAGTGTTTTTTCCTCCTCCATGTAACAATCTTTTATGTATCTGAAAACAGCTATGTCTTCTCTGTTTTCTTTTTTCCAGACTAAAGAAACCCAATTTTTTCAGTCTTGCCTCATAATTCATGTTTCCTATACCTTCTATAATTTTTTGTTGATCATCTCTGGACCTTCTCCTATTTGTCCACACCTTTCCTGAAATGTGTTGCCTAGAACTTGACAGTATACTCCAGCTGAGGCCTAATCAGTATGGAGTAGAGCAGAAGAATTACTTGTTGTCTAGCTTACAACACTCTTGTTAATACATCAAAGAATGATGTTTGCTGCCTTTTTATTTTTTTTGCAAGTGTTATAATGCTGATTTATATTTAGCTTGTGTTCCCCTAAATCGCTTTCTTTGGTACTCCTTCCTAGACAGTCATTTTCCATTTTGTGTGTGAAAGTGATGTTCCTTTCTAAATGGAAAGGCTTTTTTTTTTTTTTTTAAAGAAAGGTTTTCCTGTAGTTTTAGGAAGCTTAATTCAGTACTAATTATAAAGCACTCTGGAATTCCCATTTTGGAGTTTCTTATGAAAAAGCAAACATTTTTATTACATTTAAAGGGGCACTGTTGGATTAAAAACCCTATTGTTATGCTTATAAGAAGCACACGGGATCTTTTTAGGGGAAATGGCAAGACGCTGCATTTATTAAAAATACAGCTAGCTTATGCTTCATAAAAACAAGCTCTTCCCCCCAACACGTCCTGCAGATGGTGTATAGTTACCAGTCTGTTGGGGCTTTAGTAAGTCTTACTGGCCAGGTAAGACTGACTGACAGAGAGAGTCTGGGTCTTTCAATCCCGATTCGAGGCTCCTCCGAGACTTGGCTTGCAGAACCAAACCCAGAGTAAAATGGCAAGTGTACCCCTTCTTATTGTAAGCAGGGTCAGGATCAGCCTGGCAGAAGGGTTACATTATACATGTAGGTTCTCATTTGTTTGTTTTTCTTCTTGTCACTTAGCTCAGACAGTAATATACTAGTCATCTTAGCCTTTTGTTTTCAGTCATTTTCTCTTGCTGGCTGTCATTCAGCAGTACAATGCTGCAATGTTTAGGTCCCAGATACTTCTGGGAAATGTTTGTCTGCTTGGGATGTATGGAATCAGAATACATTCATAAATCTATATCTTCTGAGCTTTAGGTTTTTAAAAATCCTATGAAGTTACATTTTAATGTTTCTAATCATGCTTGCATATGATGCAGTTTGCTTCATAGCAAAAGAATTCTTAAGAAATTTCAATCACCGAAACAGCAAGCCAGAACAGGCTTCTGATTTTTTTTCTGTTGAGAGTTAAAGATGTGGCAATAACATGATTAGGTAACATTTATTTCTTTACATGCAGCACCACCTTATTCTTTCTACAAAGAGTTGTTAATACAGAGTCCTATGCCAAAAGAAAAATGAACCAGAGACCCTAGTCCGTAATTTGTGTTGCACCCAAATAGGTTTCTGTAGCTTCAGGCATACTATGTCTGCTTCTGGTATCTCAGCTTTGCTTCAAAGGATTTATTTGGGTTTTTTTTTATCGCAAACCACTTTTCAGAGGTTTAAAGTGGGACAAACATTTCTTCTTCTGAAAATTGAATATAAACAACTTGCCTAGATGTGGGAATGTTTTGCTTTTGATTAAGATGCACTTTTTTGTAAATGGCCTCCTGGGATCTAGTTTAGTCTTAAGCATTTTCACGTTTTCATGATACCTATGAAATGAAAATATACGGATTGGCTACCCTTGAGCCCCAACTGTTTTCCCCTTTGAGGTAAGAAGGGGAAGAAATTTAAATTAATGAGTTTTTTCAGAAATGACTTGCGCTTAGTGTGGGTAGTGGGATGTTTGTGTACAGTTGATGTGTGTTAAATTGTAGCTGCTCCATGCAGATGAATGTGGCAGTGAGACCTTTTGTTGGACCTACAAAAGAGGAAATCAGATTTCATATGCTTGTATTTCCTGACCAGAAAAGGAAGAGACTGGCTGCACTGCTGTCCCCAAAGGAGAGGGGAATATGAGTGAGATGGGTCTTGTCTCCTCTATTAGGAAGAATGTAATAGCACCCATAAGGATAGTAACCCTGTGGTGAAAACATCTTTTGGTATAGTATTTGGCAGGTGTTAGTACTGAGCCTCTTTGGTGCCAACCAGCCATACCCACAGGCACTTTATATGTGCATGCTTCACCCAATATGTGTGTCTTGCCAAGAATCACAAATTTGGTCAAAAGAATTCATGGCCATCTTTTCATTCTTTGTTCTCTAGTCAACTGTCTGTTGGGTTAGGAATGACTGTTGCTACAAGTGGTTATAGTTTTGTATTTGGAGTGAATGGGAGGTGGAGAGGGGAATTTTGTGCATGTTAATTGTATCTGTGGTAAACTCAGTACAGTTTAGTCCACAGGTTAATATGGAATTGACTTGTCAAAGGAATTTGCCCAGTGGCAACTCTGTGTCTGAGGTACAAGATGTACGTGTGTGTATCTAGATTTTAAGCACCCTTTGAGCTTGCGTTTAACTTCTTATCCAACAGAACATACCTCTTATTATTTTTGCACCAAATACAGTAATGAGAAGATAGTCTAATTTGTTCTTTGGACGCATTGTTGCATTTTTGGTACAGACAGTGCTAGTAAAGCCTAATCAATTTGTAAAGCTCATTTTTATTGGGATTATAAAAAGCTTTCAGACTGAAAGCTCCTGGAGTAGGTTTGGCAACCACTGTAGAGTCTTACTCCTTGAAAATAAAACATGATTCATTCTGTGCACTAGTAGCTAAAATCCTGTGCTGTTACAAAGGTGGAATCCATAAAGTCATGTAAAGTTTGCAGAGCCAAAAAAGGTTGAGAACTTAAAGCTTGCATGGTAACAACTAGAATGTTAAAGACTAGTTGACTATCCTATAAGCATTTGCTTATCGAATAATTTTTTGACTAGTCGATAGGCACGTCTACGTTCCTCCTTGGAAATGCACAAGACTCTGGGTCCACTGACCTGGGCGCCGCCTTTGAAATGCACAAGAGTCCCCAATGAGGGCTCTTGTGCATTTCAAAGCCATGGAGCCCAGGATCCCGAGCTCCATGCTACCCTGCTGACCCCGGGCTCCCTGCAGCTGCCCCTTTGAATCAGGCAGATGCATAGTTCAAAGGGACAGCCGCCGCACAGCTGATCTGTGGACCCTAAGTCGACTAGTCAATTAACCGCATTTTAACATCCTTAGTAACAACAGGTCCTCCCCATGATGGTTGAACTTGGTAATGCTCCACACAAAAAGAACTCTGTCATGCATGTAGCTATTTCCAACTCTTCCCACAGGCTGTGCAGAAAGGATAGGCTTCAGAGTGATGGTTTCTGGAATCTTATCTTAGATGTATGACCAAAAAAATGAATTATTTCCCCATTTGATTCTGTCCATAATGAAGCTTCAGTGGGAGCATTGAGGGACGAGGCCTTGAATGTTTCAGTAGCAACCTCAGTGTTTCTACTGATTACAAGGCAATGAAGACAGAACTGTAGCCCCTTTGCTTTCTGGTATTTTAAGCACTGAGTATTCTGAGATGCTTGGAATGCTTCTGACTGGGTTGCAGCCGCTATTTACTAAGAAATTCTCCCTCGCCCTTATTCTGTATTCCTTTTTTGTTTTCTTGCTACCTGCTGTTGTAAAACTTTGCTGATAACTTTTCTTTATTTAATCCTATTTTCTCCATAGCCAAACAAGAAATAGATGCTTAACTAACCACATTTGCTGTGTGTTAATCTGAAGCAAGTTACTGTGTTTAAAATAGCTGGAACTTGGTAGCTACAAAAGAAGCTGGAGACTGTCCACTTTTCTGTTTAGATGATTTTACCTTATTTATTTCTGTTTTAATGTCTTTGCTGAGCAGAAAGTTCTCAGTGTCCTGGGTGTACAAATAAGGGATGCTCCCCATAGCTATGTGTGATCCCAGAGTTTGAAGTAGAAGAAGGAAGCAGCTTGTATTGCTTGTGTCTCTTCCTGAGTGTGTTCAGTATTGTCTTTCAGAAGAAAAAGATTTAGGGTTGGATAGACAACAGAAACTGCCACTTGTGTAGTTAGCAGCTCTTCCCCCAACCCCCACACACCGCATGGACAATACCGTCGAACCTCTTTTATAGGAAAGGGGAATGTTGGCCAGATTCACTCGGTCCTCTTTCCTCCTTTTTTCTTCTTTCACTTCTGCCTGGGGAGTTAGCAGGAGCAATTAAAAGGAATCCTAGTTTAATACGTTTTCTGAAGAGCTGGCTTGCTCAATGAAATTCTCTTTCTGAGTCTGGGGGGAAATTGCTCACCATTTAAATAGCCTGCATATAGAGGGGAAAGTCTCCTGGAGTGGGTGTGGATTTCTACTCATGACTAGGGAGAGTAAGTGTGGTGTCAGCTTGTTGGTTGTAATCAAGGAAGCATTTCTGCCTGTGTACATATGGGCTGCTTTGGCAGTGCCACCAAAAGTGAAGGGCCATGTTTGTGGTGAGTCTAACTTCTAGCTATGTCTGTGTATCCCTAATGGACTCCCTTCATCTCTGTTCCCTTGACTGCTTGGCCAGCCCATTTTTAGGCATGATGCAGCTATTGACATTAAAGCTGGAGCTGTATGTGCAGGGCTTCCTAATGAATTCAAGACTTGGCAGTTCACTCCAGCAGGAATTAGGAATGGCCTCCCATCTGGCCTCCTTTTGGGTCACAACATTGAGAGCAGCTCTTGTAACCTGGTGCCATTTCTAAGACAGCTTAAAACCTCCTTAGGTAGGTTTCTCACAAGAGGCTGAAAAGAAGAAACTTGATGGATGTAAATCTTCATGCAGATGCCTGACAGCAGAAGCTGATCTGGCATCAAGTCAGTATCTAAAAGGTTAACTGGCAAGCCTCACCTTTTAATGGTTTACTGGTTCTGGTTAAACTGGTAGGGGTTCAAGCACCTCCCTGCTGGGCCCACCACAGGCAGGAGATGCTGACCCACTTCTATGGCACCAGCTGCAGAGCTCATAGTGTAGCCTCCCCTGGGAGCAGGGACAGCCATATACCGCTAAAAATCTCAGCAGTTTACATGGTGGCCTTTTAAAATGAATTTTTACATCCCTATCTACTAGATGATGGGTGTCAAGGACAGGGCCAGCTTTAGGAAGTCCAGGGCCCAATTCGAACTGTTTCGACGGGGCCCCGGCAGCCGCCCAAAAAAAAAAAAACACCCCACCACACACTAATTTTGGTTGTGAAAGGAGAGAGGAAAAAAAACCCCACACAGCACGCACAGAAAAGTCACAGCTCCTTTAAATCCCCAGCTACAGGGCAGAGTCCTGCCTTCTGGTCAAACCCAACGGACGACTCCCCCTCCTGCGGCACACAGAAGCTGCCGTGCTCCTCCTCTGGGGCCAATGCTCCCTCCTACAGCATGCCCGACACGCCAGCACACTTCCGGGTTTAGGGCGCGGGGCCCAATTTGAGGGAATCGGGCGAATTGGCCTAAAGCCGGCTCTGGTCAAGGACATGAATAAAATGCAGTATCTTTAAACTTGCCCCTACTTACGGATATCAGCTTAAATCCCCCTTACATGTCACCTCTGGATTTGACCTAATCTATAGTTAGCACTAATATCATGGCATGAGAATTGCACCAAATGGTCAGAAGAGAGGGACAGCAAGGAAAAGGAACTAGAAATAGGATACTCTCTGCTTTAACATGGTCATTCTTATGCTTCTTTTGTCTGGTAGCTTATAAATTACGCCTGTGTAATTTCCCTTATGGCCATTCACTGTTCTGTCATGTACATAATCTTTCACCTCTTCTCCCAGTCCCTGATTCAAGATGATGCTTAAGCACGTGCTGAAGTTGGTCCCTCATCAGGACAGCACTTAAGTATCTGCTTTTCTGAACTGAGGCCTGGAAATGGCTCACGTACTTGAATGTAGAGAGTATTTCCTCAATGTTCTAATATCAGTCTTTGAGTATTTGAATTCTGTAACTATTCACCATTTACTAAAATAACCCCTTATCCTTTTTTTTTTTTCTAGGAAAAGAGGGATAGAACTCATACAGGTGAGTAAAAATTATTTAACTTTTCTGTATAAAAGCAAAATGCTTCTCCTCTCATTTACAAAAAACAGACAGACAAACAACCAAAAAGACAATCTTTCACAGATTTCACCAACAATCATTTTTTTCTTTATTCCTCCCAGTTCATCAGTATTTTTCTTGTTTCATGCCCTTAATATTTAGACATTCACTCTGGGAAAAGTGAGTTTAATGCTGCTAAGTATATATGATAGAATCTATCCAATCTCGTGACCAATGGTTAAGCTTTTCTTATCTGCATCAACTAATAAGAGTCAGTAACACTGGTTATATTTAAGTGGTGTAATGTGTGTTTATTGAATTTATATACAATAAGACCAAAGAGAGAGAAAAATTGCCTATGTGTAGGAAACTTGTGAAGAAGTTAGTCCATTATGCAAAGGCTATTCTTGCAACCCAAAGAACAGGAAGGGGACAAAACTACCATTTATGATATTGGCCTATCTATTGAGGGGTTGGAGGGATTTTCTCCCTGTTTAAGTCTAAATGGCTGTATTTCCATTGAACTGTAGGTAAAGGCAGTGCTTAAAGTGGGCTGAGAAAACTTGGGGTTCTGTCATTCAACCCAAATAAATGTGTATGTGCTTGATATCGAGAAGTCAAAATTGTGTATCTACATTTATTTCATAATGATCTTATTCAGTTTTTAATTCAAGAAGCTATTCTTACCTATTTGCTGTCAATAACTGGTTGAGATTTTACATTTTTAACATACTTTGCTAACAGTAGTGATTGTCCAACATAACCTGACAAAAACAACTTCATAAATCCTTCATAAAGGGATGCGAAGACTTAGTGTGCCCCTCAGAAAACCAGATTGATTAAAACAATGTTTTTTAAAAATGTCTGTAATACCACCCAATTTGAACACTGGTTACCTTAAAGGGACACTATATGCTTGAAAAAATCATTTCTTTCACTAACCGAAGTTGGTCCAGGAGAAGATATTATGTCACCCACCTTGTCTCTTAAATTTCCATCACACGCGTTTGTTGTGCCAGGCAACCCTTAATTGCACGGTAACAGAAAGAGATCAGAATACTGCAGGCTTTGTTCCCAGTTGATCTCATGCATTCTATAGTACTTGTATCACTGTCACTCTTTGTTACTGGTCGGTTGCACTCTTGCCCTGCGCTGAAGTGATGACTTTGCTCCCGTGTGCCTCAGGCGCTGGAAGAGGGAGTTTACCAGCAACAGCAGCACAGCTGAAATTGTGTACACAGAGAAAAAGGAGAGGGATGTGAGATGAGGTGGTTTGATGTTGCCTTTGTTCCTGCCTGAAAGAACGTCCTAAACATTAGCAGGGGTACAGAAAAACCCTAACAGACATTAATAACGTATTTAAAAAAAATCAGGTCATGCTATTTCAAGAATCCTCTATCAGAAAAAAATAAATTAAAGTCAGTTTGACAACATTAAATTTTGGGGTTTTCCTTTAAGGTGTATGAAAGTATCCTCATTAAGATCAGCTGTTTGACAGTAGTACAAGAAAAGAATCTGCCTTAATGTCCAGCTGTATTTAACCATACTCCAAGTAGCATGCTACTGCCCCAAGATCATCTCCTTCCTTTTGCCAGCTACTGCCAGGAACTAAACAGTATGTTCATTGTTCATTGTTTGCTGTTTGTTTAGAATCTCCAGATTTATGCCTTTGACATGCTGGTAATATTTTTTAGTTTTACATGCTAGAGAAGATGAGCATGGAGGACTCTGTTAATTATGGTTTAATGTCTGTTCACCAACTAGTCTAGAAACAAACTAGATGGAAAAAGATCTTTGTTATAAAGAGCAAGTTTGGGAATATTTGGAGAGAACTTGGTGAGGAGTCAGAGAAAAGATAATGTATAGGAGGATCAAACCCCACAGTCTTGTACAGGCTGGCTTGGGATCTTGACTTTGAGAGATTTGCTCCCAACAGCTATACTTATAGGACAGGTGGGTTAACCTTTACTTGATCCTAGCTGTTGAAAGACTATTATTCCCCCCCCCCCACACACACACACACATTGCAAGGGGAAAATGTGCTTCTATGGTTGCAGCGTTGAAGTTTCATGTGCTCTGAGGCTTCCATTGCTATAATTGTCCTCACTTGAGGTTTGTTTAGGAAGTGTGGCCTAGTACTCAAGGCTGCAACATCTGACTGACAAGGAGGTTGTGGGGGAAGGGAGCTCAGTGGAGTAGGAGGGACTGGGACTGGTCCCTCCCACTTCACTGGGCCCCAACTAGGGGCCCTTTGGGCTACCAGTTGCTTGGCTAAAAGCTGTCCTCCCTGGGCCACTCTCCATCTCCCCGGTTAGCTTAGAATAAGGCTTTCCTCAGTTGAGGAAGTCCAAATCAAATATTTGAGAGGAGATTATCAGGATTCATAGGCAGAGGAAAAGGTGAGGGCCCCTTTGGGCAGCTGTGTCAGAGACTTTAGGTTTTCCTCTGCTCTGTGCTGCTGGAGCTGTGAGCAGCAGATCTGCTCGCTGCCAGTGGTGTTGCCCAAATGAGCTGTTTCCCAGTCTCTTTAATTCCTATCAGATGGCGCATTTGTTACAGGTGTAGTGGGGTGGAGATGGCAGGACACAATTCCTTAACTCCTTGTTGCCCAGTGTGTGGTTTGTACAACTCATCACAGTTCCTCTGTACTGTTGAGTATTTTCTTCCATCTCTTAGTGAAGAATTTACCCAATAAATCTTACTGCTGACAGCGCATTAGCTGTCACCTCCTTGCTACCAAACCAAGGCATTCTGCACATAGCATCCTAAAACACAAACTCTCTTTGCAATAGAAATGTAATCAGGAACCTGCTTCCTTAGCTTTGCTCATAGATGAGGAATGATGGGTTAGGCATTCCATTTGCTGGAGTAAGTTTATTTGTCAGGATTGTTTTTTTCCTCTGTTAAACAGCAGGAGTTCTTCGCTTTCCAGGGCCAGCTTCTATTGTGAGAACTCTTCTCAGGATGAGGCACCTCAGACTCTTGACAATAAACAAATAACTTGGCACACATAAATACACGGATCCTTGCATCGACGTTCCTGTTTGCACAAGGTCAGAAATTTTGCCACTGATTTCTGAATACATTTAGTGAGCTGTGTGTGTGTACACAGTACATGAGGATAGCCAAGAAGTCAGACGTGCTTCAACACTCTCCCAGAGAAATAGTTTTTCTTAATATCCAACTTAGACCTACCTCCGTCATTGCAACTTGAGACCATTGTTCCCTGTTCTGTCATCTGCCATCACTGAGAACACCCTGGCTTCATCCTCTTTGGAATCCCCCTTCACGTAGTTGAAGGCCACTATCAAATTCCCCTTCATTCTTTTCTTCTGAAGACTAAGCCCAGTTCCGTCAGCCCCTGCTTGTAAGTCATGTGCCACAGCCCACTGCTCACTTTTGTTGCCTTTTGTTGTACTCTCTCCAGTTTATCCACTTTCTTTCTGTAGTGGGGTCTCCAAATCTGGATGCAGTACTTCAGCTAGAAGGGAATAATCACTCTCACTAATGCACCCCAATATGCCATTTGCCTTGGCAACAATGCAACACAGTTGACTCGTATCCAGCTTCTTAGCCACTGTAATTCTCAAGTCCTTCTCGGCACAACTGCTTCCTAGCCAATGGGTCCCCAGACTGTAACAGTGCTTGAGATTCTTCCATCCTAAGTGTAGGATTCTGCACTTGTCCTTGTTGACCTTCATCAGATTTCTTTTGTCCCAGTTCTCTAATTTATGTAGGTCACTCTGGACCTTATCCCTAACCTACAGCATATCTAGCTCTCACCCTGGTTTACTGTCCTCTGCAAACTTGCTGATGGTGCAAACCAATTTATCATTCAGATAGTTAATAAAGATGTTGAATAAAACCAGCCCCTGGTGCACTTTTCCTATGTAGGGAGATTGCACTGATGGAGCTGGATTTTAGCTAAAAGGCTCCATTTAATGTGTTCCAAACACTGCTTGTAAACTGGCTAGAATAGCAGTTGCTTGTCCATTCAAGTTGTTGCAACTGTGATACAAATGTAGGGGATACCTGCTAGTACTTAAAAAATCGTATGTAGAGAAACTTTCCTTTCCTTGTTAAATTGTTTTTAAGCAGGAAAACTTCTCTGTACATTTATAAAATATTTGGTATATAAAACAATGCATTGATATCTAGTATTCTGGTAATGGAATCTAATGCCTGCTGTTTTAATTGGATATTTTTAAAAGTTACAGTTATTTGGGGCCTGGGAATTAAACAATTTTAAACTTGGGGACCAATTTAAATTAGCCATATTAGTTTAGCTAGTAACATGGCCTATTGCTGCCATTAACTTGCCTGTCTCTCTCTTACTGCTGCATAGCCTGAGGAAGTGGGGGCAGAGGGATTAATAATACCTTGCTTTGCAAGGGTTCTTTAAGATTATAGACATGCAAATTTTTTTTATGGAGAGGAAACCTTCAGAAGGACATCTGAGGATGGCTTGCATTGATTTTTATTTCAAGTTATGCAAATTAGTATTAATTAGCTTCAGGTCTTAGGCCCCTGACAAATTGCCTGTTTAGTTTTTGTGCTGCCAAATTTGGGGCATTTACATTTCGTGGGACTGAAAAGCCCACTTAAGTAACTATTTCACCCAATCTTTCTTGGAGAAGTAATTCATATTTTTCTATTTTTAAAATGAGGATTTGTAAGAGTGGGTTTTTTATGCCTAATTAACATTAGTGCGCTTTGTCTTGGAAAGACATTGAAGTTGCTTGGCTACAAAACTGGGATTAGTCACTGAATTCCAAGCTCTGATTTTTTTTTTTTTTAAATAATGTAACAGTGGGACCTGGAAGATAAAATATTTTTAATGTTGAATAGCTGATTATAATAGTCACAAAGTTGCTGTTTGTTTTCCTTCCCCCTCTTGCCTCCCCCAACCTCTCTGTGAATGCAGATATTTCAATTCTCTTCTCTTACTTTTGAGTGGAACACTGTCCTTTAAATAGTTGGCTTTACTGAAATCCGTGAAAGAGAATTGAGGTTTTTATCTTGAATTTAGTAAAATACTGATGACAACAGTTTCCACTAATTGTTGCCAGGGAACAGTTGTTTTCTTAAATGTTGAGAGGTTTATTTTCACATGAAGTATTAAATGGAATAAGCAAGGAACAGCAAAATATAACCAAGAGAAGGCAGCTTATAAAATACATATCCAATAACATATACAGAAAGATGGGACTGGAAAGCTTCCAAAGCAAGCAGAGTTGCTATTGCTAAGATGTTGGAGAGTTGGCTCACTACAAGAATAGCGTTTATTTTCGTTTGCATGCCAGCTTCTCAATAAAGTGCACATTCTACTGGGGATGGCATTTAAATTGACCTCCAGTGTGCCTTTTGGAAAAGCTAGTACAAAGTCCTTAAAATTGGTTAGTGAGCTAGCCTGGGACATGGGAGATCTAAATTCAGTTGCCTACTCCAATGCAAGCTTCTTGTATGATGTTATGCAAGTCCCTTTAGGATGTATCTACACTGCATCTGGAGCTCGAAGTAAGCTTATGCCATTTGAGCTACACAAATTGTGTAGCTTATTGCAAGTTAATTTCAAAATAGAGCGCTATTCCGAAATGTCGCTTACTCCTCATGGAACGAGGTTTACAGGGATGTTGGAATAGTGAGCCCGTTATATTTTGAAGTAACAGACTTGCTCAACAGACGCAGACTAGCCATTTCAGGATACTTCCGGTATCCCGAAATAGTTCCATAGTGTAGACATAGCCTTAGACTCTCTTTATTAAAGTTCCTCAATCCTAAAATAGGGATATTACCATGTAACAATTGAGAGGCACCTAGATTCTGTGATAATGGAGGCCCTATAATAAGTTTCTAAGACAGAGACTTCTACAAATCCTAAAGAACCTTGTCTCACCTGGGATACTATATTGTTGTGTATTTTACTGGCTACAACTTGTCCACACATCTGTGAACTCTCCTGTCATCTTTCCTAAAGGGTTACAGTTTTGCAGGCCCCTCAGTGCATCCAGGATTCTTTAAAATATATTTTCTATGGTATTTAGGTGTTGCCTCTTTTATGCCAGTCTTGATGCAGTGTACAAATATAGACTCATCTGTGTGGGTGACAATTAGTTTAAAAAGTCACATTTTATAGTAAGGTTATGTTTATAAAGGGCTACTATTATAAGCCTTTTACAGCTAGGGATAGTATATGATGTACAGATATAAGCACATTAGAAGATGGTGTTCTGCATGGTAAGTCATGGTTACAAATAACCTGTTGACCAGTTGGACTCTCGAGGAAAACAAAACCATTGATTAAATGTGCCCCGAATAGTAAGTGCAGTTAGAAAATAAATAAATAAACCAAATGACTGAAATCAAGCTGTTTTGGAATGCCAGAAAGTGCATCCAGGGAAGCAGGAGGCAAACCATCCAGAGTGAATTCCAACTGCACAGACAATTTCTTACTCCTGTGGTGGGTTTATGTGGAAGTTATGAACCGGTCATGTTCCAGGACTGGAGTCTTCTGGGGTTCAGCTTCTGCCTTAGCAGTTGTGAGTAGTTCTGTGCTAGTAGGGCACTTACTAGCATTCAAGAGTCCTGTGGATAAGGATTCAAGACCCACATTCCTGATGCAGAAATAGTACATCCAATGAGTTTTTTCTGTCCTGCTGCACAGCACTGCATGGACAACATACGTGTTCCTCGATGTCTTTATTAAATGGGAACCTATCGTGCACTAAAGTTCAGCTGTCATTTCAAAATCCAAGTTAATTTAGGTATCTTATTCCCTTTCACTGTAGTTACATTTGCCAATCAGATGATGCTGCTGTAAGAAAGGGGTCTGGGGTAGGGTGCGGGAGATGCCACCCCAGACCCCTCATAGCCCTCCTTTCTGACAGTTTGGCTCTGCCCCAGGTGTCCCCGATTCAGCCGCTGTGGCAGAGCAGCTGGGGTACTGCCGGGTTGGTCCCGCAGCCCCAAGCGGCAGAGCTACGGGAACAACCTGGCAGCACCCCAGCTGCTCTGCACCCGGCTACTCCGATTCAACTGCTGGTCAGTTTCAGCAGTGGCTGAATCGGGGAAGCCGGGCGCAGAGCAGCTCCAATAGTCTGGCTACCAAGCACTTCCAGGTTCCCGATGGTGCCGGACTATCAGTAGTGCTGGGAGCACTGGATGCCGAACCAATGGAGTTTTACTGTAAATTGTTGACTGAGGCCTAGAGTTTTCTGTAATCCAAGGCTCTAAAATACATCTGAATATATTTACTTGTAATAAACCGTCTTTACAAGCATCCTTCCTCCAAATGCTCTAAAC
The DNA here is from genome assembly GCF_052426305.1 of Pelodiscus sinensis. Classification (NCBI taxonomy): domain Eukaryota; kingdom Metazoa; phylum Chordata; order Testudines; family Trionychidae; genus Pelodiscus; species Pelodiscus sinensis. The sequence goes on from NC_143056.1 coordinate 29,995,933, forward strand.
TTGCCAGGGTAGAGTTCCAGTATTATAATAGTGTATTGACTCACTGTGTACACACAATATACAGCTATTTTATGTTGATTGCGCATGGTTTATTCTTGTACTTAGAGTTAGCTGAGTAATAATGTTCTTTCCTTGTGACCTAAATCATGTTTTAATGCCCTTTTTCTTATGTTAATATCCTAAAAGTGGCTGAAAAAAAAAGAATTGGAAGCATGAAGGAAGAAAATTTCAACTTTTTAAAATACTAGGTTAAAGTGCATATATTGTACAGTGGGCTTGCTGATTGATTTTCATAATCCTGACATGATTATTTGAATGGTGTTCAAGTCCTTAATAACTGGGCTATCTGTACATTGGATTACCCAGCTCTTTCTACTGTGTGGCTAGAAGAAGCAAAGAAACTGTTAATTTTCCCCCTCCCCACCTGATTTTCATCATACTCTGTATCTGCAGTCATTCAGATTGATTCCTTTTAGAAACCTAATTGTGCTGCTTTTAAATCATAGGGTTGGAAGAGACCTCAGGAGGTCATCGAGTCCAGCCCCGTGCCCAAAGCAAGACCAACTCCAACTAAATCATCCCAGCCACAACTTAAAAACCTCTAGGGATGGAGATTCCATCAGCTCCCTAGGGTACCCATCCCAGTGTTTCACCACCCTCCTAGTGAAATCGTTTTTCCTAATATTCAACCTAGACCTTCCCCACTGCAGCTTGAGACCATTGCTCCTCATTCTGTCATCTGTCACTACTGAGAACAGCCTCTCTACATTCTCTTTGGAACCTCCCTTCAGGTAGTTAAATGCTGCTATCAAATCCCCCCTCACTCTTTTCTTCTGTAGACTATGTAAACCCAAATCCCTCAGCCTCTCCTCGTAGGTCATGTGCTCCAGGCCACTAATCATTTTTGTTACCCTCCGCTGGACCCTCTGCGATGCATCCACGTCCCTTCTGTAATGGAGGGCCCAGAATTGGATGCCGTATTCTAGATTTGGCCTCACCAGTGCTGAATAAAGGGGAATAATCACTTCTCTACATCTGCTGGCAACGCTCCTCTTAATGCATCCTAATATGCTCTTAGTTTTCTTGGCTACAAGGGCACACTGTTGATTCATATCCAGCTTCTCATCCACTGTAATCCCCAGGTCTTTTTCTGCCAAATTTCTGCTTAGCCAGTCGATCCGCAGCCTATTCTTGGGATTCTTCTATCCCAGGTGAAAGACTCTACAATTCTCCTTGCTGAACCTCATCAGATTTTTTTTTTTTTTTTTTGGTCCAATCCTCCAATTTGTCTAGATCACTCTGGATCCTCCAACGTATCTACCTCTTCCCGCTAGTTTAGTGTCATCTGTGAGCTTGCTGAAGGTGCAGTCCATCCCCAGATCATTAATAACGATGTTGAACAAAACCAGCCCCAGAACCAGTCTCTGGGACACGCCGCTTGTACCAAACCATCTGACTTGCATGAGTCAGAGGGGCAAGTGCAAGGTGCTTCTCCTTCACTTCTTTAACCAGTGGCTGTGTGTGCTACCTCAGTCTTTTTAGTTCCTTCTGCATTGGAAAACAAACCCCTTAACCCAATATTCAACTGTAGTAGTCACATTGTAGCAGTTTGTATTTTTCTGATGTACTTATTTGCCCTGACAGTGATGTGCTCCTCCACTTCATTCTTCTCTTGCAAATTCCCCCTATATACTATTAATATAAATAAAACAAGCCCAATACAATTATTTGATAGTCCTCTCTATCCCTGCAAAATTTGGATCGCTTAACTAGTAGCAAAGAGCTCTGATCTCCACATGCATGGACATGGGAGGCCAGCCTGATTCTTTTTATTTATTTAGGACTTCGTCACATCTTGGACAGTGGCTTAAGGGCTATAAATTATTTCCTGTGAACTATGCCAGTATAAAGTGGCTCCATCTTCCATTTCATTTAGAGAAGATATGGGGATCATTATGTAGCCTGATGTTAATCGGGTGGGTGGATTGTTAAAAGTTTAAAAAAAACAAAACACACCAAACCCTTGTGGTATCTTATTTGTCTAGTGATCTCCTTAACTTTCAATTGTACTAACTCTTACTGCTAAACCATTTTATGGCTACATTGGCTGAGTCACTGTTGAGGTTCAGCTAGATTAATACAGGCCGGAGATGGTCTGGTTTATAGAGTTTTGGAGCTACTTCTCTCAAGTCCCTAGTATTTGCTGCTAGTGTTTCATTCTGCCAGCCTGATACCTTTCTCCAGTGATTAGCAAAGGTGAGGCATCCCTCCATAAGTGGCTGCTTTTGCTGAGCCCTGAAAGCTTAAAAAAATTGTCTTGCAGCAAGTGATTTAAAATCAGTCTAGTTAGCTCACCGAAAGAGAAGGTAAAGGGATGAGTTGATTACGGTTTACAAATGCCTAAATGGGGAAAAGATTTCTGATAGTGGGGGTTTTTTAATGTGGCAAAGACATAATAAGATTCAGTGGCTGGAAGTTGAAGTAGGATAAATTCAAACCTGAAATAAGTCACAATTATTATTTTAAGTGAGGGTAATTATCCACTGGGACAACTTACCAAGTATTGGGATAGGTTATCCATAGCTTGATAGCTTTTAAGCCAAGATTTCTTTTTTAAAAAATGTCTGAAGAGCAACCAGAAGTTATTGGCGTGTTTCAGGAATTGCTAGTTAAAACTATAGATTGTCATAATGGTCCTTTCTGGCCTAAACCTATTTCCCCTACTCAACCCCACTCCCCAGTTACTGTAATTTTTGCCCTCTCTTGTATGTTACCTTAGTATTGTTTGCATGCAGGAACTTAACAAAGTTTTCTGAGAACCTTTAGTTTAGGAGAGGTGTGATGGATGGTAGGGATAGTACCCTTTTCTAAACATCCCATCATTCAGTAACTAAAGAGTTAAACCCAGAACAGTGGGTATCCAGGAAGTGTTGGCAGAGAGCTAGGAGAACCAATGGGAAGAAAATGTTGAGATTTGAATTGAAAGGGAATCTGCCCACTGAAGTTCTCTTCTGAATTTAAACCAGGAGCTGAAAGGGATGAATTAGACTAGGCAGGGATACCCATGCCTATAACCTTGGACTGAACCTTGGAACTGCAGATATGTGTGGGTAGATAGGGAATGTTTTAGCTAGATGCAATCAGGTTATTTTCTTTGTTTTGTTGTTTGGTTAAATTCCTCTGTGCTGAGTCCATGAGCATCCTCCTTCTCCTACCCCCACCCCTTGTAACTGAAGCTGAATCCTAGGGAAGCTATTCTCTCTGTTTTCAATCTCTTTTCTCAGTTGCTCTGTAACACCCGGCACCGATGTATACTTTACCAGGTATGTTTTTTGTTTTGTTAACAAAATCACCTTTTTAAAGGCTATGATCTGAGACCTGTGTCATACAAAGTAGGTCTGTATACATGTCAGAGAAAGAGGCCAGCTATTAGAAATTACACTGTGTTCAAGCTCTCTGCAGAGGGAGGATAAAAGAGCTTAGGGTGCCCCACTGGATGAAATTCCCAAGAGTCTTCCTGGGTTTAGAAAGAGGTTTTGTGCTTGAGAGGTGATAGCAGCATACCGCTGAAGGCCAGGGAATCTGTGACCTTGGGAAGTTTTTAATCAGAAGCCTATATAGGTAAAGTGTTTTTTAAAATCTCTTGTGGACTGCCACCACCTGCACTTGAATTGCCAGAGTGGGAAACAGTCTTGACAACAGGTCTCTTTAGACTGAGCATAACTAATTTACAGGTATGTGGTGTTAGCGATTTACTTTGTATAAGGAATTGCAATGTAAATACTACATAATCCTGCCTAAAAAATCCTCTCTTCAAGGAAACATTGCTATGAAGACTTGCTGTTTTAGTGCCCAGATATGGGTTTTTACATCCTTATTTCAGTGAAGTCATTTCATTAAGCAGAGTGTTTAAAAGGAGGGCTCATATAAAGTTTAATTATACAGAAAATAGTTTGTGATGATTGTGAATTTTAATTTCTTATAAATTCTCTGCAGATTAATGCATTACGTCTTTATTTATTTAATCTATCAGGGTTGTTTATGCCTTTGCCCAGAGAACATTGTCTGTTTGCAGTGGGTGACATAGCAACAGCCTGCAGCATGTGATGTTGAATAGAAGCAAAGCAAGCCAGGATGATGGACCATAAAACAATGAGAAACACATCCAGTTATAGAAAATAAATGGAAATTTATAACCAAAACAAATTGGCTTACTCAGTAAAGAGCTTCATATTCACTTAGTATTTTGCTTTTTAAACTCCTTGAATGTCAGACTCCACTTAAGTGTTGTCACCCATTTAAACAATAATGATACTTTCCATGCTCTTAGTGCTTTTTCTCCATCTGTTAACTGAAATCTATCTATGTAGGTGCTCCTCTGGTTTCTATCACTATATTATCTTGGCTCCTCTCAAGTATTTTAAAAAATAGAAATCTCCAATACTATATGTGTTTATAAATTAATACTCAGAACGAGTCTTTCGGTTTCTTTGATCAAGGATTTATCTCCATCCTACAAACTGTGAAATTGAGCACAGAGAATTACGTGACTGAACAAGTCACAACTGAGGTCTGTTCCGAGCTCCTCTTCTATTCCCACAGGCTCTCTATATCCTGTTTCCTGGTTCTCTATTCAAGCTGTTAGATGTGCTCCCACTTATATGCAGTGTTTCTTTTCTGTAGGTTCATAGTTTAAGGTCCTTGAGCTTTGGTCCCTCCTGCCCAGAGCAGTGGGGGTTGGTACTGGGTCCCCCAACCTCCTCCCACTCCCTACTCAGGGCAGTGGGGCTTGGGCAGGGTCAGGCTTTAGTCTGTCTTCCTGAGGTCTTGCACTAATTGTTGTTAGAACCGCGATGCAATGAAGTTGAAGAACCCATGATCTAGTCTGACTCCCTACATAGCATTTCACTTTGTTATACTTTTATTGATCTCAATATCGTGTGTGTGACTAAAATTCTTAAATGGCTTAATTTGTTTTGGAAGTAAATCTTTAAACATGCAATCACAAAGCATTTATTCTTTAAGCTTTTAGAAATCAGAGTTCTGAAGACTGAGTAAATGGAGGATACTGTACTTCAGTGATTCTCAACCTTTTCCCCATGGACAAACCCCTAAAATAATTTTTCATATCCCGAGGAACCCCTACCTATGAAAACGCTTGCTTGGCCAGAGAAAGTGGACAGCAGGTAGTGCAGTTCAATTACTGCTAAATTATTGTCAAGAAAATTTATTTGTAAAGAGCTGTTTATATATGTATAACCTTACATTGTAAGAAAAAATATTTGTTTGTTTATTCCACGATTTCTTGCGGAACTCCTGATGATGGTCTGCGAAACCCTGGTTGGGAAACAGTGCTGTACTTCCTTTAAAATTCTGCTTTGTGTTTCAAGCATGGCAGAAAATATGCCTATTGAATTTTTAGTACATTTGGGATTAAATTGCAAGGTTTGGATCTGGATCCAAACTTCACTAATGTTCAAAATGTTTAAATCTTTGCTTTGAGTCCATTTTTTCTTTTTTTAGCAAGTAGATCAGTTTAGACAATTCCTATATTATTTATACTGTTGGTGTCATGAAATTCTCAATTCTACATGTATACAACTTTTTGAATCTACTTTTCTCAGCAAGGGGAAAAAGTAGGTACTGTTTTCCTTGAGAGGCATACCTTATGTGGCTAAAAAACAGGTCTCTTTCAGTAGGGGTGTGTGGGTGTGGTTGTGTGTATTTTTTTTTTTTTTTTTAAAGCCACAATAGAAAGATTGCTGTACGGTGAAATAAAGAACATGATTACTGTTCTAGCAATTCCCAGCTTGCATGCTCATATTTAGGGCTGTTCAACATAAGGATGACCCATACCATTCTCACCCCTTTGCCAAAGCAGTACAGTGATATGTTTAAAGAGTGATCATCTTGAAAGATTTCCATGTATGTGCTTGCAGTGTATTAAATGCCTTAAAAATTATCTTGAAATCTTCATTTGAGCCACATGGTTTGTAACGCTACAGATGTTAAAGTTTGCATTTCACTTTGTTTTCAAGATCATGGGTTTATTTTTTGAGATAAGCCATAGGTAGGGATAGGGCAGGTTGACTGCTGACACATGCAACCTTCTACAGGAGCATTATGGAGAAGGCACACTGAAATAGTGTGGTAAACTAGTTAGGCTGGTGTCGCCTGCTCTGCATGGCATATAGAGATTAAATGAATGGAGGACTGTTCTCCAATATGCAGTGCTCAGTATGGCCTCTAACCTATAGCTGCTATTGGAATGAGGAAATGTTTGTAGTACAGTAGTTAACTACTGGAGGGGTCTTGTTGACTAATCTGTGTGATATTTGCCTTTATTTAATTCTGATTTGTTTTGGAGCCATACATGAGGCATTTCTCTTTCCCACAGGAATTAGATAGGGGATTGAAGTTCAGTTCATACCTAGTTCGTTCAGTTAAGAAAATATGAACCTGTTGTATCTTCTGTTTCATTCTCTCTCTGCCTTCTGTTGCCTTCATATTTTTGGTGATGGTCAAGTGTTCCTGTACTGTGGGGGTGTGTGAGTTTCTGAAGCATACACCATCCTGCCCTTCAGCCTTCACTCTTCCTGAAATAAAACAGCTCACAAATATAAAACCTCCACACATGGCAATCCCTCAGACTGGAAGACTATGAAATGATCATGAGTGTTGAGAATGCTTTATTTAAATCAAGCTGGAAAACATTAGATTAGGGGATCAGTAGAATTGCCTAAATATCTTTAAAAATATCCTGTGTGTTGAAATTACATCATGGAATATTCAAGCCTTGGGAATTCTGTGACTACTACATGAAAAGCAAGTCACTCTTTTACATCTGTACTCCATGTCTGCTTGTATATTATCTAGGGATGTGAAAGGTTAACTGGTAGGGGCTGGAGCAGCTCCCTGCCTGTCCTGGGCAGGGGGATGCTCCAGCCCTGTGCAGCCCACCACAGGCTGGAGCAACCCCTTTCCATAGTGAGCCTTGCCTATCCGCCCCTCACCTCCCCCTCCTCGCCACAGGTTACAAGCTGTTAAATAAGTGGCCTGACTTTTTTCAGAGGTGCTGAGTATCTTCAGCTCCACTAGAAATGAGTGGAAAAAATGCTCAGTGCTCAGCCCTTTTAAAATCAAACTGTTTAATGCATAGCCATGACATTAGGACTCCAACTTCAGACACAGATTTTTTTTTTTTTTTTTTTTTTTTTTTTTTTAAGATTTTGGCTGATGCATTTTTTTTCTTTCTAAGCGAGTTCCATTCTTTTTTCATAGTGGCAAATTGCCTCATTGACGTCCGTTTAGTTGCCCCATTTTCGTAAAGGCATGTTTGACTCTTCATGTCAAATACATTTAATGAAGTATACAGGCATAGAACTTAAATGTTACAAGGCCTGGGATATTTTTTTTGTTTGTTTGTTTTTTTTTTTGGTTGGGGGTAGTCTGTTGGCTAGCTTGATTCCTTTCACAGCATGTCTTGGGGTTGTTTTAAAAAAGAAAACAGTGACAATAACAGGCTAAGGTTGCTCTCTCCAGTGGTAAAAAGTGTTCTGATCGATGAAGCTAAACAAAGACACGTTTCTTGCTGTACAGCCCTTGAACTCTTTCAAATATAACATGATGCATTGAAGTAACAAACCATAGATGCTAAGAAGCAAGGTAGGACAAGTGAGGTGAGGAAAACACTTTATTACTCAGTTACTCAGTTTGGGGATGTGCATAAATTGATAGCTCTACTAAATGTTCCATTTATTTTGTTTGTTAACTTGCTTCTTTGGGGTGATGTGGAAGAACAGAATCTAGATCCTGGTTTGTTTACCAGTTAACATTATATTTATCACTTAACAATTTGGCAGAATTTGCCTGTAAGTCAATAAACGATAAAAGTCTTGTTAATATTACTGTGGCCATTATCTAATTTAGTCCTTCATTGATTAATAAGTTAATGCTGGAAGCAGAAACATGCACAATGTAAGTGGAATGCTAGTTAAAATGTGGAAAAAAGTTTGAGATGAACATTTCTGGGTCTGAATAAAAGGCTCCACCTCTCCTTTTCACATGAAGTAAAGTATTTAAATATTCAAAGAAGGACTTCGACTCTGTGGGAAATGTTCAAACTTAGCAGACTTAAATATAGAATCTGCATAATACAGTTGCCTAAGGAAATCGTGTCCCTATAAAGCAAAAAAATGTGTGCTGTTTCTACCACTAACTACTTTAGGCTGCATAAGGAAAGTCTTTAAAGTTTCTTTTCTCCCTTCTGCTCCCAACTTATTTATGTTGTGAGCCTTTGGCTCTAGTATGATTCCTCTTTTCAAGGAGAATTTCATCATTATAACATGACAGGAGGCTGAAAACTGCTCCTACTTTAATCAAAAGGATCTAAGGGCCTTGCAATATAGCTCAGAACAAGAATTTGACAGTATCTTTTCAACCTGTCTATGCTTGACCTGTGATACAGGTGGGTTTGGTTTTGTTTGGCCAGCACAGAGAGGGGCCAATCTTCTAACAAGGCTTATAACAGGGTTCAACAAGCTGGACTCCTGGTTAATTACAGTAGAGTTTAATCACCCTAAAATAAGATGCTGGCTTTAGCTGTATATACTGGTCGATAGGTACTTCCTCATTCTGCCTTTGAAATGTACACGATCCCCTACTAGATCCAGTGACAGGGCGAGTTGCTCAAACTCCGGGCTCCTTACTGCCCCTGACTGGAGGCCCTTCTCAAACAGGCCACAAACCAGTTGTACCGAGCGCTTCAGCTACCAGTCTGGCCAGCAAGAAGCCTCACAAGCAGTTTTCCCTGTGTCCCAATCAACCCTGGGCCTAGCACACAGGTGCGGGGTTATAGAACCCGATCTCACCTACCCTGAACGGATTCTTCTGGTCCCAAGAAACCAGCCACAGGTCCCGATCAATTTACACTCTGGATCTACCCACAAGATCATGCTGGGCCAATCCTTTAGAATCTAAAATCTAAAGGTTTATTAGTAAAAGAAAGAAAAGCATGAGAGTAAGGTTGTTAAAGGATAATACATTACATGCATCGAATCACCCAGTTCTCGATACAGGCTCATAGCAGAGATGTTATAACTGCTGGCTTAAAAGTCTTTGGTGTACATACTATATCAGGACTGGTCCACAGTTCTTTCCGGCTCGTGGTTCTCTGCAAGGCTGCCTCTGGGATCAAGAGCTGAGCTGAAGACAAGATGGAGGTTGCCACCATCGTTGCCACATGGCACTTACATACCTCCTCTGTCATCTTCCTGGTCCAAGCAGGTTACTGTAGGTCACATGGTCCATTGACCTATCCTTGTGTCCCATGCTGGTCTGCAGGTATCAGTCACATTCATGAGGTGTGTATTGGCACCTACAGATTCATTGTCCCCTTGCTAATTAGCATAGTCATTGGCTGAGCATTCCTTGCCCATTGCTCAGCCACAGACAGGGAATTTTCCAGAATCCATACTGAGTACATGTTTATAACTCCACATACAGATATTATACAGTTACAGGAATAGCATATACAGAATCAGTAGAACAGAAGCTTTTATGTGACACCTCACATGGCCCCCTTTGTATACACTTTGGGGCAAATATCCCCCCCGTGGGTGCAGCAGTGATCTGGCTGCTCCCCTTAAAATCCAGTAACGTGACAGTTAGCATCTGAGCATTCTCTATGAATGTGGGCACCATAGTCTCTTGTGGTGATGTCGGGTGGAGGAGCCCTACAGAATCATGAAACTACTGAATAAGGATGTGCCATGCAAGTGCAAATTCCTTAATCTTAGCTGCTTAATTAAGGGTGAGCCAGAGGCACCTCAGAAAGATCTTATCAGGCAGCAAGTAAGATCTTATCAGGCAACATGAAGATGCGTTATGCAAAACAGACCACATAACACAGACATTGTGCATTTTAGTTTCAGGACAAAGGGCACACTCTGAGAGCAATTAACTTGCTGAATATGAATATCAGTCCTTCCCCCTCCCCCTTCTTAAACAGTTTCTCTACTGGACTTTTGTACTCCCTGTGCTTGCTTTTTTTTAATGCTAGTTACTGGTAATGGTTACAAAGAAACCATTGGCGCCATGGAGCACATTACAATACAACTTAGTAAAGTACTGTACATTTTCACTTGGTATTTTCTATTATAAATAACTATTGGGTATGGCTTACAGTCTGGTAATTGTCCAGCCTTACTGACGACTTAATGGAGAGAACTGTTAATACAATATTAATACAAAATAATACGTAAAGACTCAGTGCATTTATAATGCATCATTTACTGTTGCATTGTGATGGCTGGAACATGGCTGTATAACTTGTTAAACTTGTTATAAAAATTCAAAATAGATTTGTTACTTAAACATTATTTGGTTACATTAAAGATGGAAAACATGTATGTATACCAAGCAGCAAAATTCATATGTATTGATTAAATTGTTCCAGAACAATGGGATCACAAGTTTGATTAATTTAAATAAATGGTAAATGTAACCAGCTCTAAAATAGGGCTTTAAATTATTTTTCAAACCCAGGAATTATTCTTCAGGACAAATTCATCTTTTCTTGGAGTCTTTTTTTTTATCTTCCATGGTTGCAATTTTGCAAGATGCAGATCAATGTTTGGCAGACTTTGGACTCTGACCGCCCAATTCAAGAATTTCACTTCTGCTTGACCATAATGGGAAGAGAAGTAGTAGTTCCCACATCCAGAGCCTGGAGTTTGTGAGAAATGAAACCTGTGGCAAAGCATGAATTTAAGTCCAGAGCTCCTGAAATGTTCTGACTTTCTGAAAAAAATCCAGAGTGATGGAAAAGACCTATTAGATCAGCTGGTCTGTTTCCCTGACAATCCAGGATTGAGTCTATCATGGCTCCCCATGCTTTATGAAAATCAGCTTATAGATATGAATGTGTACAACATGAAGACGCATTATGCAAAACAGGCCATGTAACACATCAATTTTACATGTGCAACCTTCTGAATCTGTGTATCCTATTTTTATGCTTGTATCATTATGGTATGTGAAGTTTGAAATATGAAGTGTGAATCTGTTTATAGTTCTAAATGTGCTGAAGACCATTACTGATGCTCTGTTATCTAAGGACTCAGTACTCATACCAATACTGTGGTTGGTCTTAGAAAGACCATGTGGTTGTGACCATGTTATCTGTACTGGAGTCTGTCTTGAACCTGGTATTTTTCCATTGGGATGGGATGTGTGGAACAATGGGTTCCCACCTTAGGGGAAAGTCTGTTTAAGCAATGGGAAGCCATCAGTCCTCCCCCCTTCTCCCTTTAGCAGGATTTTGAAATATCCTGGCCCATCCTAAGGGGAAACAAAGAACTTTGAAGAAGCTGTAGAGACAGGCAGAATGAAGATCAGCTCTGACTTAAAGTTTTTTACTTAAGATAAGAATACTTGTTTTGGGTAAGAATGTGCATGTAACAGTGGATTAGAAATAGCTAAGTCATTTTTGTTCATTTAAATTTAGTAACTTACTTTGATCTGTTTTTTCACTTGTAGTCGCTTAAATCCTACTTTTTATATTTAATAACATTTTTGTTTATTATCGTGGCTCTAGTGTAAATAATTAACTGGAGGTCAGCAACCACTGTGCTTATCTCTTTTGGTGATGAGGCAGACCTCTTTATAAGCTTACTCTGTAAAAGTTTCACAGAGTAAGACCAGTTTCTTTGGGGAGTTGGTCCCTTTTGGGTTTGGTTTCCTGGGTGTTGAGCCTTTATAAGTGAACCTTCCTGGAGCTGAATGGGTTCAGTAACTGTGGCGCTCTGCAGGAAGAGAGTGATCCCAACTCTGTGCCTTGTCTGGGGGAGACCAGAGGAATCAGTCCTAGCAGGACAGGGTGGTAGGGAGCCCCAGAAAGCAGAACGGCAGAAATTGGTGGCATGATCAGCACACCAGAAGACAACTCGAAGGGGATTTGTGTGATTCACTGTAACAGATCCTTATCTTTTTCTATTGTTCAAACTCATTTTAAAAGTTCCTAGTGATGGGACTTTCACCTTTGGGAGATTATTCCACAACCTAGTACATCTCACTGCCAGGAAGCTTTTCCTGCTAATCAGTCTGAATATTTTCTTTCTTAATTTCATCCCATTACTCTGAGTTAACATCTTTTGTACTCTACCACTCTCTATAATTTATATCCCCAACTGTGGCTTTATCCCTTTTAAATATTTGTATTCTGTTATATCACCTAGGGCCACAATGCCCTTTTGTTATTACTTGGGGTGGCAGTACGCATTGAGGCTGAAAGATTTAAAGCAGTCTGCCTAAGGAATTCAGCTGCCCAATTCACGTTTAAAATTAATTGGGTAATTGGGCATCTTAATTCTCTAGGTAGCTGTGAAAGTCTGACTCTGCTCCTTCTAGGCTACCCTTGTGTATTGATCTCTCTGGCCTCCTGCACATTTTTATTGCTCTTTGCCAGTTTGCCAATATTTTTCTGGCAGCCAGGTACCCAGAATCAAATGCAAGTAAGAAGTAGCTCTCGTTCTGTGTCATTAGCTGAGGTCCAAATTCTGTATAGAAACTTACTGTTCTTTTGTGCTTTCCAGATCTGATTTATCTTAAAACAGTTCAATACTGTATAATATAATTACTTTCTTCCCTTTTTTCCCCATTAGTGCTTTGGGGAAGATTTTCTGGTTTAGTTCCCACACTGTATAGTAGAAAAGTTTTCTGTTGAGCCAGTGTGTCTCTCTGTATGTTTGATTATCTTCAAACAAGACTATACTTGTACGTGACGTACCCTTCCACTTTCATTTGCTTTATTCTTATCTCTTAGTGTTCTTGTGATTTGACCCATTGTAGCAAATTTGAGAACTTGGTTTAGTTTTTGGAATGCTTGTACAGTACTTTGCAGTGTTGTTTGTGGGGTTTAATGTTTTGATACCAACATATCATTGTTAAATACCTTTCTCAGGAAAATGTATTGATTCATCAAGGATCTAGTTTTTTAGGTCCCTTCTTTCCTGCTGTTCTGTGTAAAGCTGGGAAAAAAACCCTTCTAATTCTCAAAAATCTTCACAAAGATGCTTTCTGTGCTTATAAGGAAATCTATTAACTCAAATGGTATTTACCCAGTGGTAGAAAGGTGCTTAATATCTATGATTCTCAGTCCTTTCAGGAATGCCAGGTGTTTGCTCTCTTTTGCCCTGGGGTTTACTTGTGAAGTTGCTCTTTGGAAGGCTGGGCCTATTCAGTTTGAGCTTGCATGCCTTCTGCATACAGGTTTGTATTGACTTAATGGAAGTTCTGCCCACAGAGAACTTGCAGGGTTGGGCCCTTAATTTTCCTAGTTGTAAGCAGGATCTGAGTTGCTTTACAAAAGGGGTCCTATCTCCTCACTTTTGATACCAAGTGTGTTTGTGGTATCTTTAGGAATAATCCTCCATTTTTCTTTTCCTTCATGCAGTTGTTCTTCTATCCCCCCTTGTTGGCATACCCAGCTGTCATCTTTGTTAGAGCCACTGATTGCCTCTGACAAAGATGACGAATCACCATTGCTCTCAGGAGAGGCTCTCATTCTTCTGTCTCAATTTGACCAGTGTTTTTAGTTAAATGTTTAGGGGTGAGCAATATTTGAGTTTTATTTGAACTCCTGATGATTTTTCAGTCAGTCTTGTTTCTTGGACAGCACAGGCGCAGCACAATGTGCTATTTAGTGTTAACGGATGTCCTGCATGTGAACATTTCAATTATTTGCCTTTCCTCTGTTTGATGATTTACATTTTTCAAGTAGCTGGAGTTGCATAGCGTTAGTTGATTTTCTGCTGCAGTGTAGATGTAGCCTGAATGAGTAGCTTCCTCTGTAAGACTAGTATTTTTTTTATCAGAAAGGAAATAAAATTTTGCAAATCTACAAAACAGTTTAATAAAACAATTTATATACTCAATTTTAAAGGGGGGGGGAGAGAGAATTTAAAATAATTGAAGACAATCACAAAGACCATGAAATAAATGTGGATCGTTTAAACTCTAATTTGGAATGGAGGCTTCTAAAGTTGTGAGCCTTAGAAGGTATGACTCCCCTAAACAGAACAGGAAGCAGGAAGGCTAGAAAATGGGGAAAAAATCCTTCCTGGCTCAAAAATGCAAGGTTATTTGAGCCAAAAAGATATCCTGCCAAAACCAGGAAATCTTTAACCATGGCAAATCCAGTAGATAGGAGCATCAGTTATAGTTGGTGTCATCAAAGATGGAAACTGGGAGAGAATTTAATTCTTTGGACATAAAAGCTTGTCTCTGTTGGTGGTAGATATGTATATGGTCCCTATTACCACAGTATCTGAGTGCCTCACAATCTGTAATGCATTCATTCTTGCAACACTCCTATGAAGTCAAGTTGTGCTATTTATTCCCATTTTACATGTGAGGCAGAGACAGATAAGTTGCTTGCCCAAGGTCATGAAAGATGTCTGTGGCAGAGCAAGGTCTGTGGCAGAGCAGGAATGTCTTTTCTATGATAACGTCAAACTTATAGGTAACATCGTGAGAGCATCCAGTGGATCTTACACGGATGTTCTTTTGGGGTGAGAATAGTTACATAGGAAAGCTGTGATTCATTGCAACTCTTAAGAGCAAACTGACTTCTAGTAAGGAATATATTCAGATGCATTGTTTGTTTTTAAGATTAATTAGAAGGGGAGAGTTTAACAGAGTGTAAAATGGTCCCAGTGTAACCTTGCTGTCTGGCAGCGTTGCCAAAGCAGGGAAGTTACAAAGGAGAGCTACTAAGCAAAACTAATTATACACCATGTAACTTCTCAGATTGGGCAATAAGTTATTTACAAAAGCTAATACTATGTGTATAGAATGACAACAAATTGGTTGTCCAGAGAGGATAATGGCGGAGATGTGATGGGACCCCTTGGGTACAACCTGGAACTGTGGGACTGCTATGCTTCCTTAACTGTTCTAGACTGGTTTTTGTGTCTCAAAGCTAAGTCAGTGACAAGCAGCAAAACACCTCCACGCTCGCTCAGCTATCGACAGGTGGAGCCTCACAGCCAACTAAATTGCATGAATACTCTGAGACACTCATGACTCATACAGAGAGAGGCACCAGCAAATTGCCCCAGGGCCCAGCTTTGCACCCACTGTTGAAGATTCTCTTGGACAGTGCAAGCTCATAAATAAGTTTGCCACTCCTTTAAAGGAAAGTGAACATGCACCATCCTTTGTGAGCTGAGCTGAGATTTGCCAGCACTTCCAAAATGCATGGCTTTAGATAAAATATAAACCAGATTTATTAACTCCAGAAAAATAGTTTTAAGTAAATTGAGTAGCAGGCATAGAGATCAAAATTGGTTACATAGGAAATAAAAATGGAAACACAGTCTAAATTCTGTGTGTCGCAGACTAGGCAAGATTTAAATCAAACATGCTCTCACTCTGACAAACTGCTTACAGTTTGTCAGTGAGCAGACTGGATTTCCTTCCAGCCTGGGACCAGTCTCCCAAGTTCCAATTTGTCTTCTAGATCAGTGTTTCTCAACCTTTTTTTAAATAAATTACCCCTTTTTATTTTTTTATAAATATATTCTACCATTGCAACACATTTGTTTAAACAACTTATTGTAGCTGGGCAGGCGATGCAATTTTTGGGTTTAAAAAGTACAAAAATAATAAAATGTTGTAACACCTAAAACACACGCTCAGTTTTTTCCAAATTTCAGTTGAGTTGATGTACCCCCCCAGACTTCTCTTGACTACCCCTAAGGGTACTCGTACCACTAGTTGAGAAACACTGTTCCAGACAGTCTTCTAGGACGTATCATGAGCTTTCATAGGTGCAACCCAGTTCTTCAGATTGTTGGTCTTTAAGGTGCTAGTAGGATATTAGATGTTCAACAAATAAAGGCTTTTTCAATGATACCTCACAAAGCATACTTTATACCAGGGGTTCCCAAATTTTTTGACACGGGAACCAGTAAATCCATTCACAAGCTTTTGGTGAACCAGTAACATTCATTTGCATATTTGCATATTCATTAAGCAAATGACAAATACGCAAATACATTGTTTTTGGTCCTCCCAAAGCCCCCAGGGCCAGTTTTAGCAAAGCTTTTGATACGGCCACCCACAACAGTCTTACCAGCAAGTTAAGCGAATATAGATTAGAAAAATGGACTGTAATCCATTAAAACCCTGCACCGCCACATTGTGTATTGAAAAGGGGCTCATTTATTTTCAGAAAGCTGACACCATCTTTGGAATTTTGTATCCATATTCTCATCAGGTTCTCTCCATTCTGACACATGGTAGTGCCTTTAAACCTCACTGTCAGCAGTGGGGATATTTAAAAGGCACTGCTTTTAAATTTTTATTCAGGATCTGTGTGCGTCCTGAACTGTCCCGCTCCCTGCTGGCTGATTCTCTCTAGTCACTAGTTACTTCCACCCTGCTCCTGCATCCACAGTTTCTCCTGCACTAGGGATGTAATAGATGTCTGGCCAGGGGGAGGGTGTTGGAGCAAGCTGGAAGTTCATGGTCTTGGTGGGGGGAGGCAAGTGAGTGAGGGAGATTGGGGTGCAGGGGTCTGGGCATGTGAGAAGACGCTTACTTGGCTTTGCGCCCCCTTGCAGTGGAGAAAGCGCAGTGACTTGCTGTCCAGAGGCTGTTGCTCCCCCAGAAGGGTGGAGAGAGGGAGGGAGCTCAGCTCCTCCTCCCTCATGCAACAGGGAGGGTGCAGCACCAGCTCCTGCTTCCCATTTGGAGCCGCTTGTTAAAAGGAGTCTTGTGGCTTTGCCAAACTAGAAAGATTTGTTGCCAAAACTGGTAAACTTCCACCTCTAGGAAAGACTTTTTTTTTTTTCTTTTCCCCTCCCTTTTTGTGGACAAACAGTAGGTGTAGACACCGTTGTTTGTTTTTGTCCACAGAACTGGATTCCACCAGTATCCCACAATGCCTGCCCTGATAGCTCTGCTTAGGGTTTTAGTGTCTGCTGCCTTGCTGGCATGCACCTCCCCTTTTCGCCCTTCAAAGCTCCTGGAAGTATCTGATAGCTGAGTTGTGCTGCTCCCTTTGGGGAAGGAAGAGCAAACTATTGTAATGCTCCTGTTCTGCGCTACACTGGGTACACAGCAATAGGCAGACGGCTGTGCTGCTTTGACATGCCTCAGCACAGAGATCTCTCAGTTACTCATGGTTCTGCTCCCGGCAGCTGAGGAATCTGTGGGAGAACTCCATGGGAATCCCAAGAAGTGCAGCGATCAGTTCTGCCTTCTCCCAACACTGCACTGTGGGATACATACCCACAGTGGCTTACCTTCACTGTTGATGATGGTGTGGGCATGATCTCTTGACAGAGGAAGCAAGTGTGAACTCCCTGTGGTGATTTTTGTTTTATTGACTTTTAGATGTTGACATATGTTTTATTGACAAAACTTGGAAGTGTAGACATAGCCTGTAAGAAAGCAAAAACTGTTACCTTGTCTGACTTTATTACACATAGTGACTGGGACAGCAAAAGTGTGAAAGTGATGACGGTTGTGGGAGTTTAGGGTTTCTTTCTGATATAGTTCAGGCATCAATTTCTTTTCTGGACCAAATCCTAGGAAATAAGCCAAGTAAGAGAAATTGTTAAAAGAGGAGGGAACAGATAGGCTCTTTGAATAATTAATCATTAAAATTGAAATCCGGTGACAAGCAGGAGGGAGAGCACCAGCATCATTCTGACTTGAGCTTTGTTGATGATTACTCCTATCCTCTTTGTTTGTCTGCCTGGACGATAACTTAGTGTTCTGTGTGGTAAGATATAAAAGGGGAACTGAAACTTTTTTTTTTTTAATTCTTGGCTGAAGGGTTGTTCCATTTTCCTCCTCTTACTTTTAATAAGTGCTTTGACATTTCTGCTGAATGTTGAATAGCTGCCTTGTTTAATGGGAAGTTCCTGTCATACTGTTTTATGCTGATAGGAAGAGTTGTGAACAAATTAACTTTTCACACTCCCTATTAGAGGTGTTGCATTTTGCTGATGAATGAGAAACTTCCAGCCAAGATTTGCCATCAACTGTCTCCTTCAGTATCACTTTAGTCATTTGGTTTTGCATGAATATAGCTGCAAGCAGGAGGTGTACTGTCAACAATTTTTTTTAAAATACATGTAGTAAACTAGATTAACTCAGCATGCTGAGGCCCCAAATTAGCAATCCATCCCTATTCAGCAAAGCACTTAATGAGACTTAATCACGTGTTTCAAAGTATGTTAAGTTTAAACAGATGCCTACATGCTTTGCTGGATTGGGGCCTTTTTTAAGATTGAAGCAGAGCCCCTGAAGGAGACCCCGTGGTTGAAAATGAGATTAGTTTGTTAAAAACTAATGACAATGCTTATTGTTATTGAAGGACAGAGAATAAGCATTTTCCTTAATAAGAAACTTGAAATTATGCCTCCAAGCATATTTCATCGTGCTTTAGCTCGAGAGCTGCACAATTAGACCAGTTATAACTCTCTAGCACTTTGCCATTCAGCTGTTATATGGAACAAAAGTCCCAGGAGGTCAGCCTGGAAGAGCACTCTGTGTGTATGACCAAGTAAGAACCTGACCCCTTCATGTGTTACATTATAGGTCACTGCCGGATAGGAAGTTCTGCTGGAGATAGCCTCCATTGTTTTTCAGTTGCTTTTTTCTCGCTCCCCAGTACTTGGCTTGTAGTTCAGCAGTTTAGCACACGTGTGTGATCTTCTAACACTTCCTGTTTTGTAGCTGATAATTTTCATTGCAGTGTGCAGGTTCTGTATACACACCAGACCTTTCTGATAGCTGATAGCTGCCAGATCTTTACATGACATACACTATTTTGCCTCGGTTCTTGCATCCAGATCCTGATTTTTCTTCTCTGGCGCCCCAGAAATGGGGAAATAGAAATAATTTGCAGCTTATTATGATATGAAAAGCCCTATAAGTGGTTGAAACTTTATACCTACAAATAC
Source organism: Pelodiscus sinensis (assembly GCF_052426305.1). Classification (NCBI taxonomy): domain Eukaryota; kingdom Metazoa; phylum Chordata; order Testudines; family Trionychidae; genus Pelodiscus; species Pelodiscus sinensis. Next base: position 30,014,910 of record NC_143056.1, read on the forward strand.
ATATTTGAACATCATCACCTGTTCCTGCCCAGACAAATGGATTATTTCCTCTTAACAAAGACAGAGACAGGGACAATTGGAACTGTGCTAACATCTTTAATAGGGGCCAGTGGGGTCACACACCTCAGTTGTTTCCTGTCTCTAGACAGCTAGCAGGTATAGCTTACAGGTCAGGAGCACTGGGGACTGCTCATAACCGAACTGACTAAAGGAAAAGACGGTGGTTTAACACTCCCATTCAGGCAAAAAGGGCTAGATGTAGCTCAGGGGCAGGGGAAAAGGTTCAAGGCAGCAAAGGGGAAAGAGCAGTAGAAAAAAGCCAAATCTCCAACCAGTCCTGTATAGTCCAGTGTCTGGATGGTGAAGTTAGCCAAATACAGACTGGGAAGTAGGAGGAAATGTTTTGCAGTGAATAATTAATCATTGGAATAATTTAGCAAAGGTCAAGATAGATTCTCCATTATTGGCAATTTTTAAATCAAGATTGGATGTTTTTCTAAAAGATGAACTCTAGAAATTATGTTGGGGAAGTTTATATGGCCTGTGTTATACAGGTCAGACTAACTGATCACAGTGATCCTTTCTAACCTGAGCATCTATTAATCTCCTCCCTCCAGTACCAAAAGAATCAGAAATTTGACAACTGTAGTTCAAGTATAGATTAGATTCTTGGGTAAAGGATTCCTTAATGTGGCATACTTTTTGTTAGCTTGCTAGTACCAGGGACATAAGCCTAGCCTCAGAAACTGGCTTACCAACTCACACATCAGTCATCAGCTCATGGTAACGCTTTCCCTCAGTCATCTGCTGTTTTCAATCTTTCTATATCCGTGGTGTCCCACCAGTTCTGAAGCAGTAGCCGCTATAGCAAACTAGCCACACTCAACTTGCCAAATAGTCACATTTGGCTAGTGGCTAGCACAGGGCTACTCAACTTTGGAAGTCCCGGGAGCCACAATGATACTCACAGCACATGCCGAGGGCCGTAACTTTTTGCATATACGTGCAAGTATATATGCAAATAGCTTCTTTCACAACGATGGGCATGAATACAAAGCACTTCCCACAATGCCTCAGCACTCCTGGCACCTCCCCCCGGGGGCTAGATATGCCAAAATCCTGTAGCCGTCTATTCCTTCCAGACCAACCGCTTGTGTCTTTCAATGCTCCCCCTGCCTGGGAGACACCTCGCCGTTGTGGAACATGTTCCCAGTGGAGGCCATGTTCAGAGGATCCCACCCGGGGGCCACTTGTTGATCCCTGTGTAAACCCAAATCACACCATGGCCCACAAATAAATGGGCTGTAGGTAGCATATAGAGTAGCCCTGGGCTAGCGTATTGGACACCACTGTTCTATACTACCAATTTGAACAGATATGAAATGCTAGGCAGGTGGGATGGGGGAGCACTTGGGGTTGTGCACTGCTTCTGTTTCTTCAGCTCAGTTAATTAACTATTCTTATTAAATATAACAGTTCTGTAAGTTTTCCAGCCTAGCAGTAGCCCATTAGAATCCTGCAGTAAATTAAAGTGGAAGCTGCTTCATCTCTTCTGATTTTTTTTTTTTTTTTAATAAGAAAAGAGCTTTGCATTTGTAAATTGCAAACTGGAATTTTGCTTGAAAGTTAAGTGTGTGCACCCACAAAAGGGTTTAGTATATTTTGTTTAGACTAGCAGTAAATGTGGCCTTCTGGTTAGAGAATGAACGGAATGGAGCTTTGTCACAAAACAGGCTCCCTTTTTATTTTATCTGCTATATATTTGAGAGTGTCTGTTTGCCTGTCCCTGTTTGTCTGTTAAAGAACTCCTCCTAAACTGTAAGAGCTAGGACCACCAAATTTGGTATATAGCTTCCTCTTACCATAACTTAAAGCAAGGTCAGGGTTTGGTTGTGTCCACTGCTTTTAGAATAACAACTAATTTCATGTTATCTCTTGAAGGTAACTGATTCAGCTCTTGACTGAAAGATTGGTGGTTCCAGCCCCCACCGCCTCAAAATTAGTAATAGTTCAGATGAGAGAGAAGACTGTGACTCTCATCTTTCTGGTGGATAACCCACACTGACTTACAGTGTGTCTACACTGCAACAAAAAAGTCCTCCTTAACTTGCGTGAGAGAACCAGTATTAGTTAACTCAGGTTAGAACAGTAGTGAAGGCCTGGTGACTTGGCTTTAACTTGGAGACAGGTCTGTCAGCTTTTAAGGCAATAGGAATCAGAAACTTAAGACAGGTCCAGCCACTAGAGCAGTGATTCTCAACCTCTTTACCTTTTCAGTTCCCTAACTACTATATGGGAAGCAGCCACACAATCACTATATATAATATATATATACAGGCAGTCCCTGGGTTACATGGATCTGACTTATATCGGATCCCTACTTACAAACGGGGTGAGGCAACCCCGCACTAGCTGCTTCCCCCCAGCAGACCAGGGAGATGTGAAGCTAGCGCCCCCCCCCCCCCCCCCCCCCCCGCCCCCAGCAGACCAGGGAGACGCGGAGCGGCTTTTCTCAGCAGACACCTCAGCTTGAGAATAAAGGACTGGGGGAAGTGAGGTGTGGGAGAATAAAACTGAACTCTGGAGAAATGTTTGGCTAGAGTTTCCCCTACAATATGTTCCAGTTCTGACTTACATACAAATTCAACTTAAGAACAAACCTACAGTCCCTATCTTGTACGTAACCCGGGGACTACCTGTGTGTGTGTGTGTGTGTGTGTGTGTGTGTGTGTGTGTGTGTGTGTGTGTGTGCGCGCGTGTTAGGGATATGAATGTGTACCCAAGTACATGGTTAACCAATGAACCTGGGCTCATTGGATAACCCTCTCGGTTACATGAAGGCCCCAGCCACCTGCTGCTGCCACCTCTGTCAGCAGGATGGGGCTGAAAGGCAGGTACCAATGTGCGTGGGACACCGCCTCCTCCACTACCCACAGAAGCAGCAGCACGAGGGGGTGTGTGAGGGAAAGATGGTGCAAGCACTAGATCCCACAGAGCTGCCCATCCCCTGGTACTGATGCCTCTGATACGGCCAGCAGTGCAGAGGTGGAGGTAAAGGGTGGGAATCAGTACATGCAGGGAGCCAGCTTTCAAGCTGTCTCCCTGCATATTCTGGCTCCCACTGAGCTGAGTGTCCCTCGTCAGAGGCATGGGATGAGGCAGCAAGGTGGGAGCTGGTATGTTCAGTAAGCCAGCTTTGCTGATTCCTGTTGAGCCACCTCTTCCACCCCATCCCCCAAACGCTGCCTCCCACAGAGTCAGCAGTGGGGGGGGGGCAGGTGGGAGCCGATGTCTCCCACAGAGCTGCCCCCCCGTTGCCCCCTGCTGCCTCTGATAAGAGTGGAGGAGGAAATGGGAGCCTGTGTTTGTGGGTAGCCGGTTTCTGCTCTCTTCCCCCCCCCCCTCCCCATGTAAAACATGTAACTGCTAAAAAAAATGCAGCATTTACATGTTTACACAAACACATTTTAGCATCTGTAATATATACTACCTGTATGGCTCTGAGGATGCCACAGGGGCTGCAGCTGTATGCAGACTAGGCCATAAGCAGGCTGTGTGTTGAGAACCATTTCAGTAGGGGGGAGACAGAGCCACAGTGTGGTAGACCTCATATACCTCATCCTGCCAGTAACCTACTAAACTTCTTCTGTCAATAAGCTTAGAAGCTAGCCAGCTGTGCTTTTTGGTGGTTTAACTGTGTTTGTTTAGTTTTGCTTTTCTTCTTTTTGTCCTCTACCACTTAAACTTGTAATTTAGAATAAGGGGAAGTGGATCTGGTGTCTGTTGAAGGGGCACCATCAATTTAAAGATCCTGTTTCTCTTTGAAAATGTTACCTGCTGTTGTAATAGATATCCTAAGACTACTGTAAGTGAAAGGAATTTAAGGGGGAGGGTGGGCACCCGTTTTCTTCCTCCACCTCTCATTTCTTGCTATTCTTCCCTGTTTGTTTTATTCGTTGCCTTTGACAGCACTATGTCACTTTCTCCCCTGTATAGTGAGTAAGTTTCTCCTATTTGTGTGGGCTTTTCTCACAGCAATAGGAGGAGAAGAAAAGATTAATGGCAGGGGGAATAGGAAAATATGACTAGATGCAGCAATTAGAAGGGGTATTTGGGCAGTACTTGAAACTGCTATTAACTAATCTTTTAAAAAGCTGACTGCATTTCAAGTCTTTGATCCTGGAATTGGGTGCATCTGTCTGAGGAGACATGAATAGAGATCTGACATAAGGGACACTGAATGAAGAGTTAAGAAACAGCTTGGGCACATAGCCAAAGGAGTTATTGCAACTTCCCACTCCAAATGGTAGCATGAAGGATGTGAGTGAAGGGAGAGGCAGATTTTGTGGAGCGTCCCACACTTAGTTATACCTAAACTTCCAACTAAACTCATTAATCAGACCTATGTTAGGTTGTGCTTCTGGTGATCATTTTCTCTGGGCACTCCATTTTTAATGGAAGCGAGGAATGCAGGCTCGAGTGTGTAATTTGGAACACGAGACTGTGCAACTTTGATCTTTTCATCCATCCCCTCTAGCCTTTCCCTTTAGAAAACCATTCTCAAATGGCTCCTTGATCACATACGTTCTTGAGTGTATTTCCATTGTCACACTACACCACTTACAAAATGTGGCATAAATTATACTAGTACTTAACAATTCTATTACTTCATTACTTCTGTGAACTCCTTTTTTAACAGAAACGGATCAAAATACATATAATTATGAAAGGCTGAATTCCACACCATTATTCTTGTAAAGTCTGTGAAGATCAAGGTTGAAATCCTTGTTCCATTGTAATGGCAAATCTGCTGTTGACTTCAGTAGGACCAGGATTTCTTCCCTTGAGTGAACGTGCAAGTCCTGTTATGTCTGTGATAGAATTTATTTATATATATGTGTCTGAGGGAAGGATTTGACCTTAGTGATGTATCTTATACCAGTAATCACATAAGCAGAAAACAACTATGAGATTCCTAATTAACAAGCTTGGGTTTGGCTATTGTTTTGTAGAAGGGATGTGATGGGTGATACTCACCAGCTCCAGTTAACCATGAATCGGTGGGGGCTGAAGCATCTACCCATCTACTTCAGATAGGGAGCTGCTCTGGTTGTCCAGAACAGCCCCTGTCCACAGAGGACCCAAGTGCTCCACAGGCAGAGGCTGCTCTAGCCAGGCTGGAGCAGCTCCTGCCTATGGTGGGGGGCTGCTTCATCCTGCTCCTGGCTGGGGGGGAGGGGGAGGAATTCCAGCCCAGTAGGGCAGGAGCGCCCCCCCCTCCCCACCAGCCCCTTTAATTGGTTAACTGGTTAAACATGCTTAACCGGTTAACAAATTAAATGGGATTTTACATGCCTATTTTGTAGTAATCTGTTTTGTTTGCATCTCAATACACACAAACATGTGGCAAAAACATGAAATCATTGTAAATTCTAGTGTTGGCCATAAATATTCTGCTAATTTGAGAAATTAAAAACATTGTGTATTAACATTCCCAAGGCAGGGACCCTGATACAATTGTAGTGTTATAATACATAAACATTCTGACAGAAAAAATGTCTTTGAATGTGTCCTATGAAGGTTTTAAAAAAAATCATCATTTCACTCATGGGAAATAGTTTGACTGAGCAATTTTTTTTTATAATTGAAAGAGCCAATTTCATCCTTCTATAAATAACACTCATCTTAACAGGATAGAACACTGAGTGCTCCACTTCATATCAATTCATATTTCAGCACATAGAGTCGGAGGTTGTTGGATGCAAGCTTGTTAAGAATCTTCTATGTATTTTTAAAATAAAGAGTGTTAGGATTTGTAGGAATACCATTTTTATCCATCTTTTCTCCTGTGAGAATTTTGATCTGCTGAAACTGAAATGCATTTCCTTATCTTTACAAAGGATCCTAATGAGTTTGAGAGAAATTAAAAAGAAAAAATGCCCAATGCATTTGCACTTTCTCTCCTTCCAGCTATTTCTCACTTCACCCAATTACAATTTTTATCGTGTAAGAAAGCATTGTACAGATTCAACTAGCTGATGATCAGACTTTGTTTAAATGTGTACTGGATGCTCTCTGAATTTGCTTACGGCTTTGTCTCATCAGTGTGTCTTTTTGTGCAATGGGAAGCACATGGAGAAACCAGACACTTTGCTGTCAGCTGGTAAAAAAGAGGTGATTAGAATGATGAAAGCATGGCTGTGATTATCTGTTCACCAGCTGGAACCCCTATTTAGAGAATTATTGCTGAGACATTAGGAATCCATCAAGCAGTACAGCAGCACATTCCGAAGCATCTACTCCTGTTGGTATCTGACAAACACTACTTAAGACTCTCCTTTTTAGGAATCTGAGCTATATAGTTCTGGTCCAGATACAAATTTTCTTAAAGTTCAGGGTCAGGAGATGGAGCCAGCGATCAGCCCACCAATAAATAAATTAAACGACAATTGTGGAAGCTAATGAAGTGTGTGTTTAGGTTAGGGTTCTTAAGAAAACTTGTCTTTGAATGGCTATACAATCTTTGCACATTTCTTCTTCATTTTAATATCCCACGTTTTCTTCATTTTTTTTTTAAACGCTTAGTCACTGTCTGTTGTGAGCAGTCCTCTTCCACACGGGTCTCCAAATACCAAATTATTTTAGTTCTCACGAGTGCTCACATGACTCTGTTTATACATGGATGTTACAGGTCGAGTCCCTTCCTCATCCCCCTCACTCAGATTACTCTGACTCCTGTGTAGGTATTGAGGACCAAATTACACCATCCTGAGGGCTTTCCCAGTCCATTTCTGGCCTGACTTGGCAACAGAAGAACTACCAGTTCTTTCAGCATTTCTGACATAGCTACTACCAGTAGAAGTATTATAAATCTCCCAGGGAAACTTTTCCCCTGCTCTTCTAAACCAAATTTAAAAATGCAGAAACTCTGATTACACTACCCAAGGCTTAGATTACTTTTCTGACCCATAACCCCTAGTTTGCTGGAACTTTCTGGTACTAGGATTTTAATAAAAGCAGCGAGGAGTCCTGTGGCACCTTATAGACTAATTGAAGTGTTGGAGCATAAGCTTTTGTGGGCAAAGACCCACTTCGTCTTTGCCCACGAAAGCTTATGCTCCAACACTTCAGTTAGTCTATAAAGTGCCACAGGACTCCTCGCCACTTTTGCAGATTCAGACTAACAAGACTACCCCTCTGATACTTGACACCATGCTAGGATTTTAATGTATATAAGCAAATGCATTTTTGGTAAAAATGGAAGCCAGTTAAATGAGTGTGTCTCTGCATCATGTTATGTTTACTAAGAATTTTTTCCAGGAGCTTATATTTCCTTATAACTTGCTGTACTTCCTTAGAGCTGTAATCCTCCTGTGTCACACGTTTTTAGTTCAACTTTTCTTCTCTGCTAATCTCAGGATTTGTCCTGCTGCTGTTCCTAATCCACATGAGCATTTGTGACCTCAGAAGAAACCTTTGGCAAGAAGCTTTTTTTGATTTGTGACATGGATTATTCAGCCTGAAGTGCTCAAAATCAGCAGTTGCCTTTCTGAATCCATGAACAATCCTGAAGCATTTAACCACTTGCCTACCAGCAATTTGCTGAATTCATCCAGGGCTCCTAATGGCAAACTAAACTTGCAATTTGATATGGTGACAGGAATAGTTGTTCCTACATCCCTACAGGACAGACTCAGTAAACTAGTTCCTGCAGTCACCAAGCTTTATATATAAAAGAGCAAGACAAATTAAAAACAATGTAATTAAAAAAAAAAAGGTTTTAGCTAGGATTTATCTTGGAGCAACAATTTAGCAGCATGACTCCCAGCAGATAGTAAACTTTAATTGAAAGGAAAATCATGGTCAGAAATGGACCGTGGAGAGCTTTAAAAGAGTGGCGTAAACATTTTTTTTTAAACGCCACTAAGGTTAATGTTGGTGGGGTTTACCACGCCCTTTGAGGCTTCCTACTGGAGGAGTTCTTTAAATGCTTGTTCACGTTGATTCCAATCAGGTGTATGTGTGCCGCGTGCATGAGTGTTGGAAATTTTCCCCTAGCAGCTCCCGTAGGTTCAGCTTTGGAGACCCCCTAGAGTGGCACTGCTATATCAGAGCATATATACCACAGCTGACCCTACCCTCCCTCAGTTCCTTCTTACCGTCCATAGCAATGTTGGAACTATATAGCTCTTGCCTTAGCAAGTGTCTAGTCCCTAGCATAGCTCTTAGATTGTCATCTTTGTCAGTGTAAACAGAATCTTCTGAGTCACAGATAGAGGGCAAGTGCCAAAAACTCTAGCCCCTTTGGGCGATGGGGCATGCCTAATGTCCCAGACTTTAAATTGTGTGCAATCTCTAAGTGCCCTGTGCTCAACAGTGACCCATATAACACATGCCTCCATTGGCTGGGTGAAGAACATCGCACTGAAAAGTGCAACATCTATAGAATTTTTAAACCCCGCACCAGAAAGGACAAGGAGTACAGACTCCAGCGGCTCCTTATGGAGGCAGCACTAAAACCCCCAGGAGCCATTTCGGTGCAGAGTGCTCTGGCCTTCATATGTGATACTGCGTGGAAGCTGAGCGCGGCAAAAGACTCCTGGTGCCGGGGTTCCCCAGCACCGAAGACCCTGGGGCTGAGAGACAGTCCCATCTCGCTGGCACTGCAAGCCAGAAGGGAGGATGGGGCAGATCCCCCCCTAATAAGCCCCAGCAGAGGAATGGCCAAGTGTGGAGGAAGTCCCCAGCATGAGAGGTCCAAGGCATGTTATCGACTCTGGTGCTGTCGAATCCAGCATGTGACCTGCCACTGAGAGTCATAAATTCAGTGCAGGTCTTAAACTCCTCCTCAATGTCAGACATCTTCAGAGCTGCCAGGCATCTGATAAAAATTTCAGAGTCTGAGGGTCCAAGGTGCAGGAAAATCCACCAGCACTGCTGGAACTGCACTGTTCGAGGGGGAAGCTGACAATGCTGCATCAACCACAATCTACAGAATGGTACCAGGACAGATCATCTTCCTTGGAGGGATCACTTTCACCAGTGCAGCACTTCCCTCCACCGGCACCACCAGAGAGCTTGGTGCCAAGCGCTAGACTGGCTCCGAGCGATCAATGTTTAGCACAGAGGTCAGTCTCCAGGTTGAGATCAAGATCCAGGAGCACCAGATGCCGCTCTCATTCCAAACCCTCTTGATACTTTTCAAGATCCCCAAGAGATTCCCAGCACCTGGCACCGACATCATCGGCATTGCCATTGTCGTCTCAAAGTTGGAATCAGATGTGGAGTTGGTCCATTTTTGATGCAGCCACTCCAGTCGTGGCAGAAGGGCCTGCCGGCGCAGTGTCAGCAACAGGGGCCACTACCTACACAGTGGCCTTCTTGGTCACCGTGACCATATTATCAGTCTTGGTGCACTCAGGTCGATGGTTTCAGCAAGCCACAGGTCCTGCTCCCTTCAGGATAGACGCCATTCAAGGGCACCATTGGTGCAGAAATCTCACCCACAGAGAGGGGACAGCCCACCCCCGAGCCCTAAGACTCCAGGCACTCTCTTGGGAGGGGCTACTGTTACAGCGAACTAGCCACACTCATCTGGCCAAATAGCCACATTGTTCAAGCTAACGAGCCACACTCAACTGGTCCAATAGCACATGTGGCTAATGTGTTGGACATCATGGCTCTATTGGTATGAATTGGTAGTACTTGTGCCCTGTCTACTGTATATTTGAGTATTGTGCATCTGTTTGTGTGTCCGTCCATTTGTTCAAGAGCTCCTCTTAAACAATAAGAGCTAGGACCACTAAGTTGGGTATGCAGCTTCCTCTTATCATAACCTAAAATAAGGATTTAATTGTGACAGGACAATGAGATGTACCTTCAATTTGATTTTCTCATGAAATGGAAATGGAGAAGTCTGGTAGGAGGGACAGTTATACTGCAGAACGATCACCAGAGGGGCATCAAGAAAGGGCAGGGATGGGCACCGGGATAGCTATAAATCCATTGCGCTAGCAGAGAAAGGTACAGCTGTCTAATATATTTCAGAGTTTGTTTGTGTGTCTGTCCCCTAGCTGAGGGACATGCACCCCTGCCTCAGCTGTGCCTGCTGCAGTGGCCAGAGACTGGCACTTCTTACCTGGCTTAAGGGAGAGAAAGCTGGGGTTGTCCTCTTTCCCCGGGGGCAGCCTTGCATGCGGAACCCCACATCTCCATGTCCAGCCCAGAACAATGATTGAAAATGAAGAAAAAGAAAACTTATTTGAATTAAGGACCCGAACAACTCTAGGTAAATCTAGTGATATATATGTATTTTGCTGCAGGTCATCATAATAGTGCTGTGCTTTATCCACAACATTTTCAGTAAATATTGAAAAGGTGACAAGTCCTATATTTTTGCTGTTTGGACTGGATTTGGTACTAGGTTATCTTGCTTCTGGGATTTTGGAATGCATGTTACTGCACAGGTGGGGCTGTGTGTATTATCCAGCATAATGGCTATAAAGATGCCACTTAAGACTGGGAAAAGCACTAGTAGGAAATGTATTGTAGGGACCTGTCCTGTATTAGTGCAAAAGATAGGCTTGAAGTCCCAATAGGTCATCACTGTCTTGAACTTCCTTAAGTCTACGACAAATGAAACAGTGGTATTTTCAAGCTGCATTTCTTTGCTGTTGGGGGAGAATTTCTTTTGTTGATTAGTGGACCCATTTTGATCATTATGCAGAGAAAGTCACTACTCTACTCAGGCAGCCAGGAAGGGGAGAGGGAATGGAGAGACAGGGAAATCTTCCACACCATAGCAGATTTTCTTTCTCTGACCTCTGCTGCCACAGCAGAACTTGAATAGAGAATGGCACAAATTAATTCGGCACCATGGAAGGTGGGAGGGAGGGAGAGGAACAAAAAGAATCCTGTTAGTGAACTCTTCACTCCTTTTCCATAGTCTGCTGTGGTTTGGTTTGCATTTGCCCTCTGCAATGGGATTAGGCTGGTGCTCCTGTCACAAAGAGAGGCTTATATCCATCCAGTTCTCTCTCCCTGCCCTTTGGCTCCGTTATCAGTGGCAACAAGTGCTGAATAGTTGAGTTAGCTTTGCATGAGGAAGACAGAGCTTTTTGGCAGGGTTGGAGGAATGATGAGATGAGGGTTGTTTAAATGCTTTAAAGAGAAATGAAGGAGTGTGTGTGGTATTAATTTTGATGGAATAAACGAGTCCCAAGAGTCAGAGTCGTTAACATGAGCCAGTCACAGTCCAACATTAAACATGTTTAAACAAGGTTTGGGGTTTGGCATTCAGAGACCTCGGCCTGCTTAATACCATGGCAAACACAATTATAAGGTTTAACCTTTTATTAAAGATACAGAAAAAGAAGGGAAATTTGTTAAAATATTTGAAATGTTAAGCCTGGATTTCATTTTAACACCCCTTGTTCCCTTTCTCGGTATCTGGAGAGAGTTTTAGCACTCTACCTAATGGTCTTGGACTGTAGTAATGATAGTAATAACAGCCCTGTTAGAGGGAGAGAAAAGAAGTTAGTTGAGATGGGCTGGAGCTGTTGTTTTCAAGTCCAGTCTCGTCTAGAAAGCAAAACAAGATGAACATGGACAAGAAAGGAAAGAACAGCAAAGATATAAATGCAATGTTTGTGTCTCATGTTGATTGCTACTTGCACATCTGCTGCTGGAAAAACCCAGCCACATGGTCTTATTAGCCATTTTGAGATCTTGCAACTTGGATTAGCCTGGGGCTGTTCAAGGCATTTATTTTTAACAGCTTTTCTCTGATTCCAGACCTAATGCAATGTTGCAAACAAAGTAAAAAGACTTTGCTGGCTGGGTCAGACTCTTAATAGACAGAAGGCAAAAGGAGGAGGAGAGAAATGAGGAACTAATTTGGACAAGGAAAAATAACACGTGGAAGGGGTGAGTGGGTGTGGTGAAGTCTGACATCCCAAGTGCTATTAGGATTCAGCCAGAACTGGGGAAGATGCCCATGTCAGCCGAGTGTGTGTCTGTCTCCCTTTTGCATGGTTTGGTCAGAACATATCCCACGATCAGGACAATAGAGGCCCAAAGGTGTCGTGGTTGATCCTGGAGTCCCTGAAGATGACTGGGATGGCAGTCATGAAAATGAAGCTACTCCTTCTTGTTCTGTTTTTCAATCAGTCAGCATCTAACTCCCCCTCCCCAAGTCATGTTTTAAGCACTCTAAAAGGAAATGATGGGTAGAATAGCCCATCCTCTCAATTTTTCATTCAGCAATTAGGCTTCATTTGACACACCAGTTTTGGGCCATTAATTTCTAGTCCTACACTTCTCTTGTTTTCTAGGCATGATCTGTACACATTCTTTGAATTCTATCAGTAAGACTTTTTGTTTGGATTAATTTAATCTGTTTCCCTTCTGCTTCTTTCCCCTTTAACATTTGTTAGAGGAGATTATGATGGTTTATGAACTTTCACTCCTTACAGCTGGCCATTCATGTAAAATCGAGGGCCCAATTATTACAAGTGTAAGTGTGTGTGTGTGTGTGTGTGTGTGTGTGTGTGTGTGTGCGCGCGCGCACTCCCTCTCCCCACCTCCCAGGAGACTAAAAAGGACCTGTCTGTGGTCAACCACATAAGCTGATACCTTATGCGCATTTCCTCTAGGCTGTCTTTCTCTACCATTGCCCTCCCGTGCAGTGACTCTCATTACCAATGTCACTTAGTGGCCACTGAAACTCATCTTGTTGCTTGTGGGTGATGTTATTTTCCCAGCTAATGGAGACTTATGGGTTCTCAGTCACATAGGTGCATAGTTGAAAGAGGAGTACACTGGAAGCTTTAAAAAAAATTATGCTTGTGACCGAGCCCCAGAGACCTTAACTTGGGGTGATCTTAACTTGGGGTCCTTCTGGATGGAGTGACACACACCAATGTAGGCTGATCCAGTCTTGTTTGCTATGTTTTGGTCTCTCTGAATTGCCTGTGTTGTATCAAAGCACAGGTGGAACACTAGGACTTTTCCACTCTGCTGCTACAGCTTAAACTATGCCCTGCCTGAGTTTTCTTTGCAGATAAAATCACTAAGTAACAGGTCTTTTGTGTCTGCTTCTTTTGTTTTTGACAGTGGATTCTATAGCACCTTCAGCTAAGGTGAAACAGTGGGACACTAGTTTGCGAATGCCTTCTGCCTGTTCATCTCCCCCTCCAGTCTGTCTAAAGGTTTTCAAGCGCTGTCCTCCAGAGCTGGCGGACTCTACGGTGCTCACCCACATGCCAGCTCTCAGCTCCTTGGGGACTTAGACTGTACAAATGAAACCCATAGCTCATTACTGTGTCAGATGACTCATGTCACTGGTGCAAACCAAGGCTAACCGCTGTAAAGCAAGAGGGTGCATTCATATCAAAGGGATTATAAAAGATGCAGAGTAGAAAAATTGCCCAGGAGGAGAAAGGAAGCTGACAATCTGAAAGCCTGGATTCAGTGGGCTTTGATTGAATTCTCAAACCTGAACTGAATTGCAAACATTTCTGGGTCAGTGCAGTCCTAATTAAACAAGTGTAGGGTATATCTGCATTGGGAATACCATGTACAGCCTTTGGAATTGAGAAACAAAGGCCTGACTCAGGCTCTTGATGCATGTTCTGTTCAGAGGAAGGAGCATTCAGTGCCAGAGAACATCCATGTTACCAGCACAAAGTTTGGATTTTGCACTTTTGGAAATCTGTATAGGTTTTGTCCCCCACTGGAGTGGAAAGTAAAATGGACAAACCCTTCTTTGCTTTAGAACAAATTTTGTTTTTGTCCATTTCTCTAGCATACAGGAAATAGCAAAAGTGCCATATGTTGTCATGAAGGACCGTTCTCTTTAGGGATGTAATAGTATAATCGTTTACACGGTTAACAGATAAATCTGGGCTCATCTGTTACTGTTAATAGTTACATGCAGGCTCCTGGCCCTGCTCCTGAGGAGCTGGATGCCAGCCCTCACTGCTGTCTGTGTATCAGAGCCCGCAGCGCAGGGTGGCAGCTAGTTCCCTGATCAGGGCTGGGAAGCAATATACATTGGGAGCAAGCTTTTAAGCTGGTTCCCAGTGCACACCAGCTCCCAGGGAGCTGACTGCTACCCCATGTTGTTGCCTCTGTATCAGAGGCAGCAGCCAGCAACCCGGGAGTGGGGCAGCAGGCGGGAGCTAGCTGCCACCCTGTGCTATTGTCTCTATCAGTAAGTAGTGCAGGGCAGCAGCTGGCTCCCTGCGAGCTGGGACAACAAACGGGATCTAGTATGTGCTGAGAGCCAACTTAGAAGCCAGTTTCTGGTGTGCACTGGCTCCCTGGGAGCCAGCTGCTGCCTTGTGCTGCAAGCTCTGATGTATAAAACTCATACTGCAGTACCCACAGTGAGCTGGCTGGCCCCACTCCTGGGGAGCCAGCAGTGTGTAACTGCTGAGATTTTCAGCAGTTACACGATTACCTAATGAACTGCTTTAAAACATCCCTACTTCTGATATCCCCTTAGACAGAGAGGTCAGAGCTACAGTGTTTTGATCACTACTCCTCTGCCAAGAATGAAAAATTCACTCATAGCTCACAGCCTTTCCCTGTTCAGGATAAACTATCATTGGATAAAGGTCACAAACTCTGGTTCTGTCTTTGCATCTGAAGATTGGAAACAAGATGTTTCAGCAATGGGTATATTACTCTGATTATGTAAAGAATCATTTTAGGAGAAAGATGAGGGTAAATGGAATGGGGGGTAGATAGAGATGGGGAGCAATGACCAGAAAGGACACAAAGGAGGACGTGCACACAAGGTCTGTTGACTGTTAGAACAGGATGGTATTAAGACTTCATTTGATTCAAATGATAATCCAAACTATTTCTAAAGCGCTTTAAGCAACAAATCCAATAGAGCTTCCCTGCGAAAAACAATGTATTATAGCACGTATGTACCAGGAGCATTTTAAAAAAATGAAACAAGGCCAGGTTTTTAATTATTTAGAGAAATAGCATTTCTTATTTTGCTAAATCTTACATTGACAGTGAGGATGTGAAAGGTTAACCAGTTACCTGGTTAACCATTAAGCATCACCCTGAATGGGTCATGCTTACTTGTTCGTGTTAACCGGTAACCGGTGTGGGGCTGGAGCAGCTCCCCACCTACCATGGGTTAGGGAGTTGTTTCAGACCTGCTGAGGGCCCAATGTGGACAGGGGCTGCTCTCATCCTGAGCAGCCTCCATCCATGGCAGGCCTGGGCACTCGCAGGCAGGAGCTGCTCAGACAGAGGCTGCTCTGGGCACCCCGCAAGCAGGGACTGCTCCAGCCCTGGACAGTGGCTGCTGTTGTCTGGAGCAACCTCTCTGCTTGGCAAGCCTGGATGCCCAGGCCCACAGGCAGGGATTGCTCCCACAGAACAGCCTCTGTCCACAGGGAGCCCAGGCGTCCCGCAGGCAGGAGCTGCTCTGGCGTCTGGAGCAGCCTCTCTCTGCTGGGACCTGGACGTCCTGCACACAGGGGCCGCTCTATCAGGAGCTGGAAACTGGCACAGCCACAGCATGGGGCTGGAAGCGGAAGCCCTATGGATTGGGGGCTGATCCTGCTGGGCTGGAGCAGTCCCCAACTCAGATCCTGCTTTTAGTCAGTTCATTGGTTAAATGCAAGTCAACTTAATGTTTAACCAGTTAACTGATTAACCGGGTTTTTACATCCTTAATTTGCAGCTGATATGTCTTTCGCATGGTCAGATCCAGATTTTTACCTCAGATGTGATTTTGTTTTTAAACATAGCATGTGAGGTTGCAGGTAGAGACAATAGCAATTCCTGGAATTTCACCAGATGTACAGAAAAATCACCAAAGTTCTTCAGAAAAAATTAAATGTTGTTTGTTGGAAATTAACTCCCTATTCTCTTCTGGCATCTTTACTCCTCCAGTAGCTGGGCCACAAAGGATAGAGGATATACTTTTGTGAGCTAAGGGATCTCATTCCCTTGAGGCCTAGTATAGGCTGAAGGACTAAGGTTTTAGTGCAGACAAGGTTGTGTGTATGTGTGGGGTTTATCTCTAGTAATTATTGCTTTCTTCAGCACATGGATTTGTAACATCTTGGAAGCATAGTCTTGGTATTTGGCATTTACTACACCCTAGCAGTTTACACTGTGCATGTCCCTCATTTCTCTTTTATTCATTTATCAGTTTTGCTTGTTGGCTGAAGTAATCAGGTGAAATTGACATTCTAATAAGATTCCCCCACTATTAAATGGAGGGCATAGCAAATAGGTAAATGGGCTGAAGTTGCAACCTAAAACATTTCATGTTGCTGTTGATAAACCTTTTCTCTCACTTTTGTTGCCTCGACATTTGGCTTTAATTGAAAACAAAACTTTGGATGATCATGTCAAATGCAACTAACAGTACTTGTCAGCTGGAATCTGAACCCTTCTGTTTCCTGTTCCTTTCAGCATCCTTCTCCAACTAACTCATTATTTATCTCAGCAGGGACCACCAGAAATTTTATGCTAGCCTTGATCTGCTTTGTGATTGGGGCTGATATTCCTCTTGCAAAGACTTCATTTTTCAAGGACTTTTTAATGCCAATATATAAGGGAAGGTGGAACTCTTCCAAATCCTGAACAGTTCAGAAATGTTCACCTTCTGTGACTCTCACTAGAAGACTGAGAATTTATTTTTTCAAACAGCCTGATCCTCTGGTCCACATAATGTTGTATGAAACTACAGATTGTGTGATTGAAATGTACTTGCTGTCCTTCATCCTTAAAGCGCCAGTTAAAGCAACCTAGTAAGAAGTGAATTTCTAGACAGAGTAAACTATTATTAGAATGTTGAATTTGGTATTCTTGGTGTGATTTCTGATAGCACTTTCTTCGTGGAGGAGTAAATTCAGGTTGCTCATTTATGGATATGAGTCCTAATGCTATCTCTCAGATGTGTGCTTTGTTTTCATTCCAAAAACATTTTATTTTGATGACACAACTGACAGTGGAAGTGTTTTGCCTAATGGCACTGTGCTCAAAATGCATGTCTGAGCCTTATAGGCTCATTTCTATTCTTGGGTCATGGCTGGTACTTACTGATTGGGAAGATTGTCTTTTCATTTTCTGAGTTTGTCCTTTATAGTTCCAACCAGCCTGGCCCACCTGTATGCTTCTTGCTTACTGTCTTCCTATATAGATGATCTGAAGATGGATCTGTTTAGATTTCACAGCTCTGCAGGGAATAGGGGCTTCAGAATTATTTGAACAGACCCTTTTATGTTGCCTATTTTATGCAAGAGTTGATAGGCCTCTATGGAAAAAGTCACTCTGGAACTGGATGTTGCTGCTGCTGCTGGTGGTTGTTAAATAATTGTTTTAGACCCAAAGCACCCACTGCTTTTGGAGTGAAACATGGATCCTCGACCAAATAGCATTTTGTATAATTTGAGCCCTAATACAGTTGTGTGTGCTTAACTGTACTACTGTTCCCACTGAAATCAACAGCAGTACTAGCGGTAGTAAAGTTATTTAAGTGTGTACAGGATTACAGCTGTGAATGGAACTTGTACCCATCCACAGTTGAAACTCTTCAGGCACCTGGCTATTAAAATCTATTCCATCTTGTGCATGTTCATTCTGGCGTGTTTCAGATGCCTGGTGGTCAAATCAGGAACCAGTAAAACCTAGTTAGATGCCTCAATAGGAGATGTGCAGCTGGGTGCGCTTTGTTGTATGAAGATCCTTATGGACTTTCCAAGATCACCACTCTAGACAGCTTTAAATCTTGTTATATAATCTGTTGTCTGTTGCTGTACTTGGCATTTCACAAACAGACTTGGTCCCTGTCCTGTAGAGATTACAGTTGTGTTCAAACAGAATATTAATGTTGTGTGTGTGTGTGTGTGTCAGTGTCAGGAGTAGGTAGTGCACACGTTTGATCTTGCCCTTCTTTTCAGTCAGTTCTGTTTGTAGTTCTACAAACTACAGTTGTTACATGTGCTTCCATACAATGGTCGCCAGCTGTCTTTTGACATGTGACTAATTTGCAGTATAAACAACCTTGGAACACTTGTTGGAACACAAGATTGTGTAGATGTTTATGGATGACATTTCCCCTTGACTAAATGGCTTAGATGCTGCAGTTGCACTTAGGTGCTTTTGCAAATTCTACCCAATAGGCACCCAGT
The DNA here is from genome assembly GCF_052426305.1 of Pelodiscus sinensis. Taxonomy (NCBI): domain Eukaryota; kingdom Metazoa; phylum Chordata; order Testudines; family Trionychidae; genus Pelodiscus; species Pelodiscus sinensis. The sequence goes on from NC_143056.1 coordinate 30,033,080, forward strand.
GATGAGGATAACTTGAATGTTGCTCCTTGTGTTTATTCAGCAAAGACCAAAGCACAATGTGGTGGTTGTTTCTTTTACAAGTGTCAATGAATGTCACTGAATTGTTTCTTACGTAAGGCAGTATGTGTCTATGTGGGTCTGCCTCTCTCATATTTATGTACACCAGTGTTCCCGCTAAGCTGCGCAGCAGCACAGCTTCACAGGTGATTAATCAGCCCCACCCAGTCAGTCAGCTCCCTGCACGGAATCCTGAGCCTCTGAAACATGCTTAACTCAAAAAAAAGTTTTGTTTTTCTTCATTGAAATCAGTGGTTCTCAAACTATGGCATTGGTCCACGGCTACCTCCCAGGTGATCCACAGCTCAAGCTCAGCCCCCCCTTCTCTCTACCTCTGCAGCAGAGAACCCACACTGGTGCTCCAGCCTTGTCCCCCCTGTGTGGTTGGAGTGCCAGCGCTGGCTTCCCATAGGGGTGGAAGGGAGAGCCCCGTCTCACAGGAAAGAAGCATTCCCCCTCCCTCACTGCCCCTCTCCTGGCTTGGAGAACAGCAGCATGCAGAATCTGGCCAATGGGAGCAGTGGGAGGAGGTGCCTGGGACTGGCACAGGGCGCATAGGCAAGTAAGTACCCCTCACGCACTTCCCTCTGCCAAGTCCTCCACACCCCCAACCTACTTCTGTACCCTCTCTTGCTCATGCACCTTCCCCACTCTCCAGGCACTAACCTCCAGCCTGCTCCTGCACCCTCTCCACTGGCCAGACACCTGCCCCCAGCTTGTTTCTGCCACCTCCCTCCTAGCCACACACCCTATCCTCAACTTGCTCCTGTACCCTCCCATCTGGCCAGACAGCCCACTCCTGCTCCCACCCTCTTGGCTTCCCATAGGCCACTTTATCTCTTCTGGAGTTCCAGGGTAAGTGGTTTTGTGCCCCTCCCTCCAGGCTCTGGGCTTGGAACAAAAATGAAGGGTTTACTGCTCCTTCCCTTGCTCTTGCCCCCTTCCCTGGCCAGACGCCCTACTCCCAGCCTGCTCCTTCACCCCATCTCCCATCCAGACCTTGCACCCTCACCCCCTCCTGCCCCTAGCCCAAAAAAGGTTCCCCACTCCTGCCATAAATAAAGAAAACATGGGAACTTTTGGTGTTGGACATGAATTAATATTTTACTTTATTTAAAATGAAGTTTGATAAACGAACATGAGAAAGTTAAAGTGCTTAATCTGTTTAATATTCTAAACTAATATTTCCTTTTTTACTAGTTAAATTAAACTGTTCTCCCTAGATTCAGCACTAGCAAAATGGCTCGGGCATAATTATGTAATTAATGGCAAGTTTCCATTAGCAACTGGTGGTCCACAGAAAGGCTTGCCTTGAGCTAGGAGGGCCATGGGCCAATAAGTTTGAGAGCGACTGATTTAATCATCGTTCTGGGGCACAGCTAGGGATGAGGGGTTCTTTATGCTGGCTGCCCTCAGGAGAGTGGACAACCCCAGCCCTCTCCCACTGCATCAGCTTGGAGTCAGGTGAGATGCCCCTGTCCATGGCCACTGCAGCTGGAGCAGGCACAGCTATGGGGGTGGGTGCTTGTCCCCTAGCTGGGGAACAGACAGACATAAGGACACACAGACAGACAAACTCTCTGAAATATATAGTAGATAGCTATTCCTTTTCCTACCTCTGCCTGTTGTGGCCTAGTTGGTTTAGAGCTGTCCTGGGCACCATCTCTGCCCCCTTGCTGCCTTCCTGTGGTCATTCTATAGTATAACTCTCCCCTACCAGATCCCTCACTTTCCTTTCTATGGAAAATAATCCAATTGTAGGCATACCCCATTGTCCTGGTACAACCAAACCCTTACCTAAATTATGATAAGAAGAAGTTGTATACCAAATTTGGTGGTCCTAGCTCTTACTGTTTAGGAGGTGTTCTTGAACAAATGGTCTCACAGATGGACAGACAGACTCATAAAATTTGTCAATAGATACAGTGGTTTTGGGAGGGGACTTGACTGAAGAGAGGATCTGTGCTGGTGCCCTATCTCAGGAAGGGCCAGGTGGAGCACTTCAAGATATTTGTATGGAAGGGACCTCATGGTGGTTTAGCTGCTGATGAATTATATATAGGATTTAACCTGTTACCACAGCAACTTCTGTGCAAAATGGGGGGGAGGGATAGCTCAGTGGTTTGAGCATTGGCCTGCTAAACCAGGGTTGTGAGTTCAATCCTTGTGAGGCCATTTAGGGATTCAGGGCAAAATTTGTCAGGGATGGGACTTGGTCCTGCTGTGAAGGCAGGGGACTGGACTCAGTGACCTTCAAGGTCCCTTCCAGTTCTAGAAGATCAGCAATCTTCATTTAAAAATATATATATATTGCCTAGGGAATAGGTACTTTCCATGCATTTCTAATGGATGAAATTAAAAGAATACCCCAGTACATTTCAAATTAAATGCTACCAGTGATACCCAGAGAGGGAAAATACCTTTGATACAAAGAATTGAAAAGGGATGCTGGGGGAAGAGTTTGATCCTGGCTGTATTAATAAAAGTTTCTTTTTTGTATGACTTCTTCCAGCTTGACCTTACCAAACCAATCGAAGATCAGGGCCCACTGGACGTGATCTTACATAAGCTGACAGATGTCATCCTCGAAGCAGACCAAAATGACAGCCAGTCATTGGAGTTGGTTTACAGGTTCCAGGTGAGTGTCATTTTTCCCAAACCTTGTACACTTAAGGTGGAGACCAAAGCAGAGCAGGAGACTCTGGTTTTTAGTGTTGCCAATTTAAGCCTTTTCTGTGGAGAAGGGATACTAGACTAAAGCAGCTCTTTGTGTGTGGTGGCTGAACTACTGAGAGCTCTGGGAATAATGGCTTTATTGATTGGGACTAGATGCCATAGCTCTGGGTAGATTTTACATTGTGGAGTTAATCAATGCAATGCCCAATTCACCCCTAGCATTGTTCTTTCATCATCCTAGAAACATTGCTACAACCCCCAAAGAGAAGCATGTGTCTATAGGGATTTCCCAGATCCCTGAAGGCAGCCTTAGGCCCCAGACACACAACTTAACAATTCATCATGTGTCAGATTTTTCCCACTTCCAAGGAGTGCATAGAAATCTTCATCTGACTTGTCCTCAACCTATCCGTATTCAGGAAACCCTGGTGTTCTATATTCCTCTAGATTTAGGATTCACATAATGATCACAGAACTTCTGAAAAATTTTTCTTGTAGTGTTCTGTCTCCTGTTGAGGGGACACTTTAATTTATTTCTCTTTTGGAAGTTTACAATATCGGTCAGATATGCAGCAAAGTCACACAGACAACTTAACGATGAAAATTAACATCCAGAGAGCAGGTTTTTCCAAAGAGCTCCTCCCTTCAGTAATGTAAATACTGATGAGTTCATAGCTTTAAAAGGAATTGTTTCTAGCTGGTGACTTTGAGCAGTGAAACATATGTCTCTTTCAAAAAGATATGCAACATTCAACCTATAAATTGTTTTGTATGCTGTTGACATCAGCTTTAAAACCACAAACCACACAACTTTGGCTGCTTTTCTTAATGATTTACAGACTATTTCTGCTTCTCCTGGGTCCTTGGTCAAATTCTTACATTAAATAACAAGTTTGATTTGCAGAAATAGGCCCCTCCAGTTCTGATTCATTGAGGAGAAGATAAATATATATATATCAGAATAAGGGGAATGTCCATTACCTGTAGCACTTCAGATTTGTGGGATTTACTGAGAAGACGTTTGGAGATGGGGGAATATTTCAAATGCCTCTCCCTGGTACCTATACAGTACTGGAATTTCTCAAACATCAACTAATTCATTAATCTTCAAAACACCTATCCGAGGGAAATATTATCCCCATTCTGCAGACAGGGAAACTGAGACCTAGACAGCTTGAGATGTGCCCAATGCCACTCACTGAGTTAGTCAGAGCTGCGATCTGAAGTCACAAAGTCCCATGCTTATTCCTATATGTCATGTGGCCTTTCAATACACTAACTATTACATGTTGTAAAACAGTCCTGCAAAATGTGTGAGCTCCTGCTGAAGACTCAGAAAGTTGATGTATGGACTCAGCAATTGTTGCTGAGCTTAAGGAGTTGCAAAATTCAGTGTTTGGGTTTCTCTTCCTTCTCAGCATGTACATAGGCAACCTCAAATTGCAGAACCAAAAGTTCAGCCAAAAGACAACTACTCAAAGATAACTAATTAATAGTTGAAAACTTAAGCTGTAAGAAAAGACAGAGCATTTATGCCTTTGTAATTCCTAAGGGGAATGGAAGATCAGAGACAGTTTCCAGCATTAGGCTCTAGGAGAGATCTTCATCAGCTGCTGTGAAATCCACAAGAAAGAGAAAGTACTTGAAACTAAGCCATTTTTATTTAAACATCCACATGCATGTGTACATACATAAAAACTAGAAGATTTACCCAGTGTTGTTTGGGTCCTTAAATCAATTTTTGTTTTATGGAAAATAAAATGAAAGTGTGCATGCTTCATTTAAATCCTTGCTCTGTGGTGGGGCTGAGCAATAGGGATGTAAAATCCTGTTTAAAAATGTTAACCAGTTTAACAGGCTTGCCGCATCAACGCCACCAGCAGGGTACCACTGAGGCAGCCCCTGCCTGTGGCACTGTGGGCCCAGATGTGCTAGAGCAGCTCCCTGCCCACAGCATGCCATGGGAGGCTGCTCTAGCCAGGCCGGGCAGGGACCTCCACACTGCAGATTAACCGGTTACCCTAGTAAGCATGCCAGTAAAACAATGCTTACTGGGTAACTGGTTACTCCCTCACATCTCTACTGGGTCTGTATTCAGGCTGCTCTGGGCAGAGAGGACTACCCCATCCTCTCTCACTGCAGCAACTTGGGGCCAGATGAGAAGCACCTCACCCTGGCCACTGCAGCTCCAGTGGGCACAGTTGGGGAAAAGGTGCATATCCCTTGGCTGGGGGAGGTCTAGGTTCATCTGTCCCCCGCGCACCCCAGCCAGAGTGAGGAATGCAGCAAACTATGCACTTTCCCCTAGGGGAATAGCCAGCAATGTTCCCATAGGAATCAGGGAGAGGGGAAGCTTCAGCCCGCCCTGCCACCCCCTGCCCTTGAAGAACATCTGTAGGGTGGAAGGTTTAGGACTAGGGCAATTCTGGAGGGAGGCGCGCCGTATCCTCAGCCAACCCCTTTTACCTGCCTCGTGATTCTGTCTCTCTTCTGTATGGCTTTCTGAGAAGCTATCCCATTGCAGGCACAACCCATTTTCGTACCACAATCAAACCCCCCTTACCTTGCTTTAAGTTATAAGAGGAAGCTTTATATCGAATTTTAGGGTCCTAGCTCTTATTGTTCAGGAAGAGTTCTTGAAAAAAATGGATGGGCAGACAAACTTTCAAATATACAGTAGATTTTGATGCATTACTTGTTCTCTTCACTGTTTTTTTTTAATACATATATAATAAATACTGCAGTTTAGATGTATACCTAATTTTCTTTGGAAACAAGTAATGGTTGGCCATGATATTAAATTAAGTTACTGTCTTGCAGCTCCTGTTCTCTACATTTCTGCTGCTGAGACTGTATCACTAACACAAACTTCTTTTGGGGGACCACCAAGAGGAAAGTCAGTTAAATAAACAAAACCCATTCCAATTAGCATCTGTAATCCAGTTTTTTTTATTCCTAAACCAGAACTCATGAGTGATGTTCTTGTACACACTTTGATTTTTTTTTGTTTAGTGAGCTCAGTGTATTTGATAGTTTAGCTCTTAAATAAGACAGTTGCTAATTGTTGGGTTTTGAAAGGAAGGGCACCATGAATATAAATATGGGAGAAACTTTTTCTTAAGTCTGACATCTAAATACCATCATTAAGGATTCATTATCAATAAACAAAGGAATAGGCACTCTGTTATTAATGTGGAGACTGAGAAGTTAATGGGGTGCTCTCTTATATATGTGACTTGTGTGCTGTAGAGCTGGGGTTAGGATGAAGTGACATCTTCATAATGAAGCCCTTTCTTTAGTTGATTTGTTATATGCCTAGTGGTATTTTTAACAGTGTTCTAGTGTATCTTGTTACCTTGTTTTTTCCATTGGAATAACTATTTTTTAATAAAATCCCTTTCTAGCCCTTGTGGCTATTGTCCATATAAATGTTTTCTTAGGAAACTGCCAGTGGAAGTGATATGACTCATTCATTCAGAATACATTTAATCTTTGGTCATTTCCAGAATATAAACTGTGGATTGGCTCCATGACCAGTTAGTTTCTTGCTGCCTCTTGTTCTTGTTACTTGACCACATTTTTTAAAATGCCACCTGATGTCACTGCTCCTCAGTTACCCTGCTCTATCCGTTTTCTATCTCGTTTGCCATCCTTTCCCTTCCCACCTTGCTAAAGAAGGCAGTGAACTGTGTGCTATCTTCACTAGAGAGAGGGCAGACTTCCAGAGGGTGGACTGAGCACTCCCCACCTGTTAGTGTGCTAAAGCACATTAGGCTGGAAACCTGACTCCTAGTGTTAGTTGTAAATTACTTTTTGGTTTATGTCTTAATGACAGACTTGCATGTTGCTCAGACTACACTGCAGCCTTTGCTGTGCTGTGCTGTGTGTGTGTGTGTGTGTGTGTGTGTGTGTGTGTGTGTGTGTGTGTGTGTGTGTGTGTGTGTGTGTGTGTGTGTGTGTGTGTGTGTGTGTGTGTGTGTGTGTGTGTGTGTGTGTGTGTGTGTGTGTGTGTGTGTGAGAGAGAGAGAGAGACACACACACACACACTATTACTTTGTGGATAGTTTAAGAAATTAGGGCTCAGTGTACTGTTTTAAATAATTTAATATTTGTTCATGGTACAGTTAAGAACCAATAGGTATATTGCTCCTGTCCTAGCACAGTAAGTGGGGATATATATACTCAGTAGTGTCTGATCTGTTTGCAGAGCTGCATGACTTCAGCTTGGTAGCAGCTAAAAGATGGTTGCATTCAGAGCCTCTGTTCTGCAGCTGTATGCCACTGGGACTTTGCATTTATATATCTGCAATCGGCTGCCTATTATTCATATGAATGCCTTATGATCGCTTTGTTTCATTCCTAAATTTACTACACTGTTAAATTACGTTCTGGAGTAAAGTTCTCTGCTCAGAACTGTGTATCTGTATGAGGGAAGTTTCTTTTCCCTCATCATTGGCTCCTTCTTTCCAGGCTGTGTTTGGACCATTAATATCCAGCATCTATGATCAGTGTTCCCTTTAATTTTTCCCACCATTGAGTGGAATTAATTTTCTTATGTGCACCAATGTGGAGGTGATATGCAACACGTGACTTTCATATTGGTGCACATAACAAAATTAACATGGCCCTAGGATGGGGCTGGGATAGAGGGTTGGCGTGCAAAGGCTCTGGCTGGGGTTGCAGGCTTTGGTGTGGGTTGTGGATGAGGGGCTTGGACTGTAGGAGGATGTGTGAGCTCTGGGTGTGGGTTGGGTGCAGGTGGGATGTGGGCTCTGGGCTAGGGGTGTTGGGATACAGGAGGGTGCTCAGGGCTGGGGGACACTCAGAGTGGGGCAGAGTGTTGGGGCTTGGGCTTACCCAGGCAGCTCCCTGCTGGGGATAATTAGGAGGGGCCCTTTCCCGCCTGCTGCAGCAGCTTGGTGCTGGGACTGGCGGAGAGGGGGACTCTTCGTTGTCCTCCGCAGCTTCAGGACTTTCTCGTGCAGAGACTCAGTGCCGCAGCAGGAGCCTTAATAGGAAGCTGTGTGGCCGGGGGGTACGCATCTTAGAGGGAACTTAGCTTATGATTACATATCTCATAGGCTAGTTAAGTCCTCCTTCGTAAAACCTGGGAATAACTTGCCATGAACCCTTCCAAAGACACCTATAAATGGTATCCTGTGCCCTGAGATTATTCTACAGCACTTCCTATCTCTACATTTGGGATGCTAGTCATCCACCATTTTACTTTTCCCAGTGGTCCATGTGTTCTTAAACATCTCTCTAGAGCAGGTGTAGGCAAAAGGGCCTCGGTGGGCCAGAACCGGCCCGCCAAGTAGGTTGATCTGGCCCATAGAGGTCCTGCTGTTCCCGTACCCACAGGTCAATCAGGGCCTAGGGATGGGGGCGCGTGCGCTGCTTAGTCAACCCTTGCAGCTGACTCTAAGCACTGCATGCCGGAGGGAGCAAGAGACATCGCGTTCCCCCTGCCCCCAGGCCAATCAGGACTTGGAGGTGAGGGGAGCTCACAAAGTCTCCTCCCTCCCTGCAAGTGGCTCGGTGATTAGAGTCAATCACCAGCTGCTGCTCAGCTGGCAGGTTGACTCTAAGTGCAGTGCTCCCTTGCAGGGTGGGGGCAGACTTTGCATGCGCTCCCAGGCCCTGATTGACTTGGGGGCAGGAGGGGAGTGTACGAAGTCTCCTCCCACTGCCAGGGGACCAGGCGTCTAGAGGGAATGGCCAGCTGTTCAGAACAGCTGGTGGTTCTCTGGGGCAGGGTCAGTCTTCTACTCCTCCACCCACAGACCAATCAGGGTCTGTGGTTCAGGCAACACGGAAGTGTCCTGGCCCCACCCTTTCTGCCTTAGCCCCTCGCCCCTTCTGGGTCATCCGGGGGCCACTTCAAATTTTTTTGAAGTAGCCCCTAGTCAGAACTTATTGCCCACCCCTGCTCTAGAGCAGCAATAGGCAACCTATGGTAGTGAGTGGGCCACTTCACACTCCTTCATCTCAGTGTGCTGCAAGATTGAAATCAGCCATGTGCTCTTACTGTGACCCCAAGAATAAAATTAAATACATTGCACTTGATTCTCCTTCTTTATCACACAGTGATCCATTATTAGGGGCATAAAGAAATGGAAGGAGACACGGCTCTCACAATGTTGTGTGCAGTCAGCATGCACCTCACACATGCTGTTACTTTAAATGTGCATCACTTCTCCTTTTGCTAGGGACTGCTTGGCTCTACTGTCGGATTTGGGCTCCATTCCTTCCCTCAACCCACGCCCAGCCTTTTCCTTGCCTTCTTCCCTGAGCATGCCCCATCTCTTCTCCTCCCCTTCCCTCCCAGCATTTCCAGAGTGTGCTGCTGATTTGCTGCCTGTCCCTGCTTTTCCCCCTTCCTCCCAGAGACTGAATGCCTTGAATCAGCTGATTTACAACACTCCGGACATGCTGGGAGGGAGGGGGAAGAGTAGGTATGTGTGGGGCCTCCACACACAAGAGGAGTTGGAGGAAGGAGTCAGAGAGGGGCAGGGAACCCTGATGGGCTGCATGCAGGCCGCAGGTGGTTCCCCACTGCTCTGGAGGTTAGGACAGAGAGAGGAGACCTTTCCTGCTCTCTGCAATGTGTCTTGGTTCACGTTCCCCCACGCTTCCCCTCACCCCAATATGTATGCCTAAGGATTTCTTTGCAGTTTGCTGTGTCCCTTATTGACTTGTCCTTAATATCATGCACAATGTAAAGTAATAGGTGACTTCTCATATTACGGACTGTAACAGAAGATGCATTTGAGTTATGATTATTGATAGGTAGATGTGAGGACACCATCAGCGATTACAGCAAGATATATGCAAAGTATCAATGAAACACTGGCTATGGGATGTGGAACTTAACCTCAGGTTCTTATTTGTGGGATTTGTATCATTATGATTTACTCTTGTGCTGTATAGACATCTGTGCTATTCATTTCCATTAGTTCTTTTCATTGCCTGTCTCTGACAACGCTGTATTTTTCTGATGGGGCAGAGAGTAGAATGACAGTCTAAGTTTGGTGATCTTAATCTAACTTCAGTTTGTATTTGAGGACCAGGACAAAACATAGCCCAGAGGGTAGATAACATACTTAGAAGTTAAGGCTCCTCTAGGTCTGCCTCTGTATTGCCATGTGATATTGCTGTCACTGCTTTTCTATTCCTCAGTTTACTCATCTGTAAAATGCATTTAATATTCACATCATTGCTACTGAGGTTTAATTGATTGTAGAATTCTTTGAAATCTTTGAAAGCAACACCATGAAATGACAAAACAATATTGTGATCATTATTTAATCTAAAATAGTCTGATAAATCTGACACAATTTGCCATGATAGTCTGAATAAGTATTGTCAAGTGCTATTGAAAGAAATCTGGTACTCACTCCCATAATTGGAGGATTATGCCAGCACAACAATCAATTATGCCCTTTGCTCACCAGCTGACATATTAACCAATAATGAGACTTGTTTACCCAGGCTATGTATAGTTAGAAAATGCTCTTTAAGCAATAACATTTTATATTCGGTATTCAAACCAGATATTAGAGACCGAGGGAAATCTCATTGAATACCTTCCTCAGTCAGATGAAGTATAAAATCCACAAACTGTTAGCCTCCTATGTTGGGATTTAATATATAAGATTGGTTGATTGAGCTACTTTGCTTGGAGCTTTATAAGCTGATGAAAAGCACAATTGAAATATGTAATATTGTATTACGTAAAACCAGATTGGCAGGAATGAGCAGCTAGTGTAACATGCACCTAATAGGGTTCTATCTCTTTAAGAGACTCCTGTGGGGGAGGTAGGAGTGAGGTTGAGTGTTACTGTGGCTGGGCAGATTTAGTACTCCACACCCAGGCTACGTCTAGACTACGAGCCTCTTGCGGAAGAGCAAATGCAAATGGAGCGCTCATTTGCATGAGGAAGAACAGCTCTTGCACAAAAGAGGGGTTTTGTGCAAAAAGGAGCTGTCTACACAGTGTGTGTTTGTGCAAAAACCACTTGCACAAAAGGGATCCGAGGAGGAAATGCGAATGAGAGTGCAACATATGCAAATGAGCGCTCCATTTGCATTTCCTCTTGCAGAAGAGGATCGTAATATAGCCCCAGAAGCTTTGGAGTGTGGTAGTTTGGGGTCAGACTCCATGAGCAAGCAGGCGAGCAGCTGCTTTTTTAAGGGCCTTGTGCCCTGTGTGAGCTGGGAGAAGCTGAGCCAGCAGAAAAGAACAGGACTGTTGTCCCTCACTCTGCAGCACTTTGCAGTAGTTAACTGACTGGTTAATCAGCTGGCTGTATGGCAATGATATCCACAGGAGAGAAACAGTCTGCCTGGACTCCAGCTGTGGATTCCCTACAAGCAAGTGGAGAGATGGTTCAGACTCAGTATGTGGTACAGATTTGATGATCAGAGGCACAAACTGAGACTTTGGTGAATTAAAGCTAAGCTTTTGGGATCTCTGATTGTGTTTGCATGGACTGAATTGTTCAAATTTTACTTTGTTTTCTCTTTCCTTATGTTTACTATAACTGTGAACAATATCTGTGAGTTACAAAATAGCTGTGTTATGTTGTAAGAATTAGATTGTTTCTTCGTTAAGATTTCATAAAGTTATTCAATTAAATTCATTTCTTTAGTTTATTTTGGAGCTTGAATATAGGGAGGCTGACACTGGGTAATCCTTGCAGAAATTCCTTAGACTGAACTCTGGATCTCCAGTACTTTATGTGGGATTGGAGGGGGTTGGGGGGTTTAGAGACTGGAAAAGAGCAGTGAAGTCCAGCCCACCCAAGGTTACACCAGGGCATGTAGTCAATTAGTGTGCTGGATTAGCATCTCTAGAGTTTATACCCTAGTTTGTCACTGGGGGTCTCCTTCTCCGCTGTTTGTGTACTTCACCTAATTGCTGTACAGATTTGCTCTATTCACAGTGATTAACCATCTCTAAAAGTGTTCCAGGAGGCTTCCTCAGCTTGGACTGAGCTGCATTGACCCAGCTGTGTGTAGACACTTGCGAAATGTTTGGCTCTAGTTACTGCCTTTGAGGCCTTCATTTTTAAGACCATTAAATTTGACCCCAAATAAAAATAATAGTGAAAAAAACAAATGTATGAAAGGAGCTCACTGTCCTGTCCTCTTCCCCTGATGTCATTTCTTGGTCATTCAGGAAAGTATTGTATCATTCAGGAAAGTGAGCAAAGCAGTGTGACCTAGCCAATACGGCACTGAACTGAAACTCGGGATACGTGGGTTCATTTCCCATGGCTTGGCCATTGCTTGCTTGAGTGACCTCCGGCAAGTCAACTTTGTATAGATCAGTGGTTCCCAAACTTTTCGGCATCACGCCTCCCTTTTGATTTTCCTTGGCTTTTCTCTTGAGTTTCCATGGCTATGGACACGGTAGATAAACAAAGCAGAACAGGCTCATCATTGGCTTATCTGGGTGGACCCACAGTCCCCTCAGAGAAACGCTGATCTATGCTGAGATGATGGTGACCTGAGTCATCTGAAGAAGTGGGCTGTGCCCACGAAAGCTCATGATACCATCTTCATGTTTTGTTAGTCTATAAAGTGCTACCAGACCACTTATTGTTTTTTTCTGTAACAGACTAACTCAGCTACCCCTGAAGTTCCTTACCAGAGTGTTGTTCTTTTAAGATATCTGAAAGTATGTTGCACACCTCATCTCTCTCAGAATTTTGGAAGGCATTTCATACTCTTAAACCTTGGATTGCATGCTGTAGCTATCTTTTTTGCTTTCATAGATTTGAAAAAAATTCATTCTTAAAATGAACATGTGCTGGGTTATCATCTGAGACTACTATAATATGAAATGTCAGGATGTGGGTAAAACAGAGCAGGAGACATATGGTTCTTCCCCAAAGAATTCAATCACAAATTTAATTAATGTATTATTTTTGTAAACAGCATCATCAGCATGGAAACACATCCTCTGAAATGGTGGCCAAAGCATGCAGAGGCATGCAAATGTTTAGCTTACCTGCCAATAAATACCTTGTAATGCCGATTACAAAAGTGCTATGCGAACACCTGTCCTCTCTTTCTGGTGTAAGGGAGCAGTATCTCCCATCAATGTAAACAGATGTATTTTTGTTAATGATTGGCAAAACAAGAAGTAGGACTGAGTAGACTTGTAGGCTCTGAAGTTTTATATTATTTTGTTTTTGAGTGCAGTTACTTACACTTTCATGGCAAAGAGACTGCATTTCAGTACTTGTATGAGGTGAATTAAAAAACCCACTTTGTCACATGCATTGGAGTGGAAATTAGAGGCAAGAATATATATATCTGCTTCTGTAGTTTCCACTCCAGTACATCTGACCAAATGGTTCTTGCCCATGAAAGCTTATGCCTGAATAAATCTGTTAGTCTTTAAATTACCCCAGGATTCCGTATTATTTTTGCCGATACAGATTAACTTGGCTACCCATTGAGACCAATAAATTTTGGTTGACATTTGATAGTTTAACAGTGTTATTAATCTCATTTTTAAAATCACTATTAAACTTTGAGTTAATTGTGATTAATTGACAGTCCTAATGTAAATGTTAACATCTTTTTGATCTCTGAATTAATAAAATATAGCAATACACAGGAACTGTTTGGTTACATTGTCAGCCTCTTACAATGAATACATAAACTCACAAGCATTATGTTCTCATGTCTCTAAAGGGTTGAATCAGGGTCAATTTGCTTGGTAGTTGTGTAACCCTTTCAGGTCCTGTGTCTTCACTGTCTGCCTGCCTTATTTAAAACTGTATATAAGTATGCTGTGTGGATGGGTCTGTCGCTACAGTTTCTTAGGAGGAGTATGGTCAGATCTCAGTTGTAAATTGCCCTCCACTGTGTTAAATCATAGGACTGGAAGGTATCTTGAGAGGTCATCAAGTCCTGTCCTTGGACAGGACTTGATGAGGATTGACAATCTAATGATGAGAGTTGATTACATAATATCTACCCATCCTGAAATAAGAACCTGATCCAGGGTCCAATGAACATCTTGGCCAAAGAAGTCCTTTCCTTTGGCTAGGTTTGTATCAGGCCTTTCATTCTGGGAGGGTAGAGATCACTAGGAAATCGTCACTCCCAATTAATTTTGCATTCAAGCTTTAGAGCAAAGATGTGTGTGAGAACTAAAATGTTGGGGTGTGTGCGGGTGGGGGTGCAGGGCTTATGGCAGGAGGCTGGGGAGGTGCAGGAGTTTGGGAATGTGGAGGTATGAGGGGCTCAGGGCAAGGGGGTTCAGGTGTTTTATGGGCTCAGGTTTGGGGTGGGGTGAGGTGGGGGCTCAGGATTGTTATGATGCTGCGGCCAGATGGTGACTTAGCCCCAATTGGGGGCTTGTTGGCCTGGCTTCGTTTTTAAATAAAGTAAAATATGTCAAAACACAAAAGGTTTCAACATTGTATTTATTTATGGCAGGAGTGGGGAACCTTTTTTTAGTTGGGGACCACACGAGTGAAAAGTAAAAAAGAAACATGATGACAGGAGCATGATGGGGTGAAGGACAGGGAGGACTGAGGTTCAAGGCCTTAGGCCCAGATTTACTTTTCTGAGGTTCCAGGGTTATTGGATTTTGTGGGCCTCCCTAGGCTCTGGGGTGGGGCCAAAAATGAAGGGTTAAATGTGCAGGATAAGACTGCCAGTGACTGGGATAGGGATGGGGGTGCAGGATCTGGGCGGGAGGTGGGGTGCAGTAGCAAGCTGGGGGCAAGGTGTGGCTGGGGGAGGGGGCAGGAGTGGGCTGGAGGGTTGGGGGTCTCGGCAGGGATGCGAGTGAAGGGGTGGGGGTGCAGGGACTGCATATGAGGGAATGGGAGGCCTACTTTCTTTCTTTCAGGTCACATCACTGCCTTAAGTTGCTCCCATTTGCCAGATTCTGGTCAATGGGAGCAAAGGGGAAGCCTCCAGAACGTGCACCCAGTGAGGCATTTCCCCCAGTTGGGGGAAAGAGAACAGCTGCATGCAGAGCGATTTTTGACTCCACTTGTTGCCTGCATACTGGATCTGGCAGGGAGGCTTTGGGCTTTCTCTCACTGCCCCAAGTGAAAATAGATCAAAGTTAGTTACTAAATTGAAAAGAAAACATGGTCACTCTTAATTCACTTAAGTGTTTTTTTTTAATTGCAAGTAGATTCTAACCCTAAAGAGCTTTTCTTGTTCTAGATATCCACTTCAGGTCACAGATGATCTTTTGCTTGGACCTGGGTCCCCAGCCCTCTTCAGAGTGTCACAACAGCTGAAGATAGATCTGATAGCTTACCATTGCTTAAATAAATAGTCTTCCCAGGGTGGAAGTCTTTTGTTCTACATTCTCCCTTCCATGGAAAACTACCTGGGTCAAAAAATGGAATCCCAGTATCTGGTAGTATGGTCACAAATCTTACTAGTCCAATCGCTTTGGGACTTGCAGGACTGTTTACAAGTCATTACATTAATCACCCAGCCATTAAGGCTTCTGGAGCACCTGGTTATGGCTCTCATGAGAACATTTAAATTATAAAGAGTCTCATATTTCATATTTCTAACTTTACATACAAGAATGTATACATGCACCAAAATAGGATATACAGAGCCAGCAGATTGTAACCTTAAAATCTATAGTTACATGAAGTATTGTTTGAAGTGCCTCCAAGTTTTGCATATTATGGCAGAGCTCTGGCTGTACCTCCTGGGTCCCACACTTCCTGGTGGATTTTTAGGGTGCCTCAGAAGATTTTGTTGGCCCTCCCACTGCCTCTTGTCTTTCCCAGAGGTGATGGTCCCCCTTAAAGAACCATTCTCACTACAGGCAAGTCACTAGCTTGGGGGGAATCCCTTCTGTGTCCTAGGTGCCCCCTTTTTCTCCGGTGGCAGCCCACCAGGCATGGGAAGGGTTGGGAGAATCCAGTCTTGCCCACTTACTTTGGGTTCTGGCCCAAGGCCCTAGGTAGCAGCCACTAATGCAGCTCTTGCCCTTATCCCGAAAGAATATCAGCCTCTCCCCGGGCCACTTCCCCAATACTTCCACAGTAGCTTTACTAAGGTGCCAGGAGAAATCTCTCCTCCACTCTGCACTTCCTCTTCTCTGGTCCATCACTCTTCCCCTTTTCCCTCTCCCTTACCTGAGGAGAAGCTTTTTATAGTGGCCAAGCAGGCCTTAACTAGCAGCAGATCTCAGATTAGCCTGCTGCTTCAGGCCGGCTCTTAATGAGTCTCAGGTGTCTGCCTGTCTTAGTTGCTGAGCAGCCGTCTCTGACAGCCTATGCAGGGAACAGAAACCCATTCACCCAACTCCCAGTGTATCTGCCCTCCACCTAACTCTTGCAGCCTGCTGCTATTGGTCTGCCACAATATTCATAAGCCAGTTTTCATAAAACATAAGGTGAACCTTCAGGGCTCAATCTTGCAAATATGTATGTGCATGAGTATCTCACGTGTATTTGCAGGATTATGGTATTCAAGTGCCTAAAGATGCAGATCCAGTAAGAAATAGGCACTTACATTTTTGAAATCTTGGTAGGTGCTTAGCTACATCTTTAGGTAGGCACCTAATTTTTTTTTCAGATCTTTTCTTGACTGGCTATTCTAGGGGAAAACAGCATAACTCACAAGGTTGCTGTCGAATGCACTGTGAACCACATAATCAGAGAATTTTTTTCTTGAAATTGTCTAGTTATCTCAGATATTTCTTATAATCCCAATATGTTAAAAAAAATTTAAGGTTGCTCAAAAAGCAAAATCAAAGTGTCTCCATGTGAGTGTGAAGACTGAAGGAAGTACAGCAGAGGAGGAGAGCTTGAGCACAAGACAGGGAGGCAGGAACTCCTGTGTTTGTCCCGAGTCTGTTGTTAACTTTTTCATGGTGTTAGGCAAATTCCAAAGCATGGCTACATCCATTTCCCCTTTTGTAAAATGCTGATATATTTCACAAGCGTGTAATTAAGAATAAAGCTTGTGAAAATGGGAAAACACCAAGTGGTATTGCTGCTAATGGTTTATGTATATGTTATATAGGGGGATTATGTAAAACTAAAGTTACCCAGATGAAATAAATGGCTTATCCACCATCTCTTAGTATCTAATAACTGATATCCCAGATCTTTTAAAACAGATAGTGGCTAATCCTCCTGTTACCTTTTCAGATAAGATACCAAGCAGGTTGCCAGGTGTCCGGTATTGGCCCGGACAGTCCAGTATTTGTGGCTTCTGTCCAGGGGGAAAAAAAAGAAAATGTAAAATATTGGGAGATTCTTCCCCTTCCGTGTCTGGTGGGGGGAGAGGGGAAGCATGGTGATTTAAAGGCACCATGATGCTTTTTTTTGGTGTGTGGGGTTTGGTTTGTTTGTGGGTTTGGGTATTTTTGTTTTTTGTTTTTGGTTCAACAACTCTGTTCCCCCGTTTGTGGGATTTTTTTTCTCAAACAATTTTTTTCCCCGCCATGCTTGGTATTTTTTGTGCAACTGTCTGACAACCCTAGATACCAAGCAATCTTAGCCTGCCTCTTCTCCTTCTCCCACCTACACATATGAAGCTGAATAAGCATTTCTTCCCAAGCCTTCTGTTATAGAGCTAGAAATAGTGGGTCTCTTTGCATTCCAGTTTCCTTGTTGGTCTCCTGCCAGCAGCAAGCTTGGTACAGAGCGTAACTAAATGTGAGGCCTGAGATCTAAACAAAGGAGGATCTGCTCAGAAGTCCTTGTTTCTTCTTGTTTGTTTTTTGTTTTGTCAAAGATTGGAACAAGGAAATCTAACACGTCTGGGTCATGCTGAATTCCAGCCCAGGGATGGAGCCCTTTCAAAATATTGTTAAAAAACCTAAATCTCCTCCAGGTTGGTGCTTGGCCACTGGTCTGCTGTTGGTAATAAGCTTTTGGTAAAGCACAGAGAAGGAAAGGGCAAGATCATTTTGTATAGATGAGCTGAGAAGACTGTTGGACACACCAAGCTATTGATCTATTGGGAACCGTTCCTTTTCCTTCCCTTCATGTGTTTCCTTTTTTGAAGCTCATGTGTGATAGTAGCTGATGTGCTCCTGACATTTTCCCATTTGTCACGCCTGCATGTTTTATTAAAATTGGCTTATGAATATGTATACATCAAAGATGCTTTATGTGAAACAAGTCATATATGATTAAAGTTACTATTTGATGAATCTGTAAATCTTTTTTTGCATGTATCATTCTTCTATGTAAAGTTTGAAATATGAAGTGTGAATCTGGCTTTAATTTTAAATGTGCTAATAAGGGCCATTGGTGATACTTTGGGAGCTTAATGGTTCAGTACTCAAACCGATGACCCATGAATGGCTTTTTTTCCTGTAATCCCAACCTGTGGTTGGTCCTAGAAAGACATGTGGACCATGCCATCTGGTACTCAAATCAATTTTGAATCTTGTATTTTTGCATGAGTATGGAGATACTGCACAAAGGTTTCCTGCCCTGGGGGGAAAATCTATTTAAGGAATGGAAAGCAATCGGGTCTTTGTCTTCAGCTGGCCTTTGAAACTGCCTCACTTATTCTAAGAGGATATTTATATATGAAGAAATCTGAAAACAAAGACCTCTAAAGAGCTCTGAAAAGCTGTAGATCTAGATCAGGGTAAAGATAATCTGTGCGTGGAAGTATTTTACCTGAGATGAGAACAATTATTTACCTTAAAAATTCACATGTAACAAGTTTCTTACTGGATTAGGTCTTTTGTTTATTTACTTACTTTGGTCTGCTTTCACATGCTATCACTTAAATCCTACTTTTTTAAACTTAATAAAAACACTTGTTTACTATCAAGCCCAGTATAACTAATTAGTATGGGGGGGGGGAGGGAGAGATCAGCTGCTTTGCATATCTCTTTCATTGTTAAAGGGAAGGGAGTATCTTTATGAGCTTTCTCTGTGTAAAACTTTTACAAAGGGTAAGACAGATTTGTTGGGGATTTTGGTCCCTTTTGGAGGCTGGTTTCCTGGGCACGATCAGCAGCCTTATAGCTGAGCCTTCCTGGAACTGCGCTGGTTCAGTCTCTGGGTTGCTCTGCATGGGGATGGGAAACCAAAATCTGTGCCTTGATGGGGAACCAGAGCTTCTGGCCCACTAGGACAGGGTGGTGGGAACCTATGATAGTATGGCAGGAAGGTGTCAGTGGCTTGATAAGCGCACCATGTAATAATCCCAAGGGGACTTCAGTGATCCAGCCTGTCTCGCTATTCTACTCACTTGGTATTTATTTGTATTTTATTCATAAGCAGAGGGGAATCAAATTTCATGGCTGCTCCTTCAAATTCTACACTCCTGTCACTTTCATTGCATCATGTTCAGCCTTTTTAATGGATACTCCCTTGTTTTAGTATATGGTAGGATGTGCTGCTTCGTTGTCCCACTGTCCATACATACAGTTATCACCATTAAGAGGTCAGCATCAGATAGCTGTTGTTCATATGATGAACATATGTATTCATATGATGAAACAATTATGAAGATTTTTTTCTATTGTAAATATATGGTAATATCTGTGGTACCCCGCCCCCTTTTTATAAACTGTTCTCTGGTGATCATTGTGTCTTCCTTTACCAGTGTTTAAGTATTAACCACGTAAGTCTGAATTCACAAAAACTCTTCAGTATGAGCTTTTCTTGTTTACTGCAATAGGACAGAAACACGCATACGTCCTTTGTGACTAAGGATGCTTCCTTAAATCATGGCCATAATGTTTCTTGTCAAGTATTATAGGTCTTTTGCAGTTTGTTTTTTACTTTATTAAAAAAAAAAACACATCAGGAGCATCAACTCATTTAAAGGCATGTACAGTTAGAGTATGACAAATTAGGATGTGAACCTATACCACATTAGCATGCTGAGAACTAACTGTCCGTGTGTACCCTACTGATGTGTGCTAAGAATTCATTAGAGCACTTTGATCAGACTGGTTCAAGGAGCTGTTCATATGCATCATCAGGATATAATGAAGTTAGACTGCAGCAAACCAGTGCAGGGTAGATTCACATCCCAGCTTGCCATTATTAATTGGGGGTGCAGACAAGCCATTCTAACCCATCCCTCCTTGCAGTCTGTGATCTGAGCTCTGTGCCTTCACGTGTCTGAGAGCATCCTGTGGTGCCGCAGCTGGGTGGAAAGAGAAAACATTGTTGGAAGCTATTGTTGAATTCTTCTGAAATTGCCAAGCCAGATGAGCTTTAGAGGAGGAAGGGAAATGCAAGTTAGGGACAGCTGAAGTATCCCAAATAAAGAAGGTAAATTAGAAGGTAGATTCTGTTGTACTACTTTGAGGTGCTTTTTAACCAATAGATAAAAAGATTAGGTTAAATTACAAGGTTACTGGAGCTAAACTCATTTTTTTCTAAACACATTTAATGGGTCTGAACCTGAAGTAGTTATTTAAACAAAACTCCCATTGTTTTCATGATTGAGCCTGTTGACATCAAAACAGATTATAAACAATTGCAGTTTGGCAATAATAGCATACATGATCTGCTATGGTTTATTTTAATAGTCTCTTAACAATTTCTGTGAAACTCTTCTACTAGCTTCCTTTGCATTTATGAAAGTTTATTGCAGGTAAGACCACTGTGTTAGTTTCTGCAGTTCTCTTCAGCACTCATAATCCTCAGAATGGTTGAATTTGGGACAAGCATTTTGCTGTTGCAGTAAAATTGCTTTAAAATATCATATTGGCCTGAAGTCCTGGTGTTCAGTTTGAATTATACTCCATTCAAGGCCCCGGTTTTAGCTCTGCCAGTCTGGGGAGCTAGGACTCTTAGCTCATTAGAGCATGTCAGTTGACGTGGTTGTGGGGAAAGGGACCTTTTTGGTCTAGCCTGCATACAGACTTTATTTTAAATCTAGCTCCTCTGGCTTTGATAGGAAACTATCCTTGAACCTAGTATTTTTTATCAAGGGCAAACCAGCACACAGAGGTGCACTTGCTACAGTACTTGTCCTCTTGCTAATATCAGAAGATGACTGGTATATCTTTGCTTTTCTTATATATACACACTCCTACACTGCCATATTACATCCATCAGAGATACAGAGTTGCAGATGCTTAGGCTAGAGCAAAGGTGGGCTATAATTTTTTACCAAGGGCCATTTCAGAAATTTGTGAAGTGGCCCTGGGATGCTCCGGAAAGGGCAGGGCCAGGACATTCCTTGAAGAGTGGAGGAAACTTCACACATTCCCACTCCCAGGCCAGTCAGGGCTTGGGTGCTGGGTAGTGTGTGAAGGCTCTTCCCGCCCTGCTTGGAGTGCATGGCACTTCTAAGCACCATGCACTCCTTGCAGGGTGGAGGAAACTTCATGTGCCTCTCCCTTTCTCCAGGCCCTGATTAGCTTGGGGGCAGGGGAGCAGCAGGGCCTCCGCGGGGTAGATCCACCTGCTTGGTGGGTCGGATCCGGCACACGGAGGCCCTTTTGCCCACCTCTGGGCTAGAGATTATCATTTCACAGTGCAACAGGAGTGTATATGGTGCTTGTCAAATGTCAGAAAAATAACAAGGTGTGTCTGCTGTGGAGCTACCAGTCTGAAAGTAGATCAGAAACCTGTGACTGTCCCATGTCAGCTGGGTTGGACTTGGGCTATGGGATTGTTTAATTGTAGTGCAGATGTTGGGCTCAGGCTGGAGACAGGCGGGCTCTAGAACTCTGCAAGGTCTTGGGCTTGTCCCACAGCCTGGAAGTCAACGCTGCAATTAAACAGCTCCACACCTTGAGCCCTGAGAGCCCAAGTCAGTTAACATGGGCCAGCCATGGCGTTTTAATGGCAGTGTAAACAAATCCCAAGGGTCTGAATCAATTCACAGTGAGGTCAGTGAGAGTTTTGCCAGTGATTCAAATTGGACTAAGTCCAGGTCTACACTAGACCTGGAAGGTTGGATTAAGGTGCATATTAAAATAAGTAGCTGTACTCTGCTTACGTTAAGCCGGGAAAAGGGCAGTGGGAAAGGGAAATGGCCATGGAAGGGGTCGATGGCAAGAGAGGTTGACACATGAGCTGTTCAGGAAATATAGAGAGACGAAGGTAATAGCTAGCATTGTATATCCCATGATAAAGTAGACTGTAAAGAAATCAGAAGAGATAGCATGTCAGATAGAACTGAGTTTGGTCAAAATCATTCTGAGAGGATTATAACAGAGGTTCTATTGGAATAGTGTTTAGGGATGTGTTATGGATCAGATTTGGATATAGACAGAGATCTGTCTAATATTAAATAAATACTCCCAGGAACTGTTGTCATAGTAGAATTTAAATTCCAACGTTAATGATTGGAGAACAAATGCTACTCGGAGGATTTAGTTATTTCTGCAGGTGATAGCCAACTAATTTCTTCATCAAAAGGTCACTCAACCAACAGGAGGGGATTTTAGCCTTTATCAATAAATAGTAAGGATATTGTAGAAAAGCTGGTTATGGAAAAATAAGCTTGGGTTACAAGATATTATGATCTTATTTATTTCTAATTAAATGGAAGGATAATCAAAAACAGGTCAGTAACTAAGGTTGTAAATATCAGGTGACTAGACTGAGAAATAAAAGGAACTAGTCAATTGAATTGAAGAGCTCAGAGACTTAAATGTGGAGGTGTTTCAGAATTTCTTTGTCACCGTTTTCTGAAATTTATATCCAAGAAAAAATGTTTAGGGAGGATTCCAGGCCTAACTAAATGAAGAAACATCTCAAAAAGGATACAGGTTGGACCTCCCTGGTCTGTCACCCTCAGGACCTGATATGTTCCTGATGAGGGATTTTGTCAGACCAGGGGAGGTTGTATCTGGCCCTCTCCCTCCTTGGCCCTCTCCCTACTTAGTCCTCCTACCCCACCCCTTGGACTGGTTGCTAGCTGGCTCCATTACCTCTCCCCCACTCCCTGCCATCCCTCCCATGCTACGCAACCCAACTCCTGGGCCCCCAGGTAACCCTGCTGGGGTGTTCCAATCTCCTTACCCTGCCAGTAGCCTGCTGGCTTGCCAGCCCACTGGGCTCTTAGCCACTAGCCCACCACCAGGAGACTCTGGTCCTGCCATCCAGAGAGTCCTAGTTTGCAGAGGTTCAACCTGTGTTAGGAGCACAGAGAGAATCTATGAAGAATGGAAAAAGGATTGATCAGCAAAGAAGAGTATGTCTTAGAGATAATAAAGTGCAGAGATAAAATTAAAATTGCCAAAAGTCAAGCTGAATTACACTTTGCAACAGAAATTAAAACAACTAATAAAGGTTCTTTAGCCATATAAATAAAAAGAGAACAAGAGAAAAAACAGGGCAGCTATGCAGTGAGAATGGAGTAGAGATTAAGGATTATTTAGGTAGGCCCCAATGCTAAATGAATAGTTTGCCTCACTTTTCAAAAAGGATGGTAATGGACAATATAGGAACAAATGCAGGATGTCTAAAGAGGAGGAATGTATAGAAGTAGGCATTACTATTGAGGTGGAAGCAAAACTCAAGGTTTAATATACTTAAGATATAGTAATGGATAATCTCCAATCCAGAATCCTGAAAGAACTGGCACATGGAATCATAGGTCTGGTAGCAAGGGTATTTAATAAATCTGTCAAATCAGAGACGTCATGGTTCAACTGGAGAATACAGGCAGTCCCCGGGTTACGTACAAGATAGGGACTGTAGGTTTGTTCTTAAGTTGAATCTGTATGTAAGTCGGAACTGGCGTCCAGATTCAGCCGCTGCTGAAACTGATCAGTTTCAACAGCGGCTGAATCTGGACGCCAGTTCTGACTTACATACAGATTCAACTTAAGAACCCCAGGCTCCGCGGCTTTGCTCTGCTTTGCTCCCCGTCCCCCTGGTCTGCAGACCAGGGGGACGGGGAGCAAAGTGGTGGAACACGCGGGCAGCGGACAGCCCAGATGCGTCTTTGCTCTGCTTTGCTCCCCGTCCCCCTGGTCTGCAGACCAGGGGGATGGGGAGCAAAGCAGAGCAAAGCCATGGAGCACGCGGGCAGCTGACAGCCCAGACGCGTCTGGGCTGTCCGCTGCCCGCATGTTCCGCCGCTTTGCTTTCTCTCCCTGGTCTGCTGGAGACCAGGGAGAGGGAGGGCCCCGTTCGTAACTGTGGATCCGACATAAGTCGGATCTGTGTAACTCGGGGACTGCCTGTACCTAATAGCAGTACGGGTGGGGCAGGTAGCTCCTTAGGAACTGGCATACACAAGGAGCTGGCTTAAAAGCTGGCTCATCATGGGCGCTGGCTCCCGCCTCCCATCTTCCCCGCTGCCTCTGATACAGGGACAGCAAGAGGAGGTTGCATGTAATCATTTAGATTAACTGATAAGCCTAGGCTAATCGATTAATCGTTTAAACAGCTATACACTAACATCTCTACTGTAAAGGAAATTCACTCCATGATCCCAGCAATGTGTTGAAGCCACTAAATCAGCCATCGGCTCCTCTGAACGTCTAAAGAATAATCCCTCTGCAGCAAGCAGTGAATTAAATGCATTCAATAACAAGCAAAGACTTGAACAAATAACCCACTCTAACATGCTTGAAATTGGGAGTAATGTGATGTGTAGGGTTCAGATATCTCCATTCCTTTTGCTCTATCTCAGCAGCCAGTGGAGTGTCTCCCCCAGTGCTGCCTGGTGGTACTTCTGAGCATAATGTGAAGTCTGGTTTTTTGCTTTGAAGAATAATATCCTGTTTACCTAAGTTGCTTAATTAAACCAGTTTGCTATGCATCCATATAAATGGATGTGAAGAAATGAATGGAGGTGAATGGAGACTGATTAGGAAATCTTATTAAAGAATGCAGATGGATTTTAGCCTTGGAATTACTTGTCCAACTCTGAACGGAGTGAAGGAAGCGCTCTCATTAATCATTGTGACTTTATGTAGCCAGTGTGGGCCTTGTGCATGGCCTCTTGAGCATCCCAAATCGCAGTAGATGTTGGCAAGAGCTAGTGGTCATGGTGTCAGCAATGGGAATGTGGTACTTGGAGATTTTCCACTACAAAAACAGCCCATGGCAGAGTCTCAGCATGTAGGTCAGCTGACTCAAGCTCATGCTGCTGGGCTAAAAATAGCAGTGTAGGTGGTCTAGCTTTGACTGAAGCCTGGGCTCTGAGAGCTGGTGAGGGGGGGAGGTTCACAGAACTTGGGCTCTAGTATCCAGCCTAAGCCCAAACTCTGTAGTGCTTTTTTTTAGCCCTAAGGTGCAAATCTTGTGAGCTTGTCAGTCAACTTAGGCTTGAAGACTCACTGTTGCGGGTTATCTTTTGCAGTGGAGACATACCCCAAATGGAGGCTTACTAGAAGATTGCTGTGTGAATACAGCAAGTAGGCAGGGGAGTGTTTACTTAGGGAGATGGATGTACAGAACTATCACTTTGAAAACTCCATTGTGGTTAAATGAAGTAACAGTATCTCTGGGCCTACCACTTTTTTCCGGTCTTTATCATCTAGCTCCTCACTTGGCAGTCAGTACTGGTAGGGGACAGTAATAGCAATCTAAAAGAACCCCGATGTAGTTGTGATCTGTGCTCTGAAGTGGACTGATGCCCTCATGCTATTAAAGCTCGTTCAGTGCAACTACAAAGGTGGACCCAAATAGCATTGTGTCCTCTTTTGCCTAATGGTTCCTGCCAATACTGCTCTCTGCTGTGATTTGAATCTTCATCCCTGCTCTGGTCTGAATTGAGGTGGCTGCAGAGCAGGTTGCAGTGCTGATAAGTCCGCAGTTGGATGCTAGCGTCTTTAATATTGGCATGGTACTTGTATTCAGTTGGATTCCAGTTTATAATGCCAGTGACGAGAAAGTCTAGACATGCCCTGCAATGATACTTACCAAGTCTACCAGCGTCATCTGGAGGGTAATTTAAGGTTGTTAGATCTTAATCTTCTTCTTAGGTATGTTCCCATATTTTGGTGCTTTTTATGCTGTTCAACAAATCTAACAGTAGTCTTTGCTCCATATTTGTTCTGCAGGAGTATATTGATGCTCACCCTGAAACCATCATCCTGGACCCCCTTCCTGCTATCAGGACGCTGCTGGACCGATCCAAGTCTTATGAACTTATTCGTCGAATAGAGGCCTATATGCAAGGTACGACAGTGTCTCTTCATTTCAGAAAAGCCTGTTCCTTGCATTGAGGGTTTGGGACCAAATGAATAGCTAGTTCCTCAGTTAGGTAGGTAGGGGTATGTGTGTGTTTATAATGGGCGTGGGCTGCAGACACATTCTTTCATAGCAGAATTGTGCTCAAGAATTGAGGCCTTTTTTTTGTTTAAAACATGTGAATAGATTTGATCTAAATGAAACAAGGTTTGTGTATGATGGGGAGTATATGAGTTACTCTGAACAGCAGCAGAAATGCTGTCTTCATGTTCACTGGTAAATTGAAATTATTGTACAAACTCAACTGCTTGTCATGGGAAAACCAAAGTTTGCATTTAGGAAGAGGTTATTAATAGGAAATTTTTTTGGAAAGGGGCTAAAAGACTCCAAACTGAATTGAGCAAGATGATTTGAGACTTGAGTGGCACAACTTACTGAATTGCTAGAGAGGGAAGAAAATATAGAAACAACTGGATTTGCAGTGTTAGTTATATTACATTACTAAAGTTTATACCTTCCTTTTGGCATCACTTGGCCTGTATTTCCCTGTTTGGTGGGGATACCTTCTGGGCCTGAATAATTACCTTTTGGCTTCTAACTTGATGTGATTAAGGCTGCTTCCATGTGTTTTAATATCTTAACACTTTGACTTTAGATTCTTTCTAATTTGCTTGCTAATCTTTTCCTAACATTAGTGGTGCAGTGATAGCTATTTTTAGTACAGCAGATGCTGATGAACTTTAGTTACTTTATGGTTGCTATTATTTAGTGACTCAATTAATTTAGCTCTTCAGCCAACTCCTGTGTGTTAGGATAAGTCAAGAGTAGCCTCTCCTTCTGAGTGCTGTAGAAGTATCTGTTCTAAGAGCCAGTTGTTTATGATGTTGAGAAGTTGCTTCTGTAAATTGTGTTCTGATGTGATATGTGATTGATTAATGTTTGAGTCATTCTATTGCTTTCCCACTTCTCAGCTCAGAAACTTGCCCTGTTGCTATCCTTTGTGTTTTTATGTTTGGGGATTTATAGCCATGAAGTCCATATCCACTTTGTCTGGCCATCATTAACCTGGTCTCTGAAAACATCCCAGCTATGTAAAAATAGACATGAATTAATCTCCAAAGAAAGCACTCTCTTCTTTTCCAGCTGGAGAAATAGCTTAATTAGTTTTCAGCTCTCTCTGTGAGAGAGAGCTATAAACAATTAAGTTTTATTTTATTCTTAAAGTGGGGAGATACAATATTTTTATCTCTTCATGAACAGAAGAACTGGTGGAAGAATGGGAGATATTGTTCATAAACATATGAACCCATTTTTCAGTCAAATTTTGAAATTGAGGAAAATTTCATTAAAACAAGAAAAATTGAATTTTAAAAATAGCCGACTGGTCTTGGTTGATAGAAAGATTGTATCAATGGAATGTAGCGGCCACATGTGGGCAGTGCCTCACCCTCCATCTATGACTGTCTTAGCTTAGTTTATCTCTTGGACAGGTTTGAATATCGTGTCTAGGATCTTTATTTGTGTTCCCTAGTGAGAGCACTGAGAGCTGCACAACAGATGATATGATAGTAGTGGCCTTTGCTAAGCACATAAGTTGCTGCATTTTGTTCTAAGAGGAGCTTTTTAAAGACATGTAACTTTGTGTCTAGGTTTAAAAACTTGCTACAATTGAGCCAGGAGATCCAAATATGTGATGAAT
This sequence comes from Pelodiscus sinensis, assembly GCF_052426305.1. NCBI lineage: Eukaryota > Metazoa > Chordata > Testudines > Trionychidae > Pelodiscus > Pelodiscus sinensis. The sequence goes on from NC_143056.1 coordinate 30,060,608, forward strand.
CACTAAATCAAGGCCTGTAGCCAGGACACATTTTTATTCTTCCTCTTTAAATATGTTGTCTAATCTGCTGCTCCCTCACTGGAAGCAATCCCATTCCAGGCACATCCCACTTCCCTGGCCCAATCAATCCCTGACATTGTTTTAAGGTATGGTAAGAGGAAGCTATATTCTGAATGTGGTGGTCTTAGCTCTTACTGTTTAGGAGGAGTTCTTGAACAGACAGACAAACTCTTAAGTATATAGTAGATAATTCTTTTCCTGTCTGAATTGCTGTGTTTCCTCTTAGTGTAACTAAAAATGAAATATAGCATCTGCCCCTTCAGTCTGAATTTCATTTATACTCTTCAGATGTTTAGGGAGTCTTGTAACGGACAAATGGTACCATTTTAGGCTAATGGGTGTTAGTTTTGTTTGAGGTTTATTTTTTCTCACCACATACTCTGTCCCTTACCATTCTGATGTTTGTCTAACACAAGATGAACATGTTGTTTTGTTGAATCCCAAATACACCCTTTTTAGTGCCGGTGGTGCCTGTGCTTGGCTCCACGTTCTTGATGAATTATACAGTTCTGTAGCTTATGTTGCCGGGTCACTTTACTCAACATCCTAGAGTACGTCTAGACTACATGCCTCTGGCGACAGGGGCATGTAGATTAGGCTGCCCAGCATAGGAAAAAGAAGCAGTGATTTAAATCTCCTGGCTTAGAGCAGGGGTTCTTAACCAGTGAGGTGCGCCTCCCCAGGGGAGGTGTGAAGGGGATACACGGGAGGTGTGAAGTTCCTCCCAGAAAATTTATCGCAATTGCCTTCTCACTGGATAAAATTCTAAAGTTTAGATTTTTTCATAATTAATATTATGAATTAAAATTATAAACATTAATTTCTTATTAACCTCTAGAGATCGGCACACTACAATAGCAGTGCGAAGCAATCAGGCCTATGTGATGACACACTACAATAACAGTACACGAGCATTGCCAACTTTCATCTTCAAATATTACATACATTTGTTAGGAAAAGGTTCAAAGTAAAAAGCTCATATTATTCATTTAGGCATTGTAACAGGGTTCACTCACCCCACAGTGCCACCCAGCTGTCGGACTAGGGAATTAGGTCGGACAGCTGTATCCAGTGTCCAGCTGGTTTGCCAAGTCCCAGGGTTCAGGCAGGCCTCGGGATTCGAGCCGGGCCTTCAGCTCAGGCCGGTCCTCTGAATCACCAGGCACCAGTAGAGCCTTGGGTTCCTCTAGGTCAGAGGGTAGCCCTGCTGGCCAACTTGGCCAGGCCTCGGCGGCCCAGGTAGGGAAGCCTTTGCTGGCCTTAGGGAAGGTGGCTGTGGGAGGCCCGGGCCAGGTCTCAGCCTCATCAGCCAGGAGCTCTGAGCAGGCCTCTGTCTCCCTCAGAGGCTGGGCCCCAGCTGAGCTCCTTGGCAGAGTTCTTATAGTTCTAGCCACGCCCCTTAGCTTCCTGTCAGGTGAAGGGGCGGGGCTAGGCTGTGCACAAAATGGCTCCCAGGGGTGTGTGAACATGAAGTTCACTTTCGGGGGAGGTGTGAAGGTAAAAAGGTTAAGAACCCCTGTCTTAGAAGGACCACTGCTCCTCGCGAGGAGTAGGAGTACCAGTGCCAACCGAGGCTGTCCTCAGTGTGTGTTTGAGCAGGTTCTTACTAGACTCGCTAAATTGAATGTCAGAAGATCAGTCTCCAGCATAAGTAAAGACATGGCCTAATACAGTAGACACTGGAACATCTTTCCTTATTGAGACCCTAAAACTCCTTTTTTACTAATGTGTAATGAATAGTTTAACCATATAGAGGTTGATTTGATTGCAGTTTCAATAAGAGATGTTTCCCTCTAGAGCAGGAAACATTTCTGATATTTCTCACTGCTCTGAGATGGGTTTTTATTAGAAATAGGTCAGAGGCTGGGCACTTTCCTGTTCCTTTTTTTTTCACAGGGCAAACACTGAATGAATCTCATTTTGAAACTCTCATTTCTACCTTTTTCAAAGTCCTTCAGAAATAAAGTTTACATCCTCATAAGTGCTCTGTGTAGCTAACTTAGCAGATCACTATGAACAAAATCACTGAAAAGTTCTGGTTTAGCAGTTCTTTTCTCTCAGCAATTGTACTGCTGTGGATTTTTTTTACTTATCAGTGAAAGATTACTGCTTGGTACAAATTTGTTGAGAGTTTCTCCCCATGATAGCAATGTTTGGGAAAACTAGCTGTACGATTTAATGAAAAATGCATTTTCAGCGCGGTTGTGTGTGATTTAAGCTGTGTCTGCTCCTTCGATTGTTGACCTAATGAAAAATACCTTTGGATTCATGGAGTCATATTAAGAACCTCTGACCTTCTCAGCATCAGACTTTCAAGACTTAACCATAATAAAAAAGAAAGTTGAGATGTTAACATATTTGCAATGATTTGTTGATCTTGTGATTAGACTGAGCAATCAGAACGCCTTTATTACAATGTAATTTTTTTTTCAAGGGATGTTTCTTTTTAAAGCTAAAATTAATATTTGGGAAAAAATCACTATCTGGTCAGTCTATATATATTACATCCATCGCCTCTCTTTAAATGGTATTACCCATGCAGTTCACAAAACTGGATTACTTTTGATTAAAGAATAAAACAAGATTTGTGTTTTTAACTAGAGACAGAGGCTTACATTGTGTGTACAAGTATAGAGGCTTTAGAGTAAGAAATAATTACAAGAAAAATAAAGTTAAAATGCTTCCTAGTACTACATTTAACAAACTAGGATTGATTGAAAGAGAAATTCTTACCATAGGTTCCCCCAGTGTCATTTCTGACCAAGTTTTAGGTCAGAATCTGTTCCCAAAGTCCATTGGCTGTTACTTTTGTCATCTTAGGTGGATAAGAAAGATGGTTAGGGAGAGAAAACTTGGGGTATTTGTGCCCCTGAGTTTTATAGTTGTCATACTTTGAAATGTACTGTTGTCAGAACAACCTCTTAGTAAAGTTATTTCCAGCTGACAGTAAGGAGACTTGGAATCTGGAAGGAAAGAGGTGTTATGCTGTTTGCTTTTTATCTGTTTGCTAAATTGCAGATCTCTTTGTCTCATGCTTTCTTCCTCCTCCATGCCAGAGAATGGCCACTTGATAGATAACGGCCCAATATTTATTTCCAATGTGAAGAAGGTATCCAAATCTCAGAATTCTTAGTGTAAAAATTAGCAAATTCCTAGCATTTCCTTTAATTCCAGCTGCCAGCCATGAACTGAAGAACATTCTGGGTAGTGACATGCAAAGGCGCAGGCTTCTGACATCACAGTTGCTCACATAACCCCGACTAGCTTTTGGACAAGAGTAGGATTCAGCTATACAGGCAGTCCCCGACTTACGCGGATCCGACTTATGTCGGATCCGCAGTTACGAACGGGGCTGCCCCGAGTACACGGACTGCGGGACCTCGCGGTCCTGCCGCCCGTGTACTCTGGGGCTTTCTCTGCGTCTCCCTGGTCTGCAGACCAGGAAGACGCAGAGCAAAGCTGCGGAGGGGCTCGGGCAGCGGGGCAGCTCAGGCGCAGCTAGTACGCTCCCCCCTCCCCCAGCAGACAGCTTTTCTCAGGACGCCTGTGGCAGAGCAGCTGGGGTGCTGCCGGTTGGTCCCGCAGCGCCGCTCTGGGCGCTACTGGACCAACCCAGCAGCACCCCAGCTGCTCTGGTCCTGATTCAGCCACTGCTGGTCAGTTTCAGCAGCGGCTGAATCAGGACGCCTGGGGCAGAGTAGATGGGGTGCTGCTGGGTTGGTCCAGTAGTGCCGAGGAGCTTGTACGTAACCCGGGGACTGCCTGTATATCTATTTTGCCCTACCGGCACCTACATGATGCCACTGATGTTGGCAATACAGTGTAGTCCAAACACAGTAACGGTCTGGAGGCTAAACATGGGAAAGCCCTTCTGTAATGTTACAAGTCTTCTGTGGCTGATTCACAGAGGGTATGAATCTGTTAAGAGTCTTAGCAAGAGAGCTAGTGCAAGCTATAGAAACAAAGATCTGAAGATCCTTGGTTCAATCCCTGGTATGTCAGCCAAGATAGCATCTATCACAGTACTTTCAAAGGCCTGTGAGGATCAACTAATATTTGTTCAATAACCCTAGGAGGTAGGCAAGTTTCATCCTCATTTTACAGATAAGGAAAATGAGGCAGGGCAATGAAGAGTCTTATTCCAAGCCACAAAGCCCAGATTAGAACTCAAATAGGTGCATGCTGTGTGTACAGAACCACAATTGCATGTTTGTAGCATATGCATTCTTAATTTATCCAGGGACTCTGTTTAGAAGAGAAGCTAGTGATGATTTTGCTTGTTGATCTTTAAAGAACAAACATAATGGTTGAAGTTATCTTTCAGACTTTATCAAAGAATATTTAAATAACATTTCTGTCAAAAAATCTAAGGATTTTTAAAACTTTGTCTTTATTTTCACTCTAGAATGAATGAATGAATACTATAAAGACGTTAACAGGTAGAAAACCTAATGAGTACAGGCAGTCCCCGACTTACGCGGATCCGACTTATGTCGGATCCGCAGTTACGAACAGGGCTGCCCCAGAGTACACGGACTGCAGGACCTCGCGGTCCTGCGCTCGTGTACTCTGGGGCTTTGCTCTGCGTCTCCCTGGTCTGCAGACCAGGAAGACACAGAGCAAAGCCGCGGAGGGGCTCGGGCAGCCCTGCTGCCCGAGCCCCCCCCCCCCCCCGCGCGGCTTTGCAAAGCGCGGGGAAGCCGGCGGTGGGGCAGTCCAGGCGCGCCTGAGGTGCCTCGCTGCCCGAGCCCACCCCTCCCCCCCCCGCGGCTTTGCTCCGCTGCCGGCTTCCCCGAGGCTTTGCAAAGCCGAGGGGGGGGGGGGGCTCGGGCAGTGGGCTGCTCCGCTGCCGGCGTCCTCAGAGGCGCTCCCCGTCTCCCTGGTCTGCTGGTCTCCAGCAGACCAGGGAGACGGGGAGCAAAGCCGCGGAGGACCCAGGCGGCGGGACCGCGGTGCATCTCGGTCCGCCGCCCGAGTCTTCCTGGTCTGCTGGGGTGGGGGGGGGGCGCAGCTAGGGCCCCCCCCCCCCAGCAGACTAGGCTTTTCTCCGGACGCCTGTGGCAGAGCAGCTGGGGTGCTGCCGGTTGGTCCCGCAGCGCCGCTCTGGGCGCTACTGGTGCAACCCAGCAGCACCCCAGCTGCTCTGGTCCTGATTCAGCCGCTGCTGGTCAGTGCTCTGCCTCAGGCTTCCTGGAATCAGCTGCTGAAACTGACCAGTTTCAGCAGCAGCTGACTTGGGGACGCTTGGGGTTCTTAAGTTGATTCTGTATGTAAGTCAGAACTGGCGGTCAGTTTCAGCAGCGGCTGAATCTGGACGCCAGTTCCGACTTACATACAGATTCAACTTAAGAACAAACCTACAGTCCCTATCTTGTACGTAACCCGGGGACTGCCTGTATATATTTTTTTAACTGCAAATGCCCATAGTGTAACATATAAAGGATATTGATCCAGGCCTTACTGGCTGCAGGTCACATAGTATTAGAACTATGTAGAGCCAGGCTAATTAGATCTCTCTCCAGTAGAGCAAAGTGTGTCTTATCAGGAAATGGAAGAGAATAACGGGATTTTTAAATGTTAAGGAAAATCAGTAAACTGATAGCAAAATCTTACTGGACTAGAACTTGGAAATCATGAGTCCTCACTGCTGGTTTTTTGTGGGGATGTTTGAGCCATTCCCTTCTCTTTTCTGTGCATCTATTTTTTCTGAGGCTACATCTAGACTAAGGGGTTTTTGCGGGATACCTGTGGTATCCCACAAAAACCCTACCACCAAAAAAGTGTTTGCTCTTCCACTTATTTTTGCGGAAAAGAAAATGCGCTCTTTTGGAGAGCCCGGTATACCTCGTTTCACGAGGCATAAGGGCTCTGCCATCAGAGGAGGCTTTTCTGCCATTTGGCCCCATCTAGAGCGCATTTTGCATAGCTTTTTCCGCCAAAACATTTCAGTCTAGACCAAGCCTGACACCGTTTGTGGGTCCTGTCTATTGATATGGTGAGCTCTTTGAGGCAGGAACTGTTTCTTGCTACGTGTATGTTGCTGATACAGCAGACACCTTATCTAGCGTGGAGACTACAGGGCTACTATAATACAAATATTAATAGTGTAGAATCAATAAAAGACAGTCAATCTGCAGAAAAAATTTAGGTAGCGGATTAATAGTGGTGATACACAGAGAAATCCATTGTTTTTAAAAACATGTAGTGAATGAAAACAGGAGTGTTCTGAGTTAGGACTACAATTTCTTTGCATAATGTGTAGCTTTATCCTTTCATACTGAATCCTGTAGTCTCTGACAGTACTAAATAACTCTTATTGCCGCGCATTGTGTTTTCTGTTTTATAAACCTTACCTTAAGTAATACCTATTTAATAGGCGCTTATAAAAATGTCTAGTCCCAAGGAGGTTAAATCATTTGCCCACAGTCACACAAAGTTGGGTAACAGAACAAGAAGAGAATGTAGGGATGTTAATGAGTGACCAGTTAACCAGTTGTCCGATGAGCATCACCCTTAATGGGTGATGCTTACTGGGTAGCGGTTAACCAGTACCTGAGGAGCAACCCACCATGGGTAGAAAGCTGCTCCAATCCCGCCGGGCAACCATGCAGGGCTGCTGATTCCCAGCCCACATGGGCTGGGAGTTGGCAGCTCTGTCGGCCCCATGTGGGGCCAGAAGCAGTCAGGCTGGGGCAGTTCCTGCCTGTGGCCTGGGTGGGTGGGGGGGGGGGGGGCGGTGCTCCAGCTCGGCTATGGCAGGCGGCATGGGAGCTGGGCAGGAGCAACCCTCCCACCCAACCCCTTTTAATCAGTTAACTGGTTCAACAACAGGATTTTACATCTCTAGTAGAATGCAAGGGTCCATGGCTCTTTCCTGTTTCCACTGCACTCAGATCATGCAGGTTTTCTAACATCTTCTTCCCCACTAGGCTGAGTCTCAGACTTTGAGATCCTTGTAATGCTGAGGCAAATCAGAAGAATGCTGAGGAAAGTCTCACTTAATTCCTGGGCAAACAATGAAATGTTGAAGAATTGAGATCGTGCTGAAATCAGGACGCGTGAAAAACGTTAAAGCTTAAGTGTCATTATTGGTTTGTGTCATAATGTTAACACTACATGAACTTGTAAACCTTTTGGCTTATGGTCTTAAAAATCCTTTTGTAGAAGTGCTTGAGGGTTGACACCTGAGAAATGAATGATTGTAGTAGGGTCTGTTGTGTAAAAACACTGAAGTTTGTGCCAATAGAGGATGAATTGCATAACTGGGGGTAGGAGAATTATTTAGAGTATGTTGGCATGTGAAGCAGAAATCCTGTTGTGTTGTACCATCTTCAGGATGCATGTGCAATAGCCAGATCCCAAAGCTTAGGTACTGTAACTATTTAAGAGGAAATCATTCCTCCCAGACCACCAAAGATTTGACCATAGCATGGACTTACTAAACTCTGCATTTAAAAACATAATTCAGAACTGGGTAGTGTTTTTCCCAGGGGGTTTCTGTTTAACTGAATCCAGGATTGATCTTATTATTCCAATAAGATTTAATATAACTTGCATATGTCAGTGAAGCAGAACTGTATATGTAAAAGGCTGAGGCAATCACACATTTGTGTTAAACAAACCAAACTGAAATCAGCAAGCTACGTCAACAGTAAAAGTGTTCATCAGAATCTCTCAGGTGGGGCCCTTGTGCCTTTCTCTCCCTAGCCTAATTTGGGCTCTATTCTGCACGATACCAAGTACCCCCTTTCAAGGAAGTTAGCAGCCCCAGCTCCCACTCATTTGAGTGAGAGCTGTAGGTTTCTCAGACTCTTACAGGACATCCTCCACCTTTAGGCCTTGATCCAACAAGTGGATCCCTCCGTGCAGAGGGAGGATCCCTCTGTGCAAAGTGGATCCCTCCATGTGCAGTTGAAAGTTCAGTTCCTGAGATCATAAGTGTGGGAGAAAGGAAGTATTATTAACTGTATTCAAGCAATGTATAAATCTCTGTGTATAGGGACCTGTGTGGTTTTTATTTTTGTGAAATGTCTTGTGTAGCTATGATGTTATAGTGTTACAATGTGCTGCTTCTTCTATTGAGTGGCGTGCCATTTTCAGTAATAGGACAGCTGGTCATGGTTTGATGCTTTCTAAGCCATATTCAAACCTAGAACAAATGTTTCTAGTGGAGAGAGCAATTGCACATACAATAAATAGTTTGGTTGGGATATTCAGAGGATGTTAATGGAGTTTGGACAGAGAGAATTGGGGGAACTGGGTGTTTAACTTTCTTAGCCTCTTTTTATAATGCCAGCCTGTATTCTTACTTGAACTCTTACAAAACTTCAATCGCTGTAGGGGGCTTACTGGTTCTGCATTAGCAACAAAATGTATGACTCTGTAAAAGCAGAAGGATTATTACCTCCAATTTGAATACAGCCCTTTATCCATGTGGAGTACTGATGTCCAATCTGGGTTATAAATCAGGTAAGAACTGTGCAGTATGAATGCTTAAAAGCCAGTCACTGCCTTGAGCTGTCATTATAATACTAGGAGCGTGTCATGAGAGTCAAATAAAAGCATTCTCTATTTTACCTGTAGCTATTCTCCACAAAAAAGTTGATTAAATTCAAAGTAACATTTGTGGACTGTATCCGGGAGTTCACTGCCTTTTGATGCAGAATGATGTTGTTGAAGAACGGTGCCCTTTTGTTCACCTCCTATCTCTCTCCCCTCCCTCCCCCCAGGTTGGTATCTTATGAGAGTTAGGTTGAGGAGAGGATTGTTTGGCTTTTTTGCACTCCTCTTTCCCACTCTTCTTCCCTGTCTTCCCCAAAAAAGGGAAGGTGAAGGAAAGGGGACAGGGAAGCATCGGTAAATGCTGAAGTTAAATGGCATTGGAAAACAAAGCTGCGGATCCAATTTGCAGTCCTGTTACTCAGAGAAATCTATTCAAGAGACACTGTCAATGAAATTTAAAACTTAAAAGTTTTTGCATTTATTAAGTTTTATAAAACCCAGTTAGAATAAAAATGTTTTAATTAAATTAAATATAATTTTTACAAAATTAATTGATCACATGGAGGCATGAGGGGTATTTAAATCTGAATACCAAAAAGAGTGAAAATGACAGGAATAAAGTGAAACTGAATTCTCTAGTTTTGCTATCCAAAATCAGTGAAGAGCAAAAAGTAAACACAAAGCAAAAACTGTGAAAAGTAAAGTAAATACTGAAAAAACTTGTTTGTTTTTGAGTCTGATGTGTTTCTCACACAGGTAATTAGCCCTTTTTTACTGTCTTTGCAATAATGAAACAGATTGTTAAACTTTAGTAGGAGTAACTTGTTCAATCATCACTTTGCGCATACATTTGCAAGAGAACCTGGGCTGCCCTGCACTTAACTATAGTCTATATATATTTATAAAGCCTAGAATGTAAGGATTGCCTAAGTTGCCTAGGTTTTTGAATGTCTATTGGGAAATCAGAGGGCTTGGTGCGTTCTTACATGTGCACTTTTGACCTCTTTCAGGAGTTACACGTTCAGTCTGACAATCACTGAAGTTTGAATATCTAGCACTAACTGAAAGTTGCCATTGAGTCAGGAAAGAACAACGACATTTGGCTGTCTAAAGTTACCCCTCTCTAAGTGAGTGAGGGCAGTAAAACTCTTTCTATTTAATGCATGACTTCCTGTGTCATTGACTAAATTTAGCGAATACCGTATCCATGGTGTTAGCTCTTCTGCTTTTCAAGCCCCACTTACAGTTAGACCTTCTGCTGGTATACATTAAAGTTAGCTCTTTGGTGCTAATCTTAGAAACTGAGCCTAAATTTTTGTGTGAGCAAGAGCTATTTTGAGAGTTTGGGTTTGATCCCACCACTTGATCTGTAGGACTGAATGTTGGTCCTTATTTTTTAACATACATTCTTCAAGATTTGTTTGTAGTTGTTTTGCCACAAGACATTTAAGCAACTATTGTTAACAATGTTTTCTGATTTCCTGTTGCTCCTTGTTAACCAGATAAATTCAAAGAGTAGCTTGGTTTTCAAACCCTGACATACCTGAATAGTAGCTGAAAACTGAAATAATCCACTCCTCCTGATCTATCAAGATTGAAAAACTTGAAGCCTCTTGTTTGTGCTAGCAAATTGAGATCCTGAAATCCTATAACTAGGTTCAAGCAATGTATAAATCTCTGTGTATAGGGAGTGTGAGATCACCTTACACCTAAATGGTACCTTGAGATTTCTTTCTCTATGGCCCATGCAGCTTTCCCTGATTTTTTTTTTTTTCAATGCTAATTTGAAGGGCCTGTGTCAGCAGTGGTATTGCTGACTAATGACAGAATAGAAGCTGTGTAAATTCAGTGCAGATATTCAAGCACTTTAGAACTTATTTACGTGGAAGGGCTGAGGTGTTCAACCAGGAACACATTTGTTCAGTGAAATGTTCCTCATACACACACATACCCCTACTCCTCATTCTCTGCTTTTTCTCTTCATCAGCTAATCTTGGGAAGTTCATGTTGGCTTTCAGGTTTGATCAGATCAGTACAAGCAGTCTCTTGGAAGAGGGGATCAGGAGGAGATTAGCACTGTTGGAAACTTGATGTCTACATTTTCACTACTGTGATTTGTCTTTTTTTCTCAGAATGACTCTCAACAGGAGTAAATTGGCTATGCTACATATGCTGTGCTTTTAAATAATAACCCAGAGGACACTTCTAAGCAGTTCAATAGATGCATATCCTAAAATAAAAAATAGCTTGAGTGCTGGATAATGTATTAGCTTCAGACTTTTGTATAATGTAACAATCTTATTCCTATAGGAAAACCGTTGAGAGATTTAGATGCTACATCTGGTAAAGTCAAATTTCTGGAGTTGGGTGGGGATGGATGTGAGAAGTGAAGGGGGATGCTAATATATAGTCTGGGTTTTTTTCAGTCTAGATTCTATGATCTTTTAAGCTTTATTTTTTTAAATATGCGAATTTTTTTTAGTAGTGCAAGAGGCTAAATACTTAACTAACTGAGATGTTCACAGAGCTTCCTGCCCATTTCAAAACAAGGTTTGTTTTTAAAATTGTAATTCCTCTGATGTATTTTCCAAATTATAAAATGTCTAGCTGATATCTCTAGTATGGCTCTAGCTGATGTCTGGGTAAGATAATGTTGTGACAGTTCTATTTTCCGTCATTTGACTTCCTAATATCTCCTCCCCTAGTGTGGGTGCTTCTATCACAGATAGCAATGCTCTTCAATGCAAGGCTTTCCTGTCTGGAAAATTCCCTATAGTCTAAGTCCTTGCCATTATCCAACAAATTAATCTTTTTTAAAAAAAAAACAGCACTGGCAAATAAAAGTAATATTCAAGTGTGTTTGTGTGGTAAGATTGAAAGAATAATTTCCTTTCTGATTGTGATTTTTTTTGTCTGGAAGGAAGCAGTGCTCATTGCTTGGTATGTGTATACTCAGAACCATGGCTCCATCTGGGTTTACAGATTTTCCTCTAATTGAAGCATCAGGAATCAAACCAGTTTTCATACCGGAAGCTGTTTGAGCGAATCAGTGTTTTTTCTCCTGAGCCACCTCGACTATTTTAGAGCCACCAGTTATAAAACAAAATAAGTTTGATTTCAAGCAGGTTTTGAAGCCAAGTTTTCAAATGTTTTTGAAATTTGTGCACATATGATCTGCTTTCAAGACCTGCATGTGCCAGTCAGATGAGATTCAGCACAGACCAGGCAAATTTTATCTATGCTAACAGGTGCATGTGTAATCGGGAAAGGGCAAAATTAGAGGCTACTTTTGGAAATGAGTTCCTGAGTAGGAGTTGCAGTGGGGATTGCTGACAGAACTTTAACATATGTGTAGCATCAGAGGAAGAACGTTGTAATTTTCAGTGAGACAAGTGATTTTTTTTTTCTTTCTAAACAGCCTGCTTCCCAGCAGGAGTCACACTGCACTGTCAGTCCTTCCCCACCTCTGCACATCACTTTGAAAATTCAGGGATAAAGAGAGTCACTAGTCAGAGCCAAAGCTTGACAGAATGGCTGGAGTTCTGCTTTGGCCAGGGTATGTGCATCATTATTTTTAAACATGAGGAAGTTTTCTTTTTTGGATGGATTCACATCTTTTTTGAATGACTACCTCAGGAGCAGCCCATTGATGGACTCTGATTTCCTTTCCTATGATTTAGAAAAGTATGTGACATCTTATTTAACTCAGTGGATCTGGATAAGTATAAACTAGCTTTTAATTTTGGCTATAAATGTGGTAAATATTTGCCTCTAAGTGAATGTCTGCAAGGAATGGTTTTTAATTAGGTTTTGACCATTTTGTTGGCCTTCTGTATTTTCAGCAACTTGAGCTTTCTTCTGTGAGAATTATGTATAAGCAAGGCTTGACAAATCAAGCAATCTACTCGCCCGTGGCGAGTAGATTTTAGCCCGGCGGGGCAACGCAGCGCGCGCTTCCGCGCAGCTGGTGAGCAGGGCTCTCACCGCCTCTTGGTGAGCCCTGTGTATAAGGATGCTACCAAAATGTGACCTCCCTTTACAAGTGAAATAATTATCTTTTGCAGTCCGTTAGCATCTTCCATCTGAGCATTTTGGAGCATTTCAGATAGTGGTCACTTTAGTTTTACAACTCCCAGTAAGGTAGATAATACTCTCATTTTACTGGTGAGTGAAACTGAGGCTTGGCATGTAATCAGTTTGTCCAAGGTCACCTGGGAGGTTTAAGAAGAGCAGTGACTTAGTCCCCTGCCTTGTACTGTAATTGCAAGACCATCCTGATGACCTTGCAAAGTAGTAATTTAGACCCTGCATAATTCTCTACAGGGCTGGAGCTCCTGAGATTCTGGGAGTAGTCACACTCTACACTGGGGTCAGGAATCTTTTTTGGGTTGAGAGCCACTGACCCACAAGTGAGAAATCTCTCCCCCCTCTCACTCCCAAAAAAGTGAAACTCTCTCTGATGTGGCCCCTGACTGAGAAAGAGAAAGACACTCCCCACATTCCCCTCACACCCAGGCTAGTAGATTTTATGTGCTCCAGTCCCTCAGTAGGTATGGGCTCCCCAGTGCTAGGAGGGGAACTTTGAGCCTTAGGGGCCAGATCCAGGCAAGCAGGGGGTTACATCCGGCCTCTGGGCCTGAGTTTCCCCACTCCTGCTCTGCACACTGCTCTATTAAACCAGTCGCTTTCCTTTCTCTCTCAGTAGGTGGAGTTTTTGGTTAAAATATTTGAGTTGAAGTATTTACAAACATCAGGTATAAAATCCAAAACTTCCCATCAGCAAAACATATTCTAAGTATACGTATGCACACGTGTGTCCTACATTTATGTGAACTTAGAAATTACTTTTCAGCTTTAAGGAAAGCTAGTCACTGACAAAGAAATCTGAATGATAGGGCTGGTTTTTTTATTTGTTTTTAAAGTGATGCCTTCAAGTTACATTTTACAGATGTAAATTAACTGCAAATTCGTTAGAGATGGAATGATCCTTAGGATTTTAAGCTTTATTTAGAAAGGGCTCCAAAGAGCAGAGCAGTATTTAGAGAGAAGTTTTGGTAAAGTTTCTGGGCTTAATTCACTTGACTAACCTACCTATGTCATGGTTCTTAAATTTCACTGGCTGTAGTTTCACTTGGAGGCCGGACCGCTTTGTGACACAAAGTAGGAAATGTGGATAATCACAACAGAATTTGGTGCGTCAAGATTAAAAGTAAAAAATCCCAATAGCTTTCTCATCTAGCAGATTTGTTGTGAAATTAGCACAGTCTTAAATACAGTGTTGTGACTTGTAACAAACAGAAATAACTATGTCTATCCTAACATCCTCATCTTTGGAGTCCTTGTATTATCTCAAGTTGCTTTCTGGAAAAATATCTCATTGAAGATAGATTTTAAGGCTTTTGCATTTTTTAGGGCATTGTGTTCTCTGTAATAACAGGAAAAGGAGCTAGTAAGGAAGAGTAATTTTGTTCAGACCAGTGCTGCTGGTGAACAAAAGAGAACTGCATAATGTTTTTGAAATGTTTTCAGTGTTTTATTTTTCAGTGTGCTCAGTATAAATATTCATCCACATGCTTAGTAGCTTTCCATACAGGAAAAGAAATCCAATCCTGGTCTTAAACAAAAGTACAAAGCACATGCAAGAGAAGACTGCTTTATGCTGGAAGAGTTTAGGTATACTACAGACAGTCCCCGACTTACGCGGATCCGACTTGTGTCGGATCCGCAGTTACGAACGGGGCTGCCCCGGAGTACACGGACTGCAGGACCTCGTGGTCCTGCCGCCCGTGTACTCCGGGGCTTTCTCCGCGTCTCCCTGGTCTGCAGACCAGGAAGACGCGGAGCAAAGCCGAGGGGAAGCCGGCAGTGGAGCAGCCCAGGCGCGCCTGGGTTGCCCCGCTGCCCGAGCCCCCCCTGCGGCTTTGTAAAGTCGCGAGGGGGGGGGGGGCTCGGGCAGCGGGGCACGCCTGGGCTGCTCTGCTGCCGGATTCCCCTCGGCTTTGCAAAGCCGTGGGGGGGGCTCGGGCAGCGGGGCACCCCATGCGTGCCAGGGCTGCTCTGCTGCTGGCTTCCCCGAGGCTTTGCAAAGCCGCAGGGGAAGCCGGCAGCGGAACAGCCCAGATGCCCTGCGGCTATCCCGCTGCCGGCATCCTCAGAGGCTTTGCTCCCCGTCTCCCTGGTCTGCTGGTCTCCAGCAGACCAGGGAGACTGGGAGCAAAGCCGCGGAGGACCCAGGCAGTGGGACCGCGGTGCGTCTTGGTCCGCCGCCCGCGTCTTCCTGGTCTGCTGGGGTGGGGGGGGGGAGCAGCTAGTATGCCCCCCCCCTCCCCCCCAGCAGACTAGGCTTTTCTCAGGACGCCTGTGGCAGAGCAGCTGGGGCGCTGCCGGTTGGTCCCGCAGTGCTGCTCTGGGCGCTACTGGACCAACCCAGCAGCACCCCAGCTGCTCTGCCCCAGGCGTCCTGATTTGGGGTGTGTCTAGACTACCTAGTTTTGTCTACAAAAGTGGACTTTTGTCGACAAAACTATACCAGCGTCTACACTACCGCTGAGTTCTGTCGACATAACGTCGACAGAACTCAGCAGTTTTGTCGACGCTGGTATACCTCATTTTACGAGGCATAACACCTTCTGTCGACAGAACTCTGTCGACAGAAGGTGTTATTGCCTGTAACACTGCGTCCAGACTACGGAGTTCTGTCGACAAAGCAGCTTGCTTTGTCGACAGAACTCAATGTGTCTGGACGCGCTTTGTCGACAGAAGTTTTGTCGACAGATACTGTCGACAAAACTTCTGTCGACAAAACGCGGTAGTCTAGACGTACCCTTAGCCGCTGCTGAAACTGACCAGCGCTGACTACAGGAAGCCCGAGGCAGAGTTGCTTTGCCCCGGGCTTCCTGGAATCAGCTGCTGATCAGTTTCAGCAGCAGCTGACTTGGGGACGCTTGGGGTTCTTAAGTTGATTCTGTATGTAAGTCAGAACTGGCGGTCAGTTTCAGCAGCGGCTGAATCTGGACGCCAGTTCCGACTTACATACAGATTCAACTTAAGAACAAACCTACAGTCCCTATCTTGTACGTAACCCGGGGACTGCCTGTATTGAAAACTACATGAGCATATTGTCCATCTGACACAGATATTTGCAAAGGATTCCTGAAGGTGTAAGAACAGGTGTTGGGAACAAGATGTTCTTATTTCAGCTAGGGATGTCATAGTGTAGTTGATTAACCAATAAGCAAAAGCTTATAGGTCAGTGCTGTAGATTACCTACATCCCCTCCCATCCCCCCACCAGTAAATTTTTTAGCAGGCTGGCCAGCAGCCCGGCTCAGTGCTGGCTCACACCGAGTCTGGGACTTACTCCTGCTGTGATTCTGCATTTAAAGTCTATTAGGATCCAGATGGGCAAGCAGCCTGTTCCGTTCCAGCTCCCACTGGGTCCGGGAACTCAGCCCCCTCCTCTCCCCTGGCTCCCCTCACGGACCAGCTCCCACCTGGCACCCTGTGCTGCTGCCTCTGATACAGAGGCAGCAGCACAGAGTGGAGGGGGTTCCCAGGAGTGGGTCCAGAGTTCACTGGCTGCTGGCTCCATACTCGGAGGGACGACAGAATATTCGAGTAACTAATAAGAATTCATGAGGTTAATGGACTATTCAGTTAACTGATATTTAACATCCCTAATTTCAGTAAAAAACAATTGCCCTTTGGCCAAAAAATGCTAATATAGATAATAGTATCTGGTGCAAGGAGCATCCCATGTACAGCCAAACTCCAGTAAACGGTTGGGATCAGCATTATTATGAAGGAAGGAACAGACTGAATTAAACCCAGGACTTGGAGAGAATCTGTCTTCAGAATGTGATCGTTTCCTCATCAGCTGCCGGAGGAATGGGCAACCAGAAATGGTAGGTGGGCTGCATGAGTGGCTATCCTTCACCTCAGTGAGCTGCAGCAGCCGATTGGGGTTCCACCTTTGGCTCTGTTATAGCCCCTCAGTCTGTCCTGCCTCCTCCACATTGCTCTTGTGCACAGGGCATCAGAGCCCCACACTTTATCTGCGCCTCCCTTTCCCTTCCAGCACTTTCAGAGCACACAAATTGTGTGATTCACATTCTGGTCTCACTCCTTCCCAGAGCTGGAATGCTGTGAACAGTTGATTTGCGATATTCCAGTGTGGGAAGGGACAGGGAGGAGTGAGGATGGAGAACAAAGCAGGTGATTTGTGGCTCCTTCAAAAGTGCTGTGAGGGAGGGGAGAAGAAGCAGGAAGTTAGGGGCTCTGGTGTTTTGGTGAGTGAGAGATGTGGGGGGAAGGGACCAGCCAGGGGGTCTACAAGCTGCAGGTGGAGCCTGAGTGGCCACATGTAGTCTGTGGGCTGCAGGTTGCCCACCCCTGAGTTGCTCAGAAGGTGATTACAGTTATTACTTCTCATTGGTATGGCTTAACTTTGTCACCAGCATCCCTCCACCTGTAAAAAAAAAAAAAAAAAAAAAAAAAAATTGTCACTTTCCACACAGATAACAGGTTTTCTGCCTTACCTTTTAGCAGTTGTAACAAATCTTCTGACAGCTTTCCTGCTTCCCTCTCTTGTGTTGCTCCCCCATTAAACAAGCCTGCCCTGGCAAACTATGTAATGTATAGCTGCAACAGTTGCAGGAGTATCTGCCATGCGATGTGGGGAGAGAGCCAGAGAGCCAGAGGAACTGGCTTCATTTAAGGGTCAGCAGTGATTAGGTGGTCTCAGTGTCCTACGTTATCTAAGCTTATTTGTATGTTTAAAGGAAATAGGAGTGTAGGCAGTTATGGGCTGAAACTGCATCTTCTTCTGCATTTGTGCAGCCTATGTTGTGCTCATCCCTGAAGTGTGTGAACATCTAAATCCGTTCTTTTATTCTAGATGTGTTGTACAGCACCTCATACATTTTTGGTACTATCACCTTTTTGGTGGCAGGGTTGTTGTTAAATTAATCTCATGTATGGCACAAACATAATCCTGTAAAGGAAACAGACTCAGAGTCACAATTGAGTTATATATAGTTATAAAGGAAAGTAGAATAAATACTCACCATAGAACAGAGGTTCTCAAACTGTGTGGCGTACCCCCTTGTGGGGCATGGAGGAACGTTGGGCGCATTATGGCCACGACATTTTTTATTTTTAAAAAATTATTACTAAGGACCAACTTAACTCATGATATTGCAGAAATTGTGGATCCTATAGTATACATCTTTCACTACAATTTTATCAGCTACCTTGGGCTGACAGTGGAAGCCCCAGCTGTCTGCTGCCTGGCTGAAAAAATTGCAGTGGAAGTCTCATATTGCGGGATCTGCAGTTTCTACAATATCGTGAGTTAAGTAGGGCCTTAAATATGAGTAAACATTTTGCAAATGATTTTTTTTTTTTTGGCCAATAGAAGGCTGTGAATACAGTACACAGGAGTGTTGCAATATGTTTAATTATAAGCTGATGTAAATTCTAGTAGGGATGTTAAAAACTATTTATTTAGGTAACCGCTGAAAATTTGAATGTCAGTAATGCAGAGACACTATGTCTAAATGACATTCTTTTTCCGAAAGAGGATATGCAAATTCCTGCATAGTCTTTTTCCGATCACTTTTTCGAAAGCAGGTCTTTTGAAAGTGAAAGTAGTCTGGATGTGTTTGGGGATTTCTGGTTGAAAGTGTCAATTCAAAAAAACAAATCTTCACACAAATTGAGCAACTGTTTGCATAAACCTTTTTTTAGGAAGAGCGTTTTTTTCTAAAAAGGTTTTTTTTTTTTTTCCCCAAAAAATACTACATCCACACTACTTTCACTTTTGAAAGACCCGCTTTCGAAAAAGTGATCAGAAGAAGATGGGAATTTGCATATCCTCTTTCGAAACACCTCTCCTCCCCCATAGTTTAGACGTACCCTATGTGATCACCACTAGCTTGTGCTTTTGGCTTACTTTGCTGATATTTTTGATCAAACTGAAAATTCTCAAAATGTCTTATTGTAAGAAGTGGAAGGTATTAGACCAGTACAACAAGATACCAGCATTGAAAAGAAAGAGAGACCTCTGAAAAACAGAGATCATGTCTTAAAGTTCTATTCCTGTTGTTAACTGATGCTATTGACAAAACAGGAGCTGAACTATACTGTGTTTTGGAGCCAATCAAAAAATAACTTGACTTTTCTCAAGGGCAATTTGGATAAATATTTTCCTCAATGAAATACACTCCTGAATGACTGGCGTGTCCAACCTTAATTTGCTGAGCCGGTCACCTTTGTCTCATCTGTCAAATGATGTTGCAGAGAAGCCGATTGCACTTCAGAGTGAGAGGACACAGGCAGTTCAATTTTAAAAATAGTGCTTGGGGATTTCTGGTTGAAAGTTAGTGTCAATTCAAAAAAAATCTTCACACAAATTGAGCAACTGTCTGCAGAAAAACAAATCCACACACCCCTCACATTAAGTATCTGTGTATTTGAAATGTACAGGTGTATGTAATTTATTTATTTATACTTGTGTAAAGGTATGCCTGAAGGGGGAGGTTCCAATGAAGCTGGAGAAAGGCTGTTCTCAGTAGTGACAGATGGCAGAACAAGGAGCAATGGTCTCAAGTTAAAGTGGGGGAGGTCTAGGTTGGATGTTAGGAAAAACTATTTCACTAGTAGTGCTTTGGGCTTGATGACCTCCTGAGGTCTCTCTTCCAATCCTGTGATTGTAAGGTCTCTCTCTTTGTTAAATATAGGAATAGGCCATCAAGTGTCTATTTTTTTCTGGGTTGGATTGGAGGGTACTACCAAAAATATAACTCAAAGGGGAGGTGGGCTCAGCTCAAAAAGTTTGAAAGCCACTGCCACAGAGCTCTCTTTAGGTGGGATTTTTAAAGGAACCAAAGGAGTAGAAACAGCCAAGACATAGTAGTAAGTTAATTGCCCTTGCAACCTTTTGAAAACTCCAGCTGGTTACTGTTTATCATAAAATACTGTGTACTAAGGTTTTAGATACAGTATTTGTATTCTGGCACTGTGCATGCAATGGTTGTCATTGTAAAAACTTCTTTTGCCTTTTCTTGTTTCAATACTTATTTCCCTTTCTATGTGTTAGTTAAATGTATTGATATAGGGGGGGGAAAACCTTCCTTAGTTGCAAAGTTAAATGTCTGTGAAGCTCTTGGAAGACAAAACAAGTACACAAATGCTATAAATGTAACCATGGTCAGAGCTTCTATAGTTGTCGTAATCCCAGTATTTGTATTTTGACTCGTTAACAGTTTAACCACAATCTTCAGGATAAAAAAAAAATTGCCATTCCCTATATAGGCTAATTCTGTTTTTCTAATAGGAAGAAGATGAACGTGCTAGAGGACAAATGAAATGACCCTAACAATCTTCTGAAATCCACTAATTCTTTTTTGAGGTTAATCTGTATTTCTCAGAACTACAGGCAACTTCCCTATTTTGGTAATGTTAGAAATGTTGTCTATTATCTGGCCCTAGCTTTATTACTAAATTCTGAGTCTGTTAACAGGCAGAAGGAAAGTAACTATCTTGAATCCACAAGACTTTAAAAGATCTTTAAATAAATGAAACAAAAAGGAAACATCATGTCTAGTAAATCAGAAGATATTTTACACACACTGACAGGTCATAGTATTGTTTCTCTCCTGAAAATTAACCAAAACTTCAGCTCTTTCCATGACACTGTAATCTATCTATATACTAGAGGTCAAATTCTACTGCACAAGTGCTGTAAATCCAGTGCACCTCCACTGATTATAGTGGAGTTAACTCAAGTTTTACTCCAGTGTAAGTGAGGGTAGAGCTTAGCCCTATTTTGTAGCAAGCTATTAAAGATCATATAAAGAAGAAGCTAAAACAGATTGTGCAGATTGTCTTATGGGGTGCTGAGTTTTCACTTTCAGAAGTATCCAGTGATGTCCCCCATTCAAATGTTGATAGAATTGAGAAACAATAAGTGCTGTTGTGGGGAGAGTGGAATGCAATTGGGCATTAGTTTTGCAACAATCCATGGTTCCCAAGGGAAAGAAACCTTTTTCATAAAGGCTACGTCTAGACTGGCATGATTTTCCAGAAATGCTTTTAACAGAAAAGTTTTACGTTAAAAGCATTTTCGGAAAAGAGCGTCTAGATTGGTAGGACGCTTTTCCGCAAAAGCACTTTTTGCGGAAAAGCGTCCGTGGCCAATCTAGACGCGCTTTTCCGCAAAAAAGCCCCAATCGCCATTTTTGTGATCGGGGCTTTTTTGCGGAAAAGAAATCTCTGCTGTCTACACTGGCCCTTTTGCGCAAAAGTCTTTCGGAAAAAGACTTTTGCCCGAATGGGAGCAGAATAGTATTTCCGCAAGAAGCACTGATTTCTTACAGTAGGAAGTCAGTGCTTTTGCGGAAATTCAAGCGGCCAGTGTAGACAGCTGGCAAGCTTTTCCGGAAAAGCGGCTGATTTTCCGGAAAAACTGGCCAGTCTAGACATAGCCAAAGAGTGGGGTTTTTTTTTTAGTTTTTACCTTTGAAGAAGGATCTGGTGAAAGATGCCAGCTGAAGCTGATTGGCACTCAAGACATTTCTCTACACAGATCAGATACTGTGCAAGGAAGAAGCGATGCAAATTTTGTCAAACTGGCCCACCCAGTAAACCCCAGCACTCTTCTAGAGTGGCTACTTATAGGTCATTTAACAGAAGGACCAGATTTGAGGTGCTGCCCCTTAGGTGCTGAAAATTTCCTTATTCCATTATCAGTCTCCTGAACCATCTAGACCCACATGGATTTATTTTGCTAATAAGTATCTGTGTTCTGTCCTCCTATTGTTAGGATGCATAGCCTGTGTCCCTGAAGTGCCATAGAATAGTCACGTGATGTTTAAAGGGCTCTGAGGGTATTAGAGAGCAGACTGCTAAATGCAATGTTACACTTCAGATCAGTGACCTTTTATATTGTTTGCAAGCCCAATGATCACTTCTCCATAGTTGTTTTCCCTCAATCTTCCAGCTACCTTAAACACAGCAAATAATTCGCTGCTCCCTTAGATCCTCTCATCCTAGGGGTTTTGTGACTGCCTCCTCTTGCCAATGTTGTCGTCCTTGTCAAGTCCAAGTCAAGTCTCAAGTCACTACAGTTCAAAGTCCCAAGTAGAGTCTCAAGTTTTAATTTTAAAAATGTCAAGTTACTTTTGTAGAAGCCATCAATATCAGCATTTTCAGACAGTTTTTTCACCAAGTCGATTTAACAAAATTAACAAGTCTCAAATCGAGTCTCAAGTCACAAACAATGAACCCGAGTCAAGTCTCAAGTTGAGTCACCTAGGTAACTTAAGTTGGACTCGAGTTCAAGTCGTGGGACTCAAGTCAACAACTCTGCCTCTTGCTTCTCATCCCATCTTACTGACTGCCCTTTCAATGGATCTTCCTGTTGTGGCAAGGGCCCCTCTTCCCTAAGCCACCACTGGGTAGGCCTCCTCCTCTTAGTCCCCAAGTTTGGGGGTTTTTCAGCAGGTTTCAATGGTAGGGAGCCCAGCCAGGGGCCCACAGGCTCCCTCCCTAGCTGCTTTTACCTAATGCTGGTCAAAATTATTCTCTCCGATTTCTTCCTCTCTGTCTCTTCATCACCTTCCTTTCATCCTCTCACTCTCCCCTCCAGCCTCCAACTGTTGAGGCTTTTAAAGGCCCTCAGACAGACAGCAGAGAAGTCAGCTGGCCCCAATTTGCCTGAGCCAGCTCCCTCCCAGCTGCATCTAATTGGGCTGCAGTTCTCTGCTTCTTCTCACAGGGTTTTCCCCTTTTGGGATGCTTTATCCCTTCTCTGCAGCAGCTCACTGGCTTGACCCTGTCACACCGTTCTCCAAGGTTTTGTCTTTGGTCCTCTTAGGCTTGGAAAGGAATGTCATTAGTGACTTTTGTTATGATTGCTATCGCTTTTAATGTATTAAAAAGACTACTTTTTTATCTAGGAAAAAGGGCTTAATAGTTTGCAACACTCATCTTTTGTTTTTAGGGAGAACACGTTCTGTACCTCATGAATCCTGTCTGGCTGATTTTAGATACTATACTGATACTTGCTATAAAATCCCCTATGATGGATACTCCAATTAAGAAAATAAATTGGTAAATTTCAGTATGCATTGTGTCTCTGACAGCAGTCTGGAATTACTTGCAATGCCTGTAAAAGGTCCCTCCAGATAATGTAATATAAAGAAGTACAAAAAAATAAAGTTTTCCAGTCACTGGAAAAACTCATGCCAGCTGGTTATGCAAGAATGGGCGATGTAATCTTGGTTTAAAGCACTACAGAAGAGATTCAGTAAGTGGCAGCATTTCTGTAAATACTGTGCTTACATTCAGAAGGAAGAGTACAATACTTTTTTTGCTCCCTTCAAACAAATAAAATAACATTAGCAAAATTTCTCGAGATTGAATCTTTGCTAAGATGGAAGGAATGATGCAAGGGAATAATTGTTTTGGCTTAATGTTACTAAGTGTGTAGTAAAACAACTGGCAACAAGCCCATTGCCATCTTAGGGATTTAGTTTAGGATGCTTATTTATGTGTATATCTTCTCTGCCTCTCCTTCCAGTGAAAGATCATCTTTCCAGGAATTGGAGTTCTGACCAAATCATTATTTTTCTATTGTAGAAGCACTTAAGAACTCTGGGTCAGAGCTTCATGGTAGCAGAAATTGTACAAATAGCAGAGACAGTCTCTTCCCCAAACTTCTCACAGCTTTAGGGTCTAGACAGTATTCGGTAGGTGATGCAATAAGCAAAGGGAAGGTAGGAGACAAAGTAACAGTAAAGATAGGTGCAGTTGCATACATATATATTGGTAGGCGGAACAGTCTCAGAAGTCAAATACTGAGTGCATTTCTTTAAAAGCATCCTGAATGTACAGCCACATACTCTGTTCGGGTGGGGATAGGTGTAATATTTCAGTGCACATTTCATCTGAGTGTGGGGATTCCTGATCTCTGAATGAATGCAGTAGCAGCGTATGAATGGTATTTCTTTGCCACAGAGACTCAGCCTCAACCAAAAAGAGCACCCGGGAGCTAAGGCTCAGAGCCCGAAAGTTCCTGCCTTCACAGAGGCAAAACAAGAATCTTACTCTAGATTTTCATGGGCCAAGATTAGGCTGCATGGTCTAAGTCTTTTCCCCCTCTTTGTGCCCATCTCTTCCACATCCCTCCCACACACACTTGGTTGGAAGAGCAATAAACACTACACCTCTTTTATTTGTGACATTGCTATTTTCAAGGGGATTCTTCCTAAAGACCTGCGTGAGTATGGGTCAGGCTGTTCTAATTAGTCAGCTCTTTGAGTCATATAAAGGGAATGAACAATGAAAGGCATGTGGGGTTTTCTTTGTGTGGTCACAAGGTACATGTGGAAGGAATTTCAGTAGACATAAAGTGGGGGCATTCATGCCTCATGTTGAAACAGTGTGTGCTGTCTGATATCATGAACATAAGAACGGCCGTACTGGGTCAGACCAAAGGTCCATCTAGCCCAGTATCCTGTCTACCGACACTGGCCAGCACCAGGTGCCCCAGAGAGGGTGGACCGAAGACAATGATCAAGTGATTTGTCTCCTGCCATCCCTCTCTAGCCTCTGACAGACAGAGGCCAAGGACACCATTTTATCCCCTGGCTAATAGCCTTTTATGGACCTAACCTCCATGAAATTATCTAGTTTCTCTTTAAACTCTATTATAGTCCTAGCCTTCACAGTCTCCTCTGGCAAGGAGTTCCACAGGTTGACTACACGCTGTGTGAAGAAGAACTTTCTTTTATTAGTTTTAAACCTGCTCTCCATTAATTTCATTTGGTGTCCTCTAGTTCTTCTATTTAGGAAGCTAATAAATAACTTTTCTTTATCTGCCCTCTCCACACCACTCATGATTTTATATACCTCTATCATATCCCTCCTCAGTCTCCTCTTTTCTAAACTGAAAAGTCCCAGTCACTTTAACCTCTCCTCATATGGGACCCGTTCCAAACCCCTAATCATTTTAGTTGCCCTTTTCTGAACCCTTTCCAAGGCCAAAATATCTTTTTTGAGGTGAGGAGACCACATTTGTACACAGTATTCAAGATGTGGGCGTACCATAGTTTTATACAGGGACAGTAAGATATTTTGTGTCTTATTTTCTATCCCTTTCTTAATAATTCCTAGCATCCTATTTGCCTTTTTGACCGCCGCTGCACTCTGAGTGGAAGTTTTCAGAGAACTGTCCACGATAACTCCAAGATCTTTCCTGATTTGTCGTAGCCAAATTAGCCCCATCATACTGTACGTATAGGTGGGGTTATTTTTCCCGATGTGCATTGTTACACTTATCCACATTAAATTTCATTTGTCATTTTGTTGCCCAATCACTTTAATGGAGTCATTAAAGACCAGTTTTTAAAAACCGCAGTCTTCCCAAGGTCAGAAACCAGGCCTGATCTGCTCAGTAAGTGATAATTGTTCAGTTTAAATTTGTCTGGGAAAACTTTGACTTAGGGCTTCTCTACATAAGTCTAGAAGATAGGCATTAGTGGATAGGCACTTCTACTTTCCTCCTTTGAAATGTACAAGGATCCCCTACTGGGGATCCTTGTACATTTCAAAGGAGGAATACAGAACTCTGTGTACAGCCCGGGGCCTGCAGGAAGTCCTGCTGACTCCAGCCTCCACGAGAGCGCTTACCTCGAGGGCTCTTGTGCATTTCAAAGTGGAAGCACCTGTGTGGAGCCTGGAGTCAGTGGGACTTCCCGCTGGCCCTGGGCTGTATGCGGTGTGTCAGCTTTGAAATGTACATGAGTCCTCATCAGGGGCTCTTGCATTTCAAGGCAGAAGCACCCTCATGGAGCCTGGGGTCAACAGGGGATTCAAGAGTCCCCTGCTGACCCCAGCTCCATGCTGCACTGCTGCTTTGAAATGCCACGCTGGAGCCTGGGATCAGCTGGGGAGTCCCCAGCTGACTCCAGGTTCCGCAGAAATGCCCAGCCTCTATGCGGTGCTGCCCCTTCAAAACGCCATGGGAGCGTTTCAAAGAGGCAGTGCAGCACAGCTGATCCTGGGCTCTGTGCGGTGCTGCCCCTTTGAAACGCCACCACAGCGTTTCAAAGCAGCAGCACCACACAGAGCCCGGATACAGGGTTTGAAGTATCCCCCTTTTCTCTCCCCACCCCACCCCCCTTTGCTGCCTCTATCTGATAGAAGCATCAAGAAGGGTGGGGATCGACTAGTCGACTTGATGATCCAATAAGCATTTGCTTATTGGATAGTTGACTAGTCCTTAACATCCATACTACAGACAGCTAATGGAACAAGTCTGGGAGAAGGGGTATTACCAGGATAGGGTCTATTGCCATGCTAAAGCCAAATGCTCCTGCAGAAATATAAAAATGTGAAAGGTAAAATCACGACCTTTAGGATTGCTCACAGGGCATGTGCTTACCATGAGCAGCCCGACAGGATTTTTACCAGGAAGGCTACTGTGGAATCCTAGTGTATTATGGGCAGTTTGGAAGGCACCCAGCCTATCACATACCCCAGTGAAGAGAGATTCCTCCATACAGCCCAAATCTGAGCTAAAGATTCAGGCAGAGGCCATACTGCAGATGACTTCTGAAACCCCAGTGGAGAGCCAGCCTGACAGTGGTGCAGAGAGAACCTCGACCTGTGAATAATACACACTGCATTACAATAAACTGTGCAGGCACTGATTGTATCAGGGAAGTTAAATAACTTTGTTCTTGGGACCTTTGGGGAGCTGCCATATTGGCCAGATCTCTCTATTTAAGAGGACAAATATGCACCTTAGTTCTTTGCTTGCTTAGTTTTTAATACAGCATCCCCCTTCCTCCATTGAGTGAGCAAAAGGACATCTGTACTGGAAAGTTTAAGCTTAGTAGTGTTTATTTCTATGAGATACCAAACTCCTAGATCCTGATAGATGCTGGACTAAGTGTGCCAGTCCCCCTCCCCTTCCTTTGCTGTTTAAAGCTCCCTTTCTTGCCTAGTAGATGGCAACTGGCCCAGATCCTAGATGAATTATTGGGTATGACGGGAGATGTCACAGGAATTTGACCCCAAATCCCAGAATACCTTGGGTTCCGATAGGCATTCCACAGTGCAATGCAAGGAAAATCCCATAATGCAAAGAGCTTAGCCATGGATTTTTAGCCCATAGAGTTTGCTGTTGTTTTGAGAGCGTGCAGAGGTGTCTGGATGCACTAATTCACAAAGGCAGTAGCTTAAACTGGCATATACAAAGCAGAGTGGGCACTTTCCTCCAGTAGAGTTGTACCTATCGTGGTATGTCATTATAGTGGAAAATCATATACTGACAAAATTATCTCTTTTAGCTACTTGTGATCTGATGTGTCATCCCTGAACTAGACCTGATTAAGCCACATGCAGGGGATGACTCATTCCTGAGTTAGGCTCTAGCAATTCATGGGCAGAGAGAGTCTGATGACACTCAGCAGGTATTTAAACATTATAGGTGAAACAGTGCCTCAAACTGCTCAACATTGCCTCGTGGCTTGGCACTCTCCTCTGCCTGATGGTGGCAAACTCCACAGGCCTCATCTTGCTCTAGCCTTGCTCTCCTCCCTACTCCTGCTTTGTTTCAACTCTGCTGTTGACTCCTCTTCCATCTCTGATCTTGTCTTTGACCACTAAGCTTGACAGCTATCACTCCAACCATTGAGACCAACTGCCACTGCGCTTACCACAAGACCTGAACATCTTCACCTTAGTTTCTGATGACAAGACTTCACACACAATTTTTTTAAATTGCTGTTGAATGAAGTGCACATTCTACTTGCTTGACTTTCACAAGTTTCTCCCCTGTTTAAGTGGACCACATTCCTTTTTATCAAGTCAGGACTCAGGTATTCTCCAGATTGCGATAAACTGTGTGGTCTGAGTAATGTAGATGGATAGCATCACTCTTGTCTTCACTAAAAATATATTCATTGTAAATAAGTAGAGAACAGAATCCTTGATTTGGCTGAGCTTCCATTTTGACCCATTTACAATCCGTTTCTCTAGGCATTGGAAATGCATCTAAAGATATATTCTGCTCTCATTAGGAAATTTCAGAAGGTTCACTAATAAACATAGTATAAATCTAGCCATTACTTCACCATCACAAAAGAGAAGCGACTGTTGAAGCTCCTACTCGTTAAGTATAAAAGAAAGTGCTATGTACGTTAGAGTTGGCTAGCCATAATGAGGACCATTTCTTGTTGAGGGCATTAAGGAAAGAGGATCTCGGCTTTCAGAGAACTGCAGGTTACCTGAAAGCCATGGTCAGGTTTCCATTTGCATATGTTGCTGGCTTGGTCTTTAGATTTCTGCTTGAATTCCCTTTCCCCAATTATTTACATCTTTAAAACATCTGTCTGAACATTTCTCTCTCTCCCTTGTGTTATTTCTCCATTGTGTTTTTATATTTCACTTATCATGATGCGTGAAACACATTAATATCACAATGTGTTTCTTGGAAACTGCTTTGTATAACAAAGACATACTCATATGAAAACACTAGTCACCAAATGTGGGCAAGCCTAAGGCAATAGCACAGCAGAAAGGCATGCATCCCACTAATGCGGGGCTGGATTGAGATGCTGCAAAGCTCAAGGATGTTCTGATGTGGGGTTTTGCTTTGGGCTCTTCCAATATAACAAGAATAATTAAAATTTCACAATACTGTCTTTCATCCAGAGATCCAAACACGCAGCACAAATATGTATTAACCCTTTCAGATGTCAGTGTATATTCATTTACAATTGAGTAAATGGAGGCCTAGTGATTAAATTACTTGTCCAGTTTCCAGAGAGTGTCAGTGGCAGGGTCAAAATAGTACACCAATCCTGACTAGACTTTCTGTATTCTAATACTTTTATCACAATCCTTTTGGAAATGATATGGTTGTAGGCACTGAGGCAGCATGATAATGGGTGCCATATAGGAACTAAATGGAGATACCATTGAGTTGCTGCTTTGCTTTAAAAAGGTTAAAAAGATATATTCTTCAGCACGTCCATGGGTCACTTCCTTGTTTCTGCCTTAAATATGGATTATGTGGCTATGCTCTGTGCAGAATGAAAGTGGTATTTATATGGACTAGGGACCATACATTCTGTAGTCTCTCTTAAGACTTAGCTACAGAAATCTCATTAAATTGATCTGATTAAGGGCCATCAGCTATCTTAGATTAAAGCTATAAAGAGCTTTCTCAGAGTATCTGCTCTTTTTGGATACTCCCTTAGCTTTTGAAAGTGAGTTGTGTTTATGTACGAAAAGCAGCAGTCTATCTTTTCATGGATATTATTACCGATGTTCTTCTCTCCCCTTCCCCTGTTCTTGTTAGACAGCATAATCCATGTGAGAAACAGAAGGTCTAAATGACCTTCTGTCATGCTGGTCTAAATGAGGCATTAATAAATGACTTGATGTAAAACAAGCAAGAAAAGAGAATCAGGCCCTGAGCCTTCAAGGTTAATCTGATTAATAGCCGAGGAAGAGCAGCTATCCTTGTGTAAAGTGAAACTTCTCATTGGCAAATTGGAACTTTTAAGCATATTAGGAACCCCTTTTGCTAACATTTGCTTTTAGCTCTTGTTCTACCAACACAGTTGACACACAATCCTTTGACGAGAGTCTAGCACATTCTGCCAGTTTTTAAATTGTTTTTGGAGCCATTGAACATAGGGATGTTAAATTTTGAGTAACTGACTAATCGAATAGTCGATGCAATTTGCATCAACTATTCGATTAGTCAATAGGGCACCTCTGTCCTACGGCTGTTGCTACACATCAAAAGTGAAAGTGCTGTGGGGAGCATGGGGCCAGCAGGGAGTTCCCAGCTGATCGTGGGCTCCACTCAGCGCTGTCGCTTTGAAGTACCCCCTCATCTTTACCACCCTTGCTGCTTCTTTCTGATACAGACAGCAAGGGGAGGGGGAAGAAGCGACTAGTCAACTGGACTATCTGATAAACACTTGCTTATTGGATAGTCGATTAGTCGTTCACATCCCTAATTGAACATCAGAGCTTATTGCAGGACTGGGACTTGTCCCTCTCAAACTGGTATTTAATAGTTTATTGCCCTAACTACTATAATTTCTATAGTGGTATAAGATGGTCATCACCAAGCAGTTATGCACAGGGTTGTTTGGGGAGAGGATGCTCGTGCATATGTGAATCTTCTCAACATGAAGCATGTATTGAATAATCTTATCCATACAGTGTCAGGCAGGAATTCTTAGTGGAGAACTCTAATGTTTGTCCTGCTTCTCTCCTTAGTCCAAATATGATCTACTAATCTCCTTGCTTAGCTTTTTTGTTTGTTTGGGTGTGGTGTGTGTGGGGGGGGGGGGGGTTTGATTTGTTTGTTTGTTTGTCTGGGGTGGTTTTTTGTGGTTTTTTTGCACCATGCTCTTATATAGGAAACTAGCCAATTAGCCCATCATAAAAGGGGATTTTCAGGTCTCTCCTCCATGTTGTCTTCTCTCCTGAGCCTCCAATCTCTCTCTCTCTCCCTCCTCCTCCTGCCTCCCTTTCTCTCAGCTCTCCTCCCCCTCCTGCCTCTCACTTGGGGGACAGCGGAGCCCAAATGGCCTGTGCTGCATGAGGAACATGGAGCCCAAACGGTCGCTTGCGCCACTTGCTCCCACACGGCGGCCTGGCTGAGCGGCGCAGAAGTCAGCAGAGCTCCACGGCGGAAGGCGAAGGGGGGCAGGGCGGTGATGTTGATGGCTAGGGGGCGGGGCCTGGAGCCGCTGTCATGCCGCATGTCACTGCCCTGCCCCCCTTTGCCATGGCACTCAACTGACTTCTGCGTCGCTCAGCCGAGCCGTTGTAGGGGAGCAAGCGGCCGTTTGGGCCCCGCACTCCCTGTGCAGCACAGGCCGCCAAGAGGGAACAGCCAGCATTTCAGGCAACAGCACCACCCAGAGGGAACAGCCAGCATTTCAGGCAACAGCGCTGCCCAGAGGGAACAACCAGCATTTCAGGCAACAGCGCCACCCAGAAGGATTAGTCAACATTTCTGCGTTACAGACTCAGAGACACTGGGCTACTATATATATGATGCTGTCCTTGGAAGATGAATGTAAGAAATAAGTATAGAAACGAGCTATATGGAAAGAGTAAATAGTTTATGTGAATGTAAACTGAAGGTAATAATTATCTGCTTGACTATAGCTGAATTTGCCAGACATATGCAGGCAGAAGGTACTGATTGTGCTGCTGAATTTATTGGGTAGAATCTAACATTTTATTGACTCCAGCAAAACGTTAGCAGGCAGCTGCACACTGATTGCAGTGGAGGCCCGGTGGCAAATTAGTGTTTAGATTTAAAAACTACTAAGAAAATTATTTGCATGCTATTGCTTAGAAAGGTACATGTAGTTTTCTGTAGGAAACTGGCCAGTTCTTAATAATGTAGTATTTGGACTGTTAAGTTCCTCTGCCAGAAAGTTCATGCCTAGCAAGCTTGGCACTGTATAAATAATAATCATATTATTAATTAGTGGCTGCATAGTTGAGTAATCTGAGCAGGAAACTAGAAGTCAAAAATGCCTCATTTCCTCTGTTACTGACACATTATACTACTTGTCCTCCGGCTGATTGCTGAACCTCATCATACCTACATGATAACTCTGTAAATTGGCTATAATGCCTGCCGACTTCATTGGCATGCATGTTTTAATTATTAATTAACCAGTTTTGGCAAAACATTTTGAAGATATGAGGATGAAAATATAAAAATGTGAAGTATCGACAATGTAATAGGAAATAGGGATGTAAAATCTTGTTTAATTGTCTAACTGGATAAACATATTGTTTAACCAATTAACTCATTAAAGGAGGGAGAACGGGGAGGAAGGTGCTCCAGCTCCGCTGCAACTCTGCTGGGCTGAAACGCCTCTCTCCCTCTACCCCTCCCACTGCAGGCAAGGCACCCCTCAGGCAGGTTCTGTTCTGATGTCCTGGCCAGAGCAGCCCCTGCCTTGCTCTGCATGGGCCCCCATACAGGTCTGGAGCAGCCTCCTGACCACGGCAGATGGGGAGCTGTTCCAGCCCTACTAGTTAACCTTAATCAGTAAGCCTCCCATCCCTAAAAGGAAATAATACCAAAGCCATGCCATTCATGATCAAGCCTGATAGGCAGTGCATTTGTATAATTGTAACATACCTTGGGTTATGTAAAAAGCCAGTGGGTGAAAGACTTTAATTACCTCAGAGTGCAGTGCTAAGCTCTATTTCTGTGTCTGATAGCTGTTAAAAGAAACTTGTGGGAAAGTCTGTCAAATGCAGTAGGGCTGAGTTACTGGCCCGTTTATCAAGTCAGTTAATTAGCTTTGAATAGACAGAATAACCCCTGGGCCTCAGATGTTCACATTAAACCCTACAGCCATACCTAATCTAAAGACAACTGGTGAAGTAGATTTTTGCATTGCCTCCCTTCTAAAACTCTCTTGGACTCCCTGTATCTCAGTACTACAATGCCATTGCAATGACCATGCCATTAAAACTATAAATATGAAGACAGAGGGTCCTTTGAACTCATTAAATAGGTCTTTATTTTGTCCTGAAAAATTGCTCTTCAACTAAGCTTTTTTGCTTTTGCCAAATTGGAAATGTTCCAGTTTGTGAGAAGAATCTCCTTAATTTTCATACAGTTTTCACTGCTTTAAGGAAATTCTAGCAATTTCAGCAGAAACTGTTTTAGCCTTCTGTTTTCCAGGTTCTCTTCTGTTACTGGAAGGTGGAGCATTTTATAAAAGTCCAGAACTTCCATGCAGTGTCTGAAAAACACCTGAATGCACACCTTTCTCTGGGAACCGGTCCAGTTATTCTGGTTCCAGTTATTATTACATAGCCCCATTATTGGCTTTCATTCTGTGTTACATATACATGGTGCCACTCAGACTTGTAAAACACAGCTGAAGAAAATGGCATGGAGTTTTCAACAGCTAAGTCACATGACCAAACTCCCTTGGAATTGCCTAATAATCAGAGCTGATTTGGTGGATCGTCGTAAGAATGTGAATGTACCCCCAAAATACTGAGTCATTTTGAAGCTTCCACTTCATATAAGCTTTTTTGACTATACCGTCCCTCCTTCCCAATCATTCTGCTCCTTTTCACTTGTGTGAAGTGGTGGGTTGCCATTCTTTTCTTTCATCATTGGAAAAATAAGTCTCCTCGATGTCTGACTCTAATACTTCTTTCAGCCTTTCCTGTGATCTGTCTCCTGAATGAGACCATCTCTTACCTTTTATGTTTCTATAGAATCGCTCTGACAGTTTCTAGTGATCAATGTGTGTTTGTCACATGGCATATCCTAATTCCAGATATATCTGTGGCTGTTCTGGTTCCAATACTTGTGAAAGTGAATCACAGCGAGTAAGCAGAAAGTTTGTTTGCAGAACTTTTATCTGGTGTAGATGGGAGAGTCATATGTGAGATAGGCACACTCATTTCAAATCAGGAGCAAATTCCCAAAACAGAATTGCATAAAACATTTAACACCTGGGAATCTAATGATTTTAGCCATGGAAAAGGAGGGAAAAGGTTGCTTCAACAAGATGTGCAAGGGTAGAAATCTATATTTATGCTCTCTAACTGTGGGATGGGAAATGTTCTTCAAAAGATCTATATGGGCTCTGTAGGTTGCAGGAAAGTTAAAAAATATAGATATATTGACAGTAAGAGACTACTATTTAGAACAGTGTTTTTGTTCATTTGTTTTGTTTTTTGTAAGAGTTGTATCTTCAGTTTTGGGGAAGTAAGCAGGCGATGCTCACAAGGAAAGTTTTACCTTCCCCTTGAGCATCTCCTACCCGCACCCCTCAACTTTAACTGGAATTTGTCTTCTTCTAAAGCTATATTTGACAGCTCTGAACTGTGAAAGTTATACAGTAAGTGTATATATTATTATGATTTTATAATTAGGTGGTCTCTACTGCCAGATGTAGGTTCTAGCTTCCCTACTTCTTATTCAGAGAATCCAAATAATGCCCATTCATTATAGGTAGAGACTCATGCTTACGTGGGTTTTCAGTTACATGTAGATACTCCATGTAAAATTCTGGCATTAATAGTGTTAAAATTGAGGAATCCAACAAACAAAGCTAAGTATAACTCTGCCCCCTTGTGTCTTTGAATTATGGCACTATAATTATAGTACAACTCTCTTGCCTTTGTTGGTGCTGGGTTCGATAAAATGGCAGGAGCCCCAGAGGCTTAAGGCCAAATACCCAGTGAAAATACAGAATGATGGCAAGACAACACATTTTGCTAAAGAAGGAGTGATTTATTAAGTAGAACAACTTCCTAATATTTACTTAACATTTACCTAATATAATGAACTACCTAATATTTACCACACAACAACTTTTAAACCCTTCCTAAGTTACAGCTAAGTCAAATATATACACACTTAAAAAAAACTGTTTCTTTAACACTGACAATAGCAAGGGTAGCAATATTTTTTCTAACCTGGCTCTTTTAAACAACTTAACAGTGGGGGTAAATTAAATACTTACAAACTCAGCAACAACAACACAGACACACAAGGAAATGGAGCATGCTCGAGATTCGTACACCCCTTTTAGACTTTTTAGATTCGGTGGGTGGGAGGCGGCCTTTGGGTGATCAGTCCTAAGCCAGACTCAGATTCTGTCTTCCATTATCCGGGAGTCCTCCCCAGTTAAGGGCGGAGAAGTTTTTATGTTCTTGCCTATTATCATATGTGGTGGTGTTTGTGCTCTGGGAATGGTCTGGGTGTGGTGTGAGGCCCATATATGGTGTTGAGTGCGTGACTCTGACAAGCTCCATTTTATTGGTAGATAAGCCTTGTTGCTATCCATGTGACATGGTGAGATTGCTGAGGCAGATCTCCGCTATACGGCCTGGCCAAGAGAACCCATACTTGACAGCCTTCAGTGGAGTTGCACAATAGGATGAATTTGGCCAATATCCTCTTTAATTATTTGTGTTAATTAAAAATTTATCTATAATAGAATATAATCTGGAATTTCTTATGTAGTCTTGCGGCAAGCCTACCAACCATAAGGCTTTTAAGACTTGACTTGATTTTTCAACCTTTGTGCTATTACAAACCAGGGTATGTTTGAACAAAGTCTGTTCTGCTGGTTTTGAGTTGCATATGCATAGAAACACTGAATGGAACTTATGCAACAAATGTGAGATTTGGGGCATATTTTTAACACTGCTCAAAAACAGCTGAATAGATTTTCTGAAACTTGCCCCCAAAAAAGCCTGTTGGTTAAGATGTAACTTGTTGCAATTTTATTTATGATCAGGTCCATTTTATAGCAGAAGTCTTATAAAACTTTTTGCAGTGTAAGAGATAAAATTAGTATTTCATGGAAATTATAAATTGACATATGGCTTTCAAGTAGGGATGTGAAAGGTTAACTGGTTGATGCTTAATGGATTTTTGTCCATGGCAGGTCAGATACCCTGCAGGCATCCTCCACCCGCTCTCCCTGCAATTGGTTAACTTGTTAAATAATATGGTTAACTGTTAACCAATTAAATGGGATTTTACATCCGTACTTCAAAGCTGCATTAACAAGACTGGCTGCCAGGCATTTTCTTCTTTGTGATATTAATTACATATTATGGTTGATGGTTTTCATCTTCTCCTTTTTAGTTAGTAGTGTCAGTTAAGTCTTTCATCTCATTTTGACATCCAAGCTTCTAGTTTTCTTATATATAGACTTGTAACATGTTTAGTAGTTGCTGTTTCAAAACTGTACACAATATTAAGGTTTTCTTCTTCCTTGGGTCTGTCTTATTTTTATATTTTAGTTTTGGTTGAAGAGATTTCTCCCTTCCTTAGTCTCTTTCTCATTCAGGATACATGAAATCATTATATAGTTACTATAGTGACAGCCACAGTTAAATTTGAAAAACAGCTTTCATCAGAACACCAATCCCCCCTTTTAAGTTCTTTACATCTTTCTCATATGGAATTTTTTTATGTACTTTTTTGAATACTATCATGTAGCTTATGTCTACACTGCAACTAAACACCTGCAACTGGCCTCAGGCTACAAAGCTGTAAAATTGCTGGGTAGAGGCTAGGGCTAATGCCCAAGCTCTGAGTCCCTGGAATGGGGACTGGGAGAGTCCAGAGCTCAGGCTCCAACCCAGACTGAATGTCTACACTGCTGTTTTACAGACCAACAGCCCAGCTCCCGTGAGATGGGCCAGGCACAGGTGTTTACTTGTAGTGGCATAGACTTTCCCTAGTGACTTACAATGAGAAACTCTCAACCTAAAAGTAAACTAGCTGCTAACAAAGGAAACCTGCTAGTTGTTGGGGGGGAGGGGTCCCGTTGAAAGTGAATTTCAGGGGAAGAGGAAGAATTTGTTGACATTCACGTTGTCTCCATGGTGTATGAGTACAATGATATATGGCATTGACTAGATCAGAGTTTCTCAACCAGTGGTACGAGAAGCCCTAGGGGTACTCAAGAGAAGTCTGGGGGGTACGTCAACACAGCTAAAATTTGGAGAAAACTGAATTTTGTTTTAAGTTTTACAGCTTTGTTATTTTTGTACTTCTTACACCCAAAAATTTCATCACCCGCCCAGCTATGATTAAGTTGTTTAAATAAATGTGTTGCAATGGTAGAAAAAAGATTTGTGTATCTGAAAACTGTAGGTACTGGGAGTACTTATAATTGTTTTTGTTTAAAGGGGTACTTTATAAAAAAGGTTGAGAAACACTGGACTAGATCATTGGCTGCACGTCCTTCACAGTGCCATGGGAGTAGAGTGCTGTTGTGACAGTCATGTGAAAGTGGCAATGAAATGCAGTTTACTAGAAAACTCCAGGTTTAAGCTTCTTGAAGTCACAGGGCCAAGTATTCTGTTGATTAAAGAAGGGCTTTTCTTTTGTGCAGGCTGAGCATTCTGATCTGTTGTTACTTCTAACAAATCTCTTGTGATTGTACATTACTTTTGCTTTGGGAGCTTTTGCGAGTGAATAAACTGAACCACTGATCCTGAGTTATGGAAATAGCCTATTTATTTTAAGGACTGTTTACAAGGGAGGCCAGTGCTTCAGGAGCAGTGTGACTGTATTCTCTTTATTGTCTATTGTGTGTATTTTACCATATAGAGGTAACCCACCCTATTTGTTTAAAAGAGACATTGCAACCTCTGCAGACAAATGTACAGTCTCACAGGGAAACTGGAACAGTCTTTTTAACTAGCTAGTGGGGGGAAAAAGATGATAAATAGGCAGCACAGAGCTCTTCCAGACAGGTGGATTCTGTAAATAAACAGTTTGGCTCTCAGAGTTGTTACAGTTTCTGATGGATCTGTACTAATTTTGGCAGTTGAAATTCCCATTTTAAAACTGTCTATGACAGTGTGTTTGCTGTAATAACCTTAGCAATGATTTGCACTTCCGTAGTGCCTTTCATCTAAGGATCTCTAAGTTTCCGGAGCCCATTTTAGTTGAGCCTCACAACTGCCAGGTAAGATTAGTGTTCTCCTCATTGTGCAGAAGGGAAATCTGAGGGACAGCTAGGTGAAGCGAC
The DNA here is from genome assembly GCF_052426305.1 of Pelodiscus sinensis. Classification (NCBI taxonomy): domain Eukaryota; kingdom Metazoa; phylum Chordata; order Testudines; family Trionychidae; genus Pelodiscus; species Pelodiscus sinensis. Next base: position 30,097,758 of record NC_143056.1, read on the forward strand.
TTGGCCAGTCACCCAGGAAAGCAGTAGTGGTACAGGCTAAACCTCTCTAGTCCGGCACCTTTGGGACCTGACCAGTGTCGAACCAGAGAATTTGCCATACTACGGAAGGTCAATATTGTCTAGTAGGATTACCAACACTTTTGGTGCTTACTGTGCTCTTAGAAGACTTTAAGGGGTAAATTAGAACTAGATAACAGCACAGAATGCCATGAGCCAGGACTGGTGGCTGTAAACAAACTTCATGCGACTGTGGAAAACTTGTCCACACTTATGGTAAGTGGACATCCGGCTAACTAAAATCATGCTGGACCATGGACGGTGCCAGACCAGAAAAGTGTCAGACTAGAGAAGTTCAACCTGTACTGGGACTAGAACATGAGTCTCTTGGTTCTCTCTCCTGTTCTTTAATCCCTCAAGAGCGAAGACTAAAGAAGGGCTGTGGGTCTGGAGGCTGAAGTCCTGAGCTTTTGGGGTCTAGGTGTTCCAATTAGGGATATTAAATATCTGTTAACTGAACAGTTGATTAACTGAATAGTTGAATCCTATCTATTACTGGACTATTCTATAGTCCCCACGGGCAGGGCTGGTAGCCAGTGCACTCTGGCCCCGATCCTGAGGAGCCCCCTGCTCCCTTCACAAACTAGCTCCCTTCACAGACCAGCTTCCTGTTGCCCTGTGCTGCTGCCTCTGATAGAGAGGCAGCAGCTCAGGATGGCAGCAGCCTCTGTCCAGGGTGGTGCTGAGTTCTTGGACCTGTCACGAGCCAGATTGCCTGCCCACTTGGCTCCTAATACACTTTAAATGCAGAGTCGCAGCTGGGGTAGGTCCTGGACCCAGTGAGAGCCAGGGCTGAGTTGGGCTGCTGGCCAACCATGCTAAAAATCTTACTGGCAAGGAGGGAGGGATGCGTATAGTGCCTAGTTTTTGCTTATTGGTTAATCGACTACACTATTACATCCCTAGTTCCAACGTGTTATTTCCAGTTACAGGCTTTGTAGTATTTGTGGCTTTAGAATGAGAACAAATCCTTTTTTTTGTCTTGGTTTGGGATAAAGCAAGACTTTTGGTTGTACCTTGTGTGGTCCAGAGGGAAACTTTCAGTGTTTTTGCCCTTTATTAGGAAGCTGTTCTTCTCTTTTAAAAGCTACTTCACTTAAAAGCTTCAGAAGGCTACAGACGTGGGCCTAGGGATGTTAATTCTTATCCTAGCTTGACTTTTCTAGATGTGAATGATGGGAGGGACTGTTGTTGCTTCCAGAAACTGTTGATTCACACAAAGGTTGTGCGAACTTTAGTTTGGAATTCTGTACTTGTTCTTCTCTAGAAAAGTGTGTATTTGTATTATCAGCATACTATGTTTGCAGTAGTTGGATTCTGCTAATTTTTTTGAGGCTTTGATACTTGGTTCATAAATCTGATTGGATCATAGAAGTTGCAGAAGGAAACACAAGCGATTCATTTATTACCTTCTCTCTGCCAACTTAGTGCTATGCAATATATATAATCTCACACTGTGTTCAGTCTCCAATGATGGAGATTCTGCAACCTCCCTAGGCAATTTATTCTAGTGCTTAACCACCTTGTCAGGAAGTTTTTCTAATGTCCAACCTAAATCTTCCCTGCTGCAATTTGAGCCCACCGCTTATTGTCCTATCATCAGAAGTTAATGAGAACAATTTTTTTCCCCTCCTTTAACAACCTTTTATGTACTTGAAAGCTGTTATTTCCTGTCTTGGTAGTCTCTTTACCAGACTAAACAAATGCATTTTTTTCATTCTTCTCTCATACATTATCCTTTTTAGACCTTCAATCATTTTTTGCTCTTCTCTTGACTCTTTCCAATTTGTCAACATCTTTTCTGAAATATGGCACTCAGAACTGGACACAGTACTCCAGCTGAGGCCTAGTCCAGCATGGAGTAGAGAGGAAGAATGACTGCCTGCAGCATTTCAAAGCAGCAGCACCGCATGGAGCTACACTTCAGAGGCGGACACGCCCTTATTGACTAATCGAATAGTTGATGCAAATTGCATTGACTATTTGATTAGCCAATTAATCGAAATTTTACATCCCTAATCTAAATCAGTGGTGAATATATGGAAAGTACCAGGCCCACAATGGATCCCTGCAGGAAACCACTTATCATGCTCTTCTGATATGACTGTGGACCATTTATAACTCCACTCTGGGAATGGTTTTTCAACCAGTTAGGTTACTTACAGTAGCTCCATCTAAGCTGTGTTTCCATAAGTGTATCAGAAGGTCATGCCAGACAGTATCAAAAGCCTTACTAAAGTGTAACTATACCACATATACTGCTCCACCCCATTCACAAAGCTTGTTACCCTGTCAAAAAAAAACTATTAGTTTGATTTGACGTGATTTATTCTTGACGAATCCATGCTGACTGTTACTTATCACCTTATTATCTTCAAGATGTTTGCAAACTGATTAATTATTTTCTCCCTTATCTTTCCAGGTATAGAAGTTAAGATGACTGGTCAGTAATTCCTTGTGTTGTCTTTGTTTCCCTTGTTATAGATTAGCAACATATTAGTCCTTTCCCAATCTTCTGGAATCTCTCCCGTCTTCAATGACTTTTCAGTAATAGTAGCTAATGGTTCAGATAACTCTTCAGTCAGCTCCTTGAGTATACTAAGATGCATTTAATCAGACCTAGGTGATTTGAATACATCTAATTCACCTAAGTAATTTTTAATTTGTTCTTTCCATATTTTAGTCTCAGCTCATACCTCAGGCTCATGAGCATCCATATGTTAGACATCCAGTTACCACCAGCTTTCTTGATGAAAATCGAAATAAGTCATTACACACCTCTGCCACCTCCACATTTTCTTTATTGACCCTCCCCATTCAGTCATTCTCCTACCTTGTCATTGATCTTCCTCTAGTTTCTAATGTATTTGTAGAATGTTTTCTTATTATCCTTTATGTCTCTAGCTAGTTTGATTTAGTTTTTTGCCTTGCCCTTTCTAATTTTGTCCCCACATACTTATGTTGTTTGTTTATATTCATCCTTTCGATTTGACCTAGTTTTAGATGTACAGGTGAGCCTACAAGATTTGATCCACTTTAGTATTTTTTTTCTTGCTTTATTTTTCTTTGTTTTAAGTTAACACCTTGGGGGCCTCAGATCAAATGACATCCTGGTTTTGTTTCCAAATTCAGGTCTCTGACATAGGTGGCCATTTTACTAAAAACAAACAAAAGATGTAATACCCAGTTCAGAGTGAGTAAAAATAGGGCTCAAGAACTTAGTGAGTCTCTTACATCACGGCATTCCTTGGATATTTTAGAGAGATCTCTCCATTGATTTTCTTGTTTTAGTAAAGGCTGGGGAAAGATATGGTTAACAATTCAGTTTACCCAGGATTTAATTTATTACCTTTTCTTTAGTCATTATTATAAATAAATTAGCCTTCGTTTCGTTTGTTTCATTCATTCATTTATTTATTTATTTTTGCTTAATAAGTCTTGGAGTCCTTTTTCTTTTTTTTTTTGGTCTCAACAACTTTGGTCCCCTCCTTCCCTCCCCCAACAGAATTTATTCACGGTGTTTTTTTGGAGGGGGGAGGGGAAATTCAGTATTTTTGTTTTAACCAGCTGGTTGAACCCTACCCGTGGCCACAGTGGGCTGGAGCAGCCCCCACCCACAGCAAGTCACCTCACTCCCCTGCATGGCAGTCAACTGGTTAAACAAAACATTTAATTGGTTAACTATTTTAGGACAGTCTTTACATCCTTATTTCATGCTCAGGCTGTAGCCAGAGCTCTTGAGACCCTGCCACTTGTTCACCAGCAGAGGCCAAAGATTATACTGTCCTTCAAAACCATCAGCATTTCTGTTGGATGACCAATGCTCATTGTTATGGTCTGATCGCAGCAAGTTGATATTTTTCCTTAGAATATTTTTGATGCAAAATGCCTTTTTTCTATAAACGTTTTCATTTCTTTTAAACATTTTCAGGGTGTGGATGAAAACAGAAAATGGAAAATGGTTTGGTTTTTGAAAACCAAAGGGGATGGGAAGAGAGGGAAATGGAAAATGTTGATGATCAAATTTTTTTGTAAATGTGCAGCAAATACTTATTATTTCCTGACCAGCCATAGTTCTGATAATTGAATCTTTGTGTGATGAATGAAGAAGCCCTCTTTGACTTTAAAATCCCGTGCTGAGTACACAGGCCTGGCATTCAGAAAAATCATTTGTACATTAAGGAGATTTTGTATTGGCCTTTGACAGAGGGTGAACATAAAATCCTCCCCAGGCCTGCGATTAAAAAAATAAATTAAAAAAATTGGCAATCACACTTTAAAGTGAAGTTCTAGTCTGAAAAGTGACCGTGTAAAAGTGGTACCATCTCTTGTTATCTTTGGGCGCTGAGTTATATCTACTCACTTTGCTGACAAAAGTAAATATAGCTGCTCTTTGCTTCTATTAGACATGCAGAGCTATCACCGCTCTAGAAATGAGGTAGATGTATATGTTGGGAGGGGAAGGTGGCATCTTCTATTAGCAGATTTCAAAGCACTTTAAAAACATAACTACTAAGTCCTCTGTAGACCTCTGTGATTGATGCAAATAATTATTAGCCCCTTGTTTATAGATAGGAGCAATAAAGGCCCTAATGTCAGAGTGAGTTTGTGGGTATCAGGAATAAAACACAGGTCTCCTGACTCCAACCTCTAGACCAGAGCTACTCAACTTTCGAAACTCTGGGGGCCACGATGCCCACAGCACATGCTGAGGGCTGCAACTTTAATGTGGTTGCGTAAACATACATTCACACAAATATATGCAAATAGCTTTTCACACTGACAGGCATGAATACAAAGATTAAGATAAGACAGTACAACACGCAGGCCCCATTTAAGTCCTTTCTTCTGCTATTAAAATGCAATATTTACCCGATTTCCACTCATATGACAGCACTTTTAATGAGCAATGACAGTTCAGGAACTTAACCACTAAAACGCATATCAACAGAAGACCATTATATTGACTACTTTTTTTGTTTTGGCATCACAGTTTTAACAAATCAAACAAAAACTGCCTATACAATATTTACTGAAATATAAGTACAAGCAATGTGAAGTTAAAGGTACTGAGGGGAGAAGTGGCATGGCTAGAAAATGAACCCAGGAATCCTACTTCCCAGAATCTCTTCCTTTCCCCTGCCTGTCCCACCATGCACCAGCTCCCGCAATCCTAACAGAGCAGAGACTGGAACTCCCCAGTCTAACCAGTAGACCCACTGTCCACCTACAGGAAAGGAAAGAAGTCAAAAGTTTTAACGCCCAGTTCCCTGCTCTAACCCAATGCACCCACCCCTCCCCCAGAGCCAGGCATGCCAGGCACCAAGCCAATGCCCTCCCCTTCCCCTGGAGCCAGGTATCTCCACAGCCCCTGCTGTAACCCAATGCCACCCCCCTCCCTCAGAGCCAGGCATCCTCAGTCCCCCCCCCCCCCCCCCCCCCCCCCCCCCAGTGCCCTTTCCCTCCTGCAGAGCTGGGGACATAAATCTAGCAGGCTGGAAGGTAGCGCCCTGGATCTCTTCGGAGCCCTGCGCTTTTCCCTCCAGGCGCTGGGGCCCATGCGCAGTGCTGGCTGTGAATGGTCCGGGCGCAGGGCTCCGAACATTCCATTGGAGGCATGTGCCGCTGCCCCCTCCCCAATCCCCTTTGCAGGGCAAAAAATCCCAGACGTGTTTTGCCTTTTAAAAAGCCGGTCCGGATGGTGATTTAACTTGTGAAAACAAGGACATGTCCGGGAAAAACTGGACATATGGTAACCCTACCCATGCCCCAGCGCAGACCTTTCTCACCCCGGTCTTGCTGCCCGGCTCCGCCACCACCTTGCCACGTCTCTCGCTGTCCAGCTCTGCCACTGCCTTGCCACGTGCCTCGCTGCCTGACTCCCTGCTGTCCCTCTTGTTGCTCCCAGCAGCTCCTGCGCTCACGCCAATGTGGCCTGGCTCAGTGTGGTGCTGCGCGGTTCTGCTCATGGGGAGGCACTGCCACTGTGGCCAATGCAGCAGGCTTGCTCTGCTGCTGCCTCTTGCCACTCCCCCACCGGCCAGCAATTCCTGTGCACGCAACGACATGGCCTGGCTCAGTGCAGCGCCGCTCGGCTTGCGGGTAGGTGCTGCCGCTGTGGCCGATGCGGCAGGTGTGCTCTGCTGCCATCTTGTTGCCTCCCCACCCTCCACCGACTGGAAGCTCCTGCACACGCATCCTGGCTCAATGCAGCGCTGTGCAGCTCAACTCACAGGGAGGCACTACCACTGGAGCCCAAAGTGATGTGGCAGGCAGGAAGCAGGCTCAAAGCGCCATGGGCTGCATACAAACGGGCTGTGGGCCATAGAGTAGCCTTCCTCTGTCCACGTACAGGAAAGGAAAGAAGTCAAAAGTTTTAACAGCCAGTTCCCTGCTCTAACCCAGTGCACCCACCCCTCCCCCATTCTTCTTATGACCATTGTGGTGGTGGTGGTTTCCTGTGGCAATCAGAAATCATTTTTTATCTGAGAAAGTAACAGCATCCAATAATGCCCAGTGCTGGACTGCATTGGCACGATGGGTTAAATCCACTTTGAGGTGCTTTTCTATATAAAGTTTGGCTTGTATGACATAACTGGGTGTCAGCCGACGGTCAGGGCAGTGAGTCCCTTATGACCGGCTGAAGTTCTTTTTAAATTGTGCTTGGTTCTGTTACAGCAACTGAAGGAGTCAGGTTAAAGCTTAAACAGTTACTATTTTATTGTTACAGGGTAAACTTAGTTGTTAAATGCTACTACTGTGTTACAGATAACACAGACACTACAAAGGACAGGACAGAAATTACACTAATAAGTCACTTACAGGTACCATGAAACCCTTTGGTTCTCTGAGCTCTTATTAAATGCATGCAAAATAGACACATAGCAGGTATATATTCTCACCCCTGCGTTCCAGACTTGGCATGGCCAGCGTCTTTCTCTCAATCCCTCGGGAAGAAGTAGGGCGAGGTTGAGCGTCCCACAGACCTCGGGAGACAATCAATACCTGCCAGCAGGTATAGATGATTGGAGCTCAAATAGGGTGGGCTGCTGAACCTCTTTTATACCCTTTGGGTCATGTAGGCTTCTTCCTGGGCTCAAGTGGCCATTAAGGAAAAATGGCTTTGAATGCCAAGTTTCCCACGAAGGGTGCAAAGCATAATTTACACCTGGGAAAATGCAGACAATGGGCACCTCTAGTATGTGATGGGCGAAGATTCCTCTCTGGGACAGTGCAGGCGTGTCAATTACTGGTACTAGCCATCAGGGCGACGGGAGGCCCCGGGTCATCAGCTAGCCCATTTACTGTCTGGTTTCTGTTTATGGTAGAGTCAGGGACAGGCAGCAAACCTGTGTTCCCAGGGCATCAAAGGCTGACTGCCTTTCTCTTGCTCTCGGGGGGGGGGGGGGGGGTAAAACAAGATGGGGCTCGTGGAAAAACAAGATGGGGTTTTGTGTCTGGCTACACTGGGTCTTTCAGTTTTCATGCTGATGAGAACCAGGGGTGAGATCAGCCATCATACGTTAAATTTGCATACTGTCTTGCTAGAGTTCTGATGCTGAGCAGCTGTGACGAGCCTGCTTTTCCTCTGATAACAGCTTTGGTGGAGAACTCAGGATGCTTTCATCAGAAAGCTGTGGAGCATGTGTGCATCCCCAGAAAGGACAGTAATTGGTGACTAGCAGCTGATTTTTTTTTTTTTAATAAACACAGAACAACCACTTTTAAAATCTGCAGTGTAAGCTGTTAATTCTGAGACGTAACTTTCTGTGCTTCAGGCTGGACTTGGGTCTTAATCTGGGGATGGGAAAGAGCTGCTTTTCCACTGAGTTATAGGTCTGCCCCAGAGGAATCCGCAGGCAAGAATCCTGCCCTTGATGGTCGTGTGTGGAGGATTGGGGGCTTACTGTCATTCAAGTCAGCAACTCAGGACCACTCTGAAGTATCAAGGGGCACAAAGGCGTTTTATTTCCTCTTTCATTCTGTCTTGATCTACCTGATTCTTTTAAGCACTGAAGTAAAAGAAATTATAAGGATTTCTCTCTTGCCGCCTCTCCGTATGTGTGATGTAACAGGCAGGAACATTGCAGCAAACCAATAAAGAGATACATGGAAGTGAGATGGAATCCTATGTCCTTTTTAATATATTCACTGAAAGCAAGAGTTATTTGTGAGCTTCAAGAATATGGGTGGGAACATAAGGCAAGGCCAAAGTTGTTCCCATGTACCCATAAATGAAATCTCATTCCTCAAATTATCCAAGTTAAGGAACTTTGTTCTGGCAGAAGCTTGTAAATATTACAGTACCTGTCACTTTTGGATGCTGTTTTCTGTTTTCATAGCAATGAGCTTGAAAGCTTTGAAGTGTGGGAAGTTTTGTTTTGACTTTTAAAATTGACCTCAAAGCATCAATCTTTTTGTACCTGTCAGGATTACATGAAAATAAACCCTTAACTTTGGCCAGGGAAAACTTTTTTATGACAACAACATGGTTTAATGGTGAGAACTATAAACCAGGAACTCCTGAAGTATAATTCCGCTCCAGTGCCCACTTCCTTAGTAGGCTTTAATGCTTAATTTTTCCCATTTGTAAGTTGGTGGGAGGGAGCAGGAGGAATAATTTAGTCAATGTAAAATTTCCAGATGTAAAACTCCATGCAAGTACTAAGAATTATTATGCTAATCTTTTAGCCTATACATTCCTGAGTACAGACAATGCCCTTTTACTTTGTTTTTACAGTGGCACCCCAGCTGCTCTACCCGAGGCGTCCTGCAACAAAAGCCTGGTCTGCTGGGGGGGGGGGGAACGCACTAGCTGCGCCCCCTCCCCCCTCAGCAGACCAGGGAGACCCGAGCAAAGCCGCACAGGCGGAGGGACCCCGCTGCCCGTGCAGCTTTGCTGGACCCCCCCAGCAGACCAGGGAGACCGGGAGAAGCTTTTCTCGCCCTGGAGGACACGGGCGGTAATACGCCGCCCGTGAGCTCCGGGGCGAGAAAAGCCCCATTCGTAAGTGCGGATCCGACATAAGTCGGATCCGCGTAAGACTGGGACTGCCTGTACCCAAATACCCTTGTCCTGCCTCCTTTGTGCCCCTTTGCCGAGGCCCTAACCCTGCTCACTCAGTCCTCCCTTCCTCCCTCCCCCATTTCCCTCCCTTGCACCAGACAGGAGCCAGAGGGTTGGAGTGTGCAGGCTTTGGTCTTGGGATTTGGAGTGTGAGGGGGGCTCTGAGCTGAGCCTGGGGCAGGGAGTTGGGTGTAGGAGGGGGGTTCAGGGTACAGGCTCTGTAAGGGAGTTTGGGTCTGGGGGCAGGGCAGGGGCTTGGGGTAGTAGGAAGGGGTTCATGACTGGGGCATGGGTTTGGAGCTGGCTCCAGATGGATACTGCTTATGTCAGGTGGCTCCTGGGTGGTGGTGCAGTGGGGCTAAGGCAGGATCACCCTTGTCCTGCCTCTGCACCACTCTCAAAAGCAGCCAGCAAACTCCCTCCATCCCAAGCCCTGTTGTGCCTCCCCCGTTTTGTGGAGATAGAACACAGGGTGGAAGAGGGGGCACCCTGATGTCAGTGCCCTTCCTCTCCCTTCACTGCTCTGTACCGCAAGGAGGAGGCTCTTGGGGTGTATGTGGGGGGACAGCTCCAAGGCAAAGGGCAGGAGGTGCACAGAAGTGATGGGAGGGGCAGCTGAAGTGTTGTGCTTGATAGCTTCTTGGCCAAACCAGTCAAGATCACCTGTCAGAGGCTCCAAGATCTACCAGTAGATCCCGATCTACTGGTTGGTGACCACTGCCTTAAATTGACTCCTATCGCCCCACACAACCTTTAACTCAAAGGGTAGATCTTCACTGTACACTTAACCCAGGTTCTGACTTGCATGTTGTCCCTGGCTCCTGGCCCCACACACAGCCTTCGTACTGAACTGTGGTGGCCTGGATTCAGCAGGACAGTCACGAGATGCAGAGTTCAAGTCCCAGGCTGAATGACTCTGGGATGTCATTTATCCTGGATTCCCTGCAGCATTGCTCAGGGGCAGTTCCAGCCTCTTCCCAGTGGAAGAGATGAGTTGAGGTGGGTCTTTACCCCCTCTTACATAAGGCCTGGCCCTTGTTCCTCATCGCCCTTCCCCACCTGTTGCCAGCAAAAAAACCCGTTTTTGAAAGAACCCGTACTCCTCATTTTTTCAGGAGTATGGGTCCTTTCGAAAAAGGGGTTTTTTTTTCCCCCAAAGAACCACATCTAGACTGCAGTTTCACTTTCAAAATACCCTTTTTCGAAACAGCGATCAGACGCGAATATACAAATGAAGTGCGGGATATTTAAATCCGTGCTTCATTTGCACTTTCAGGCTCATTTATATCCCTCCTTCGACAGAGGGATGTAGTCTAGACATAGCTCCAGACTTGCAGGTAGTGGGAGGAGGAACAGGGGTAGGACCTTAAAGGGAATGGGGCAGGCCTGCCTTAAAACAATAGATTGTGAGCCAAGATTTGAGCTTTATTCTGTGCTGTGTCCTTGGGTGAGTAATATGCAGCTACATTTTTAAAAGCAATTAGTGGTTTTGCATAGCCAGCTGTTAACACTTTGTCTTTCGTTTCTGTTTCCTTCAAGAGGGTCTGTAAATTGGGGCCTTTATCAGTTCTAATGATCCCAGAGTCCTAAATCAATATTTGGCAATTGATCTTTAATGTGCTTTGCTTGGTGAAATGACTAGGATGGAAAACAGCTACTAATGGAGAGAACAACATGACCTGAATGAGGAGGAAAAAGCCCTAGATCTCCATTTGACTTTTTTGGGGGGGTCTTTTTTTGTCTTGCAGATGAGAGGATCTGTTCACCTCCCTTTATGGAGCTGACAAGCTCCTGTGGAGAAGACACCTTGCAGCTCATAGAGAAGAATGGACTAACATTCCCATTCAGTATGTAAACAGGCTTTTATCACTTTTAGTATATTCTGAACATTCCTGCTTCAAGGCCACTGGTACCAATGTAGAACTGCATGTTTCTTTGTCAGGGACACTAGAACTTTTCTGTAACTAGCGCCATTAAATTGAACAGTTGATATGTGGAATAATGTGTCTCCCCATGGGCTTGTGAAGATCTCCCTGTGGATGTTCTCTACTGCAAACACCTCACTGCAGTAAACAAAGCCCCATTTCTGGGAAATGCTCACAATTTTAACAGCGTCTTGAACCTGCTCATGAGGTTGTTCCCACCAGCTGGGTTTGTTGTTTTTCTCCAGAGACTCATTTTTCCTTTGTCTGAAAATCCAGATGAAAAGTATGCCCTTTAAATGCCTAGAAGGTTAAAATAATAAACTGTGTAAGGCAGGTTTGAGGAGCGGCAGTCTTAGGGAGCTGCAGTAAGCTAATTGTTCCACTGTAACAGACACCTATACTGTGACTTTTTTTTTCCCTTTTCTCATTTGATCCCCTGTCTGCTCAGCCTCAGTCTCCTGCAGTACTTTGTATGGTACTGAGATTAAATTGAATTGTTGTACTGCATGGCTGCCCTCTTTTTACCAAAATAAGATGCAGATCTCATGAAGTTATACCATGAATCAGCAACTTCTAGCCAACTGAATGATTTCGATCCTCCAGTTCATTCACATGCAAAGACTAGCTAACAGCAGTGTGGCTCTGCAGCACTGAGGTGGTCAGACTGCAAAGCAGCAGTTCCCAGCCACTCATACTGCAGTTTTGCCAACCCCAAGTTCAATAGCTCAGTCAGGACCCCCACACACACCCAAAGCATGAGAGATTACATATATTGAGGGGGCTCTTTTTTAGTCTTTTTTTTTTATGTTCACCTGCCTATCCCGTGTGTGTGTGTGTGTGTGTGTGTGTGTGTGATGATAATTAGTGCTGTTCAGACTCTCAAATGTATTGAATAAGGAGAGTCCTCTCTGTAAGAGCTCCTATCCCCTGCAGAACAATTAATTCTGCCCCACTTCTCAAATCAGTCCTGCATTACACATCATAGCCCTGCATTTACCTCTCATATCAATTCCACCCTTGTAGCCTCACCTCTGTTTCTCCTGGGTTCTTCATCCTACTCTTCCAGATTGAGGTATTGGGGGGCGGGGTGTAACTGCAGCTGGTTTCCCTCCACCCTCTTGCCAGGCCTGGTGTTGCAGGGATGGAGAGGGGGAGCAGCAAACTGACCCATTGTTCAGAGCTGGGCAGACTGGAGCAGCTCTGAACTGCTGAGCTCTTTCTGCTCCCTCATGTGAGAATGCTGTGGGCTGATAAAGGGAGGGAGATAAAGCTCTACCAGCTTTGTGCAACAGCTCTGGATGGCTGCTCTTCGGCAGAAGGCAAATGGGGAAAGCAGTCATTCAGAATGGGTTGGCCCAAGAAGACTGGAGCTCTTCACCTGATGACATCAGGTGATTCACGAAGAAATCACAGAAGTTGAAAACACTGGCACTGCTATTTCAGGCTTTTGTAACTGGTGCTTTGTGCTAGCTTCCCAACTAACTGATGAACTTGTGTGCTGAGCCCTAAGTGTTACTGCTGCCTGCCTTCCCTTGTGATCTGTGTGCTCTAATCCAGTGGTTTTCAAACTATGGATTGTGACCCAGTACTGGGTGGTGGAAGGCCAGGAATTGGTTCTCATTGCTGTAGGAGGATCAGGTGATCAGTGGGGGTGCTAAGGCAGGTTCCCTACCTGTCCTGACACCACAGACTGTGCTATGCCCCCAGAAGTAGGCAGCAGCAGGCCTTGCTCCTAGGTGGGGGGAAGGGGAGAGAGCATAGGGCTCCGCGCACTGCCCCATTTTAAGTACTAGCTCCACACTCTCATTGGCTAGGAACCTGTTGCTGGCTGCTTCTAAGGCACAGCATGGTCTGTGATGCCAGGAGAGTCAGGAAGCTGCTTAAGCTAAACCCCTCCTGCCACCATTCTGACACCCCCAAAGCCAGAGCCCCTCCTACATCCTAAAGCTCTCATCCTCAGCCCCACCCCAGAGCCCATAGTCAAATTATGTTGGATTGCAAGCATCAACAGTTTTCTTCAACCGGGTCATGAGAAAAAAACATTTGAAAATCACTGCTCTAATCCAGGGCATACTAACTCCAGTTCCAGAATAGCAGTTGAGACGTGTCTGGAGCAGTCCAGATCCACAGCAGTGAACAATACAATAGTGTTCAGGCAGAGACCGTGAGCTCTAGAAAATCTAGCTGGTCCCAGTGAGGCCTAAGTTTGGTGAAGTGCTGTATGGGTTGGGAACAGCTGTTATAGAGGACTTGTTATGTGGCTCGCTTCATTCACTCTCCTTTTTTCTTTTTTTTTTCCATTTACAGTCTGTAAAACTAGAGTGGCCCATGGAACCAACTCTCATGAGGTAAGTAGAAGAACTCTGGGGCTTCATCAGCTTAATCCCCTCCTAACTGCTGATGGGTTGGTTGGGAGCTCTGATGTGCAGTAATAGAATTATTTTTATCTCCCAAGCTACTTCACTACCACCCTTAAGTGACCTTACTTTCAGATACCTTTTGAAAGGCTACTGGGCTCGGTTTATGGCCCTCAAGCAGAAATTCCAAATCTAGCAGCAATGTGAGGCAACAGATCTTCCTTCTTCAATCTTCCTGTTAGTGGGAGATGAGGCCAATTGGGTCTTCTCCCCCTTATGTCTCAGCTCATTGTGTGGTACTCATAGTAAGAATTGGTTCTGAAATGTGTGTAAGCGGGGGAATGATCCCGCTATTGTTGGGGAACTTTTCTGGATTCTATACTACCCAGCTATGTCTACTCTGGCAGCTTCTTGCACAAGAACTGTTTTGTGGAAGAGTTCTTGCACAAAAAGTCTTCCACAAGAGCGCGTCTACACTGGCATGTGCTTTTGCGAAAGAGCGTCTATGGCGGCGTGGACGCTTTCTTGCGCAAGAAAGCTCTGATGGCCATTTTAGCCATAGGGGTTTCTTGTGCAAGAAATTAATTTTGCCTGTCTACACTGCCTTCTTGCACAAGAGCTTCTGCACAAGAGGGCTTATTCCTTGTGGGGAGAGTAATAACTCTTCCAGAAGAAGCCCTGTTTTCCAACGCTAGACTGTAAATTTACTTGTGCAAGAATGCACGTGCAGTGTAGACACCCGGCAAGTTTTTGCACAAGAACAGCTGTTCTTGCACAAGAAGCCACCAGTGTAGATGTAGCCCCTCAGTGAAATGGACCAGTGAAAGGATCTGAGTCCCCGCTCCCACTTCTTTTACCCAAAGGCCTCCCTGACCCTAAGGGCTTCCTTTCCACTCTCCTGAGTAGAAGAGTTCTCAAAATCCCAACAAGGCTGGGCCCAGGTTTTCTGGGGCTTAATCCACTTAGGGCAGGGGCTAGGGTGTTCCCACTCGGGGGTGCTATCTTCACACTGGATGCGTTCTTGACCCACTGATCCTTACATACAGTTCAAAGCGAATACAATTTATTAAACAGCAACAGATTAAAAAGAAAAAATTAAGGAAAAAATGAGAGCAGTTAAAAGAGAACACACAGTCCCACTCTGTAGCACAGAGACATCGCAAACCGCAGTCTGCAGCGTGTAAGGACCGTTCACAGTCTGTTCCTTATATGTCCCAGGGCTCTTTCTCAGGCCCTGGCTGTGCTGCAGAGGGGGCTGCAGGTTGGACATGCTTGCTCTGGCAGTGACCACATAGCCTCAGGCTCTGGGTGGCAGGACCCTTCTCCCTGTTGGAGTTACAATCCCTCTCCAAGTCTGGCCTGCAAGGCCTCTTGGCTGGTGGTGTCTCCCTGCCCAGAGCCTCTCCCCCCACTTTGCTGGTCCCAGCTGCTCACCACACCCAGCTGCAGACTAGGTTGCTTTGCCAGTCTCCAGCTCCTTGCATTGCTTCTCTGACCCCTTTGGTTCTCTGGTCACTGCAGGTCTGCCTCTCAGCACAGTTTGCACTCCTTGGGCTGTGTGTGTGGGGGGCTCTGTCACTGCAGGTCTGTGTCTTAGCACAGCTTGCTCTTTTTGCTGCTTCTTAGCGCTCTCTCCTTTTTTCTGAGACCCAGAAAATCCCAGCTCACACAGACGATGGGACCTGGCCTTCTAATTTCCTCATTGGCCTGTCCGACCTGTCAGTTGGGCTGACCTGGAGTGTTGGCCTCTTTCCATTGTCCCCGGGGACTGTCACTCTCATGGACCCTTCCCCTTTTGGTACTGGGAGCTGGCCAACAAAAAACTCCCACTGAGTTTTAATAAGAGGCTAACAGTCCCCTTACATATGGAGCCTTTGATCCTCTCTTTCAGGGTGGAAGGGCTGCCCAATTTCTTCTCTTTGGTGAGAAGTGGGTGGGGAGGAGAGGCAGCTCTCACACTCCTCTTCATGGCTAGGGGAAGGAAAAGGGAGAAGAAAATAGGCACAGAGCCACACATAGGCTCACCCCTTCATGAGGTGGAAGGGGGAGTGGAAAGGATTGCCTGGGAGAAGAACCCCCTTCCCTGCCCTGTCAGGGAGGTGGCCATAACTGAAATGACTATATTCCAGAGGAAAGTGAGTCTCTTGTGCATTTAACTAGCCATAAATATAGGGAACTGAGGTGAAGTACCCCCATCTTTTCCAGAATCTTGACCATAGAGGTGGAGAAACCCTATTTCAGTTTACTCTCCTATAGCTTTCCTTCCACCCTCCTCCTCCAAACCCACTATGAGAATCCAGGCCCTATTCCTTGTGAATGAAGGTTTCCTTTTTCCTTTCCTTATCTATGGCCACATATATGTTTCAAGATGCTTTCTAAAATCTGCTGCTGTTACCCCAGCACCTTTGAGAACGAAGGGCCCTGGAGCGAACTGCAGATCTAAAGGAACATGGCGCCTGTTCACAAAATGAGTGACCAGTATTCTCTGTTAAAGAGGTCATTATTTTTTTACATAGACCATACATCCTCTTTACAAAGACAAAAGGCACATAACTCCCAAAGGACCTTGTTTAAGGGAGTGCCAGATAGTTGCTGGCCACTCAGCTTTTCAGGTACTGCTCTGCTGGAGGAGATCTGATTTTTGTGACCCTGCTCCTGGCTCTACTATAACTGCCACATGAAATGCACAAAGCTTCAGTGCCCAATGAGTAAAGCTTGGACTTTCAATGCTTTGATGATCCCCTCCTTGCCATTTTCATGAAAAGTACTGACTTATTTAAGTTTTCTGCTAGCATCCCATCATCTGCAAGATGTGATGCTCGAATAGAGTTATACTGCTGTGGCTTTTCATGGAAGCTGATTATTAGCGCACAGGTTGGTGTCCTCAGCAATGCCTGAGGTCCTGCATGACACTTCAGTCCCTCTGGCGCAGACCCATTTTTGAAGTTGCCACATTCCTAGGGGGAGTATTAGGGCTCATTTACTATCTGATGGCAGTCTGTCCTGTCATAGCTGTATGTGGGAAATGGCTGCTCAAGAAGCATGGGATGTTGTGTTTGATGAAAGTAGCATGTCAAGTGGCTTGAGCACAGGATCGGAAGGAAGTAATTATAGTTCATTGTCCTCTCTGATGCCTTAGGCAAAATGCTGACCCTCCCTGTACAATCCTGGGGTTGTATATGGAGGCCCCACCCAGTTTGGTTACAGACGACTACTTGCAGAGGTGATTAGCATGCACAAATAAGATAGGCTGCTAAGTAGTAGAATAACGATCGAGTAAAAAACTCAGTTGCAAATAGGCATTGGCTACATGCACTAACTTTCACTCAGAAAATGGTAGAGAATCTCCTGTTTGTTTACACATGCAGATAATTATATAATTTAATATGGTCTGCCAGATATAGAAGAAAACAGAATAATAAACAGATAGACAAACATGTTCTCAGCCTTTTAGTTATAAGTTTATACTCATTCCATTGCTTATCTTATCTAGATTTTTGCCTGTTTTTTAAAGTATTGCTTTTTGTTGAAATATTTATCATCTTATTATACAGGAATGAAGTAGAAAGCTAACATGAATTCAAATATAGCTTCACAAACTAAGAGTACAATGTAAATCAAATAGAGAAGTACACATAGAGGAGAAAGTGTTCCATGGAGTGTCATTTGTAAAATCCCTTCGGTTATCCTGACTTTGCTGAAATCTAGCTAATTGTGGAATGCAAGCAAGGAGTCAGAGAGTTTATGATGAGAAATGGCAATCTAGTTTGAGGGGGATTCAGTCAGGACTCATAGACTGTGTTTTGAACTCTGCCATTGTGACCTAGGACTAATCACTAAAACTCTGTGGGCATTATTCTGGACTAAGCTGAACTCAAGAGAAAAACTAGTAGTCCCTCTCCCAAGAGACAAGATCATGGATCACTGCAGCCAGGGTTTTGCCCGCAAGGAGAGGGCATAGCCTTAAAGCTAATTAAAGATTTTAATGAGATTTCTGACCAGTGACTTAACCAGGGTGCCCAAGTATAGTCGAATATCATGTGATATGGATTCTGGTGGCTCTACAGAGTGTGTCCTTTACCCGTCAGCATCACTTCCATCTTACAAGGGCTAGGTTTGAGCCAGCTGCTCTTCCTCATTGAGCCCATAAATAAATGGCTTTCTCTGTGGCGTATTTCTTCCCAGCCTGTGTCACTCATCTAACAGGGCTCTTCATTTGGGTTGAAACCTGAACCAAGGCAAATGTTGGCTGAGCATTTCTTAGCAGTGAAGGTGGTTAGATTCAGAGAGAATTTGTCAGTGAAGCGGCAGAAACCCCAGTTGATTGGAAGATTTAAAACTGGACCAAACCATCTTTTTAGAGAAACAGCTGAACCTCATTGGCAAAGAGGGTCAGGATGACCTGATGCCTGCCTCTATTTTTCCATATCTCTAATTCCCTGCATAATCTGATGGGTATTTTCCAGGTTCTGTCACTCAGGTATTTTATTGATTTTTAAATTAAAAATGAAATTGAGATGCTTGCATAACTGAGAATGATCAAATGCTATTCTACATATTTAAAAGAATCTTAATTTAAAATGATGTGTGCAACTGAAAGCTGTGCTGATAACACCCTTAGGGACTTAGGCTTATTGCTGCAGTAAATGTAATAAAAGAGAAGCTAGTTGCTGAGAGGGGATTGCTCTTGGTGATTATCCCTGAATAGATTTTCTCCCACATCACATAGTTCAACCAGACAACAGAAAAATGGGAAATAAATGAAAGCTCAAATCCTTGTGGAGAGAACTGTTTGCATTTTGTATTTCAGATGGCAATCATATTCAACCAAGAAGGCCTCAAGGCCATCCGGCCCCCCTGTGTGATTCAGAGTTTCATCAATCACAACGCTGTGCTGTATAAAGTGTTTGTGGTCGGGGAGTCCTACACTGTGGTAAAAAGACCATCTTTAAAGAACTTCTCAGCAGGCATTTCAGGTAAAGTGCCTGCATGCACCAGCTGAACTGCTAGCAAGTGCTCAGAGGCCTTTGGCGGCAGAGTTCCTGAATGAAAAATGTTTTTGAATAGGCTGCTAAAATTAAAGCATCTGCTTTTTTTACATGCTGTACTTCCTCCTCTGTGTTATTTCAACAGGAAGGGAGATAACTCATCTGCACTGGAATACATATTGTTATAGTAAATGTTTGTGAAATTAACCTGAATCTTCAATCTGTTAAAAGCTGTGTTTTATGTCATTGTGGAAGTGGAGAAAGGTGCTTTACTAGAAACTCTCTAAACACTCAGTATTTCCATTTGTCATTTGCTCTTGAGTTATAATGGCAAGATAGAGGGAAATTCCTGGATTCCATCAATTTGGAACTTCCTGCCCCGACTTTACCTTGTTCATTTTGTGTGTGTGTTTAAAGTACGAACAGTTGAGTTCTCCCGTGCAGGAGCCTCTTGGTTTATAGATGTAAAGGCCAGTTCTTGAAATTCTCAGGGAAAATAGTTGATTATTTTCATTTGGTTCCACTTGGCAACTATTTTTGGGATAAGCAGAATAGAACTACTTGGCTAATAGTCCTCCTGTAGTTATCAATAGCTACAGTTATAAATCAACACAAGTTTGAAGGGTATTAATTGAGTCTGCTGGAATTTCCTTTTTGGAAGAAGAACAGCTTTCTGTTGGGAAGACTGAGGAATTGAGAACTACATTCATTTGATCATAGGAATCAGAAAAAGTTTAGCAATGGGACTAGTATGAAAGAAATAGTGAAATTAGCATTAGGGAAATGTACTGAAGTATCAACTAATTTTAAGGCATGTGTATGAAGGACAGTGCATTAATGCAGACATTTAGGTTAGTAGTCTAATATTTTAAAGATACTTTGAACCCCTTTTAAAAATGAAATTTGCACACTGGTTTGAATGAATCTCTGGATTCCAAGTCTGGATTTCTTGGCTCAAAATCCACTGCTGGCAAGGGACATGTTAGAAACAAGGGATCAAGCAGGTCTGACTGTTTCAAGAGTCTGCAGTAGCTGACTACAGAAATGTGAATCCTTATAGAGTAGGAGCAGAGACAGGATATTTGAATTTCTGCTGCTTGGCCCTAGCTCAGGGGTGGGCAAGATACTGCCTGCCAAGCCTTTTGATCTGGCCTGCGCCTGCCCCTGCAGTCAAAGTGGCTAACTGCTCCCTGTGACTCTATGCTGTGGTGTGGTGGGGGAGGAAGAGGCTTCAATAGGCTCTCTCCCCCTTCCCCCCCATCTCTGTTTCTGTTGGCTGGAAACCTGCCAATAGGTGCCAAGAGATTTTGCTGGAGGGGGCAGCCTCCTCCCCCACAGCTCAGAGAGCCAGTCAGTGGTCTGGGGCTGCTGGCTGGAAGTTGCCTAGGTGTAAGCACCTCTTGCCAGAGCCTGCCGTGGGTACTCTTCTGCTTCCCTCCCAGACCCTGCAGCCCCTCCTAAACCCCTTCCCAGACCAGAATCTTCTCTTGCACCCATACCCCCTCTTGGACCCAGCACTCCATTCCCTTCCATCAAGCTAGAAAGCAGTATTCAAGATTAGAGGCAGGTGGTAATCTTAGATTTAATTCATCTGTGGCCTTTTTTCAGTGGGGCTCAGCAGTGGTCTCTCCCAGAGATGGGGTGCTCAGCAGCTCTGAAAATCAGCAAGGGTGTGCTTAGCTATCCATAACCATGCACATCCCTGAGATGCATGGGCAGCTTAGAGTTACACTTGGGCAAAGATGTAAATAGACCCTCTGCACTCTCCCTATCACAGACTTTTCATCCTCTCCTAAACTTCTCCCCCAGGCCATAATTCTCTCTTGCACCATATCCTCTACCAGACCCTGCACTCCAATCCTCTGCCTCTAGGTCTCAGTTCCCCTCCTTCACTCAAACTCCCTTTCAGACCCCACACCTTCTCCTGCACTCCAGTCCCCTAATCTGATCTCCCTTCTGTACCCAACCTCCATCCCAGGCCCCACTTACCAAAATATTACCAAAAGCCTTCCCCATCAAGAATTATTGCCTGCCCACTGCCTTAGCCCCTGAGCATTACTTCCTCCTTCAGTGATTAGCACTGGAACAAGAAGAATGAAGCTGGCCAGACAGCATCCTTACTAGAGAGCTTTTGGGAGGTTTGTCATTTTCCTTCAGGGGCTTGTGGGAGGTTTGCCTTTTTCCTTCAGGGGCTGCTTCTTTGCTTCTGCCTTTTTTCGTGCTCCCTGCACTCCTGTCTGGCATTCTTTCCTCTGGCTAGAAGGATTGCATTGGTTAGAAAGGTCATGTGGAACTCTAGAAGGGATGAGTCTCTTTTGAAACAATAACTTGGGACTTACCTTGACATTCACTTTATTTAAAAAGCTTATATTTTAAAGTGCATCTTGCATTGTGTTTTCCTGAGGCGAAGGGCCTCAGCTCTGCAGTTAAACTCCAAGTCTTTGCAGTGGGATTTTTCTGCCTCAGCTAGGTCAGATTTGGTTGTGTCCCGCCATTTTTGCCCAAGTGTAACTCTAAGCTTCCCGTGCTTCTCAGGGATGTGCATGGTTATGGATAGCTAAGCACACCCTTGCTGACTTTCAGAGCTGCTGAGCACCCCATCTCTGGAAGAGACCACTGCTGAGCCCCACTGAAAAAAGGCCACAGATGAATTAAATCTAGGACTTACCACCTGCCTCTAATCTTGAATACCGCTTTCTAGCTTGTTGCCAAAGCTCACAGATTGTTTTTGCTTTGTCTCCTGTGATTCCTGCATCTTTCCTATGATGAAGTACAATAATCCTGTGGCTGATTAGCTGCCTTGGTCCAGTCTGAAGAGGGAGCAGCCCCATAGAAATATACCTTATATCACACAGCAAATGTGTGATAACCCTACACATTCAGCACTCCGTGTGCTTTGGTGCTGTTCCAGATTGACTTCTGGCTTTACGTACACAGGGTGGTGGCCTCTGGTAAGCCCAAGAGAACAGGTTGTCATGATGGAAAGCTATCACAACATCCCCTCTCCTGGAGGGGCCCTGTAGGAGAGTAAATTGCCTTTCGGGGGGGGGGGGGGAAGGGGGTTGCAGGGCCAGAGGATGTGCTAATATAGTGGCTCTCAAACAGTGGGTCAGGACACCAAAGTGGGTCATGCCTCTCTTTCATTGGGGTCTCTAGGGCTGGCTTAGGTTTTGGTTTGGCTCCAGGAAGTCTGAGTTCCGTCACCCAGGCTTGAGGGCTTGAGAGTTGGGCATCAGGGCTTAAGTTACAGGACCCCTACCTGGGACTGAAGCCCTTTGGCCCCAGCCCCCATTGCAGGGGCAGAACTCAGGCTGGCTCAGACTTCAGTCTCTCCTTCCTGGGGGGATTTAGTATTTTTTGTCAGCAGAGGATCATGGTGCAATGCAGTCTGAGAACCCCTGTGCTAATACAATTCCCTGAGCAGCCTCCATAGCAGGGCTGCTGTGGTGTCTTCAAATTAAAGGCCCTTCCTGTTTGTGAGTCGAATCCCTAAGGGAATCTAGGTGGCAACAAGACTGCTTACCCTCCTCTGGGTCATGGGGGTCCACCTTGGGTACAGAGAGGTATAATTTACATGTCCCCTGCACTTACTTGAGTGTCTCTAGTCCAACCGTAAAATATTCTCTCTCCCCCCCCCCCATCTGTCATGTAAATGAAATCTTGTACATTTCCAGTTGAATGGTTACTTTAATTCCTAACAATGTCCTACGAATGATTTAATTATCTTACAGAAAATATTCTTTAATGAACTTGACTGCAGAAACAGTTCTGTATTTTACCCTCACAGGCAGACACACACTTTATTTACCTGTTCTATGTCTTCACATTTGGAAGCTGTGTGGGACTCAGACTAGGTTTTCTGTCATGGGCAGGTGCCTAGGTGCAAGAAGAAGCCTTGCATGACAGAGCTGTCATCTTAGTATATGTGTGACATGCCTCAGGTGGCCCATGACTGGGATTCATTAACAAATTTGGTCTGGTGGTTGGGTCATTGGCTTCCCCAGCTTGGGCCAGAGACTCAGAGAGATTGTAATATGAAGGCATAAAGGGATAACATAAAGATGTTTTCAGCTATTGAGCAGGATTAATTCCCTGGGCTGCACTGCCACCTAGTGTTACATATGGTATAAACAAATCTTCTAAAAATTTAAATCCAAGTGCTAATTCTTTATAATTTCCTTTTTAATTGCAGATAGAGAATCAATATTTTTCAACAGCCACAATGTGTCGAAGCCAGAATCCTCCTCTGTCTTAACAGCAGTAAGTACTCAAGTCTGACAGAAAACTAATCTCTTAAACTATTAATAAATAATGGTGACTCTTGCATATAAATTATGCTGTTAGCTCCCGGCTAGTAAATTGACATCTGTTTGCTGCTTAGAACCAGCATAATTTAAAGCATCCTTTAATATCCCTTACAAAGTTTTTCTCCTTTCTGTTGTGGAAGCAGAAATGCTGCTGCATGTCTGTCTGTCTGCTGCTTTGTGGCATTTTATCTCAAATGAAAGCTAGTCCAGCTGGGGAAAGGAAAGGTCTTGAGTAATCATTTCTAGTACCTTTCATCTCATGAGAGCTTGATAAGCCTTACTGAATCCTTTAAGCACTCCTGTGAGGTAAGGCAATGTTATCCCCATTTGACAAACAGGGAAAATGCAAAGCAGAGACGTCAAGGGAGTTGCCCAAGCATCTATGCACTCCTGAGCTCGGTCCAGTAGGCCTCCCCTATTTCTTTGACAGAGTACCCTAACTCCAAACATACCCTTACTGTGTTTGTCTAGCACTGTTAATAGCTATGGTAAGACCATCTCCTGTATGGTGCTGAGCACTCTCAACTCCCTTTGAAATAGTCTAGCAGGACTGGGCCTGTAGTGTGTTTCCATATTCTTCTCTTTTTTGTCTAGTTGGTTTGTAGTCAGAAGATTAACACAGTGACTAAAGTACCAATAATTGGCACGCTAAATGTTATTGGTGACAATGAATTAATCATAAATCCCTTCCAGTGGCTAAATTTTGTGATGAGTTAATGTTTATGCTTATGTTTTGGATGCGTACACAGCTGTTCTATACACAAAACTGTACTTGTATGGCTCAGTCTCTTTGCTAAGAAATGAGGGAGGTTAAATTTCACCTTCAAAGTGACCTGAGACTTCCAACCCATACAAGAGACCTCTCTTATTAAGTCACTGTCCTGAGCAGTGCCCCAAAACACTGAGCAAAGTAGTAATGCACCTTAACATCTTCTCTTAAGTAATTCTCCTTGTCAGCCATTTATCAATCCCTGCAGACGAGTTTAATTTTATATTGGCTTAACAAATGCACTATGGCAGAGCTCTGGCTGTGCCACTTCTGGCAGATAGTGTTTGGCCTCAGAGGCTCGCTGTGTCCCACCACATGGCCTCTTTCTCTTCAGGAGAGGGAGGGTTCACAGCCTACTGAGCCATACTCATCACAGGCTAGTCCATAATATGGGGGTGAAACCCCCTCTCTAGTCCTGGTCTCCCTAGCTAGGGACAGACTCTGTACTGGTGTGAGAAGGGCTAGGGGAGAAACCTGGGCCCACCCACTACTCCGGGTTCCAGCCCAGGGACCCTAATGCAGCAGTAACAGATGGGGTTTGTTTTACTCCTCATCTGGCAACTACTTCCGTGGGCCACTTCCCCAAACAATCCCTCCCTGTGCCTTTCCTCTGGTACCTGAGCAATTTATCCTGCTCCTCCAACACACTCTTCCTGCCATGCAGATTCCAGCTCTCACCTAGACTCCTCTCCCTCTCAGTTCTTTGGCTGCTGCTTGCTTTATGCATGCCTCTGAACTACCAGAAGAGGAACCCTTTTAAACCAGTTTCAACTGGTTCTTGATTGGCCCCAGGTGGTCTGATTAGCCTGCCTGCTTAGCTGGGCAAGGCTCCTAATTAGCACCAGGTGTTCTAACTGGCCTGATTGCTCTGACTGCTTCTGGAAAGTTCCTACTAGTTCTAGGCCAGCCCCTGCCAGTTTACCCAGGGGAAAAAAGACCGCCTTAATCTAGGGCTCACATTGTATGCCTCTGACCCGACCTTGTTACAGTACAGGATGAAAGGCAGAAAAGCTGCAGTGCAGAAGCAGAGGCTTCGCTTTTCTTTTTCTTTTAAAATTTATGTCTAATATTTAAGATACTGGGCCTAATTCTCCATTCAGTTTTGTGTTGGTGTGTGTATCCATTGATCTCCATGGAATTACGTCAGTGTAAAATCAGTTTAACAAATAGAGAATCAAGCTCTTCTGTTGTACTCTGTGAGTCTGATTTTTAATATATACCGGATGCAGAATCACAGAAAAGTTCTTTTGGCTTCTTTCGTTCATTCTTTCGTGCAATGGGCTTCCCTGCAGTTGGGTCCTAGAGGATGTAGAACAGGGAAGCTCTGTAAATAATACATACACTGAAAAGAGAGCCCACTTCAGAGCCCCTCAGTGGTTTCTCTTTGTCTTTTTCACTGTAGCTGGATAAAATCGAAGGTGTGTTTGAACGGCCAAATGATGACGTCATCCGGGAGATATCCAAGGCACTGAGACAGGCGCTGGGGGTTTCCCTCTTTGGGATTGACATTATCATTAACAATCAAACTGGCCAGCATGCAGTCATTGATATCAATGCATTCCCAGGTAAGAGAGACCTTTCAGTTTTCATTAAGCTGTATGGATGCCATATTGTGTGCATTGAGTGTGAACTAGTATTGCGTGTCCATGGACGTCACTCAGATGGCTGTCTCTCAAAGTAAGAAAGAGTATAGCAGAAGGCAGATTATCCTGCAATCCAGTGGTAGCAATTGATTCCTCATCTAACATTTCAACGGCACAAGTAGTAATTAGAGCTGTAGGCTCAGGACGGGCAGTGTGTGGCTGGATAGCCAGTGATACTCCATGGCTGTCATCCTCTTCCATACAGGCCCCTTTGGACCTCAACATGCACTGCTTCATATGTAGTCACATGGAAGACCACTGGTGTACTGCGTAGCAGGACCTGATCTATCAAGGGTTGCACCCTAGCCCTAACAGTGCAGGTGGCTGCAGTGTGTTCGGTTTTAAACAGGTTCCCAAGGGTGGCCCTCTTTTGGGCTCTCTGATCCCAAGACATTGCTTGTTAGGAAACTTTCAACCCTCAGTCTGCTACACTCAACAATCTGTCCCTGTGCAATACATTTAAAAGATATCCATTTTGTGGGGAATTAGGAGCCACAACTGGGAATAGTTGATATGAGAAAGATGCTGGAATCCTAGGAGCACAGAAATTGCCGTAGCAGATCACCCAGCATTCCATCTAGTTCTGTATCCTAATGAGTTGCTGTAGTTGAGTGTTTCTTAAACTTTTTGAGACCACGGCACACCAAACAATAGTATTTTTTTATGCGGAACACCTATGAACATTTTCTTAAAAAAATAATTGTTGTCAGACCAAAAAAAGACAAAAACAATGAAGAGGTCACGGCATACCTGTGAGTTTAAGAAACACTGCTGTAGTTGAACCCTGAATTATAACAATATTCATAATCAGGTTTAATTTGATATTTTTCTCCTTGTCCTGCTAGTGCAGGATACAGCTCAGAAACCAGAAAAAATACTTTCCAACCTGTGGAACATCTGAATCAGTATTGCGTGGGTCAGGCCAATGAATGCATCATCCATAGCTCAGGAGCTATTGCCTTGTGTCTGATTTTCATTTGACATCTTGATCTTATTAGTGGTGTTAGCTTCATGTGACTTATGCAAGACTATTTAAATCCTGGTGGATGTTCCACTACAATGGGTTTCACATTTTTGTAATAGTGTAGAGCACGTCTAAAAATAGAGATCCTGTCACAAACCAGCTCCTTCCTAATCTTTCAGTCCTGATTCCTCTTCTCTCTGAGAAGTAGGTAGAACTACAGGATCTTGATGAAAATGAAGTCATTTTAATGTGATGGATGTCAGTATTGGATCTGATCCCCTCCTGTTGGATCTGTGTTGTCTTTCCTCACCATAAATACAAGACTTTCTTTTTAAACATCTGATCTCTCCATGTTTGTCTGCAATTCCCCAGCTACTCTTTAGGATTCTCTGCCACATGGTTCTGCCCTTTTTCATGTTTCCCACGCTCCTGGTGTTCATGTGAGCTATAAACAAATGACAAAAGATTTGAAAAAAAGTGTAGTGCAGAGCATCAAGTGTGATTTTCAGTGGTGCTTCTAATCACCTAAACTTCAACCTCTCTTCTCTCCTGCTGAGTCCCGGATAGGGTGACAACTAGCCACAAGCTTAACTCTTTAAAGTGAGGAGTGCTTCCTCAGTGAGGCAGAAACACCCCTGGAACGTGTGGAATCATTGTGCACTGCACCATATCTTCTCTGTTATACTTGCAGCATGAGGTTGAATCTTGAACTATGCATTAGAAATTCACTTAGTGTCATGCATTTTGAGCTGCTTGATAGCTTGTGCTTTGAAGGGGGATTGTATCCATGGTTTATTCTCTGTAAATAGGTATTATGGACAATGAAGCAAAGAAATATGTTGCCCCTTTGAAAGAGCAGAGAAGCAGTAACTTTTTTTATGTGTGTGTGTTTTTTTGTTTCACATTCTTAAAATTGTTAATCAAGCAGTGCAGCCATTTTGGAGGTGCGGCTGGCATTTGGCATTATAATATGTACTTACTTTAGATTTGTAAGAAAATAAAAACCTGTGTCCTAATCTCTAGGGGTCAAAAATGTGGTCAATTCAGAAATAATCCACTGCCCCAGTTAAGAAAATGCCCAAACACCATAAAAACAAATTCAAACAATACTCTTTCTCCACAGGTATCAGCCCTTAGCATGCTGCTTCTTCCCCAAATGGTTGGGTACAGAGATGGGCCTTCCAGTGTGCCCTCAAGGTATTATTTCCAGCCAAGAAGGCCCAGGTTTAAGCTCATGTACAGAGGACCTCTTTCCAATAACCCTTTCTGTTGGAGCCCTGGTAGCACAGCTCTCAAGCAGCTCTGCTGACTGCAGCAGAGTGGTGACGGTATTACAAGGAGAGACAGTCTTGTAGGTAGCCAGGATCCAAGCCGTTCAGGGCCTTATGTTAAAAGAAAGAGCACCACTTTAAAGCCACAGGCAGCCAACCTAGATCCTGGAGCACTGAATCAGAGGCAGCAAGGGGGAGGGAGTAAGAGCTGGTGCCCATGAGGAGCTGGCTTTAAGCAAGCAAGCACAAGCACTGGATCTACCTGCTTCTCTCTTTCTCCTGCCCCCCTGCCCCCCCCCCCCCCCCCCACACACACTTTTCCACTACTGCTGCCTCGGATAGGCTTTTAAACTGGCTTCCCTTGCGGACCAGCTCCTACCTGGCACCCTGCACCTTCATAGAGAGGCAGCAGCGCAGAGTGGCAGGAGGCTCACTAGGAGTGGGGCTAGGAGCACACTGGCTGCTGTCCCTGTCCCTGGGGACTATCAGATAGTCAGGTGACTGATAATACTTTGTGGTTACATGACTATTCAATTACATGATATCTAACATCCCTACTGGTGATCCAAAAGTACCCCCAGATTGTGAACTCAAGTCACAAATGGCATAAACACATGGTGGGGAGATATCCTCAACTGCCATTTGCTTTCCCCAATCTACCAATGTCATTCCAGGCTTATTTTGATTTAGCCAGATAGCTCTCATCTATGCCACACTCACCTAGCCACTGGCATAGGCATTTGACTGCACTGGTTGAGTCAGGCAAGCTGGAGTCTTGTAGCGTGGTGTCTTCAGACTACAGAGTGTCCCATAGCCCAGCCTCTTTGCTATTGGTCTCTTATACACTTTGTGCAATTGGGGTGACAAGAGGGAGCCCAGTGGAACTTCCAGTGAACAGTGCCTTTGGGGTTCCTCAATGAGCTCTACGTTCTGGGAGTGGCTCATTGAGAACGAACATTGAGAACCATCTTACTCCTCCTAAAATCTGGAAATGAGTCAGCAACACTCTGTGGTGAATAGTATTGAAGGAAGCTGATGGATCTCATAATATCAGACTGGACACACAATTTTCATCCATTGCATGAAGGAGTGCATCATGCCACCAGTGCAGTGTCTGTTCTGTACACCCGACTTGCCAGAGGGGGATGGAAGTTTGACTAGGCAGGATCCATGCAGGTGTAGTGGTTTGCAAACATGCCCCTCTGTTTATTATATGCAATGGAGTGTATAAGTCCACCTTAAAGGATCCCTATAGATGTCCTCAGCACAGTCACGCATGGCAGCATGGGATAAACCAGGCCAAAGCCAGGGTCAGTTCATCCTCAGATCTTCCTGCTTCTGCTGCAGCCAGATTCAACGTTTTTTTAAATCTGTCACTTCCCCGAGCCATTGCTGCGATCTTGGGACTGATTTAACGTAATCAGTTTGGAGCAGATATATCTGTAGAAGGACATCATCTGCCACCTGCTATGTTTAGTAAATAGACTTAAAAGGTGAAGTTGCCTACTGTCTTTCCTGTGCTGCAAACTGCTGTGGACTTGGCTGTAGCTAAACATTGAGATCTTCAACGATTAGACAATTGTAAAGTAGCATGTGGTTTTGACGTGATCTAAGACAGCTGGAAAAGTGCAAAAGGTTTCATAAGTCTTGATTTTCCGTGTTGCTTTAACCTGGCTTCTGCTTGCCTCAGTGGATTTCTGTGTGTACTCTTCTTGTGCACTGTCATCTGCACATGTAAGGTATAGACTCTGTGTGTGTTAGACAGAGGTTGAGTGTATCAGTTCTCTCTGGATAGGTGTATTTTGTGGATGTGAACAAGGCAGGGACTATTTTCTCCTGTGTGCATAGGTGACTACACAAAAAATGGGTACAGGCAGTCCCCGACTTACGCGGATCTGACTTACGTCGGATCCGCACTTACAAACAGGGCTTTCTCGCCCCAGAGGTCGAGGTGGCGGATTGCTACCTGCGGGCTCCGGGACGAGAAAGCCCCGTTCGTAAGCTGCTCCGGTGCCCCTGGTCTGCTGGAGACCATCTCCAGCAGACCAGGGGCACAGCGCGGGAACCCGCCGCGGCTGCCGCTTCAGTCCCGGTGCCTGTGGTCTGCTGGGGACAGTCCCCAGCAGACCACAGGCACCGGGACTGAAGCGGCAGCAGCGGCGGTTCCCTGCGCTTCTGAGGCTTTGCCAGAGCGGCAAAGATTTGCCAGCAGCGGCTGAATCAGGACCTGGGGCAGAGCAGCTGGGGTGCTGCCGGGTTGGTCCAGTAGTGCCCAGAGCAGCGCTGCAGGACCAATCGGCAGCGCCCCAGCTGCTCTGCCCCAGGGTCCAAAACAAAAGCCTGGTCTGCTGGGAGGGGGGGCACACTAGCTGCGCGCCCCCCCCCCCCCAGCAGACCACGGACACGGGGAACAGAGCGGCAGCGGGGTGCCGTGCCTCTGAGGCTTTGCTCTGGCAAAGCCTGAGAAGCGCGGGGAACCGCCGCTGCTGCCGCTTCAGTCCCGGTGTCTGTGGTCTGCTGGGGACCGTTCCCAGCAGACCACAGGCACCGGGACTGAAGCTGCAGCCGCGGCAGGGTCCCGCGCCTCTGAGACTTTGCCAGAGCAAAGCCTCAGAGGCGCGGCACCCCGCTGCCGCTGCGGCTCTGCTCCCCGTGTCCCTGGTCTGCTGGGGGGGGGGCGCAGCTAGTGTGGCCCCCCCCCCCAGCAGACCAGGCTTTTGTTTTGGACCCTGGGGCAGAGCAGCTGGGGCGCTGCCGATTTGGTCCTGCAGCGCTGCTCTGGGCACTACTGGACCAACCCGGCAGCACCCCAGCTGCTCTGCCCCAGGTCCTGATTCAGCCGCTGCTGGTCAGTTTCAGCAGCGGCTGAATCGGGACGCCTGGGGCAGAGCAGACGGGGTGCTGCTGGGTTGGTCCAGTAGCACCGAGGAGCGGCGCTACTGGAGCAACCCAGCAGCACCCCAGCTGCTCTGCCCCAGACGTCCCCAAGTCAGCTTCTGCTGAAACTGACCAGCACTGACTACAGGAAGCCCGAGGCAGAGTTGCTCTGCCCTGGGCTTCCTGGAATCAGCTGCTGATCAGTTTCAGCAGCACCTGACTTGGGGACGCCTGGGGTTCTTAAGTTGATTCTGTATGTAAGTCAGAACTGGCGGTCAGTTTCAGCAGCGGCTGAATCTGGACGCCAGTTCCGACTTACATACAGATTCAACTTAAGAACAAACCTACAGTCCCTATCTTGTACGTAACCCGGGGACTGCCTGTACTCTGCATTGGATATGTGTGAGTGAAGGTACCCATTTAAAAAACAGGTCCTTAGCATTTGCAGTCCTTAGCATTTGCAGTATTAGCTTGGGAATATTAATAATTTCGCAGAGCTGAGCAGAGATGAACCTGAGTCTCCAAATCTAGAGCTGAATCGGAACACCCCCAAAGTTCAGGACAGGAGACTTGGTTGTTGGTTTAGCCGTGCCGCTAGTTTTGTGAGGGCTTCCTTCATATGTTCAGTGATGTCATACTGAACACCTGTATTATCCACTTTGTTCCTACATAGGGCCACATTCAGACTTTGTATAAGCAAGTGCAACTGTTTTGCTTGGAATGGATTTCACTGGAATGGCCCCCACTTAGAGGCTTATGAAAAGTATGTGCTGTCACTATTCCTTGATGCAGCGTAAACCCCAGCTGCTTAAAATGTCTTCCAACTTAATTAAGTCATCCTTCTGCTTGATCTTCTGAATGTAAATGTGCAGTCCTTTTCCCCCCAGTTATCTAGTCAAAATAGCTGTGTGCGTGAACAGCACCAAGCAACTAGGTAGGGGCTGTGTGCAGGGTTTCTTTGTACTGAGTCAGAAGAATTATAGTCATACTGTTTAACCATAATGGAGTTTTCCTCTCTGCTCCAACAGACCCTTCTTTACTTCCCCGTGTGGTTAACTTGCTCATTTTAATCTCTATGTAGATTCTGCACATTGCTGTTCAGATGATGTCCAGGTGTTTATAATGTCTTATGCTGGTACCAGGAGTTAATAGCTGTCTCTGTCCTATGGCCATAACAAATTAAGAACAACTTCCTTGTGAGTTTCCCTTGTGCAGTCCTAATAGGTCTGATTTTGTTCTAACTGAGTGTGTCCAAAACACCCCAGGGCACTGTGGGTCTGTTCTCTGCATGTTAAAGCAGTTACTATGGAGATGGCTTATTCCCAGGGCATTTGAAGCACACTGAGTAGATTTAAAGGCTAATTGCATGCATGTGTGTGTGTTGGGAGGGGAAGTGGGGGGGGTGTTACATAAGCAAGAAATCTTATATGGACTCCCTCATACATCACTCCTGTGATTCTAATAGTCTTAGCTAGACCCTGGCTGATAATAGATAGTGATGGTTAATATTGGTTATCTGGCACTTCAGCATTGTGAAGTGGGTTGAATTTTTTTTAATAGTCTCCAAGTTACTAAGAAAACTGAATTATAAAAGCTACCATCTTGGGTCATGCACAGTGCATTAGTTGTCTTATCAAAGGACCAATTTGTAGCTGCAGTTGTCACTAAAACAAAATAGACCCTATTACAGTAACAGTTAATTGGTTCACATATTCAGCTTACAAATACATTTTAATTTAAAGTCACCAAAATATTTCTGTTTGGATTCTGATTTTAGCACATGTTTTTCAGTTAGTAGTATTATTTTTATTCGGATAAGTTTTTTTTTTTTAAGGGGAAAGGCAATTACAAATGTAAATGTTTGAAAGTTTTTTCCCTCCTTGTCCTTCTCTAACTTTTACCCAAACAATTACAGATGTTTTAACATATATATTTAGTGATTTCATGCTCTTTGCTCTGATTTCACAGTGCCCTGTGAATGGATTTCATATGAAATTTTTCCAATATTAGTTATTTACCCAGTAGCCATAATGGTGCTTCTGTTAAACTGTGTTATATAAATTAGAGGGTACCTTGGATCAGCCCTAGTTGTACTTTAGAAGGAGGCTTCATAGGAAGATCTGGAAATAAGGTGATACAAGATAGCTAACATTTGTAATTCTTCAGAGAGGGCCGGTCAGGTGTCCTCACAGGTCTCTGACTCCATTGATAATAACCAGAAGACTGTTTGTGTGTGTGCTCAGTGATGTGTGCCGTGTTCACTTGTGCACTTAGTCTCCACAGAAGACCCCAAGAGAGCCCCAAAGACCACAAACCAGATAAGGATCAAAGGTGCCAAGCCAGGTTTATTGTGGAGCGAAGTACAGTCATAGTTGTTAGTAGACTCTACTGAACCACTACGCATATGTACTTGCCACAATGGAATGACTCAATCAGTGGGAGGTCCCACTGTCCCCTAGGTCATTCAAAGGCTGTCTTCCCCCAAGACACCACTTTATATACAGGTACAACAAGTCACACCTCACTGCTGACATGTCAGGTTACCCTCTGACATTACTTAGATACCACCCATCACCCTGTACCTTGTGGTTTGATTAGATCATCTCTATCCATCATTGTCATTTTAGACCCTTTCTTGAACCTGAGTCTGTATCTGTGAGGAGCGGGTACCATGGTCTTTTTTAAATGAGCTAGTGATTTCATGTGCTTTTCACTTATGACCAGTACCAATTATTGTTCTTCAGTCAGTACCTAGCAACAATTAGTGTTTTGCACTCTCAGCCCCGTTTGTGCCATGTTCTGTGAGCTGAGGCCTCTTGCTCACAGCTTAGCTTTGCTTTATGTTAGCCATGTTTTCTCCATTGTTAACTAGGCCTCAAGCCTCAAATCAGGCCTGTGATGCATGGGCTTATGTTTTCGGCCCTCATCTTACTACAACATTGTCCCAAATAATCAGTAATTTTGGGTAAAAGTGGAATCAAGGACAGATAAGATATAAAAACAACAGTTTGGGGGTAGCAGAAATCAGACATTCAACTAAGAGAGAACAATTCACCTCATTAAAATATTTAAACAAAAATTAACATAATTTCTACAGCAAAATAAGGGGAACATCACTCTCTTTGCTACAACTTTACAAGTACCTTGAATTCTTTCATGAGGCTTTATGATCAATCAGATGCGCTGATATCTGGTTGCTGAATAACTTTCCTTAGAAACATCATAACTTGAAATAAAGTAGTTGGGGGGGAGCCATTTTTTTAAGAGGTGGAGTTTTCCATTTGCAGTTAATTATGAGGATACTTAATTGAGGGTGTGGTCAGGTGTCGATTTTATATGATCATTTGTGTGCACCAAATTGTGCCCAGAAAAATAAAGTTCACTTTTTACCGTGGGGCCTTGTGTGTGCAGGAAAAGGGGAGAAAGAAGGGAGACTTGTATATAAAGCCAGTGAAATGGAAAGATGGAAATGACGGCATTGCTTTTTTCCCTTTCTCAGGTTATGAGGGTGTTGCTGAGTTCTTCACAGACCTCCTGAACCATATAGCTGCTGTCCTGCAGGGCCAGACACCAGAGGTGACCCAGCTAAACTTCAGCAAACTCGTGGCTGAGCAGACCGGTGGCATAGTGGGGGAGCGGACATGCTGTGCTAGTACAGGCTGCCGAAGCGTGATGGGAAAAGACTCCTGGATTGTGGAAAGTGAGACCAACAACTCAGTAAAGCTGCAGCACCAGAGACTAGGATGCAACTCGGCAGTGTCCCCCAGCTTTCAGCAACACTGTGTTGCCACGTTGGCAACAAAAGCATCCTCTCAATAGCCAGACAATGCCATGGACTGAGGAAAAGCTTTGGGGAGTCAAATCATGGTCCTAGAATCAGAGCAGGGTGTAACAAATTTCCACTGATTTAACCTGATTTGTTGATGAGATGATCTGAAAAGGAATGGGGAAGAGAAATGATCCAGATGCATTTCATCAGATTCCAATTGCAAATCTATAGTGAGCTTGCACACGCTTGTGTTTTTAACACTAGATCTTAATGTGGGAGGGTTGCTTTTGCGTTTTGTTTTAGATTTTATTTGTAATCACCAGTGACCAGCATTTAAAATCAGACCTCATGGACCCGGAAAGAATTATAGTTAACAAGGCATGTGTCTGTGCTAGAGATTTTCCCCCTTTCCAGAGTACTTCCCAAGTGCTTTTCCAGCTGGACCCCTGAAAGGGAAACCCAAGTGAGCTTCAGTGTCAGCAGAGCAGGTTTGCCCAGAGCTTCACTGGCAATTTGCTGAGGCACTAGGGCTGCACCTTATTTGATGGATCAGAACAGGTGGCAGCTGCCCTCCTGCTTAAAACTGAGGTGGAGACTGCAGTTCCAACTCTGATTCTCTTCCTTGGACCAAACTGTTTGAGATAAAAGCAGCTTCAAAATATATTTTGCCACAAGAACGCTGCCATTGCAGTAAAGAATCTTTTCTGATCCAGCAAAGGGTCAGTTTGAAAAGCAAAGGGTGCTTGCTACTGGCAGGAGTTGGGTGACTTGGTAGATAAAACACTGCCCTCTGTACTTTTGGCCTGCCATAAGGCCCTGAAGTGTATTCTGTAGCTTAAAAAAATAATTGTCCTTCCATTTCACTCGGGCAAAGCCTAGGAATGCTTTTTGTTAGATGGCCAGCAAATTGACCACTTTTACATTCACAGAGTAGTACACGAGCCTTGTAAATCCTGTGAATACATGTGTAATTCAGACTTGTAGCCACTATTCTCCATTAATGCTTGGCTATGCATAAATCATTCTCAACCAAGGTTGAACATGAGCAACGTTGGATAGAGCCGGGTTTTGTGTAAGCTTGTGATCTGTGACGGCTCTTCAGATTTAGAGACTGTTACTCTCTGGGACTGCAAGAGGAGGCTATTTAGGTAAATTACAAGAGTAGTAGGTATAGTTGTTTGTGAACGCTAGCATAGTCTGATCATATTTTACAGCTGAGATACCGTAACAAAACTAAAATATATGTTCTCTGCCTGCAACATGGCAGCATCTTCTGTCCTTTCATGTTTCCTGCAGCTTTTGTCAATCGTGAACACTAAATTGGAAGGAACTGAATCAGTCATTGCTGTAAGAACAGGTTTCAAGCATACACATTATTTTGATGGGGTTTGTGACCTTTACATCTTTAGGAAATGCCTAGGATATGTTCATCAAGATGCTATTAAGAAAAGTTCACCTTAGTTAAGCTCTGGGATTTGGTAATTCCATTTTGTCTGTCTAAAGCATTTATAGAGCACTCATCACCACAACACCTGAGTGCCAACTAGTCTAGTATCTGATAGCCACTGTGGCAGGAAGGAACAGCTAGGGGTATGATACAAACTTAGGAGAGTGGAGGGAGCCAAAGCAGGAAGACAGGGAGGAATGAGCCTAAGCATTTGAAAATTACTCACTGCCATATGACAGTGGCCCTCCTTTACGGAGAAGTCCTATGGAGTCCTGTAATAATTGCTCTTAAACCTACCCTCCCCCCCCACAAAAACAAAAAACCCTGTAGAAAAGTTATGAGTTTCTGTTAAATTCTATGACTTTTCCATAAGGAATGTAATTCATCTTTGGGATTGCCGAGTTAGATTTATCTGAAGCACAAATACGGCAAAGTTACCGGATGTGTGTACAAATCAGTTCTCATTTGGGCACCTGACCCACCCATAGTACACATTGAGGCTGCTTAATAGTTACAAAATTCCAGTGTACTGTATGTTTTAGGTCCCAGAAGTGGGAGTGAGAAGGGGAACCATTATGGGCTTAGAAAAATGTTCATGACTGATCAAACCTTTCCAAGCTCAAAGTTTTTGTTGTTGTTGTTTCAATTGCAACAGAGGTGTCCTTGGGAAGGAACTCACCAGTATGTATTTTTGTATGGTACTCTTGTGTAATAGGTGGGTGGAATGCTTATAGTTTTGCCTTTGCTCCTTTTATTAAATTGGAAAAACGTTAATGGGTGGTGGTGGGAGGAAAAAAATCAATACTTAATACAGTTTAGTAACACGAGACCTTTCAAACTAACTGTGTTTACATGAATCAGAGTGTTGGATCCAGTTGAAGTGTCTGTATGCTGTTTCCTAGTTATAACATTGAATAAGAGTTTATTTTCCTGGCTGCCTTCTAAATTTTGGTTGGCCTATTTTGCACTGCTTTACTTCTCCAAAATAAACTACTGAAATACAATTGTGCATTTTACACTTGTTTACAAATGATTGTTAAAAGTTTATTTTGTAATTCTCTGAAGTCTTACAAAATACTTTACCTATTTAAACATAATCCAGTCTTTGGCAATAACTAGCAAATAAGTTTAGTTCACTAGCATGCTCCCTGACAATGTCTTTACAAATTTCTATAATTTATTTTTATTTATCTAGTGTATTGGTATCGCTTTAATGTACTGGATAGAAATATCATGCAAATATTCTTTAATGATATAGCATTACAATGAGATTTCCAAGTAAATATCATGTAGCTACAATCATGATGTTTTTGCAGGTAGACTCACACAGTAGAATTTTGCTAGTTCACATGTACAGCTGGAAGACCAATAATGAACTATTGAAATTTGTATTCATGTACCGAGTACATGAGCAAATGTAGCAAAAAACTCCAAGATTACTTCACTGTAAAGGCATTCAAGCATGTGCTCAGCTTTAAGCATGCATTTAAGATCATCCTTATTCAGAAAACACTTAAACACATGCATAACTTTAAACAAGCGTTTAAGTGCTTTGCTGAAGCAGTGCCTTATTTGGCAAGTGTAGACAAGCTTTAGTTATGCTAATGCTTCATAGTAAACTAGTCTTGTTCTATAGTATATTTTGTAAAAGTAATGAAGTCTTAGTAATATTAGTTCTTACTATAGTGCCCTTGCTATTAAAATTTTCCTGACAATTAGAGACACCACTGTTTGTGTATGTGAATTCGTGAGATTCTGCTGTGGTTTCAGACTTTAACATACTCATAATTATATGGATTGATATAATTTCCATGGTAATTAATCATTCTAATTATTACCCAAAATAGGCCAAATTCTGTCCTGTTAACTGTTGTAAATCTTCAGTAATTCTATTAACTTCATTGACACTTCTCCATGTTTACTCGTTTAAATGGACCAGAATTGCTTGTGAAGTTCAAAGTCTTGGTTCAGTGGAAACCAATGATAGTTTTGCAATTGAAATATCAAAATTTGTCCTTCTGTAGAGAACACTTGCATGGTATTGGAATAGCCTATATTAGAAAGCTGTTACCATTTATCCATCTGTCCACCCTTCTGACTTGCTTTTGCCACATTATGCTTTGGTTTTTAATGGTAAATTATTCATAAGTTACATACTGCTTTATTCAAAGTGCAGTTTTAAAATGCAGCCTAACTATGGTGATGATCAATGGTTATGGTTCATGAAATAGAAACATACATTTGGACTATACTATTTTCCTTCTATTTTATCCACACACCTTGGTATACAAATCCTATGTGCTTTAGATGCTGGCTGGCTGACTTATAGGATGCATCTTGTAGCTTATAGACTGTTGATTTGTAAATCTAGGCTTTTTAAAAATTGGAATGATAAAGTGGTTCAAAGATCCCAATTCTAAATGCATGTGCACTTGTATAGGAGATCTGTTAGATTTTGGTGTAATAATTTGCAACAGGTTGCACAAACAGAAAACCACTGATAAGGGTTTGGTTTTTGTTTGGTTTTTAAGTAGGTTAAAACCTACTTTAAGAGCCTGACCCTAAGATTTCAGTGTGAGTTGCAGGTGCTAAGGATCTCCCAAGATAAAGCCCAGAATTCTTCAGATAATGTAGGACTGTATCCAAGCAGCGAATGTTTAATTGATGTTTTGCACAGAAGTAGGATACAGCCAAAAGGCAACAAAGTAAAACTTGTCAAAAGCTTAGATGTATCTGAGAAAAACAATCTTTGATACTTTCCAGACTTCCCAGTCTTTAGGCAAACATGTGCTTCACAATTTGTAAGAGTGGTAGCAGTGTCAAGTGGATCTGTGTGGTGGTTTGTTTGGTTGTTTTTTTACAAACTAGCTAACCACCCTAAGCCTGCACAGCTGTGCAAAAAATTGTTTTTATTAATAAACTCTAGTACATCATTTGTCAGTTAACCTTATGTCCAATTGCAGTAATTTACTTGCATTACCTTTGCCAATTTTCTTTCCCTTTTTCCCCCTTTCCTTTTTAATAACTGCTGTATTGCTTTTATAACCTTCATAGGTAAATCGTTCACAGTATTGCAATGCTTTTAAAAAATAAAGTTGAAGAAAACATTCAGTGTAGATTAAAATGTTTCCTTTAAAATAATCTTTTACACACACACACTCACTCACTTTCTCTTCTAGATCAGCGTGTTGATTTTATTTGCATCTGCTACTTTAAAACCAGTACCATACGGATGTACTCACCAGAATAGATCCTTTTGCACCTTCATTTCCCTGCCCCCACTATGGATCCAGGCCATCGAAAGCTGAACACGTGACTGCATGTGTCTGTTTATATCTTCACTAGATTCAACAGGCTTTCATGTGGTTTACTAAGTTTTAAAATAATATTTAAGTGAATCTGTTTCTAAATAGTGCAGTGAAATATGTAGTAGAGTGAAAGTTATGAAATATTCCAGCACATAGGAATGGTTTTGACACTGTTTGATTTATACTGAACCTCTGTTTGCAGTGAAGCTTTTCTGGAGTGGTAAGATGATGACAACTTCACTATAAGAAGATTGTGTGTGTGTGTGAGAGAGAGAGACTGACATAGTCCGTGTGACACCATCAGATTTGGAACCGTGGCTTGAGCCAACTTGTCATTATTTGCACAGGGAAGGATGGTGAATAGTCAGAATCCAAATCCCTTTTGCTGACTTAGGGCTCCTGATGGGCTATTTCATTGGTGCCCTGGAAGTTAGTAAGAGCTCCAGAATCCGTTATATTTGCTAATGAATAAAGCCCCATGGAAAACAGGTCTTCCTGTTAATCCTTCTAAGGAAATCCACATTGTATTTTCTTTATCTTTCATTCCTTCTACAGCAGTTTTCAGCTATAAATTAATTTAACAGTCTTGTATGTGAAAATGCATATATCTAAGCATATATAAAATTATAAAAGGGTGCATACATGTAAGTATAAAGTAGTGACTCCTATGTTTGAGATATTAGCAGTCCAGAAGAATGAGAGAATTGTTTATCTCTTGTAAAAAGTCAGTGCTGTTAAAAACAAACAAAAAAAAGTATTAGATGTATTTTTTTAATTATTTATTTCTTTTGATCATTTCTTTGGTATTTTACATGACTCCTGTGTATCCCTGTGAGAACCGCACATCCCACTGAAATGCATTCTCCTTACAAATAATCCCTTAAAATCCAACCGTTTTTTAAAGAATCCTTTCATATGTGAATGGAGTTGTATATCCCTTTGTTTTCCTCTTAGGCATGTTTAAAATTTAGTGTCTCCAGTCCAAAGCCACCCATTTTGGGGACCTTTTCTTTGTGCTGACTTTCACAAATACAGTAATGTCCACACATGAACCAGCTTTATAGTGTTAACAAGTATGTTTTTGTGATTTGCTTCAGTCCTGTTCACAAATGACTTACAAAAAATAAAACCAGTTTTGTACTTAATTTGTATATAAATATATAAAAGAGAAAAATTCGTGGCTTACTGTAAAAACCAAAAGTATTTACTCTTTGGTTTTTTTCTACTGCATGACTGACCATGTAACGATGACAATGAAGATGGTGCATTGTTTCTCTCTGGTACCATTTATTTCAATGGCAACTTATTCCTTTTCCTCATTAGCCAAGCACCTGTGATGGACAATATTTGATTTTAACAGTAGAGTAATATACAGTACTTACTGTATTGTTATTTCTGTAACTGTTTTGGAGACACAACTGTCCCTTTCCAACACATAATGAAATAAATGCCTTACAACATCTCTTTTTCTGCATTCTGTTAGTGAATGGATGGTGGAACGGTGTGTGTGGGGGCAGGGGGAGTGCAGTTTACCATGGGAAATTCACTGCAGGATTTTGGTTTTCACATCTAATATCTTTTGCTTACCTTTCCAAACACCTAATTATTTAGATTGGTAATTGTGGACCTATTTTTGCTGTCATTGTAATGAGAGAGGTCTTTTCCCCCAGTGAAACTGGTGGGAAACTAGGATATGCATCAAACTTCCCTGAGGTTTGACCTTCAGTACAGTTGGAGTCTTGTAAGCTACAATTCTGATGGCTGATTGGTAGTGCTTTAATGTGGTTTTTCCTTTGATTGTACTGACATAAAATGTGTGCTCTGAGAAGCCTGTTATAAAATCCAGCTGGGCATTAAGTAATGAAAAGCACAGTTTGGCCTGCAGAAAAAATATTTCTGTCTACATTGGCAGGGATGTTACAACATTGCTAAGTAGCAAATATTGTTTAAACACAACTTTTGCTACAAGCAGGAACAGGGCTGCCAGGAAGTAAAATCCATGTCTTATTTCCTTGTGTACTTTTCAGTTTATTCTGTACGCATGAGCCCCTCATTTGGCAAATTAATGGGACACTGTCCAGTACAACTGAGCATTTCTCAACAGCCCCTTTCTGGTATCTGAATTTATCCCTGTTAGTTCTTCTACTTAGCCCATCTGTGGCAACAGTTATCAAATAATGACTTTGGGGACAGTGTCTTCTATTACATCTTTAAAATAGTTTTATTCAGATGGAGGAAATTTGCTGGATTCTAAATTGATTACTTTTTGCTTGGTAAAAAGATATGTACCTTTTGGCTTAGAAGAATTTGATTTTTATCTTTAAATGTCAGATACACTGTTCACACACAAACTTTCAAAAACAAATCCACTGGTGGTGATTAAAATTTACTGATAGGCAAAGCAGGAAAAATGCTGCTTGAGAATTTAAAGGTTGATATAAGAATGGTTATTTTGTATATTTTGGAATGTGATGTTGACAATATTGTGTTTTAATAGATGTAGCACTTAAACGTTTTGAGTCTCAACATGATAGACATTAAATAATAATAGTCTGGCTCCATAACGTCTGACACATATCCCCTAACAACCCACAGCTCTGAAAATTTAAATTGATAAAAATTGAACAAAATGCTTAAAAATAAACAATGATAATATGTCAAAATTGTTTAAAAAATGAAACTTGGATTCTCTCGACTGTATCTTGTAGAATCCCCTCAAAACAAATCATAGAATGTAGGATCATAGAATCTTAGGGCTGGAAGAGACCTCAGGAGGTCATCAAGTCCAGGCCCCTGCCCAAAGCAGGACCAGTCCCAACTAAATCAACCCAGCCAGGGCTTTGTGAAGCCGAGACTTAAAAACCTCTAGGGATGGAGATTCCACCACCTCCCTAGGTAACCCATTCCAGTGCTTCACCACCCTCCTAGGGAAATAGTTTTTCCTAATATCCAACCTAGACCTCCCTCCTGTAACTTGAGACCATTGCTCCTCGTTCTGCCATCTGTCGCTACTGTGAACAGCCTCTCTCCAGCCTCTTTGGAACCTCCTTTCAGGAAGAAAAAGGCTGTTATCAAATCTCCCCCTCATTCTTTCTTTCTGCAGACTAAGGGTACGTCTAGACTACATGACTGTGTCACCAGCGGCATGTAATTAGGCTACCAGACATAGTAAAATGAAGTGGCGATTTAAATAATCGCCGCTTCATTTAAATTTACATGGCTGCCCAGGAGGCATACCTGGGTGGTCGACAAATACCTTTGATGTCGACACCCGCGCATCCAGACTATTGCGCTGAGCCGACAAACAGCTGATCAGCTGTTTGTCGGCTCAGGGCGGCAGCCATGTAAATTTAAATGAAGCGGCGAGTATTTAAATCGCCGCTTCATTTTACTATGTCTGGTAGCCTAATCTACATGCCTCTGGCGACAGAGGCATGTAGTCTAGACGTACCCTAAATAAGCCCAAATCCCTCAGCCTCTCCTCGTAGGTCATGTGCTCTGTTATATCATGTGGAGTTCCAGTTTAGGAAGAAATCAGTGGAAACACAGCTTGAGCAGTTGCAAGTGTCCATTTTAGTTCATAACAACTAACTAGAACCAGCCCAAACGGGCTGGGCTGACCTCTAGTGACCTAACTCAGTTACTATAACAAGAAGATGTATCTC
This sequence comes from Pelodiscus sinensis, assembly GCF_052426305.1. Lineage (NCBI taxonomy): Eukaryota > Metazoa > Chordata > Testudines > Trionychidae > Pelodiscus > Pelodiscus sinensis. The sequence goes on from NC_143056.1 coordinate 30,140,172, forward strand.
TACAACCCAATACACAAAATACTCCTCACCCCTTAATAAGAATGTCCCTTTAATAAAACATACACTGAGAATGAGAGAGAACAGTTACTTACCTCGTAACTGTGATTCTTCGAGATATGTTGCTCATGTCCATTCCAATATAGGTGTGTGCGCGCAGCATGCACGCGTCGTTGGAAGATTTTCCCTTAGCAATACCCTTAGGGCCAGCAGAGGAGCCCCCTGCAGTGGTGCCAGTATATCAGTGCATATATACCCCTGCGGCTTCTTCCCCACTCTGTTCCTTCTTACCAGTATGCTACCAGCAGAGAAGGGGGTGGGTGGGGATTTGGAATGGACATGAGCAGCACATCTCGAAGAATCACAGTTACGAGGTAAGTAACCGTTCTTTCTTCTTCAAGTGATTGCTCATGTGCATTCCAATATAGGTGATTCCAAAGCAGAACCTAACTAGGTGGGGGGCCGGAGAAAGAAATTGCCCCTGAGATAAGGACCGCCCTACCTAGGGCGGCATCCCCCCTGGCCTCCTGTGGAAGGGCATAATGGTTAGCAATCGTGTGGACCGAAGACCACGTGGCAGCCCTGCAGATGTCCGAAATAGGGACCTGTGTGGCGAAAGTGGTGGATGTCGCCATCGCCCTCGTGGAGTGCACCCTGAGGGGTGGGCCTGGTGTGCCTACTAAAGAATAGCACTCCCTAATGCAAGCGGTTATCCATGAAGCAATCCTCTGAGTGGATACGGCTGACCCCTCATATGCTCCACAATGGCTACAAAGAGCTACTGTGACTTATGGAAGGGTTTAGTTCTGTCTAAATAAAAGGCTAACGCCCTCCGAACATCTAACGTGTGCAGGACCTGTTCTTTCCCAGATGTGTGCGGTTTAGGGAAGAAAACTGGGAGGAAAATATCTTTGGAAGTGTGAAAAGAGGAAACCACCCTTGGCAGGAAGGCCGCATGGGGGCGGAATCTGACTGTCGTTAAAAAATACCGTGTAAGGGGGATCACACATGAGTGCCCTAAGCTCGGATACCCGCCTCGTGGATGTAATTGCTACCAGGAGAGAAATCTTATATAATAGGTGGAGGAGCGAACACATAGCCATCGGCTCAAATGGGGGTCCCATAAGCATAGAGAGGACCGGGTTTAGATCTCACTGCGGGACAGGGAGCCGTACATGTAGGTAGAGTCTATCCAGGCCTTCAAAAACCTATTAACCATCAGGTTGGCAAACGGCGTTTTGCCCCCTTCCTCTGGGTGAAAGGCCAATATGGCTTCCAGGTGGACCTTAATGGATGAAGAGGACAGGTGTTGGAGCCTAAGATCTAATAAGTAGTCTAGAATCCTGGGACCGGTACCCATATTGGGTGTACCCCCTGTTGGGATGCCCAGGAACCGAAGCGTTTCCATTTAGCAGGGTAAGTGGAACTAGTGGACAGTTTCCTCCTGGACCTGTGGGGAGCACTGGATCTCCTGAGCCATTAGCCACAGAGCTTCCACACTGTCAGGTGGAGGGACCGCAGGTCCGGGTGGTGCAGCCTGCCCAAGTCCTGTGATATGAGGTCCGGGACTAATGGGAGGGCTATAAGCCTCTTGCACGAGAGGTTGAGGACCGTCGAGTACCAATGCTGTCACAGCCATGCTGGGGTGATTAGGATTAGTATGGACCTGAATTCCCTTACCTTCAGCAAAACCCTGTTGACTAGAGGAAATGATGGGAAGGCGTGGAGCAGGCCCTGAGGCCAATGGAGGAGAAGAGCATCCCCTAGGGATCCCTGTCCCTGTCCCAGTCCCAGGAAGGAGCAATAGCAGGGACACTTGGCATTCTGGGCTGTGGCAAACAGGTCCAGGTGGGGAAACCCCCCAAGCGTGGAAAATGGATTGGACAATGTCCCAATTCAGAGACCGCTTGTGACTCGCGAACGACCTGCTCAACCTGTCCACCAGGACGTTCAGGGAGCCCGGGAGGTACGAGGCTATCGGGTGGAAATCCGCCCTGATGCAGAGCTCCCAGAGGTGAAGTGCCTCAGAGCACTGGTGGGGGGAGCAGGTCCCACCCTGTTTGTTTATATATGCTACGGTTGTCGTGTTGTCCGACAGAATGAGGACTGACTTGCCCCTCAAGTGGGGAAGGAAAACCGCACACATCAACTGGGCTGCCCTGAGCTCCCTGACATTGATACGTAGGGAGGCATCGTGCAGGGACCATGTACCTTGAGTGTGCAGTTCCCTGAGGAGAGCTCCCTAGCCCGTATCCGACGCGTCCATTACGAGCCAGAGTGATGGGGCTGGTCTGGAGAACAGGACTCCTGAACAGACCTCCTCTTGGTGAGTCCACCACTGTAGCGCAAGGAGGACACACGTAGGGACGGTCAAAACCCTGTCCCAGGAGTGGGCGGTTGGCCTGTGCACACATGCAAGCCACAGTTGCAGAGGACGCATGCATAGTCTGGCATGTTGCACTACATAAGTGCAAGCGGCCATGAGGCCTAGCAGACGCATGCAAGTCTGAGCGGTAGTCATCGGGAAGCTCTGAAGCGACACAACCTCCGCCTTCAGCGTGAAGGGTAGCGAGGCTCTCTGGGACTAAGAGTCCAGAGTGGCACCCACGAACTCTATGGTTTGAGTGGGGACTAGGGTGGACTTGTCCAGGTTTAACAGTAGACCTAGTTCTAGAAAAAGGTCTCGGATCATGGTGATCTGATTCCTCACCTGGGCGTCCGACCCCCCTCGGAGGAGCCAGTCATCCAAGTAAGGGAACACTTGGACACCCCTTCTCCTGAGTTCTGCAGCCACTTACCACCATGCATTTGGTGAAGACCCGAGGGGCTGTATAGATACCAAAGGGGAGGGCCATAAATTGGTAGTGGTCCCGGCTCACCATAAAATGCAGAAACCTGCGGTGGGAGGGGGCAATTGAGATGTGAAAATAGGCGTCCTTTAGATCGAGGGTGGCGTACCATGAGTAAAAACCCCTGCCCTGATGTTCGTGAGGGACGGGTTCCACGGCCCCCAGCTCGAGGAGGTGGCTCACTTCCTCCTGCAGTAGGGATTCGTGAGATGGATCCCTGAAAAGGGACAGGGTGGAGGGCTGGGTGGGAGGGCGTAATAGGAAGGGAATTCTTCAGAAATTATTATAGGTGTATTCCAGTGGTCCCCAACGTGGTGCCCGTGGGCATCTTGGATGGACTCTGGGCACTGCTTCAACATAAATCATATCAATGATGCTCTTTTTACCTAAACAAAGTCTGGAATCTAACCAGTGGGCCTAACTGCAATGCAGTTCAAATGGTGGGCTAAACATGCATATATATTACAAAAAAAAAGACTAAAATTAGTAGACTAAGGCTACTTCTACACTGCAGCAATTTTTTGGAAGAGGAAATGCAAATAAAGCACTCATTTGCAAATCCCATGCTCTCATTTGCATATTCTCTTCTGATCCTTTTTGCAGAAGAGGTTTTTGCGATTAAAAAGCCCTGTGTAGATGGAGCCATTTGCTGGAAAACCCCCATTTTGTACAAGATCCGTTATTCCTCAAAAAATGAGGTTTACAGGATCTTGCACAAAATGGGGGTTTTCTGACAAATGGTCCCATCTACACAGGGCTTTTTATTACAAAAACCTCTTCTTCAAAAAGGACTGGAAGAGAATATGTGAAAGAGAGTGCGAGATTTGCAAATGAGTGCTCTATCTGAATTTCCTCTTCCAAAAAACTGCTGCAGTGCAGAAGTAGACTAAGAGATTTTATTGTTAGAAAGTTGCAGATGGCATATCACAAAAAATACTTATTGTACCAGCGGTATCTTTTAAAAATAATTACTCTGAAATTCAGGCAGTAGGAAAATATCTTTCTCTATACTAGGAACAACTAAATAAGGGTTACAGGACAACTATATCTTAATTTGGGTAAAATACAGTTCATTTATTCTGTGACCTGACAGCATCCCTATCAGTCTAAAGCATATGCAAGATGGTTGTGGAACACAGGCAAAGAAACATCTGACACAGATTTGGGATGTTGTTGCAGCCTTACTCTTCTAGCTATTGTAATATGGGATTGATGTCAGATGGCTGAATGGGAGAATGTTTAAAAAAAGAAAGCACTTTCCCTAAGCTCTGTCCTCAATCCCATGTTAGCTGCATGTGTTTGCTATAATGTTTATCAGTTAAACATGTAATCTTGTTGCCATATCTGTCTAAGCATTTATGATATAATGGTAACTGGTATTTTAATGCCATCATTAAGTTTCAGGGTTAACACCCATTGAGATGAATGCAACAGTTTAGAGATGTAGTTTGACTGCCATACTGCAGACCCAGCAAAACTTTGGTACCTTAAGTCATGTCTGAGAAGTTGTCTTTGTGATGGTCAGGTAAAAGTTTATTTTGTAAAATCTTCTGTGGCTGTGGTATAAATGCTGGCATAATATATCATCCTGTCAATAGCTTTGTTTGAACTCCCCCCAGCCGTGGCTGTAGCATAGCAAGACCTTCAGAGGACAAAACTCCCCCCAGCCGTGGCTGTAGCATAGCAAGACCTTCAGAGGACAGAAGTATGTCCTCATTTACACCTGAAATGTCTGGCATAATCCTTGTGTATTGTAAGACTAGAATTTGGCCCATGCAATGAAAGAGAATTCTCTGAACTTCTTAGCCTAAAGTCTGCTCTTAATTATAATTAAGTTGTCCAACTTCCTGGAGATCAGTGACTCAGTGAACCAGAAATAGCTCTTTAAGGCTGTGCCTTCTGTCTTTAATGGAAGACTTTCAATAGTTTCTCTTCAAATACAAAAAATACATCATCATATTTATTAGGTTTTTGAAACCCACGTACAGGAGTCTCACATGCTCTTCAGACTCTTTTTTTACTTTTAGGCTGATCCATTCCTTAAATTTCTAAACTATAGTCCCACTGCTTAACTTAGAGCAAGGTCCAGGATCTGTAGACCTACAACACTACAACTCACTGAAGCTGATGGATTGGATTAGGTCCTGTGCTCTTATGATCATGAGTGGCCTTTTTTCCATTTTCTTTGGGGTTTGTACTTCCTGAATACTGTGCCTCTTGCGAGTGGTGGGGCTGAATTATCCTGTGTTGGTCATGCGTTCTGTACTTCTATGGTGATGGCAGCCTATGCAAAAACAGTAGGCTACACTGAATGCATTTCATGGTAATAGTGGAGATGTCAACACTTGCTCTACTTGGGATCATATAATGAGAAACTCATGCTGTATTCAGGGCTGAAGATTGAGGCTAGAGCTCAAAAGGCAAAGGAAGGAACCCATCAGTTTTATTTTTCCTTAGATAAATTTTTATATAGAATATATTACAGAGTTCTCAGCTTTTAATCAAAAGAGAAGTTATTGCAGTTTTATCCAGTGACTCTAACAGTAGAAGTAAGACATTCTAGAAAGCTGTCTTTAAAAAAGAAAACCCCAAACAAACAGAAAATACATGAGTAAGTCACACTGCTTGGGATACAATTATCCAAAGGGTACAAGAGAGAACCAAAGCAGCTACGGGAGCACAAAATCAAGGAAGAAGCCAATGATGAGTTTAACGCTACTGCAAAGAGGGCAAGCCTGTCATTTCCTAGCAATTTTGGCTTCCTCAACAAAATGCTTCTACTCCGTCTTTATTTTTTTGTTTACTTTTTGAATTGGTAACTTAAATGCAGTGTCAAAAGAGGACTTCATTTCTGGCTTTTGCTCATGTTACTCATACGTAGGGGAAACTTCAGCCCCGCCTCAATTCATGGAGCTTGTGGGCGACTTTCTCTAGTTCGGCTTCTATAGCTGCCAGGCTTTCCAATTCTTGGTCCTAAAACATCAGAAATAAAAATGAGAGGTAATTACAGAGCGTAACACCAGCCCTTAAGCCTCCCTCTTTGCATGGACCAGCTAAAGAGTTTATGGTATTTATCTGGGCCTTGTAAGCAAGGCAGGGGTAGCCACTGGCTTATCTATGGAAAACGCACTGGAAGGCAAGAGTTGAGGGTTCTTTTCTGAGATCATATATTAGGCCACTGGCTGAATTTGGTCAAGTCAGATCACCCCTTTGTGTGTCTGTTTAGACTATGAGCCTGTCAGGGTAGAGATGATCTCATTCTAGGTGGGGCCTGACTTAGCATGTTAGAGCCTGATGCTTGCTCAGAAGAGGCACAGAAGAACATTTTTGGGGGAAGGGGGCATCTCCTCGTTCCACTCCTGGACTCAACTCTGCTCCCAAAGCCCTGCTCCCAGCCGTGGCTGGTGGTTCTGTGCCCAGGGTCCTGGTTGTCGGCCCTGCTTCTGGGGCTTTGCTTCTAGTCATGGCTGCTGGTCCTGGGCATCAGCTGCTGGCCTCAGTCCCTGCCTAAGACTCCATTTCCACCCCTGTTCCCAGGTATGGTCCCAGCACCCTTTCCCCTATCTACATCTCCCACCTAGATCTTTTGGTCCAGGCTCCAAGGAGGCATAGGCAGGAGTAACAGGTGTGTGAGATGATTATGTTTGGGGATCACTGCTCCAGATGCTACTGTAATATAAATATCAATGTGTGTCTGGGGGACTTTTTTTGGTGGTGTGGACATCTAGTGGACCTCTTCCCAAGCCCTTTAGCTGCATTTTACATCAACTATTTTTGGCTGTAGCTTCAGACAAGTAGGAATCTTCCTCTTCATTTCCTTTTTTATGGTTACAAAGTGTTTCTATGATGAATGTGGTGTGTCATACTCCTTGCACCTACATCAGTGCTGTGGGAGCATTTCCATGCTCTCAGATCTAAGAAAAGGACGATGTTTCGTAGGAGTTCTGAGGCATCCATCTGAGGCACCGAAGCAATCAGAAGCTGCTGCTTCGGGGATTTTAATCTCTTTAAGACTGAGCGGGGTGGTTCAATGACGCTATAAACAAGCTGGATATTTTTAATATTCATGTTTCTCTTCTGAAACAACCCCAGTCTAGAAGTAGGTGTAGAATCATCTGGGTTTATTTTTGGATAATCATTCAGGGCCCTTACGTGATGCTTGATATTTTCAAAGTAGGCACTGTGCATGAATCAGATGTCACAATACCTCTGCGAGTTAGGTAAGCAGCACCCCTACTTTGAAAGACAGAAGCTGAGATTCAAGGGGGCCTGGCCCCTCACTGAAATCAAAGGATATGAATACCTGTGTGATGTAAGCCAGGGGCAGAGAGCTGTGCTCCTTCAGCACATATCAAGAAAATATGAATCCAGGGAAATTGATGCAAACAGATAACCTTATTCTCAGCACACATCCCAGTAAACTCTGCAGACCTTGCCCTGTGGAAATTGTGTTCCACCCTATTGTGGGCAAATAGTATTTGGCCCCTTACATGTTCAAATTAGTTATTTCTGGGTTCCTTAGTGGCTCTGGGTTCAATTCTTTGCTCTACTGCACCTTTCCTTAGGAAGCATTGGACTGCTAAGTTGCAGGCATAAATCTTATCTACCCCACCCTTCCGTTCACCCTTATTTGCTACTGATTTAATGCTTCTCCTTATAGTGGCATGTACTTACAATAATCTAGATATATTTAAAAAAATGTTCCTCTTGGACCATTGAAGAGTGACATCACGTCACCAGTGACAACAAGCGCTCTCAGCAAAGTGAGGAAGCATGGGACAAGAGAAGGGGGCCTGTTTAACTGAGAGTCAAGTGGAAGAAGAAGGAAATGACCTAACCTACAGCAAAGAGAGAAGCCCTGTGCAGGAGGCTCCAGGACTCTTTATAGGACCTTTCACCTTTAATCACAGACTGCTTTCTCTGTCCCCTCTTTCCTTTACCAGTTTTCCTGCAGCTCCGGTTCATTCTCCCTGAATCCCCCCACTCTCCCCTCCAGTTCCTGCCTTCTCAACAACCCTGCGCCCTTTCAGCTCAGGGTGCACACCTCTCCCTGCAGCAGAGTGGGTGGGCGTGGCGGTAGCGGCACTTCCTGGCTGCCCTAGTAGGACCCCGCATTGCAGCTTTTGGGGTGGGGGTGAGCAGCACAGGGGCCTGGTCCACTGCAGCAGCTGTAGCACCACCTTTCCAGCACTTCCTATGGTGGTGCCACAGCCTGGTTCCTTCTCATCTGAGATGGCGGAAAACATCTGGCCCCTGCAGCGGTGTGCAAATCTCCCTTCCCCACTGCACCTAGCGAATGCTGTGGGGGCACAGCTCTGTGCGGGTTTGCCCTAGCTGAGCCTCAGGGCCCCTTCAGTTCCCTCGGGAAGGCCTTGCCCTCGGGGGGTGCCTTATCTGCACTTCTGTCCACAAAACCCTGTCCCCTTCCTGCTGTGGCCCCGGCTCCCTGTTCCCTCTCCCCTGCCCCAGGCTCCTAGCGGGGCCCTGCTCGCAGCGCTGCATCCCGGCCTTGCGGAGAAGGGGAACATGCACTGGACCATCCCCTGCCCTGTTGGCCAGGCCTGGCAGGGGCCATGGGAACTGTCAGAGGGAAGGTGCTAGCAGGGGCAGCTAGAGAACACGTAGATCCCAGCATGTCTAGGTCTAGCTGGTTATCGTAACAGCATGGGACAGGCAGCCCTGCAGGGCTTACGTGCTGCCCCCTCATAGGCACGCTGCCAGGTCTGTGCCACATGCGCTTCCTGTAGCCTGCAGCATCAGCCTGGCTCAGTTTTTCTGCTCTGGGGAAAAGGGATTAGCTTGGCACATTCCCTCCCCGCTGTGGGCTGGGACAGATCTGGTTCCCAGGCAAAGGCGGTCCCAGTTTGTCCAAAACGTGCTCTACAGGGGAGGAAGGACACAAGTGAAGCGAAGTGAAAAATAACAGACATCCATCCAGAAATAACCTGGCCACTGGAGCACTGTGCAAAGCTCCCCGCCTTCATGCCCAGAGAGAGGCAAGTGGGGGCTGCTGCAGAGAGTATGGGGAGGGGCTAAGGACTGAGGGCATGTAGTGGGGGTGGGACCAGGGCCAGGCACTGGCAGGGTGGGTGCGGTGGTGAGTGTAGCAGAGACTGAGCAGGCATGGGGTGGGGCTGGCCAGGTGCAGCAAGTGGGGGCCACTGTAGGGCCCAGGCACAGGAAGGAACCGGGGTTGGAGCAATTCGGGGGCACTGCAGGGGCTGAGCATGGGGAGGGGCAGAGAGCAGGGGGCTCGTCAGGGGCTGAATGGGCTGGGCACAGAGAGAAGATGTCAGGGTGCAGCAGGCCAGGTGTTCTGCAGGGACTGAGGTGGGTGTGGGAGGAAAAGATGGTTCAACAGGCAGGGGGTGCTGCATGGGCTGAGGCAGGCCCAGAGAGGGGCTGGCAGGGTGCAGCAGGTGGGGGGGGGGTAGTGGATGGGCTGGGGCGGGCCTGGCAGGGTGTCGTGGGGGGGAGGGGTCTGTACAGGCTGGACACAGGGAGAGGTTGTCGGGGCACAGTGGGTGGGGGGGTGCTGTAGGGGGCAGGCTTTGCTGCAGGGGCCAGGTTGGTTTTTGGATGGATTTTTTGGTGTGTGTTTTTTTTGTTTTGTTGTTTTAAGTTGATTATTTTCTTTTAATTGATAAATGTAGGGAGTTGGGGGGGCTTTTTTGAGGGGCAGGGTTAATTTGTTTTCTCTCTCTATATATTTTTAAAAGTTCAGCCGGCCGGGCAACACAATAATGTCATTAGTGTCAACAGGCTCTCTCAGCAAAGCAAAAGTGGGGAGTTGGCGAGCATAGCAAGCAGGGGTACAGGCCCCTAGTTATTAATAAGAATAATTATAATTAATAAACCTCAGCCTATCATTAACTGACTTTTCGAGTCCCGAAACAAACACTTGCACTTATTTTTTTTTTAAAAGAAACAACCAACCTGCATTACACTATAAATGGGCTTTCATTTCTATACCGCACAAAAACATAAATAGCATCTTATGAAACAGCAATCTGTCTCCCACTATTTATTTGCTAAGATACCTATGTTTGCACAAGCAGGGCACTTTGCTATGCCTAGTTGTGCATTTATGACCTGTGTAAAAAGAGATCACAGGGAAGACATCACAGTGTCTGAGAAGGTTTATGGGGGTGGAGCAGGAGTGTAGAAGATTTGGGTTATATGTGGTAGGGGTGCAGGAGTGGGGCAGAGATTTGGGGGGAGGGAGGGGTTGGAGTGCCAGAGGCAGGCTCTGGCTGGGAGACCTTACCTGGGTGGCTCCTGGCCACCAGCCCAGAGGCTCCTCTGCCAGGGTCCCTGCCTTCCATGCTCCTGTACATGCTCAGAGCAGCTGGGGGAGGGGAGCATGTTTGCTGCTGTGAACTTAATGCTGTGAGGCCGGAGGATGAGGGAGAAGGAACCTTCACATGCTGCCGGTCCTGAAAACAGGCAGGTGCTATTGGCCTGAAACTGGCCAATGAGAGCTACTGAGGATGGCGACAGAGTGAGAAGCCTCCTGCCCTCTCCCCTAGGCTTTCAGACTTCAGGGATGCGCACGTGGCCCTGAAGCCGGCTTTCCTGAGGGCCGAGCAGGGACGGGTCGGGGTAGGGCAGGCTGAGATCCGGCTGAGGCTCTTGCAGGCCAGATCCAGTGGCTTGACGGGCTGCATCCAGTCCACCAACCATTGTTTGCCCAGCCTTGGTCTTGCACGTGAGAGCAAGCACCATGTGGTATATGCTGTGTCAGGCTAATGCTCCAGTTTTGGTTGGGGGGGAGGAGGGGCTTCGTGCTTATATTCCTGGTACAGCAGCAGCAGGCAAAGAGCTGGTCAACCCTCTGCTATTTAAAAATTCAGGGTACTCCTCATTCTTCTTCTCTGCTTTAGGTAAACAGCAGTGGCTCCACCTGGGAGCTGTTGAGTAACCACCGTTTTTGTTACTGAATTCAAATCCACTTCACTCCATATAAAAGCACCATATCTTGCCTAAGCCAAAAGGGCAAGTGCCAGTCTTAGTGCGCCCAGGCTCACCTGCGGCCCTGGGCAAGGCCAGCACCACACGGTGCCTGCCCAACACCCAGTGGGTGCTACTGCTGCTATTTTGACACAAGCTGCATTCCTGTGCCTGGGCAGCAAGTCTTTCAGGGCCAGAGATGTAACACACTGCCAGACCCCCTTGCCATAAGACACCTCCCCTACAGCTTCCTGGGGGGTGCCACCTGGGTGACCCAGGAGCAGGCAATTGTGCAGCAAGGCGTGAGGTTGGGGGGTCAGTGATGATGTTGTCACCTTAGCGCCAAGGCCATTGCCCCTGGCTGCGGCTGGGGATGGCTATAGAGCATATCACTCCCAGCTATTGTGGGGCCAGAGGAAGCAGCACTGCAGATGCCCAGTGTCATCCCTAGGATATGGGCCACATGGCAGGCCTCTCCCACAATGGGTGGGGCGGGGTGAGGGGGGGGCACTCACCCTAATGTCCCTCCTTAGCCAAGGGTATCGCCCCATGCACGGGGGGAGGGCACACGCTTTCCCCAACAAGGAGGCGGAAGACCTGGGGATGGCCAGGAAGGGTAATCACCCACTTCTGCACCTCCCCTGCCATGTATCATCTCCTCACGCCACCCCACCTCGGCATCCACCCTCCCACTGCCTGGGAGGGCACATCCCCCCCCCCCCCCCCGAGGCTTGGGGCTGAGGGAGGCAGGTGCTGCAATCCTAGTTTGGGAGAGACCCTTTTCATGTGGCCAAAGTGTGTGTGTGTGTAGTTGGGGCCGGGGGGGGGGGGGCGGGTCATTGCAGGACGAGTCTCAGGGATGGAGGGGGCAGTGGAGGTGAATTTCAGGGTCCCTATGTAACACCAACAAGTAGAACTGAACCGCCTTCCTCTGCAGCTTAGTACATGAGCCTCTACCACATGAGCTAAAAGCCAGCTGGCTCGCAGCTCAGGCACTAGACCACACGCATGCTTTCTCTCTGTAACGCGTGCTCTAAATGCCACAACATGGGACAGTGAACCACAACCATGGTTACACTTACAGGGTGTGGGTCGGTCAGTTCTGCCCCTACCAGCCCAGCCATGGGTGTGTTTCTTCAGGAACGGGGTCCCCAAGGGGAGGGAGGGAGAGAGAGAGAGAGTGAAGGGGATCTGTCAGCTCTGCCCCAGGACACGGGAGAGGGTGTGTGTAGGTGTATGGAGTTGTAACAAGGCCGTCCTCAGGGAGGGTGGGTGCATGTGTGAGAGCGAAAAATGACTGCAGGGGGAATCTCAGTCCCTTCCCCAAGTGGGGGTGTGCAAAAGGGGCTCACAATTCTTCTCAGGGCAGGCTGACGGTTCTCCAAGGGGGGAGGGGGGGGGGGATAATGTGTGTGAAGAGGTTTCACAGGAGTGCAGGAGCTGACAGGTTCCCAAGAGGGTGGGGCTGGGGCATACAATGGGACTGTAGACAGGGCGGGGGACAAGATCTAGGGAGGTTTCCCAAGCAGGGTCTGGGGAAGGCAGGATGGGTGGATAGAATTGCCAGGGCCCTGGGCAAGGTGGAAGGGCAGCTTCACACTCCTGGAAGACGGGGTGGGGGTGGGGTGGAGGCTAGCCATTTAAAGGGTTCTTGTCCCTGGCTGCTGCTGCTACCACAATGGCAGCTGGGAACCCAAGGTGCCTTTGAATTACAGGCCCCAGGGTTACTGTCCCCTTTGTCCCCCCCTGTAGGTGGGCCTGGGGGGGTCATCTCTGGGAGTGTGGTCTGATCAGTCCATTCCTCTTCGAAGGCATGGGGTGGACTGCAGGGGTCTGTCAGTCCCTCGCCAGGGTTGGGGTGTAGGATTGCTGACCCTTCCCCCTCAGTGGGATCCAGTGAGGGTCTTGGGGAGGTCGGTTGGTCCCTCCCTGTGCAGGGGAACAGGATCTGGGAGCGGGGGTCCCCTGTGGGATACCTCTGGGGGTAGGTGGGGATCTGTAAATCCTGAAGTCAGACCTGTCTCTGCTACTGATAGTATTAAGCTCCTTGCTCCCCTCCTCCAGCAGAGAAGTCAAACTACACCCAGGCCACTTCCTCATGTATCTGAAAAGGGCATAGTCAGGATAGCACCTCCCTTTTTGAGCTAAAGTTACTGGCTTCCCTTCCCTCATCTTCTGGCCTACTGGTGGAAGTTGTTACTGCTTCCTTGTCAATTCTCACAAGAGCCATCTAGTCTTACCCCAGCACCACCTTCTCAATGTGGCAATTTCAAAATGAACATCCCTCATTCTAAGCCAACCAACTTACAAAAAGAGAAATGCCACTGCTAGTCCCAGCACAATGAGCCCGGCTAACTGGGGGGAAGCGGGTTGGTAGCTTCTGAGACTGGTTCAAGGACAGTTACAGACTGAGTTCTCTGCAATTTCCTGGGAGGACAAAGGCATTGCTCCTGATTCTGTGTGCAAAGCCGGTGCTCAGAGTGACCAGCTTGCCAAGACAATGTATAATTGATGCCAGATTCCTATAAACTCACAGAGCTAGCGAAAACCCATCTCCCGCTGTGATGCTTTCCCTCTGGCTTCCTGGGCAGCTCAGGCTTCTCAAGACATTGGTCACTTGAAGAGATTTTTACATAAAGTTTCTTGCCAACTTTCTGGTCTCAGAACGTTATTAACAATTAATATCTGTGTGGTTTATAACATGCTTCAGGACCACTATGAACATGAGCTAGGAGCGGAATAGGGGCTGGGGAAACACCATCTTTGAAACGTCAGGTACTAGGCTATTGCTGGAGCCAGGATGCCTTAAGATCCTATGGGCTGATCCAACACAACTATGGAGTTTGCTGTCCTCTAATTCCAAGGGTGAGCTAAGGGTTGGGAGGAAGGAAGAGAAAGAAAAGGGTCTATAAAATCTTTTTTCTTCCCTTCTTGGTTCCTCCCTGGCATTTGGGTGGGGGATTTCCTGTGCTGGGGTGTTGCCAATCTCTACCACCTTTCCACACTGGCTGCTACTGGACTAATGGCACAATGAGTGGATTGCGGTAGATAAGCAAGACATGATGACTTGAAAGCTGATCAAAAAACAGCTCCTATCCTGTAGTGGGACAGTGGGGCTGCGTCTAGACTGGCAAGTTTTTCCGCAAAAGCAGCTGCTTTTGCGGAAAAACTTGCCAGCTGTCTACAGTGGCTGCTTGAATTTCCGCAAGAACACTGAAAATCTCATGTAAAATTGTCAGTGTTCTTGCGGAAATGCTATGCTGCTCCTGTTCGGGCAAAAGCCCTCTTGCTCAAATGCTTTTGCGCAAGAGGGCCAGTGTAGCCAACGCGGTATTGTTTTGCGTACAAAAGCCCCGATGGAGAAAATGGCGATCGGGGCTTTCTTGCGCAAAACCGCGTCTAGATTGGCACGGACACTTTTCCGCAAAAAGTGCTTTTGTGCAAAAGCATCCGTGCCAATCTAGACGCTCTTTTCCGCAAATGCTTTTAACGGAAAAACTTTTCCATTAAAAGCATTTGCGGAAAATCATGCCAATCTAGACATAGCCTGGGGGTGCTAGAAGGCCAGCACAGGCTTCCCAATGCTGGAGAGGAGCCCAGAGCATTGGGGGACAGATCCAGGCATGCCAGGAATCGCATCCAGCCCCCAAGCCTTAGATTCCCCACTGCTGACACAAGCTTACCCCTGCAAATGCTTTTTGCCATCCCATGTTTGGGATGCAACCTTTAAAAAAGTCTGTGATGGTAAATTCCATATCTGCACTCTCTGTCCTTGATTCAAAATCCGGTGAAGTCAGTGGAAGTATTTTCATTGCCTTGAATGGGCTTTGGATCGGTCCCTATGGAGGAAGGGACTGCTACTGGCTTACTGGCACTAATTTGTACTGTTGTGCATACCAGGCCAACACAGTTATCTACTCTAACAGTGGTCATAATAAAGAGTGCCAGATATTTAAAAAACAGTGGCACCTTCCTCAACCTCCCAAGTGCATTTCTGATACCCTGCAAATGACTGGATGGGTAGGGATTTAAAAACAAACAAACAAAAAACCAACCTCTGTTCTTCTGTTGGCACTTCCTTCTTCATCCTTCTTTTCTTCAGGCATGGCAGCCAGCGGAAACCCTGCTTCGCTGCTGTCCTCCTTTGTATGATGCTTCCATGATCTTCTCATATCCTCGTCTGGGTTACGGAAGTCATACTTATGGGACCTGGAGGATATTTTCATGGACCTATCTGGGTCTTCGCCACTGTCATTTTCCTCTGTGCGCTTCTTGGATGTCAGCTGTTTGGCCAGCTCATCCATTTTGTTCCATCTTTTGGAGTCTTCCCATTCTCTTAAGGGCTCTTCCTCCACTTCCCCGCTTTTGATGTCCCTTAGGTGGAAGGAGTCCTCCACCTGCATTGCTTCATCCTCTGATCCATGCCGCCCTCCTTTAACTCCAAGGGATTTCTCTTCCTCTTCAGAGCTCTTCAGACCTTGGCCAAAGCCCAAAGCATCTTTGTTATCTGAAGCGTTTATTGAACATAATGACAATGAAATAGGGTTTAGATTACATTGACCCAGTCTTTGCACCAACCTTATTTCTTACTCTATGTGAACCAACAGACATGATGAAGAAACATATTCATGGATTTTAAGGTCAGAAGAGACCATAATGAATGTCAAGTCTGACCTCTCCTATACAACACATCACATGAAAATAAGCTTTACGTGCAGGAGGAGAGGACGCATACGCGCTACAATATTGATGGCAAAGAGACTAGATCTGGGTGTAGTCATCAAGAACCTTTTAAAAAGCCTGAGCAACTGCACTAAATGACGTAAAAGCTCATTGAAAACTTACCAGACACGTTATAAGACTCAGAGTGAAGTAACCGATGGGTAATTTAAAGGCTATTTCAGTGTGTAAGGATGCAGAGAGTGTCCTAGTGGGATTTATGTATAACAGCTGATGGGAGTTATGCCTCTAACACACTGAGGTGCATTTGGAAATCCCACTAGCTGCCTAGTTGCACTTTTAGATCTCTTCACACCTTTGTGAGACTGGCCTGGAGTTCTCCCTTTATCAAAGAGCATAAACTGAAAAAGGCATCACACAGGATACATACCACTTTCCCGGGGAGTCCCCTCAGTCTCATCCCCAGCTGAGCCAAGTATCCTATCTGCTTCTGTAGGCTGCTCATCTTCCAGCGTGCTTCTCCTGGCATCCTCTTCCTCAGCATGCTCATGTAGGTTCTCCTCTTCCACTTCTTGGCTCTCGTCCTGGCCCACTTTGGAAATCTGCTTCTTCTCTGCCAGAAGTTCCTGACTTCTGCTGGGTTCTTCAGGCTGCTTCTCTCCAGCCTCTTGGAGTTTGTGCTCAGAAGGCTCATCCTCTTGGAGGCTGTCATTGATGGGGTTGTTTAAAGTGTCTTCCCTTGTCGAGTCTTCAGCCTCACTGACCTCGTTGCCCTCAGATTCCTCTCCATTCTCCTTGATGTCTTCAGGGCCAGCTTCACGCGGCCTCGACTCTTTTTCTTCATCCTTTGACTCCTCCCTCTCATAGTTCTGCTGGCTCCTCTCTGCCTCCAGCTCAGCAAACGAGACTGTTGGCTCCTCTGTAGCAATTTCCCTTGATTTATCTGCAGTGTCAATATGGCAAAAATAGAACCTCTCTTTAGACATCTATTTCACAACTGAGGAAGCTTTGTACTGATCTATGTATGGGCTCAACACACACACACACACACACACACACACACACACAAAATCACTAATTAAACCTATGTTTCACTTTAAGCACATCCTGTACACAATGCATTTATGTTGAACTTTAACCACATAAGTAGATCCATTGATGACAGTACTGAATTATGGGTGGAATTAAAGATAAACACATGCTTAAGCCCACCCCCACTTTTCAGTACAATAGATTTCAGTGAGCCTACTTACATGTTTAAAGTTATAAGCCCTTAATATAGAACCTATATTACTACTTAGTCTCAGATGATAAACTATCAGTGCATTTGAGATTAAATAGAAAATGTCTTAGAATTATAATCATGCTTTACATTTATATAGAAATTCACATGCTCAAAATCCTATGCAAAGACTGGCTAATTCATTCTCACAACAACCCTAAGAGAAAGGGAAGTATTCTTCCCACATTATCCAAACGTGATGAGTGGGTCTAGGCCAAGACCACTCAGCTAGTCAGGAGCAGCTCCTGTTGGCCAAATGGGTTTTACTTATTTATTATTGTTCAGAGGAAAAGAAAGAGGAAGCAGCAAGAGAGGCGAGAAAAACAGAAAAGAGGTAAATGGGCACAAAGAGACTAACTGTGGAAGGAGAAAGGGAAGTAGAAAATGGAATGAAGTGATGCTAAAAAAAAAGCTTTAGGTGAGTAAATGTAATAAAGCTCCTACATTACAGCACATTTTCCTGGCAGAAAAGCGGCCCTGAAATGGTTGGCTCCTGTTCCAGCAGGTGAGAGGGTCAGAGCCAAGACTCTTCAGACTGCACTCCGCCTGGTGCTGGAAGAACACACATGCTAGCTGTTCAATTTCTTCAAATTGGTTTAAATGAAAGATTGCTGGCTGGATACTGCTCCCACTCTGTTCAGGAAAAGCAGGAGCAAGCCTTGAAGATGAGGGTCTTCCTGTCCCCTCAGTTATGTTGGAGATATTAGACTTTGCAACAATCTAACCAACTGAGATGGTCATTTAACATAGACAAGTGACAGCCATGGGCACTCCGCTGCTGGATGCAATACCTCAGAGTATTGTACCATATAGAATAACAAAGTGTGGTAAATAAAAATAGCTCTTCCGGAAATCCTACTTGCTAAATGAGATGGTGACAGAATTTTACTTCAGAATCCATTCTGTATGGAACTATATGTGCAGAAAACTAATCCCACACAGGCACTATCTACTTCTGATAGGGGAAAAAGAAGGCACTAGGCCAGAATGAATTACCTAAAAATCTCCTTTTACTTACAACCCCAGTTAACCAATAGGATTGGATTGGCAGAAAATCCTAACAACTGAGTTTGGTCTGTTTTAGGACCCAACATTTTTTGTGCATCCGAAACTCCCATTGATTTCAAGGGGGATGTGTGACCTGGCTTTTAATGTTGTAGGTGCTCAGATACTGTTCTGATTGGTGTAACATGAAAACTTAGCCAGTTAAATAAGCTAATAAGATAGGCCCCATCCTCTTTAATATCCCATCACATTTTTCAGTGTAGGACTCACCTGTTACTCATTCTAATACTGAAAATGGCAGAAGGGAAGCAAATTAGTATCGGTTAGAATTTAGAATATTTCCAGTAATTATGGCTCAGAAATAAAAAGTCATTAACTAATTCCAAAGCAAGCCCAAGGCCACTATTCTATTTCAGTGACAACAAAAAAAGGGCTAAAATGTGAAGCAGATTTATGCATCGAGGCTGTTGGAAAGAACATCCCTGTTTACTGTACTACATGGATTTCCTGGGGATTAGGCTGACACTAACCTCTTTGCATGGTCTTGTCATTCTGGCTTTCAAGGACTTCTGAAAGTTCATCTTCAAAGCCACTGTTTTTCTTCTGCTGCCAGGTTCTTTCATTGGCCCCTATGTCAAATGAGGAGGGGTTAAAAAGCAAAATTTCTTACTATATTTTAAAGAATTATGTTAGAAAAACTATTTCAGTACATTTTTAAATACTAAATTCTGACAATAAGAAGCTGGAATGAGAAAAAAATATTCAATAGGAGCTACACGAACAAAATGTATAAACAATGCTTTAGCAAAATACATCATGCAAGCCAGCTCATCTGGAGGCAGATAATCCCTACACAAAGAGATTTAATGAGCAAGAGAAACTTGGAAAACAATAATCCTGAAGGAGACGGGGTAAAAATGGACAGAAAAGCAGATGTTGAGTTGCAGTGAGACCTCAGTCTAGCAAAGCACTTAGATATGTGCTTATTTTAAGCAGCTGAATAGCCCCACAAATGCTTTGCTCTTCTCCTTCCATGAATTACCCATTTCCACCATTATACAAGAGTCCCAGTACCTGTGCACCTGTTCCCTTCTCAGAGCTTGCCATCCCCACTGTGAAACACAGTGCACCTCTCTCAAGCACACGCCTCTCTCCTTTTATGTATCAGCTACCATCAGGAGCTCCATATGCCAGATGCCCCCAGTGAGAAAACAGGGAGTCCCTTCAGGGTGTTTTACAACTTATACACAGCAAGGAGCTTTTTCCACAATGATACCAATCCATACACACAAGGAGAACAAATAGGGTTGCCGGGTGTCTGGTTTTTCACCCGGACAATCTGGAAATCACGTCTTCTCTCCAATTAAAATAAAAAAACAAAAACAAAAAATACCGGTCATTTTTTTCACTCAAGTTTGATCTCTGTTTTTTTTTTTTTTTTGGCTCAACCAATTCTCCCCCCTCCCCCCACCTGCCGTGTTAGGGATTTTTTGTGAAGGTATCTGGCAAGTTCAAGAACAAAGGGTGGGAAAGGAAGTCTTATGGCCCTCATTTTACAGACCGGGATGTGAGGCTCAGAGGCGCAATGTGACTTGTCCAATGGAGAAAGAATGGCCAGGATATCTGAGGCAGATCCAGGAACTGATCCCAGAATTCCTGAGGCCTAGCCAGTGCCTGATTCACAAATCTGCTCTTCTATAATAAGTTTTTTCCTGAACAAACAACCTTCCAGACCTGGCGTCTCCAATCCCAACTTAGCCCCTGCCGTCAAATCTTTGTAAAGGGAAACAAACCAGCTTTTTCAGACCAATCCTTCTCCAACTCTATAGGCAAAATAATTTGAGGTATGGGCTCTTCCAGACCAATTTACTTCAGTCCCAGCCAGATGAAAGAAAGAGGGAGGAGAGAGTGCTCCATGGCCAGTGCTTCAGAGCCCAGTAGTGGAGGGAGGAGGGAGCATGTGATGGAATTATGATGGGGGGGGAGGGGAAAGAAAGGAAGTGCCTTATCTAGCTTAACCTGCATTACTCTAAACATGGTCCAATTTTGTGAGAGTGCCCCCTCTGCACACTTGACATATTGCTTTTAAGCTGCTTTGGGGCTCTCATGGGGCTGGTTTGTGTTTGAATGTCACTGAGGATCTTTAATGAGCCAGATACTTCTTCTAATTTCTTGACCTTCCACTCTTCTTTTTGCTTGTTCTCTCTCTGTCTATTGACTTCCTGGTTTCTCTTCTCTGATGTTAGTTCATGTTATTCCTTGTCATCCAAAACTACATCTTACCAGGACTGAGTGAAACACTGGCAGTGAAATTCCAGAGCCTCAGCACTGAGCAGCCTGAATGAATGAATACAATATTTAGATGCTGCTTCTGTTCCTGCATTGTTGACTCAGCTCAGAGCCAAATGGGAATCAGTCCTTGTATCTACTATCAGGAGCAGGAAGCGACTTGCATCCATGCAAGTAATGAGCTGAGAAGGGGGGGGGGGGGGGAAATAGTCAATAAGTCAGTTTCCAAAAAGCTTTAGGGATTTATTTACCTTGGGGTGTTTTTGTCAGAAAATTATTGCTACACATGCCTACTGCTTCTGGCTACAATCATTTCACAGAACTTGAATCCAGGGGAATTCTGTTTGGACACAAAAGACTTTTGTTGGGACTAATTTTACTAATGTCTAACTGTCACTGCAAATGGTGGGAATGAATCTGCATTCTTCACACACTGATATCAATGGGAGATGTGCCTGCCTGGGGACTCCAGGTCCACTTTTGGAATGAATGAAATTCACCCATAGTGCAGAGGCTTTCACACCTCTATGCACATGACTTCAGTTCTTCCTTGTGGCTGCACAGGAGGACGGAGGCAGTGTGACAGCCAGTCCGGGAGTCTGGGTGGGTGGGAGAGGCCTGCTCTGCACTACTCATCAGAGCATGTGTGTTCAAGGTCAGATTACCCAGGCTCTGGCTCTCTGGGGTTGAGCCCAGGTGCAGAGGACAGTGATGGGGGTGGTTTGGGGAAGAGGCCACAAAATCCATGGGCTGCAACATTCCATGCATCTGGTGCAGAGGAAATGAAGCTCCACAGAGGGAACAGCATTGCAAGCCCACAGCATGGCCCCCAGTTGGGGCTCACGGATTTCATCACTCTTGCTTGCACACCAGCAGTAGACTACCCAAGTGCTTTGGGGTCTCTGCAGATGAGCCTCAGTTCTTCCTAGAATACTGTTAAGAACTAATATTCAGTGCTCAGAATTACTGAAACCTACAGCATTTGACAGTGGAAAGGCTGCTATGGGCTCTGGATCTTATGTTTCGTGACCAGCAGACATTGGTCAAAGTTCAATTGTATTTCCAACGGTAAAGGTTTTTTGAATAAGCCACAGTGTTTCCCTCAGATATCTGCTATCCATAAAAGGCTTGGCTCTCTTTGATAAGTCATATGGTAGTGAAATGAATGTAAACATGAAGTAACATAATTAGCTTCAGTGGAGTTAATCTGCATGTACACAGGGCAGAGCTTCACCCTCTGACTTTATAATCTTATTTGCAGCCAGAAAAGTTTTCAGTTTTATAAAGGTACCTGTGTGGCCTTTATGTGACTCAGAAATAATAAACTTGAATTAAAAAAATGTCCGAGGCTATAATTCATTAACACCTTCCTCCCTATTTAACTGTAGCAGAACTGTACCTTGAACTGCAAGTTCTTGAAGCTCCTTCAATAAATTTTGGTGACGAAGGATTGAAATGATCCTTTCATCTGCAACAGAAGGTTCTTGTTAGAGATTTCCTACAGCAAAGCAAACATTCCATTCACATCCTCCTTTAGCTCGTCAATTTATTTATTAAATTTGCTCTTAATTCTGCAGTTCCATCCAGATCAATTCAATTAAAAAATTCTAAGTTTTTAATTTCATGCAAGAGACACTGAACTTCAGTACAATTAAAGCTATGGCTGCAGCAGAAGAGCTTTGGTGCCAAAAATTAAAGCCTCTGAACTAGCAAATAGATTTTTCATAGCTAACAGAAACTCAATATTTCATGAGATCATGGAAAAGGGTCTCTCTGTACCTCCTCTCAGAGTTTCTAGGCATTCCTGGCTGATTGGCAGAGGGCTTGGCTTTGACAGAGTATCAGAAATAACCTCTACAATGCACTTCATCACCTAGAAAGATACAAACATACAGATTAAAATCTCTCTAATCTTGGCTTTATTTATTACCCATGATAAATTAAAGAGATCATAGGGCAAATCCTACAAACATTTACATTAGTTCCATAATATGTAGACAGGGAGTTTCTGTTCTCCCTGTCTCAGAATACAATGGCGGCAATCAATGGAATGTAAAAGATGTGAAATAAAAATATATATACACACACACACACACACACACACACACACACACAGTAGGTTCTTTTGAACACAACATGTGAATAAACTGTGTAACTCATTCCCTCAGGACATCATTGAGGCCAATAATTAGCAGTATTTTAAAAGGGATATATATTAATAAAGAATAGCCGAAGTTATAATTAATAGTAACAAATTTAGAAAGGACTATTAAAGTTTGTACTCCAGAGCTTAAGCCAATTATTAACTATGAGAGTCCATGATGAGACCTGTGTGGGGAAAAGCTTGCTCCCAATTGCCTGCTGTGCAGGTCTTACATGTTCCTATGAAGCATCCGGTGTTGGCCACTGTTAGAGACAGGATACTGGACTAAGACTCCGAGCTCCTATCATAATACCTATACTACTAGTAATAGATGCCTTGGGTCTGATCC
The DNA here is from genome assembly GCF_052426305.1 of Pelodiscus sinensis. Lineage (NCBI taxonomy): Eukaryota > Metazoa > Chordata > Testudines > Trionychidae > Pelodiscus > Pelodiscus sinensis. The sequence goes on from NC_143056.1 coordinate 30,162,716, forward strand.
AATCTGGCCATTCTTATGATTCAGTATTTCTATGTTCCCATGTACATCAACGTAAATGAGAAGAGAATTTGTGTGTCACTGAGTTGCTGAACAGAAATGAGACAATGGACTTGACTCTCCTCTCACGCAGAAGTAACTGTGTTGGTGTCTTTGGAATTGCAGCTGATTAATTTTGATGTGAGAGGAGAATCAAGGCTGAATATTTCAAAATACAAGTACAATAAACGTGCTATGTGCCTGTGAGTTCGTTGCAGATGCCAGACCCAACATCTGGATACACAGTAATGTGTTTGTGTTTGAATTAAGTGATTGGGAAAGTGAGGATAATAACATTGCTTGACTCCAGCAGTGTTTATGCTAGTGCACAGACCTATCCTACAGTCCTTACTCATGAATATTTCCGTTTCTTTTAGAGACGAAAGTAAGCCAGTGTGCCCCAGTGTGGTGCTCTGGCAAGAAGCCAGCTGGCTGGGGCACTTGACTGCAGTGGGAGTAGCGCTCCCAGACTAGCTTCTGACTTCCTGCAGGCTACTGCACTCAGCAGCAAGCAGCCAGGAAGGCGAAAGGGGCTGAATGGGGGCACCCCCCCCCAGGAATGCCCCAGGCCTCAGGCTCCCCTCCCCTCCCCACCATTTCAGGGGAAAGTGGGGGCTGCAGCTACACATACCAGGTACCTGTTGCTTTTCCTGCTTCCTCTGTCAAGGGAGCGACTGTGTTCTTCCTCTACACCTCCCCTGGGCAGCCAGGAACAAGAAGAATGCAGCACACTCTGCACTTCCCCTCATTCCCAATCAGTGGAAGCAGGAAAAGCCACAGGGAACCGGTATATGCAGCTGCAGCATCCCTTAAAATAGCACCCTTGCCCTACCACCCCCGTACTCACCACTACACACCCCCAACCCCCTGCCTTGAATCCTGCACTCCCATATTCCTCCTACTCTGAGCCCCACCCCCCAGCCCTCTATCCTAACTCCCCAATGGCAATTGAGCCCTGAGCACACACTGCCCTGCCCCCTCATACATCCCAACTATTACTTCTGAACCCCCACATCCCCAGCCACCTGCTTTAATTCCTGCACCCCTACCACATCCCAACCTTCTTCCCTGAGCCCCTTATACACTTCAACCCTAAGTCCTACACCCCCATGCTTCAACCCACTTACCCTAGATCTTGCACCTTCCCACACCCACAACTCTCTACCCTGAGCCCCCCACACTTCATCCAACAATTAAATTTCTCTTGTATTCTAATTCCCACCTGCCCTAACCCCAGGCAGGCAGGCTGTGATAGAACTGTACCTGTAAGGAGTTTAAGTTACTTTCACCCCTGCTTTTCCTTTAATTTCCCAGATATACATTGGAAGACACTCTAAGAATATTAAAAGGAGTAGCACATTAAATTGCAAACCCAATAGCAAGGATTTTTAATGAAACTGTAAACTCAGGGATCATACCCTATGACTGGAAAATAGCTATTATTGTACCTATTAAGATGGAGAAAAACGTGATCTGGAAAATTACAGGCCCATTAATTTGACCTCAATTGTATGCCATAACTTGGAACAAATTTTGAAAGAGAAAGTAGAAGTACATGATAATTGAGATAAAATGCTTCATGGCTTTACAAAAGTTAGATTGTGCAAGAGCAACCTGATGTCTTCTTTGGCTATGTCTACACTGCGGAGCTACACTGCGGAGCTATTTCAGGATACTTCCAGTATACTGAAATAGCTATTCCGCATCTTTTGAGCAAACCCGTTATTTCAAAATACAACAGGCTCGCTATTCCAACATCCCTGTAAACCTCATTCCATGAAAAGTAAGGGATGTTTTGGAATAGTGCTCTAGTTCGAAATTTAGTGCTGTGTAGACAGCACCAAATTTAAAATAAGCTATTTCAAAATTAACTTGAAATAAGCTACGCAACTTGCGTAGCTTATTTCGAGCTATGGGTGCAGTGTAGATTAAGCCTTGGAGAAGATAACTGAATTAACAGACAAGGGAAATGCAGCAGATCTGATCTCCCTGGATTTCAGTAAGGCATTGATACAGTCCCACATGAGAAATTATTAGTTAAATTGGACAGATGGGGATTAATATGAGAAGTAAATGGTAAGGAACTAGTTAAAGGGGAGACTATGACAGCTCATATTGAAAAATGAATTATGAGGCTGGAGAGAGGTTACTAGTGGAATTCCTCAGGGATCAGTTCTGGGACCTATCTTGTTTTATGTGTTTATGAATGACCTTGGCACAAAAAGTGAGAAATGTGCCAATAGAATGTGCCGATGACACAAAATTGGGCAGTATAGTGAAAACAGAAGAGCACTGGAATATTATTCAAAAAGATCTGGAAGACTGAAAAATTGAATAATAGAAATGGGATGAAATTTCAGAGTGGAAGGTGTATGTGTTTAGAGATGAACATTACATTTTACTATAAGCTTCTGATGTATCAGTTGGAAGTGACAGAGGAGGAGAATGACCTGCCAATGTGATAAAAAGGCTGATGCAGCACTAGGATGCATCAGGCAAGATATTTCCAGTAGAGACAGGGAAATGTTATTGCCACTGTTGAAACCTCGTCTGGAATACTCTGTGCAGTTCTGATCTCCCACGTTTTAAGAAAGATTAATTCAAACTGGAGCAGTGCAGAGGAGGGGCTACTAGGATGATCAGCAGAATGGAAAAACCTAACTTATGAGTGGAGACCAAAGAAATGTGATTTGTTTCATCTGATCAAATGAAGGTTAAGGGGAAATATGATATGATGAGATTGCTTGCAGTGGCATGTGGCCTATTTGCAACTGCTAATAGCCAATATCCCCAAAGGGCATAGAGGGGATGCTAGATCAGGGAGGGCAAAATACAGCCCGTGGGCCAGATCTGGCCTGCTAAACATTTGGATCTGGGCTACCACAGTCCAGCGGGACCCTCAAGCGGGCTCTGGCTGCCATGGCCCCACATACTGCCCAAAGCCTCTAGCTGCTAGGCCAGCAAGTGTCTCTGTGCCCTGTGTGCCCCTTGGAGGGATGGGAGTGGCGCCAGCATGCAGAGACCCCCAGTACAATCCTTGCAACTCCAATTGGTCAGAAATCAGCCAAGGAGAGCCGCAAGGGCAGTGCTTGCTGGTGCATGCAGCACCCAGAAACCTGCTGCCCCCTCATCCCAAGGGGCATGAACCATGCAGAGACACAGAGGCCCCAGCAGCTGGATGCTTTCAGCAGCATGTGGGGCCATGGCAGCCAGGAAGCCTGCCTGAGGCTCCCGCTGTGCTGCTGGCCAGGAACCAGCTACCATAAGTGTCTGCTGGCCACAGCTTGTACCTGGAATCCCACCTCCTCTAGCTCCCTTACCTCCTGCCAGACGTCACATCCCCTACTGCACCCAAACTTTGCACCTCCTCCTACACTCCTGCCTAGGTCTTTACTCCCTTTTGCAAACAACCTCCCTCCCTGAACTTGCATCCCCTTCTACATCCCTTCCCCAGGTCAGAATCTTCTACTGAACCCAAACTCTTTCCCTGACCCTCCTCCTGCAGCCCTGCCCTAGGACAGAACCCCCTCCTGAATCCAAACTCCCTCCAAGAACCCCCCCCCCCCATCTCCTACCCAGAGCTCCCTCCTGTGGTCAAACTCCGGCCCTACATCTCCTTCATTAACAGAAGTGGCCCCTGACCACTTACCAAATTAGTGGAGTGCCCCCTCTATCAAAAATTATTGCCCACCTCTATACTGGATAGAGAATGTTATGAGTTACTACAGAGAACTCTAGAATAAACAGTAAATTCTTTGTAATTTGATGTATTTAAACCATGATTTAAGGACTTCAGTAACTCAACCAGAGGCTATGGATCTATTATAAGAGGTGGTGGGTAAGGTTCTGTCACCTGCAATATGCAGGAGGTCACATTAGATCTAAGGTTTTCAAAATTTTTGAATGGCCTCAAAGAGCTGCCATCAGCTCTTGCTGGTGGCCACTCTGACAATTTGTCCTAAAATATTTAACTTTAGGAAGAACAAAAAAATTGCACATGTCCATGTCTAATGCATGGTAATTTATGTACGATTTTTTGCAGACTCAGTAATAAATTATGTATAATTGTCTCTTTTTTTCCTGGTACCTAAATAGAATAGAAACACTAAGTAAGACAAGAATATGCAAAGCACCTTATTTGTGTTGTTTCTTTGGGGTTTTTGGTTGCTTTTTAAAAAGACTTGCTAGCGAGTAAGTTAGCGGCTGTGAAAATATTGTTAATATTTTTCACAGCCTCACAGCTAGCTACTAAGTCTGCTGTGAAAAGCGATATTAACGAACATCCAAACGTACAAATATCACTTTTCACAGCAGATTTCTTCAGCGCCAGCCAGCCCAGGGACAAATTAAGCCCTGGATGGTGAGCTGAAGGAAGTAGCAGGGGCTGGGGCAATAGGGGAGTGACCCCAGGGACCAGGGGCACTGCTAGGGCTGAATTCAAAGCCCTGCGGCTGGATACCAGGTCCCAACCTGGAAGCCTCCGGTCAGATCCTGAGGCCTGCCATGCACAGCTGAAGCCTAGGTCTGGAGAAGCCAGCTGAGTCTGGGGAGATGGAGGAGTGGTGTTAATGAGCCTGGAGCCAAAGCCTGCAATCACACAGCCAGAAGCCAGAGAGGCAAGAGAGTATGAAGGGGAGAGTGAGATCCTGGGGTTGGAACCTACCTCTGCTTGGCTGGGGGATGGAGCCCAGGGACAGAGCCTGGGGCCCAAAGACTGAGCATGAAGCTCTATAGCTAGAGCCCAAAGCCCTGTGGCTGGAGCCTGCCACCCCAGGGATGAAGCCTGAATCACCACCCTTGAGAAAGTGGGGAATTCGCTGGAGCAGCAGGCACCTGCTGCCTGTGTTTCCAAAGAAGGGCAGGCCCCTAACCCCTGCTGACAGCCTCAATAGAAGGTCTGCTGCTTTGTCCCTGTCCTCCTGCAAAGTTCACCCAGGAGGTTGTAGCTGCAAGAAAAGTTCCTGGTGGCTGCTTTTGAGAAACACTGGATGAGATGGTCAAGAATGATCCCTTTGGCTGTAAAGTCTGTGAGTCTCTACATCGGTTTAATTTAATAAAGCAGCTTGTAAGGCATATTGGGATGAGACCTGCCAGTTGAAGAAAAGGCTATAACAGGGCCTCAAATCAAAGAGAATAAAATTAATTCTTGAGAAAAATGTCTGATAATGTTCTAAATGACTGCTCATCTCTTTATGGCCTGAACTTCTCTCTTCTTTTCAATTTCAGCTGTCTGGCCTTCTAAGAGCCATAATCTCTTAAACTGTATGGTTCACAGGAGATTCAGAACCCAGTGGCTGCACAGAAAATTAACACTAGTCAGCAATTTCTGGGTACCAACAATGTTGCTTATTCAAGCAATCAGATGTATTCATTTGTCGGATAAAAATAGTTGGAACTGTTTGCAATTTGTAAGTAGCTAATTTCTTTAAACTATTTGATTTTTGCAGATTAAAGGGATTTCAGAAAGAGATAAGAAAATGAAACATCTTCTTGGAAATACTTTCACTGTTTGAAGATATTGCTTGGCAGACTAGAAACATTACCAGAAACAGAACATAATGGAATTAAAAGGACTTTAGTGCTTCTTTTGGTATCACTCTCCTTTATATTAAGCAGATATTATTAATTAATTATTTTTAGGTGTTCTAATCAATTAATTGTAGGTGTTCTAAAACACAAAATATATCCATTAAACTGGATAAAGAGGTCATTTCTGATATCCTCTCTCATACTGAACAGCACTATAGATCCTATAGAAAAAATGGGAATGGCTCTATAGAAAACAATGGGATCTGTGGAGTAAAGTGTTTCTCACCATAAGTAAAAATATCAGCTTCTGACCCAAAGAAATGCTATAAATATTTCATGGTTATACATTATAATTTTCAACAATAGCCAACAGTTATATTTTATATTCCATAGTAACTTAACATGCTTTACATGTTGATTTGCACCCTCACATTTTTTATACTTATACACACGCACTGAGATTCACTTCACTCATTATGGAAATCCAGCCACCTCTGGGTGGAACTTGGCAGGTATCAGTGATTGTTATGCCTGAGTAAGGTCTGTAGCTTCACGCTCTAATACTGCACAGTAACACTATACTAACACCTAGGTCAGGAGGGGAATAGGAACACCATCTCCAACTGAAAGTAATTCAGGCAGACAAAATATAATTATAATTATTCAGACTGGAGTTTCTGGATATATTCTAAGTAAGATCATGAAATTAAACTATGAAAAAGGTCCCATCCTGCTATATCTGCTCAGAAGAAAATCCCATTGAATGGTTCAGGCCTTTACAAAAGTAATCTGGAACAAAAGATGAAATATTTTTAGCAACAATAAATCCTTTTATTTGGGTCATGGAACTGATGAAGGACCAGGAAAATTTCAAATGTTTTAAGAAGTTATGGTCAGATTATCAGTGGAAGTAATTTTGCATTAAGAAAACATGCCTAACTATGGCACTACCTCTTTGAAACAAGATTCAGTGCTCAACCTCCCATTTACCACATTTGCACGTATGGAAATGTTATTCCATCTCTCTGTGGCCACACCAAGAACTGGGAACACAGGACAACATGGCAGTAGACTCCTACACGAATGCTTTGTGCTGAAACCTCCGTTTCTTGCACCATGGGCAGATTAATGAGATTTCCATTTACTTGTTTAAACTTGAGGAGCTGAATGTTCAGATTAAATTAAAATGTTGAATGTTTCGTAAACACTCGTCAGTGTTGTGAGCAAAACACAAGAAGTCATTCTTCTACTCTACTCCGCACTGATTAGGCCTCAGTTGGAGTACTGTGTTCAGTTCTGGGTACCACATTTCAAGAAAGATATGGAGAAACTGGAAAAGGTTCAGAGAAGAGCAACAAAAACGATTAAAGGGCAAGAAAACATGAGCTATGAGGGAAAGCTGAAGGAATTGGGCTTGTTTAGTTTGGAAAAGAGAAGACAGAGGGGACATGATAGCAGTTTTCAGATATCTAAAAGGGTGTCACAGGGAAGAGGGGGGGAAATTGTTCTCCTTGGCCTCTGATGATAGGACAAGAAAATGGGCTTAAACTGCAGCAAGGGTGGTTTAGGTTGAACATTAGGAAAAACTTCCTAACTATCAAGGTGGTGAAACATTGGAATAAGTTGCCTAGAGAGGGTGTGGATACATCCTAATGTTAACAGAACCCCAATGAAATCATCAGGCACTAGATCAGGTTCCATTACAGGAATTGGGATCATGAATATTGGGGATTAATTCAGCCTTGGCATAACCTCAGACTTCCACACAGTTACATTTACTTACACAAAGGCTGGATTTAGCACTTTAATCTTAAACTACAGGAAAATGGGCACTACACACAGATGGTGCCTTTAACTTTGGGGAAGCCATCACAAAGTGGACTCAGAAAATCACCAGTTACAGTAGAGGGGAAATTATGGTTTTAATAGGCTTCCTCAGAAGGTGACCCCTACTATAGTCTGTACAGAGGAGAAAACATTTCTGCTCCTTACCGAACCATGTAACCTTTTACAATTAAAGTCATTTGAGCCAGCAAGAAAGATGTGGACAATAGCAAATGACTTGCTGCATTCATGAGCTATAGCTTAGCTCACAGCACTGCAGGTAAGGCCAGGAGTTCTAAACAAAGCAGCAGCAAGAGCTCTCCAGGTTCCAGTCTGTCAGACAAAGGAGGAGGAGTTTTTTATTGTTGACTTACAGTGTAAGTCAGTGATGATGAATGATGGAGTACAGGGGAGCTAGCATAGAGATTGATGGGAGCTTTTTTCCCCACTGTAAGGAAAAAGGAAAGAGCATTTTATAGCTTATCATTGATAGAAGATGTTGATGAATGAAGACATTCAACAGGGAGGGGATAGGAACTGGCATTTCTGCTCTTTTAGCAATTATCAGCACAGTGTAATTAGCTAGTTTGAGAGATAAGTTAATTTGAAAAGGTTCACACTAGAAAGAATAATGTTAGCGAATTTTTGACTGCGCCCCTCCTAAAGGTAGATAGGTAGGTTTATGTGCATAAAGAGGTAGTTACACATGTGTAAGTATACAAAATATGTATGTACATAGATGCACACACATATGTACCTCTATTATGCATGTATACATATATGAGATGAATGCATACATATGGGTGTGCATATAGAAATATTAGCTAAACAAATCAACATATCAGAAGAAAGATGAATGGCCAGAAAAAGTGACCCCTCTATTTGTAAAACATGGATGTATGCACCTGCACAAAGTCTTTGTGGTTTCAAAAACACTTGCTTTCTATTTTCTCTGTGTCTTGTTTACCGGTACTTCATTAAATTACTTTTCTGGGAACTTATTTATTTAGTTTAGCCCTAATATAACAGTCTCCATGTGGTCCAACAATAGTACCCTGAAGCCCTTTAAGAGAAGGAAGATAAAAATGAATTACTGTGGGTTTTTTTGAAGCAAACACAGTGTAACCAGAAAGCTAGTTACTTGATCATTCAAGCTCTCCTGTGTCTGCTGTTGAACCCATCAGGGGATTGACAAATCAAAGAAAACCCCAAACCAACAAAAGAAAGCCAGTTTGACTTATGCATAAAATATAAATCCAGAAAGAGGAGCAGATAATGCAGCTGGAAAATCTTTGTCCTAGTGAGAAATGCATTGTACTTTCCTATTGACATTTCAAGTATTATTTCCAATAATGCTTCTAGACAGATTAAAGAGAGCCAGGTCCCTCCGGTTTCTTCCATTTACAGGAAGATAATCATCAGCTTTCCTATTTTTGACAACACAGTCTCAGAGCTTACCTGCGAATCTCCTTTATTCATTTCATTTGTTACCGGGAGGGCAATGACTGTAAAAATCAACAGAAGGAAAGGATACCTGGTTAGCCTACATGTTCTGGAACATCTGCAGCAGCTGGGGCAGGGATCGGGAAACGCAGGCAGAGCGACCCAGCTGTGCCAAATGTGATAGTAGGGAGATGGGAACTTGGGCTTAATTTTCGACCACATACCACAACCGATTATTAACTAAGGGCTTCACCAATCAGCGGGGATCGGACAGACTCTAAAAATAGGGCTTGGGTTGGCTTGCACGGGCTCCCGAAGCGAAGCAGGCAAAGATCAGCAGCTCCATGTGGATGGGCAGGATCCTTCCAGCGCCTTTCACCGCAAGCAAGGCGTTCCCGAAGGCCGCCCGTGTGGCTGTGCGAGCAGGGGGTGCGTGGCTGCAGACAGCTATCGCAGCTCGCTGCGGGGAAAGGGCCACTCGCAGATCAGTGGAGGGGGAGCAGGTGGCTGGAGCAGGCGGGGATGACCTTGCCGGTGTGCTCAGCGCACTGGAGATGTAACCAGGGCACTGCCATTCCCCACCCACACAGGGGCTTGCAGCAGCAGCCCTCCCCCCGCAAAGAACCCCCCTGGATGCCTGCGCCCAAGCGCGGCGGGGGGAAGCGCGGACTAGAAGCACCTTGCCCAGTTCCGCCTTTGCGGCTGCCCCAGCGGCGAGGCGCTGTCCTTGGTGCTGAAAGGACGGTCACTGCGGGGCAGCATCCTGGGGCGAGCTCCCTCTGCTCGGGGCCAGCTCAGTCCCGAGCCCCGGGCGCCCCCACTTACCCTGCACCGCCAGAAGCAGGACGGCGAAGCCTCCTGGGCAGCCCATGGCGCTGGCAGCCGGAGCGAGGGCCGGCCGGGTGCGGCAGGGCACGGCGCGCTCCTCGCTGCCGGCGGGCTTGGGGCGAGCCGGTAAGCAGGGGTCGCTGCTCGGGAAGGGCGAGCTCGGAGCCGGGGCGGGAGCGGCGCTGGCGGGATGAGCGTGCGTACTGCTCGGCCTCGCTCCCCCGGGCACCCAGGCTCCCCAGTGCCTTTGCCGAGCTCCCGACAGGGCACTGCAGCACCAGCCCCCTCCTTTATATACCCCAGCCGGGAACGGCGCCAGGCCAGCGCCGCCCCCTCGCTCCGCCCACCGCCAGCCCCGGCTTAGCCGGGAAGCGCAGAGCTGCTCGTCGGCGAGCCGCGCTCCAGCCGGCCCAGCGAGCCCCCGCCTACCCTGACCCCCGCCGCTCTCATCGCCTCCTACGCAGCTGAGTCCGGCGGAAGGGGGCCTGGATCTGTTCTCGGGTCACATTTTGAACCGTTGTTGGCAACACAGAAGAGCCCAAAGTCCCCCCTTGGAACAGGGCCAATGGCTGGGCGTGGGGGTGAGGAAGGGAGGGTTATTCAAGGACTAGTGCAATGGATTCCCAAACTTCATCTAATGGTGACCCCTCCTTCACGCTGCAAGCCCCTGGGGATGACCCCCCCCCAAGAAATTTTTAACACGAGGGGCTAATTTAATTCATTTTTATTCTGACAGGAGCTCTGGCCTATCAGGCCCAGCTGGCAGAGAGCACCCAACCCCCATGTAACCACCTCATGACTCCCTGAGGCTTCCCACCCCCAATTCCTGGCCTACTGGAATTATTCAAGTTTCCAGCCATCTTTCCAGTGGAGGTGACTGGTCAGTGAGGGAAGACACCCTGCATAACATGCAGCCCCTTTGCCCTTTGGGGACAAATCTAGCTGCTTAATACAAGTTTGGCTGATAAAAGCAATTGTGCTGATACAACATAATTCTGAAAGATTTTGATGTGGTACTGCACAACACTTTGATTCCAAAATTAGAATGATATCAAATTAACAGGGCACACATTGCATGGATTAACAACAGTTGATAGTCTCACAATATAATCGTAGATGGGGAATCAACATGGAGTGGGTGTGTTTCTAGTGGGGATTTGCAATATATGGTTATTATCATTAACATCTTTGTCAGTGATTATTATATTTTCATCATTATTATGTCTGCACTTGGGAGAAGATTGACTCTCTGGAGGTCGATCTTCTAGCAATTGATTTACCAAGTCTAGTGTAAACCCCAAGGTTGAATGCTGATGGCAGCTCCTGCTGTCATCCTGTACTCCTCAATCTGCGAAGAGTAAGAGAAGCTGTCAGGAGTGTGTGCTCCCATCAGCTTCCCACAATGTAAACACTGTGGCGGCTTGGCTTAAGGAAAGTCAAATCCAGCTGTGCACTCTGCGGAGCTGGATGGTGTAACTTAAGCAGACCTGCCTGGTCAAGTGGAGACCAGGTCTGATAAAGTTTGCAGATGACACTGCAATCTCTGATACAGTGCAATGTAGATCACTTGGAAAACTGGGCAAAGAAAACAGTGTATGTTTTAATATAGTTAAATGTATATATTTATGAACAAAAATTTAGAGGATGGGGAACTCTATCTTGGGGAAGCAGTATTTAATAAAAAAGATGGGTGGGGATCATGGTGATATTCAGCCCTCAATTTGATGCCATGGTCAAAAAGGGAAAGGTGATCTTGGGATGCAAAACCAGGAGAATGCCAAGTAGAAGTAGAGAGGTTATTTTACCACTGTGTGTTTGCCATTGGTACGAAGGTGTTCAGGTCTGGTATCCACAATTCAAGAAGGATGTTGATAAACTGGAGCAGGTTCAGAGAAGAGCCACAAAATAAAGGATTAGAAAAACATGCCTCGTAGTGACAGACTCATGGAACTCAATATATTTAATTGAAAAAGAAGGTTAAGGGGTAACCCTCACAGTTTATGAGAAATGGGTATTTGAAAATAAGCTCTTCAATCTAGCAGGCAAAAAGTGTAACATGAGCTGGAAGATGAAACTAGATAAATTCAGACTGTAAATAAGATATTAATTCTTAACAGTGAAGGTAATTATTGGAACAGTTTGTCAAAAGTCATGCAGGAGTCTCCATCCCTGGACATTTTTAAATTAACTGGATATTTTTCTAAAGACATGCTATATACATTTTAGAGACATTCTGCAACCTGTGTTATACAGGTTACACAAAATGATCACAATGGCCGCCTCTGGCTTCCCTTTGAAACTATAGGTTGGTTTCTGGCACTAGTGCTAGTGCCTTTTCCCTGCCATTGTAATCTGCCACTTCACTTTATCAGGATTATTTATTTTCCTGCTCCAGCCATTTTTACACCAGATATTGAGATGCAGCTGCTAAAAGTCTTGACATAACCTTTACATGTGTGGTCAGGTTAGCCAGTTAAATTTCCTTTTCCAGACAAATGCACTGTTTCTTTAGGAAAAGTTTAGCATTTCTTTTGTCCCTTCCAATGTATACAACTGATATTCAATACCAGCAGCAAATCTTAAGAAACCATTCAGCTATAAAGTATAATACCTCGCTCTTAAAGTGCTTTTTATCTATAGCTTTCAAAGCACTTTAGGAGTTAAGTGCCATTATCCCCACTTGACATGTGGGGAAAATGAGATTTACCCCAGGTTGCTTAGCAAATCTGAGACAGGAACAGAACTTAGGTCTCTTGAGTACTACTCCACGGGTTTAGCCACTGAAACAGTACCTCCTGCAATAGCTAGCATGTAAGATTGATCTGTGATTACCATATCGTTACTATGGGACTGAACTAACAGTTCAGATTTCAGAGTGGGTTTTCTACTTACAGTTTTATGTGCTCTCTGCATTATCAAATGTCCACCAGTGTTTGTCTCATTTAAGTGCATGCCACTAAACATAGGATTGGGTTGCAAAACTCACTCTTATAAAATGTATGAAGTAGAGTTCCTCTTTGCTTTCAGTTTTTTATTAAGCTACACTGAAGAGCTGGTGCTTAATTGGTCATTTGAAAATTGGTTTGTGCATTACAGGCAGTCCCCGGGTTACGTACAAGATAGGGACTGTAGGTTTGTTCTTAAGTTGAATCTGTATGTAAGTCGGAACTGGCATCCAGATTCAGCTGCTGCTGAAACTGACCAGCGGCTGACTACAGGAAGCCCGAGGCAGAGTTGCTCTGCCCCGGGCTTCCTGGAATCAGCCGCTGATCAGTTTCAACAGCGGCTGAATCTGGACGCCAGTTCTGACTTACATACAGATTCAACTTAAGAACCCCAGGCGTCCCCAAGTCAGCTGCTGCTGAAACTGATCAGTGGCTGATTACAGGAAGCCTGGGGCAGAGCAATTCTGCCTCGGGCTTCCTGTAGTCAGCGCTGGTCAGTTTCAGCAGCGGCTGACTTGGGGACGCCTGGGGCAGAGCAGCTGGGGTGCTGCTGGGTTGCTCCAGTAGCGTGGCTCCTCGGCGCTACTGGACCAACCCAGCAGCACCCCAGCTGCTCTGCCCCAGGCATCCTGATTCAGCCGCTGCTGAAACTGACCAGCAGCGGCTGAATCATGACGCCTGGCGCAGAGCAGCTGGGGTGCTGCCGGGTTGGTCCAGTAGCGCTGAGAGCGGCGCTGCGGGACCAACTGGCAGCGCCCCAGCTGCTCTACCACAGGCCTCCCGAGAAAAGCCTGGTCTGCTGGGGGGGGGGGGGGGGCGAACTAGCTGCGCCCCCCCCCCCCAGCAGACCAGGGAGATGCGGGCGGCGGGACCGAGTCGCGCCGCGGTCCCGCCGCCCCGGTCCTCTGCGTCTCCCTGGTCTGCTGGGGGCCCCCCCCAGCAGACCAGGGAGACGTGGAGCAAAGCCGCAGAGGACCCAGGCGGAGGGACTGCCCAGACGTGCCGCGGTCTCCCGCCCGGGTCCTCCGCGGCTTTGCTCTGCGTCTCCCTGGTCTGCTGGGGGGGCCTCTCCCAGCAGACCAGGGAGACGCAGAGCAGCTTTTCTCACCCCGGAGGATGTGGGTGGCAGGACCGCGCCGCATCTGGGAGGTCTTGCTGCCCGCGTCCTCCAGGGCGAGAAAAGCCCCGTTCGTAATTGCGGATGCGACGTAAGTATACTGATTGTACAGGGACTGCCTGTATACTGATTAACTATGCATGTATGAGTCTATGAAATAAACACCAGTGGCAGCTTTGATGTCCAACAAAGTCTGCACCCTCAGATAGTTGATCTTTCTCCTCTTTTCACATACCATTGCTCTCCCTCTGCATTCAAATAGCCTGTGATGTGTGGCCTGGAGGAGTATTTAGGCTTATGCATCTAGAACATTTAACATTACTGAACTGGTTAATTCTTATGTTCTTCATACAGTAAAAAACAGATTGATCAAACATGTTATTGTTAACTTAGTCAATATTCATTCTTGCCTAGATTAGCTCAACCCTTACCAACTTGGTTATGGCCTGTGCTTTCCTCCTTTGGAGCCCACTGCTGTGTGATGTGGAAGCACCTGCAATTCCCACTAAAATTATTTTTTTTCTCCTTGTATGAGGGTCTACCTGTGCTTCCATTGAAATCATTGGGAAGACTGGGCCCTAAATGTTACACTGCACTTATCCTTTTGGGTACAGCTAATCAGCAGCATTATTTGGAAATAACAGTTATTTCAAAATAATGTCCAAATACTGTGAAGCTGGAGGGCTTCTTACTCTGACTTCTGCAACCCTCATTGTACAAGGAGTAAGGGAAGTCAGAGGAAGAGTGCTCTATTTTGAAATAAGTGCTGCGTAGATGCTCCCAATTTTGAAATAAGCTATTTCAAAATAAGCTACGCAATTGACGTAGCTCAATTTGCATAGCTTATTTCTAGTTAAGCTCTGCTGTGTACACCCACTGGGCTCACCACCCAATGCCTATGCCCTTGTTAATTTTTCTATTTCTAGCTGCAGATGAATGGCTATGAAACTGTTAACTCAGCAAATCACTGTCTTTTCCTTTGCCTATCTGACTTCTGTCTCATTAGGCACAGCTATATTAGGAACTGCAAAGTGTAGCCTATTAGGATAAGAATGATGTCAAAAAGCAGTACAAAAATGATCAAAGATAAATGTACAAGATTGCCTCTCTGACTAGCAGTCCATGCTGAAAAACAGACTTCAAGGGACAAGGGAGGTTGAGAGTTTCTCAAAGAGATTAAGTGGAAGACAGAAATGACTTGGTAGTAGCTAGCAAACTGACATTTTAGACATTCACTAGCTCTTCCATATATGCTCTCTGCATGCTCCCGAGGTGCTTACTTCAGTAGGGATTCTTCTTTTATGTGTTTGTACAAATCAAGGACTACCATTCCCTGATCTATTTGGAAGCACGATCAGAATATGAATAAATAATTCATAGGAGCAAGGAGCGCAGCCCTAGTCAGAGCTGGAAGTAGCGGGGCTGGGGCCCAGGAGCGCAGCCAGTGTGTGTGTGGGGGGACAGCCTCAGCCAGGGCTGGCATGGTGGGCAACATAGCCTTGGCTGAGGCTGGCACAGTGCAGGAGAGCAGTCCTGGACAGAGCTGGTAGTGGGGATCTCAGGGTTGGCGCTGAAGGAGTGTGTGTGGGGGGGGGGAAGCGGCAGCAGGGCCAGCCCCTGTTGGGGGCTGGCACAGTGGGGGATACAGCCTCATCCAGGCCTGGCTTGGTGCGGGGCTGGAGACAGCTGCAGGTGGCAGGGAGCACAGCCCCAGCCAGGAGCAGAGCCTGAAGCCAGGTAGAGGTCCTTGACCTCCCCTCTTCCAGCAAACTCAGTTGTTTGGGACCACTCAAGCCCCGAAGGTGCCAGACAAAGGAGGTGTGACCTGTACATATCAATATGCAATAGTACGGTTAGAAAAGGCTGACAAAGACTTCCTTCAGAGCTGGTCTGCTAATGTAATAAAAAAGTCCCCTCTTCCATAATCCACCCGTTAGTTATACACAAACATGGCAAAGGGCCCACTAAAATCATGAGTTGAGGAGAGCCTGGTTGCTATAGTCAGAAGCTAGAAAACGTTAAAAGTATGGGGTTGTGTAACTGGAGGAGCTCAGGGACAGCTTTATGCTTAATGCATGTGTTTATGTGGCAGGTTATCCATTCCAAATTCACTGTATTCAGTTTGGAAATAGAGCTTTGTACTTGAACAGTGCTTGCCAAGTGAGCATGCAAAATGCTTTAGAGACCATGTATAAAGTCATAGAACTGCTTTATGATTTTATAGCTAGGAAAGCTGAGGCAAAGAGAGCAAAAGCCAAATTCTCAGAAAAGATGCGCGTGGACCTTGCTCTTCTTTAAAACAAACAATCTATATTTTCACCTACAGTTGCCATGATTGCCAGTGGAATTAACCTGTGTGTACAAGAACATAACATAAGAACATAAGAACGGCCATACTGGGTCAGACCAAAGGTCCATCTAGCCCAGTATGCTGTCTGCCAACAGTGGCCAACAGGTATTCTTCATGTGATCCCTTCCCTGTCACCCACCTCCAGAGAAACAGAGGCTAAGGACACCATTCCTACCAATCCTGGCTAATAGCCATTGATGGACCCAATCTCCATGAATCTATCTAGCTCTTTTTTGAACCGTTAAAGTTCTAGCTTTCACCACATCCTCTGGCAAGAAGTTCCACAGGTTAACTGTGCACCGAGTGAACAAAAAAGTCTTTTTGTTTGTTTTACAAGTTGTACCTGTCACCTGATGTATGCATGAGACTCCACACAGACATCTGGCCTCCTTTTTTGAAGGCTGGCTCTAAGCAAGCTAGCTGTGGTCATGTGTCAAGTACATGACAGAGTCAGTTATAGGACAGACATCACTCAACTGCCCACCAGGCCCATGCTCTAATGATTTCTCTACTCACTTCTCTCACTGAGCATTGTCCTTTTTCCAGAACAAGATAAGAATATTTCCATATATTGTGTCCCTAAACATACCAGTCTATCAAAGATCAGACTACTGCAATCTCCATGCACGCTGTTAAATGGGGTAATTTTCATTATTTTCCTTTGTAAATCAGCAGCAAACTGATGTTGACTTGCTTTGATTTTCGTAGTTTAGACTGTGTTTACCTTAATAAGAAATTGATTGTACTGTGCAGGGCTTTGCTTACAAACTGTCAAAAAGTGTCTAATGTAGTGCCAAACCCTGCTACTGCTCTAAGTAGCAATGCCTTTTCTCCTTGATGTACGGGCATATTTCTGGGCAGTGTCAATGGGACACGTGAATTGATGGGAGAACAGACCATTAGGTCTCAGAAGTTGGTCAAGCTTCAGTAAGAGGTTGCTATTATGAATATATTAGTTGCCAAAATCCATTAATAATCAAATAGCATTAAAATCTGGAAATTTACACACATGCAAAGACTGATTCTGTACCCTAACTCAGAGCTGTATTACTAACTCATGCATATTGGACTCACTGACTCATGTTAGTAAATGCTACTTGGCATATGTAAGGGTTGAGGAGACAGTCCTATAAAAATGAATATTATCTGTCATGCTGACTGGAACTTTTGGTAACAACATCCACTGTAAATTAATTATTCCAGTGGAAAACTATGACTATTTATTTGTGGTGGTAAAGTCTTTGTCACATTAAAAACATTTAAAGTACCTTGAAACATTTTTTTCAGATCTATGCTGGCCTAAAGCAAATTACCAAGCAGGTTAGAACATTCATATAGCACAATATTTACTCATCTTCACAAGATACAGGTGTGTATTTCCTTACACTATAGAAGCCAGCATGGTTTATGGCTGGAATGGTAAACAAGGCCTGGAGTTTTTAATTAGTTTTTTTTTTTCAAATAAGGAAATGTTTATTTAAACCTAATAGACTGAGTTATAGGCTAAATAAATTACCAGACTTTCAATGGAAAATTATACACAGATGTATCACCTGGACACAGCAGATATTTTCCTATGACACAAGCATAAAAAAAGGTTAGTGATGTCTGGTGTTAGATGTGCTGGGGCCCAAGTCCGAAGCCAAAGCTTGAGTCCCACCGCTTGTCTTCCTGCCTGGAGTGGCAGGGCTTGCGTGGGCTCAGGCTTCAGCCTCTCCTTCTGGGGCTGTATAGTAACTTTTTCTGTCAGAAGAGGGATGCGGTGCAATGAAGTTTGAGAACCCCAGGTTAAAATGAAATTCACCAAACAGGCTTGCACATTAGCACACACTAAACCCAGTTCTGCATGAGCAGACCCTTGGGACCAAACTCAGAAGTGCTATGTAATTTAATTACCTTCCTATGCGTGTTAGTTAAATTCCCTCTTATCTGGATCCTTTCTAAACTGAACAAGCCCCTTACACTAATTCTTCCTTATAGTGAGATTCCCACAGATAAGGTGAGCAGATTTTTCAAAATAAAAATAAAAAAACAGGGCCCTTTTGTAGCAATATTTTGCTGGGCTGTGAAATGTTCAAAAGCTTTCCTTTGATCTGTTCTGCCTGTGCTATAAAAGCTCCACTTGGAGCAGATCAAAGACTAAGCTGAGCCTCAAGAACGGAAGAGTGGGATGGGGGAAACGCTGGGTACTGTCTTCTCTCTCAAGGGGCCAGCAGAGGGGTTTTTTTTTTGGGGGGGGGGACTGACTAGACTAAATCATTGGCTCATCTGGCTCATATTGCAGTTGGATATGCACATTTTAAGGGTAATTAATCATTGCAACAATTTACTTAACAATGACATGGAGCATAGGAATATAAGAATTGCTAGAATGGATTGGACCCACAGTACTTCTAGTTCAGTCTACAGCCGCCAACAGTACCAGGTGTTTCAGATGAATAGGCAGATATGGTGTAATCGCCCCCTAACTGTTCAAGACCAAGATAAAACCTAGAGACTGATCTGTTATCCATAGTAATGTCCAATACCTTTTTGAATCTTGCATAGTTTGTGACCTTGGTGATTTCATGTGGCGATGAGTCCTACCATTTAATTGTGCAGTGATAAAAATAAATGCCTTTTACACAGTTACAAATGAAATCCATTTTAATTTAGTTGAATGTCCTTTTCTTCTTGTGTTATAAGGCAGAGAGAACAAGAACTCCTGATCGCTCTTTCTATATTTTAGAATGCATCTGTCTGTGCTTCTGTGAATCCATTTGTTCAAGAACTCCTCCTAAAATGAAAGAGCTAGGATCACCAAATTTGGTATGCAAATTCCTCTTACCCTAACTTAAACTAAGGTCAGAGTTTGGTTGTGCCCAGTAAATGGGAAGTGCTGGGAATGGGACTATTTTCCATAACATGGAAATGGAGGGGCACAGAGTTTAGGAATGTGATACTGAGAGTGGCCACTGATGGCAGCTGCAGCACCAAGAGAGTGGTCAGCAAGGCTGGGGCTCTGCCAACTTGCCTGCCACCAAATGGGGCAAGTAACCCCCCCTGCCACAAATCTAGAACCTTCCCCCCCAGTAAAGAGCCTACAGGATGTGGCAGGGGGTTCTGAAGGACAGGTAGCCCCCAAAGCCTTCCGTCCCTCCCCCCTGACTGCAGATGGAAGGGGGCAGCGGGAGGGAGAGGCAGCTCCTGGAGCCTGGCCCCTTCCCAGACAGCCTGCAGGCCATGGAGAAGTGGGGGCACTGGAATGAGGTGCAGCACCTGAAGCCTTTGCCCCCAGTGGCCTGCAAGCTACTGGTGCGGCCCCACTGGCAGGGGAATGCTGCTCTCGGCTCCTGGGAGGAGTTACTGCTAAAGTAGTGCCACCCTCGCCACCACAGGTGACTCTGGAAAGCCCTCTCTCACCTCCCAGTCCCCTATCCTGAGCCCCCTTCCGAGTCCTGCACTTATGTGCCTTGACTTCTGCACTCCCTTCCCCTGTCATGAACCCACACACGCCTCCCTGCCCCTGCCCTAAGCCACCCATCCCCTGGCCCCTCTTCACCCCTGAACTCTCACTCTAGCCTTCATTTGCCTTTATTTTTGAAAAAAAATAAAATTGAGATAAAGCATGTATATTTTTATATATATATATATATATATATACTTTAGTTAAAGACCTGAGCAACACCGGTAAAGACCTGAGCAACACTGGTATATCTGCTAATTTATTTATTTATATATATGCCATTCTATATATATTTATCATGCCCTCTTTTATTTGTCTCCTTTTTAAAGTGAACTATCCCTTCAATCTCTCTTTATATGAGCGTTTTCCCTGGCCGTACATCATTCTTCTTGTCCTTCTCTGAATCCTCTCTAATTCTGCAGGTGTCTTTTTCAAGACGGGGAGATACATCACAGAGTGTTTTGGGTGAGACTGCACCATTGGTTTATATGAAAGAAATAGAAGAGCATTCTTTATTCAACATTACATCTTTGCTTTTTGACCACTGCTGCACACTGAGCAGAGGCCTTCATTGAGCTGTCTGTAATGATGTTCACACCCTTTTCCTGAGTTGATGCTCCTTAACGTAGAACGTGGTAAGATATATGAGCACTTTAACTGTTTGTTTCCAAGATGCTCATTCTAGATGTCACTGCTAACACGGTGGCTCTGCAAAACTGAAAGATTTAGAAATCAAATTTACATGTCACTGTTTTGATCTTAGACGTTATTCTTTCTTTTTTTGCGTTTCACTCAGCTTGGGTTTGCCAACCTTATGGGGGAACATTTAGGTACAAACAATGCTTTCCAAACGCAACGCAAACCAAACAAAAAAATCCTGACAATATTTCTATCATAGATGTCCTCAAAAATGTGGTTTTTAAAAAACTCTTGATTTAGGCTTTGTTTAAGGCACTCTACAGTGTCTCTTAAATACATATGTATCTAGGTAACAGGAAACATCACTGAAATCTTTATACAACCGTATTTCCAAATAAGGGTTGTTTCTCTCATGTTCAACCTGAGTGGAGTAAATACAAAAAGGTTTCAACAGGATAGGTGGCCATGGATATATACATAAATACGTTACACGGTATTTAAAAAGTTGCACTAAACATGGCTGTTATATTTAGAAGTTGTTAAAAAGAAAGTTCCACCTATTTTGCTCAGCATAGAAACAGGAAGGTTCTCATATAAATTGTAGCTTGTGTTTGTAAATAAGACTGTTCATTAAGGGCGTGATTCCAAACTCATCAAAGTGAATGGAAAGACTCCTGTTGATTTCAGTGGGTCTTGAATCAGGCTCTAACGGGCCTGCTGGTTTGTCTTCCTGGTATTTCTGAGCTTGATTCATGCTCGGAATGAATGTGGTCTCACATGTCCAATTCTGTGCTCTGTCATTTGGTACCTAAGACATTTCACTTATCCAGAGTTTTACAAGCAGGTGGCATTAAGGAAACATTTCCACATAGTAGGAACTCTTATGTCAATTACAGATGGGCAAGGAGGGCAATAATTAGGAAGAACATGGCCGGCGATACATGGGAGGGACACAAAGGGGGGTGGGGTACCACATGAAGGGGACATGTGACCTTCCCATGTACTGACCCCATTTGACTCTTCCCTGCCTCCAGCTCAGGACCCCCATACTCTCTCCATCCTGTCCCTTCCCTATCCCACATTATCTAGGGCAGGGCTGTGTGTGTGTGTGCCTCTGTCCCACTGCACTGCACCAGGCAGCCAGCAGCATCCCAGGCACTGTTGTCAGGGGCCACCTGGGAGAATGCAGCTGCTCAACCCCACGGCACCTGGCATGCAGTAGGAGGGTGTCTCTGATGTGCTGCAGTGAGTAGCATCCCAGGCAACATGGCCAGAGGCTGCTTGGGAGAGTGCAGCAGCCCATCAGCATGGTTGGAAGAGGAGAGGTTCTAGTCTGCTGGCTACTGGCCCCTTGCCCTCCCTGCACAGTGTTTGGGGAAGTGTTGTGTGACCCTTCTGGCCACTCCCACTCATCACCATAATTGTTATAAAAAGGAATGACATTTTGGATAAAATGCATCTAATTAATATACTTTGCCAAATAAAATGGTAACCCTCTTGCACTATGGTAAATCTAACAGCAGATGTCAAACACTTTCTATTGATTTAGATTCCAAGAAGTTTGCTTTGTTGAACAGCAGGGTTACGTAAACCAAAGCCTCACATGCTATTAAAAGTCTTCTTTGACAATAAAAGGACCCAAGAAAGAGCTGCTGAGTGTAGAAACAAACTTGCATTTGGGCAGAGAGTGTCAGGAGTACAGACAGTGGCAGCTGAGAAGGGTTGTTTTTCTTTGTTCACATTTTAAGGCAGCATAATGACTACTTTTGTCAGCCAATTGCTTATTAAACCTGATAGCTCTTTTTCTTCTTGGCAGCCTATGTGACCCCGAGCAATTGTCAATTGTGGCAGAAAAATAGCATCTTATTAAGTCATCACCTTCCAAATTTCTTCTTGTCCTCTGCTGAAGGCAAATAATAGCACCATGTGATCTGCCAGTGCATTGTTGCAATCTGACCTGTCTCTGCTTGGAACCTAGACCCCATTCTTGTAGGACACTATCTGGGCGCCTAGTTTTGCACTCAATGACATTACCAGGGCTTTTGAAATGGATTTGCAGGGGTAGAGTATTGGGCCCTTAGTCAGGGGTGGTCCATGACTATAAGCCAACTCGGCCATTGCCTAGGGCACTGCCTTCAACAGGGCGCTCGGGGTGCCCAATGATGACGTCACTCCATTGACAGCGGAAGCACCGATTGCACGTTCCGCCTGGGGCACCAGCTGCCGCAGCCCGACTCAGGCTGCTCTTGCCCTTAGTATGTAAAGGCACCAACAATGGCTGTTTAAATTGTAAGGCCAGATACAATTTATCTCCTTCCAGAACCTCAAAGAGCTCCCTGTTATGCAAGGATGCAGTGGTGGCCCATGAATACAGGTGACCAAGGCGGTTGCCTAGGGCACCAAGATAAATGGCTGTTGGGGGGTTTGGAGGTGGGGGTGCCGATCGCGCGTTTCGCCTCGGGTGCCAGTGGCTGGCAGCTCGTCTAGGGCCACTCCTGCAAGGATGGATCCCTGGTCTCTGGGCCACATGGTCAGAAGGCAGAGTTACATCAGAGTAGCAGTTCCTAGGATTAGGTATTGCTGGAGCAGGCTTGGGCTCCCTCACTCAGCAAGAAGGAGGCCTCTGCTAAAGGAAAGTATCTCTTGTGGGGATCTTTGAGCAGCTTCAACTGGGGGCAAAAAGGGCAAGCATATTGGTGGTTCCAGGCACTATTTTGCTTACTCCACTCCTAGCAATTTGTAAAAACAGGTTAATGATAAATACAGAACTGAACTAATGAAGGTTTTTCATACCCCACATAGGAATTAAACTAAGCTATCCACATGGACAGGAATTCTGCCATTATCAAAGGTATTGTGCAAGGCATTATTCACATTCCATTAGGAAGCAAAAGAAGATCTGGAAACTCTACCAAGCAGCATAAGTGACATTTTGGTTGGATGACACTTTTAGAGATTTGAGACAAGCACCCACATGTTGCCTGCCATTGCAGGACACTGCAGTTGCTGTGTGACAGTGCGTGGGGGAATGTTCCATGCGAGTAGGCGAACCCAGCCCTTCTGGCTTTAAGTGAGTTCCAAAGGCAAGAGCAAGCCTGTGGACTGGAGTGGAGAAGATAAAAGGCCAGAGAGAGACTCACAGAGACAACAAAAGCAGCAGCAAGGCTAAGAAAGAGCATTAAAAGACTGAGAACAAGAAGGGCAGAGAGACAAGGAAAAAAGACTAGAACAGCAGAGGACAAGGATTGAGATGAAAGGACACTGAAAGGGGGAGGGAACATCCACAGAAAACCCAGGGAGAGGAAGGGCGAAGGGATTATGGAGAAATTCACCTACTTTGTTTCATATGGAATTGCCTCTAACTGGAACTGATTTGAAGGGAAATTCCTCCAAGGCAGAATCATTCTTAGTTTAAAGTAAGTCATCAAGCACTAAGCCTGCTTTTGTCTATGTCTGTGAACCTTTAGTGATTTCAACCTTCTTGTTGCTTCTTATTCACACAAGTGAAAGTTGAGATCTGATGGTCACAACCAACAAAAGAACAGTCATGCTGGGTCAGACCAATGGTCTATCATTGCCTCCGATTGCCAGTGACAGGTGTATCAGAGAGAGTGAGCAGAACAGGTAATCAAGTAATCTGTCTCATATTGTCCACTCCCAGTTTCTGGCAATCAGAGACTAGGGACACTCAGAACATAAGTTGCATTCCTGACAACCATTGGTGGACCTATCTTCCATGAAATTATCTAATTCTTTTTGAACCTACCTATACTTTTGGCCTTCACAACAGTCCGACAACAAATTTCACATTCCACAGATTGGCTGTGCAATCCTTTTAAAAAAAAAATCTGCTGCCTATTAATTGCATTGGGAGACACCTCATTCTTGTTGGTCTGGGGTTGGTCACGGCTACATTTCTATCCTCATTCTTGTTATTCACTGTTTCACATAACACACTTCCTTATTTGTTTTCTCCACACTTTGCATGATTCTATTGACCCCTCGCCCCGTAGTACTCACTCTTCCAAGCTGAACAGTCCCAGTCTTTTTAATCTCTTCTCATTTGGAAGCTGTTCCATACCCTATGGAATGAGAAAGCCTAAAACATGATGCTTGGTGAAAAGCCTAAGGCCCAAAGTAAATCAAGCCATGCTGATACAAAGCAAATGTAGCAAGAGTCAGGCTATGAGCAAACGTTAGGCCCTGTTACAAATCAGGTTTACTATCCGCTACCTGAACGTGGCAAGCACAGGGGTGGCATTGCACTTCTGGGCTTTAGGTATTCACATAAACACATCCCAGAAGGATCATGACAGAGCACCCCAATAGCAAGTTATAGTATAACCACACTTCCTGAAGATGACACAGAGAAGTACTAACCTCTTCTAAATAGAAGGTCAGGATGGTGGCTAGAGATGTTTTGATCAAACTAACATAAAATGTGGTAACTAGCAATGTCAGAGGGGCAATATGTAATTTGTTTGTGTCAGGGTATCAAAGAGGATGGGTAATAGAGCAAATAATTGAGCAATCAACACCTAAAAAATAAGGTGATAAGTAAAAGTCAGCATAGATGTGTCAAGAACAAAGCATGCCAAACCAAACTAATAGCTTTCTTTGACAGGTAGCAAGCCTTATTAATAAGGGAAGCAGTAGATGTGATATATCTTGACTTTAGTAAGGCTTGTACTACTCTCTCACATGACTGTCTCAAAAGCAAATTAGGGGAAAATATACCCTAGATTGAGATAGTAGAAGGTGGATGCATAACAGATTGGAACACCATTTCCAGAGAAAATGTATCAGTGGTTCATAGTCAAGTGGGATCCCATGGGATCAGCTCTCAGTCTGGTTCTGTTCAATATCTTCATCAATGATTTAGCTAATGGCAAAAGCAAGTTGATTTATAAACTTTGTGGAGGATACCAATTTGGGAAGGCTTGCAAGCATTTTGGAGAATAGGATTAAAATTCAAAATGATCTGGACAAACTGGAGAAATGGTCTGAAGCAAAGAGGATGAAATTCAACAAGAACAAATGCAAAGTACTCCAATTCCGAAGTGAAAAATCAGTTATGCACATATAAAATGTAGTCCTAGGGGAATTCTACTGTTGCATTTGGAGCCATACTAAAATTGCAGAATTTCTCCAGAACTAAAAATGGGAAATGACTGCCTAATACTGCAGAAAGGGATCTTGGGCTCATAATGGATCACAAATTAAAGATGAATGAATCATGAAATACTTTTGCAAAAACAAACCTAAAAACCTGGTGTGAACCCTGGCAGAAATCTGGGGAGGGGAAACTTGTGATCCTGCATGTCATTCCCCCTACCCTGCATTTGTTGTGTTGGATGTGGCACGGAGCAGGTGAGGTATGTCCATCCTGGGGCTCAGCTAGAGTACGTCTAAACTACATGGCTTTGTTGATGGAGCTATGTAGTTTAGTTTACGCGAAAAAGGGAAATGAAGCTGCGATTTAAATAATTGCCACTTCATTTAAATCAAAATGGCCACCACGCTGTGCCGATCAGCTGATTGTCGGCACAGTGTGGCAGTCTAGACAGGGATCTGCTGACCCCAGAACCCTTCATCAGCAGATCCTGCAAGCCTCATTTCACGAGGCATAAAGGATCTGCAGACAAAGGGCTCTGGGGTCAGCAGATCCCCGTCTAGACTGCCGCGTTATGCTGACAATCAGCTGATCGGCACAGCGTGGTGGCCATTTTTATTTAAATGAAGCGGCAATTATTTAAATCGCAGCTTCATTTCCCTTTGCTGTCTGCCTAATCTGTCTGCTGTCGACGGAGCCATGTAGTCTAGACACACCCCAAGGCATGAAGAATGGCGATCACAGGGCAGAGATGATTAGGTCAGTCTGTCAGCTTCCCAATATGAGAGAGATGTATGGGAATGTCTAGCTGCTACCACCCAAGTGAGGGAAAAAACCCTTTCTTCTTGAACCCAGGAAGAAAGCACTTGGGAACTTCTTCCAGAGGGGTACCCCAAGCTTTTTTACCACAAGAGAGCTTGAAAAAAAACCCTGTAACCCAGTGTTTCTTAAACTATGTTCCGCAGAATACTGGGTTCTGTGTACAACTCGCAAGTGTGCTACAACCCCTTCTTTGTTTTTGTCTTTTTTTGTCTGACAGCAATTTTTTTGAAGAAAATTTTCATAGGTGTTCCGCATAAACAATATTATTGTTGTTTGGTGTTCTGTGGTCTCAAAAAGTTTAAGAAGCACTGCTATAATCTCTGATATCTGACCTCTCAGTCTTAGGCATTCAGACACAGACCTCCTATTACCTTCCAGGACACAAGAATCAAACCATCACCTTAAAAAGGTAATTTTATTAATGAAACAAAAAGATATACTTGATAAAGCATACTTGGTTGCTAGGTGTTTTAAAGCAACTGAGAAAAGAACAATTTAAAAACACAGAGAAATTCCATCCCTGGGATACAGCTTAAAGTACTGTGTATTGGGGTAGAGTGGGGGCACATGAACTTAGCACAGAGAAGCTTACCCAAACAGCAAAATAAAGAAAACAACCTGATCACATCTAAATAGACATTCCATTCCCTATCTACTCACAGATCTGTTCTTCAAGGTCCAGTCAATTTCCATGCCCAGTATTCTTTGTAGGCATGGTAGTTTTGCCTCATTCAATTCATCTTGTTCCCCCAGCTCCTGATTTAAAACTCACATAAAGGAGCAGTGGCAAGCAGGGTTTCTTTCTTTCAAATTTCAGCACCTTCCTCCACTGGTTCTTCTGGCTCCCTGCTAACACCTCCTTACTACCTGAATTTAACCCTTTGGTTACTGAATGCTGGGATGTTCAGAAAAGGTCAGCACTCCTTCTGTGCATCACACCTTTACTTAAAGATGCTGGATAGGTAGATTGTGGGAGTAGTAATCCACAGTTACTACTTAAAGCCCTATTTCTGAAACCAATATGGCAATTATGGGACAGATACCCAAGGTACACTGGTACCACAACAGTTGAAGCATAAAGTTACACATTTGTGTAAGTTTTAAGGGTGGGGTTACTCACATGCATAGAAATTATGCAGGGATGCAAACATTTGCAAGATTGGATTCTCTCTTCAGGTCAGGGACTGCCTTGTACTGTGAGATGCACAGTGT
This sequence comes from Pelodiscus sinensis, assembly GCF_052426305.1. Lineage (NCBI taxonomy): Eukaryota > Metazoa > Chordata > Testudines > Trionychidae > Pelodiscus > Pelodiscus sinensis. The sequence goes on from NC_143056.1 coordinate 30,190,019, forward strand.
CTAGTATTTGGTATCATGATTTAGGTCAGGGGAGGGTAAATACCAACCCACAGACTGGATCTAGTCTGCCACAGTGAGCCCCAGATGGGCCCCCACACTGCCACATTAACCTGTGCCTCTGCAGGTAAAGGGGAATCGCAGCTCCCATTGGCTATGGATCACTGTTCCCAGCCAATGGGAACTGCAAGCAGCCATACCTGTGGAATTGCAGATAAATATTAGTGGCAGCAGTCCACCGGGGCTAATCTTGGTGAACTGCCCTCATTTTATTGCCCACCCCTGATCTAGGTACTACTACCAATGTCTAAAGTGATTTTCTAGGACTCAGCATGGGAGCAGATTTAGATTTCTTCCAAAAGAGATTAAAAGAAAAGCAAGACAAGACAGTGAAAAGTTACCAAAAGGGGCTGATTTTTGAACTCTCCTGGTTCCTCCATTTCAATCCATGCATCCAGCACCATGTAAAATAGTGCTCATAATTCACACTCTGTTTTGGGTCCTGGCATTCCAATTAAAATTTTACAAAATAAAGGCTTAAAGCTCCTATTGAACTAAAATCCGTAACACATCCTTAATTATGGTGTAGTTACTGCTCCATCACATTAATAATAATTCAGTGGTGCAGGAAAGAATATGTATGTTGCAGCTAAATTATTGACTCACTTTACTGACAAGATCCCACTTAAGTCAAACTTTTCTTCAGAAAATGTTAAGGTAAGCATGCTGGTTCTCAGTGAGCCAAAGGACATGTGTAGTGTTATTCTTGCCTTTGTCATGTTGTACTATTTGGCTCTCTAGCAGGAGAAATAACATTGAACTATTTCCAATCAGCAAACATTTTAAACAAAGCTCTCTGGAAGATTGTTGTTTGAGAAACTGCAACATAAAATATGTTAATGCAGTTTCTGGACACATTTTCTAGTCAAGAAATGTATAAATAAAGGGGAAACAAATTACAAACAGAAATTGTTTAAATTGATCACTCAATTGTCAGAGCCAAACACGTCATGAACTACTTACAACTAGAATGGGATGAATATTTTTGGACTAATAGTTTGACAAAAATACAGTTTCACTCAAAAAATAGCAAATTTGATGCAGATAATTTCAGTAATTCATAAAAAAGGGTAGAGGAGAAGGCAAAGGAGGTGATGGGGCTGCCACCCTTCGCTCCCACCAAAGTTTAACCCAATGGTTAGAGAATTCACCTAAGAACTGGAAGACACAAGTTTGAGTTGTCTGTCTATAGGAGAACCAAAAAAGACTTATTAAAAATTCCAAAAAAGTTTGACTTTAAAAAAATGGTTTAGGAACTGCCACCAAGCCAAACAAAAGGTTAATTATTCACACAAGACTACAGATAGCTACAGCTGGTTGAAAATTTTTGAAGACACTTGTGCTTTTTGATGAAATATGTTTTTGTTCAGAAAGGAAACATTTCCACAAACATTGGCAATGCTTCTTTTAGTGACAGATGTTGCCACCTTTTTCACTAAAATGTTTATCAGCAATATTTTTCATTAATCAAAAACTAGGCTTCTGGCAAATTTAAAATGTCACCATCAATTCAAATGACCTTTCCAGTAAGATTTGCAGGAGGAATTTTTGGGGGAAATTGCTAACAAGTTTGTCAGATATTCTGAAAAAAAAAAATGAAAGTAGGTCAGTTTCAAAACCTTCTAAAAGAAAACAACTTTGAAATACTGAAATCTTTAGGTTACATCTAGACAATGGGGCTATTTCGGGATACTGGAAGTTTCCCAAAATAGCAATTCCATGTCTTTAAACGCGCCTGTTATTTCAAAATATATTTTTAAATATAGTAGCCCAACGTCTGTGACTCTGTAATGCTGAAATGCTGGCTGTTCCATCTGGGAGGTGCTGTTGCCTCCCTGGCTGTTTCCTCTGGGTGGCAGTGTTGCCTCCCTGGCTGTTCCTTCTGGGCAGCGCTGTTGCCTGAGTCACATCCTTCACCTCCTGCCTTGGTGCTCGGCTGACTTCTGCGCCACTCAGCCGGGCCGCCGCGGGGGGAGCAAACGGCGCAAGTGGCTGTTTGGGTGCCTTGGTCCCCCGAGTGAGAGGCAGGAGGGGGAGGAGAAGAGAAAGAGAGACAGAGAGAGGCAGTAGGTAGAGAAGAGCTGAGAGAGAGAGAGAGAGAGGAGGCAGTAGGAGGAGGAGGAGAGAGAAAGAGAGAGATGGAGTGAGAGACCAGAGGCTCAGGAGAGACGACCAACATGGAGGAGAGACCTGAAAATCCCGTCTTATGATGGGCTAATTGGCTAGTTTTTAAATAATAGGCACGCTATTCTGGCATCCCCGTAACCCTTGTTCCATGAGGGTTAAGGGATTTGTTGGAATAGAGCTTTATTTCAAAATTTGGCACAGTGTAGACAGCGGCAAATTTCAAAATAAGCTATTTCGAAATAACCTCAAGATAAGCTATGCAATTTGCATAGCACAAATTGCATACCTTTTTTCAAGGTAAGGGTGCTGTGTAGACCCACCCACAGAACTAGGTTATTTTTTGATCAGCTTGCCTTAGAACCATGGCTAATAAACAATTATAATACCCTCTGCAAAGAAGAGAAGTCTTATTTAGTGGTTAAGCCGCTAATCTACAAGGAGTTGAAGCCAGGTTTCCTCACACAGACTTCCTATGTGATCATGGGCAACTCACTTGTCTGCTTTGTGGTTCAGTTCCCCATCCGTAGCATGGTGTATTGTGAGGAGTTGCACATTAGGTGCTCAGACACTATAGAGGGCAACTTAGGCTCTGGCCCTGGGTGGTGTTGGGCTCAGGTTCCACCAACATTCTGGAAAGCAGGCCCAGGCTCAGTTTTTGAGCCAGAGGTGCAAACAGAACAGCAAGTCCAGGGTAGCTTTTTGTAAGTAGTGTGACCTGTTGGATTCTGACAACTGAGTGACCAGTTTATACAACTTCTGTTAGTAATTTCTTTCCCCTTTATTTATAAATGTGCCTTGACTAGAAAGTGTGTCCAAAAACTCCATTAACATATTTTATGTTGCAGTTTCTCAAACAATGGCTGCTTGACTTCCAGGAGGCTTTGTTTAAAATGTTTGATGATTGGAAATAGTTTCCCTAAATTTGAGTGGCATTGTAACCTGTTGTATAGAGTCTCAGAGCCACTCAAATTTGGCCTTTTTTACCATCCCCACACCCTACATCATGCCAGACAGAGGAGCGACTGGGCCAAATGTGAGTGGCACTGCAACCCTATGAAATGGGTATGATTATAATATATCAGTTGTTTCTTTCTTACCTGGGAGTTGTCAGCTCCCAGACTCCTAGGTCTAGAGAGCTTTGCCCCTGGACCCCCCAAAAATGTTTTAAACTTGATGCCTTAAAACAAATAGATGTTGATGTGCTTATCATCTGTGGTTCACATATTACTTCAGTTTATAATATCTTAACCCTTTTGTAAACTATTTGTAAACGCACCTTTAATATAAAGTATGACCAAATTGTTGTTGTTGGAAAAGATATCTGAAGTCAGTAAATGGTCTCATGTTGAAATTAGAGTCATCTTGGACAAAACTAATACTGATCACATTAAAAATGGCAGGACTGAGGGACATTTACATATTGATTTATAATCTAATGTCTCAAATCTTCAAACAGCTTGGGTTTATTTCTTGGCTCAAGCAAAGAAATGATTATTTCAAATTCTGAGAGCAACTGATTTAGCCAGCTGGATAAGAACGGTGGCTTGTAGAAAATTGATATTATAATACACTTAACCAAAATCCAGAGCTCTTTATGTATTATGAAGACGTTATCAGAAAAAACCAGTAACCTCGATTGCCCTTGCAACAAGCCTAAAGCTCAGGGTTAATTAGAATATGTACTGTGCTCTGTGGTTAAAGAAAGCTCCTGGGGCATACTCTATGTTGTTTGAGAGCAGTAACACTCAATTGTCTAATGAGGCTATTAGCTCTGTCTAAATAAAAGCTATGAAAGGGAAATCTTTCTGTATTTCTTGTTTACAAAATACAATTAGAGAAGTTAAATCCTCAGAGGGAAAACCACCATAAAGGAAGAGAATATTATCTAGTAGTTATGTAAGCATAAGGCCTTATCCTGTAGCCATATTGTAAGGGCAGAGGCCTTTTTCTGAAGTAGGGTTACCAGGTGGCTTAAAAAAAACTACCGGACACACTTGATCTCAGATGGGGGGGTGGGCAGACTGGCCAGGAGAGGAGCGGGGCTGGCTGGGGAAGGTTGGGGGAGGGGGTCTGGGGCAGCAGGGCTGGCCGGGAGGAGATGGGGGAGGGACCGGCCAGCAGGAAGCAGGGCTGGCCAGGAGCCGGTCGGGGAGAATGGAGCTGGCCGGGAGGGGGTGGGGAGGAGGAAAGGGAAAGAACCGGCCATTGGGAAGCAGGGCTGGTCAGGAGTAGCGGGGCTGGCTGAGGGAGATCAGAGTGTGGGGGGGAGCTGGCCAGCAGGAAGCAAGGCTGGCCGGGAGGGGGTCGGGAAGAGTGGGGCTGGCCAGGGGGGGAGTGGAGGGAGAAGAGAATCGGCCGGCAGGGAGCGGGACTGACCTGCATGCATGCAGATCCCGGGGCGCTGCCTGTCCCGTGCATGATCTCGGCGAAGCATGAGCGAGTCCGGCCCCGGGGATTCACCCCCCCTTGCGTGGTTGTTTACTGCCTGGCTGGTAGACACACTCACGCAGCATGAGCGTGTCTACCAGCCAGGAAGTTCGCAACTACGTATTGATACTCCTAATAATAATAAAACTTACCTAATTAGAAAATATCGAACATTTTATGTGTCCGGTATTTTCTCAATTTGTTTTCCGGACAGAACCCTCAAATACCGGACTGTATTTGGACACCTTGCAACCCTATTGAAGCTATATTAGGAGATCAACCACCATGAGGTAAGAAGCAGAAAGTCACATCCTCACAGTTTTGGACCCTCCACTACAGAACGGTATGAACAAATTGGAGTGTCCAACAGAGAACAACAAAAATAATTAGGAGGCTGGGCACATATCTTGAGGGGAGGCTGAGGGAATTGGGTTCATTTAAGATATGTCTACACTGCAGAGCTTTTCTGGGATATTTACAGATATTCCAGAAAAGCTCTGCCGCATCAAAGGAACGCGTCTGCTTTTCCAAAAAAAAATTCAGAAAAACAGATGTGTTTTTTCAGCATCCCTGTAAACCTTGTTCTATGAGGAAGAAGGGATGTTCTTAAAGAGGGTATTTTTTCTGATATTTTGCCCCATGCAGATGGGCCAAATGTCAGAAAAGCCTCTTTCAGAAGAAAAGCAGAAAAAGATACGCAAATTGCGGTTCACAATTTGCACGTCTTTTTCCGACTTTTCTTTGTAGTGTAGACACAGCCTTAGTCTACAGAAGAAAAAAGTGAGGGGGGATTTGATAGCAGCCTTCAACTACCTGAAGGAGGGTTCCAAAGAGGATGGAGGTAGGCTGTTCTCAGTGGTGGCAGATGACAGAAAAAAGAGCAATATTCTAGAGCAGGCCCACTTTGAGAAAACTGCTAATGGACCATTCCACTTCGTTTATCTAAAGACTCTGCAGATACAGAGCTTTGCAGCTTCCATTGGCTCTAGTTTGCTTTTTCCAGCCAAGGGGAGCCATGGGAAGTGGTGGCCTGGGCCACTAGTCTAGAATTGCAGTTGAGGGAAGTCCAGGTTGGATATTAGGAAGAACTTTTTTATTAGGAGGGTGTGGAATCCCTGAAACATATATGGAATCTATGTATGGAATCTCTATCCTTAGAAGTTTTTAAGGCCCAGTTTGAAAAAATCTTTGCTGGGATGAATTAGTTAGGGTTGATTCTGCTTGGAGCAGGGGGTTGGACTAGATGAGCTCCTAAGATCTCTTTCAGCCTGTGACGGGGCGAACAGGCCCCGCACTACAGGGCTGGGAGTAGCCCAGGCCCAGCTGGCTGAGAGGGCCCCGCCCTTCCGGCTCTGCTGGGCATGCTCCCAGCAGAGGCCAGGTATAAAGGCAGAGGGAGCCCAGCAGGCAGGACAGCTGGGGGAGGAAGGAGACCAAGACAGGCCAGTGTTTTTGCAGCCGCTGGGACCAGAGCCGCTGCCAGTGCTGGACCCTGACTCCAGGAGACGGGAACGTACCCACAGCCCCAGCAGGTACTGCCTCAGAGGCCAATGGGCCCCTGGGGAACCAGGGCGTGGTAGGAAGCAGCCCAGGGCAAGGAAGACAAAGTTTGGCTCGGCGTGTATCGGCCGGATTCCCCCGCCGAGCCGGCAGGAGCCACAGACCCTGCCTAAAGAGCCCTGGGCTGGGACCCGGTGGAGAGGGAGGGCCCGGGTCCCCCTACCACGCAGGCCCCCCCTGGATAACCAGGCCTGGGGCCGGGAGAGGCTCCTCAGAGGGACTAGACATTGATACCGTATATCCCCTGATAGAGGGGCTTGGACGTTGCGGTGGGACATTGATACCATATATCCCCGGATAGAGGGGCCTGGACTTTGCGGTGGGACATTGATACTGTATATCCCCGGATAGAGGGGCCTGGACTTTTGGGGACTTTGGGGTGCGGTATGGGCCCGGAATGAGACGCGGGTCAGTATAAGGGGTTCAGCAGCCCCGTCGGGGGCGTACCCCCTGACACAGCCCTAATCTCATAGGATTCCACCTACATTACACTGAAACAATGCCATATTTGACTGTTCAGAAAGTGGTCATATCTTAATAGTACACACCATCACCAGATTTAAAAAAAATCTTAAAATGGTTAAAGAAAACTTTAATAGCTTTGTCTATTAAATCACTTAATAGTTGTGATTGTGAAATCCCTACTCCTTTATTGTGTTGTCTTTATGTCCCTACTTCTCTATTGTTTATGTGTATGGTCTCTATCTGGTTCTTCAATTAGTTATGCTACACACAAACAATTTTGCAGGTGGTAGGGTGTGATTGGTTAAGGTATAGCTAAGCAGGACTCAAGTTTCACTATATAAACTGGGGTCCAAAAACCAAAGTTTTTTGGAACCAACTCCAGGACACAACCCCAAAGTCAGAGCTGCCACACCTCAATACCTTGCCAATCACACTGTGCAACAGCTGAAATCCCCAGATGACAAGAAAAGTACATCAGCCTTATTGGGAGTGGTGAACACTGTGTGCTTAGCATGCACATTCTGTTTTGGTGATTGTTAATAAATAGAGGTTAAGGATATTGCTGTACAAGGGTTTTTCACTGATTAACCAAAAGATTATGCTCTGAGCCCTAGGACTGAGGTAAGGGTAGATGACTTTTTCCTGGAGCTCACAGAAGGGAAAGGATGGGGTGCCTTAATCAACCAGGTTATGCCTTGAGCTCTAAGAACTAGGTAGAGATGGGATGTCCTAGAGTGCACAGGCAACAAATTTAGGGTAAAACTTCCCAGAGTCCTAGGAAGTGGGAAAGAGGTGTGTGTGCTTAAGTTAACAAGGTTACGCTTTGAGCGCATGGAAGGATAAAGGTGCGTGTATATACAATAGAGAATTTTGTGCAGTGAACAGTCAGAGCTCAGACTTGGCAATCTGGATTCCCATGTATGCTCTTTAACTCTGCCACTGATTTGCTCTATGACATCAGGGAAGCCTCCCAATTCCTCGGTACTTCAGTTTACCCACTCACAAAATAGAGAAAAATATTTACCTTTTTAAAGGGGCACAGAAGTTTGTGCAGTGCTTTGATATAATTGAATCAGAATCACTATAGAATATTCATATTTTTAATCCAAAAAGAAGTACATCCCATCTGGATTAGCAATAAATAATTTTAGACTTGGTATTTGTTCATTAATATTGACAATGTAATGGTTAAAACTGTAATAACTAGATGCATGATGTTCCCTGTAATAAACCATAAGCAAACTGTTTGGTTCTGTTATTTTACTAAAGCTGCAGGTGCTGTGGGTCATCTCTTGACATGGTTCAGAGTATCCACAAAAACTTTGGAGCATTTCAGGACAAGACTCGTTTCATTAGTGAATATAATGAAGTTCACATTTCAATTTCTAGATATACTTAATGCTTAAAGGGTGTACAGGGCATTGCCTTGTCATTGGGAATGAGATAATAAATCACTCCAATATCATGTTCATATACCATGGATAACAATGATAGCTAGTTCTCTCTGAAGGATCAATTTGAACATCCTTTCTTTGTGGCCTTATGCTTGAATGAGTAGTTTACAATGATGGAAAAATTCACTACATACTCCCTAGATGCTTATAATGTATTGGTCACTCCTATATCAGTCAATAGATGGCTTAAAACAGAGAGCTTCCCAATAGGGACACATGCCTACAAGCAAAATCCCCATCTTGCCTATACAAAAAGTTTTATGAAGCATTTTGAACAAAGGAAAATGAATCACATTATAATTGGCCTTAAGCAGCACACCACTGAGTGCTGATGTAGTTTACTTTTGCCATTGACTTCCATAGGAGCAGGATCAAGGTTGAGGGAGAGCCAAAATAACCTACCCTTAAGGATGTAAGTTTCAAAACTAATATGAAATGTCATCCTGTGGGATAATCAGGAACCAAAGAAATGACAAGCCACCCTAGCTGGCTAAATCTAGACTATGAGTGTGACCAAAAATATGAAAATCTCCTAGGATCCTTTTGTCCTACTATATTTTTTAGTTTAATTCTATTCCCATCTCATGTGACCCTTCATCTGCCTCATCACTACTGTCCCCCCTTTTCTTTAATGTAAAAAGACTTGTACTGTCAACAATTCTGCTTCTTTTTAATAAAAGAGCAGAAGATGAGCTTTCCAAAGACTTAAAGAGTAATTAGGCATCCAGTCCTCCTGACTTTCAAAAGGCAAGAAAGACAATTCTGTCCAAAGTGTTTGTATCTCTATGCCAAGAGCCACTGATTTTACTTTTGGTCTGAGGTATTTATACAGTCCCTGGTCCAAGCTTTGCAATAATTTATCCTCATAACCCTGCTGTGAGATATGGGGATTATAACACTTCCCTTGAGGGCCACATTTGTTAAGGTATTGCTTGACTGAGTACAGCAATGCCTAAGCCCGAGATGGCCTGCCCTGTGAAATTTTGTGAGTTAGGAGTCTCTGTGCCACATAAGCTCCCTGTGGAGTGCGTGGTGATAGACAAGCACCTAAGGGATTTTTCAGTAGCCAGCCACTGAACAGGGGACCACGTGAATTAGCCACGCGAGAATGCCAAGGAAAGGGGCTTAGGTACTAAGTGACTGACTGATGGGTCAGAGACAGGGATCTTCCTTCGCTCGGGATCATCAGCCATGAGACCTCTTCTTAAGCCCTTATGTCAAGTCAGTCACTTAGACAGATGGTCTTGGCTCCTACAGGGCAGGCTGTTTCCTCCTCATATTCCATTCCTCTCATGTTCACCTTCAGTTTCCTTCCTGCCCTGGCTGTTTTGTGTGCATATCAAGCCTTAGGCATGCTTAGAGAACAGGATAGAGCTCCAATGGCAAAACAGATGTTCTCCTGCCTAGTTTGAAAATCCTGCTTCAGGGCCTCTGGAGCTGCGGCTTGAACTAGGGCTCTGAGCAGCTCATGAGCTATGAGCAACACTTATAGCTCATGTTTCTGCCAGCTGGTATCTTCAAAGCAGCCAAAGATCCCAGAAGGCTGTGTCACCTCAGAAGGGGAGGTGGCTGCTGAGATAATCCTCGACAATGCCTCCGTAACATCTCGGATACGGGCCCCTGGCAGACAGCATACCTCTCGAGATGAGCTGTCAGGGCGAGAGATGGGTGCCTCAGTTCCCCTCAGAAGAGAGTCTCCAACCACCACTACCCTACGTTTCCTCCTCGCAGTGGTGGCAGGAGACTGCTCAACCTTGGTGGTGCAAGGCCTGGTCTCCTCCACTGTGGGGGGTGACTCCTTGTCTCCTGCTGAAAGTAAAGTGTAACGGTTTTGTAACAACACAGTGGGAGGGTTAGGAGCAGGGGTGGAACACTGCCTGCTGCCGGAAGTAACCAGCTGCCAGTGCTCACCCTGTACCACTGCCTCCTCCGTAAGTGGCTGGTCAACAGTCCCACATCCTAGGACAGTGACCTCCGTGGACTCCACAGGAATACTGTCCAGGAATTCCTCATGGCTTCGAATGCTCCTCAGCCTGGCCACCTCCTCCTGTAGCTCTCCCACCTGCTGCCTGAGAGATTCCACCAGCAGGCACCTTTCACAATGGTTGTCTCCCCCAGCCTGGAGATCACTCAGTGGGAATTGCAAGCCACAAATACAGCAAGACCACACCAGGACCTGGGTAGAGGCATCCATGCTCAGGTTCTCTGTCTGGATACAGGCACAGGTGGAGGAGACAGGAGAAGTACTGGCACAAGCGCTTCGGGTCTTCATCACCATCAGTCGCTCTCTCTGCTCAACTCCCTCTTCAACTCCCCTGTCTGCAGTCCCCTGTCCGCTTCGCTCCCCTGGTCGCACTGCTCTCCCTTCCACTCATCTCCCTGTATTTTACATAGATAATCTGCCTGCCTACAGTTCATGGGGCAGTGATGGTGGTCAGAAACTGGATGGAAATGACAGATAGTGTAACTTCCATTTGTGTGGGAAATGAGTGGCTTACATGGAGCAAGAGAAGCAACTAATAGGATCCACCTGACTTAACACCCCCCTGTTAGTTGCTTTTCCTGCTGCAACTGAACTGCATCTTTCTAGCAATTCCTGTCCTAGCAGTTTGAACCCCCTTTTAAGTGTAATTGGTCTATCAGAGATGTAAATATTACAAAATAGAGTTTCCTTTCCCTTCCCACAAAGAAGAAGTGTTATACTAATGCACCCGGGAACAACAATCCTAAACACAAGACATTGGAGGCAAGTGATTAATCAAAACATGTAATAACCACAAAGCACATAAGCCTGTAACAGTCTGAAAATACATAATTACTGTCCAAATGGCAGGTCTGCTGCAGGCCCCAAGTAATTGCACACACACCAAATGTGTGTCCATAGACACCCACCCACCAACAAGCTAACGATAAAGGAGAGCAGGAAGACCACACACGTGCACCCGCATCCTCAGGGAGTGCAAAGAGCAATGCTTTCTATTATTGTCAGACTAAGGTATTGCCACTTGTGGGAGTATGACTTTTTTAAAGGGACACTCTGGAGAAAGAAGTCATTCTTTAAATCCTGTTGGTATTAAAGTCTCAGTCAGATGAAATCTCATTTTGAAATTCACTTATTTTTCAGCATGAATACTGTTCCTGCGCTGTTTGCCGATGAAGCTAGGCCTGCCAGTGTCATGCGTTTCATTTTCACTGGATTAGCACTTTGCTGTTGGGCTTGAGTGTCCACCACTACAAGAAAATGTTTTAAAAAGCTACTGCCATATAAAAGGATGAACCATTGCAATTTGTACAGGGAGACAGTGTGATACCAGGGGCAGACCAGCAAAATGGAGACTAAGGAGTTCTATTCCCACATTTGCCTGGCATGTGACTACTGCAAACAATTTAATTCAATGTGCCTCAGTTTCCCATCACTGAAATGAAGATAATGATATTTAACCACCTTTGTGAAGTGCACTGAGGTCAATGAATTGAAAGCCTCATGTTAACACTGAGGGTACGTCTAGACTACATGCCTTTTTCGAAAGAGGCTTTTTCAAAAGATACTTTTGATAAAGCGTCTTTCGAAAAAGAGTGTCTCGATTGCACTAAGCGAATCAAAAAAGCGATCCGCTTTTTCAAAAAAATGCATCCAGACTGCCTGGAAAAACGGCACCTGGAAGCACTTCTGCCAGGACATGGGGGCAGCCTTTACTTCCAGTGCTGCTGCCTGCCCTTTGCAGAGACGTGTGCTTAAAGGGATCCCCCTCGACAGCCTTTACTCTGCTGCTGCTTCTGGCTTGCCTACCTCTAAGAGGGACAGCAAAGCTGCTGCAGTGCTTGCTCTGGTTGCCCTGCATTCTGGGACACCACAGCAGTTTGCTTTTTGGTTGTTTTTTGTGCTTTTCATCCTTTTTTTTATATGCAGCCAGGGCTGCCCTTGGGCAGGCGATGGCCCCACACACTGTGATGCTTTAAGTTCTGCTGCAAGTACATGAGACCATCATGATGTTCGTGCCAGATCTGGATTCAGAACCCAGCCCCTCGCCCCTCGCTCAGGCTGCAGCACCACTGCCCTTGCCACCAAACTGATTTCTGGAGAGGCGAGTTTGGCACCGAAACTTCCGTATGTGGAAGTCCACGTTCCCAGAGCTGTGTGCCTGGCTCGCCCCTGCCCTACAATGCCAGGACACCCACTTGCAGCCCAACATCCCCCTGGAGAAGCGGGTCGCTATTGCCCTCTGGAAGCTGGCCACCCCGATACCTACTGCTCGGTGGACACCAGTTTGGTGTGGGAAGGTCTACTGTTGGGGGCATCTTGATGGAGGTAAGTCACTCTCTGGGGACAGTCCATTGGGGTGGGGTGGGAAGACAAGGGGGATGGTCAGGACCAGGCAGAGGGAATGGGAGATGGGGTGGGAGTGGTAGAAGCCCTCCTGGCCTCACCCTGCTCTGGGTGAGGGGGCTTTTGGGGTCTTGGAGGGGAAAGGTGGGGGAGCTCCTCTCAACAGCTCAGGCAACCCCTCTAATTTCCTGTTATGTGTGTTTCTATTTGTCCCTTTCTGCAGGTGGTGACGGCCATCAATTCAGAGCTGCTTCATGGGACTGTCTACCTAGGAGACCAGGATACCATTGTGGCTGGATTTGCAGGGCTAGGATTTCCGAACTGAGGTGGAGCACTTGATGGGACTCACATCCCGATCCGTGCACTGCCCCATCAAGGAGCCCAGTACGTTAACAGAAAGGGCTACTTTTCCATCGTGCTGCAGGCCCTGGTTGACCACTGGGGACAATTCACTGACATTTATGTGGGGTGGTCGGGCCGGGCACATGATGCCCTCATTTTCCGCAACTCATACCTGTACCACAGGCTGCAGGCAGGGGCATTCCTTCCACAGCACAGCTTTGTAGTCAGGATGTGCAAATGTCCAGGGCTCGCCAAGCAGCGGCAAGCCCTGCTCACCAGCAGTGCAGTTCAGCACACTATGCATGTGCAGACCACACTGTGCATGCGCTTACTGCGCTGTGTGGCTGTGCCGGCTTGTAATCTACTTGACACGGGCAAGTAGATTACACTAATTGTCGAGCCCTGCAGGCCTGAGGGTGCTGCCTGGATGAATAATTCTTGCCACCTAGGGTACGGGGGCCTAGTCGGAGACGGCTGTGCATGTGGCCTGGGACAGTAGGGGGCTGGGCAGGAGGTGAGGCTGCTGGGTCTGGGATGGCAGGGGTTGGGGGGGGGGCAGGCTGAGCAGGAGGAGCAGGAACAGGGACAGGATCTGGGAAGGCTATTGCCTCCTGGATAGCAGCACAAATAGCAGTGCACTGCTGGACGAACTCATCCAGCAAGAGAGTGAGCCACTCTGCCTCTGCCTGAATCCTCTCAGAAAATGTGTCTTGCATCCTTTGCAGGACCAAGATGTCCTGGCGCGTCAGTTCCAAGTATGTGTGCCAGCGCCGGTGGGTTCCATGCAGCCGCCTGGGTGGTGGGACAGGTGTGGCGCGCCCCTCCTGGACGGCTGGTCCAGCTGTGGAGGATAAGAGGGAAAAGTAGTTGGTCATGCATGCTCACACTTTCCCTGAGAGGGCATGCCCTCCTTTTCAGCATTCAGTGCCTGTCCTAGGGTCCGGGGATGCTGATGTGATCTCAGCAAGGCCTGGTGTGGTGTGGCCAGCAGCCATGGCCTCACTGGAGCCCAGAGGGTGTGCAGGCAACCATCCTGCCCTCCCTCACACACACACCATGGCCAAGCAGCACAGACAAGTATCGGGCTACAGTTGGGGTTCAGTATGTGTGCCATGGCTGTCTCAGGGTCAGCAACCCATGCCTGCACCTGGCATCACTGTCTGCAGGAGCAGGTGGTGCCTCGCACCCATGCGGGGGTAGGATGGCCCTCCCTGTGGTCGGCCATGTGTGGGGGCCTTCCAGGCTGTGATAAGCATGACATGTCACAGTACCACACCATCCCCTTTGCTCCCACCTCCCCTGCCCTGAGTGTGTTGGACCCTCACAGCACTCACCTGATGTTCCCTCCCCGGTGTCCGGAGACGTCTGGGAGACCTCCAGCGTCTGGGGGACTGGCTCCAGGGTGAGGGTCACTGTGCGCCTGGTATCCTCCTCTTCCTCCTCATCTTGGAGCTGTTGGTCCTCAGGAATGTCATCCTGGAGCTGCGGCCACTGCTGCACAGGTCTCTCCATCCCTGACTCCACAACCTTCTCTGGAGACAGGGGTTCCCCTGCCACAAGGATTCGGTACAGGTCCATGTAGAAGGCACAGTAGTGTGCTGCTTACCCAGACCGGGAGCTGCGCTCACGGCCCTGACATACCCCTGCTGCAGTTCCTTGACCTTGGCTCGCACTTGGTCTAGTGTGTGGGGGTAGTGGCCTTTTCTGGCTAGGCCATCTGCCATTTGGGTGTAAATGTCCACATTTCTCCTCCTGGACTGCAGGGCTTGCAAAGACTCCTCCTTGGACCAGAGCTCCAAGAGGGTTTTGATCTCGGGGCCAGACCATGATGGTGCCCAGCATTTGATGCCCCTGGCTTGGTGCGGGGATGTGTCCCTGGAAAGGCCAGCGAGGTTTGGGAGGGCTTGTGCCTGTGACATGGCTGTAATGGACCTACCAGGAACAGCCAACGAGTCAGGGTCCTGCTTGGAGCTGGCTTGCTGCCACAATGCTTTTCCTGGGTGCCTTTAAAAGATGGCTACAGCCAGGAACAATAGAGGTGAAAGGTCTGGCAAGGAGTGTCCACCAGGGCTTTTTCCTGGAGGCCTTTATTTTTGAAAAAAAACAAACCCCAAACTTTCCTGTGTCTACACATACCTTTTTTCGACAGATCTCTGTTCAAAATAGCGTAATTCCTCATAAAACAAGGTTTACCGCTGTCAACAAAACCGCTGCGTTCTTTCAATTTACTGTCAACATAACGCGGCAGCAGTCTAGATGCAGGTAAAGATTTTTCGAAAAAAAGGTCACTTTTTTCAAAAAATCCCTGTAGTGTAGACAGACCCTAAGAATTATTTATTACTATGATAAAAAAGGGGGTTGAATTAGTGGTCTTTCAACATTCTTGATTTTAATCCATGTCCTATCATGTCAATTGCTTAAGTAATAAGTATAATAAAAGATTCAATGAAAGGTAGCTCCAATACTGCAGTTCAGATGCAGATAGCTGAACACTTTAAAATGGGCAAGAGTTTTGCCTACATAAAAACAGCAGGATACAGCCCTGACTGGGGGAAAAAACACTTTTATTGATTTAAGTTTTAACTCTTGCTTCTTTTGGTGAAACCTAATTAATTGACTCTAAATTGGAGGCTCTACATTACAAAACATATTCCCCCTTATCATTGAAGAGCCAGAAAAAACTACATGCCAGGTCCTTGGCTAGTTTAGATCAGTGCATTGCCAATTTACATCAGCTGAAGATCTGGCTGTAAGAGTTTTACACATGAGGACAAAGTTAAATTGAGAGAAGGGGTGTAAATAGCATTTTTGATGTCTATCATATTTCCCTCCACTGTAGCCAGCCATCTGGTCTTAGTTTATTATAACTGATATATTCCATTGGGAGGCTCAGGAAGCATCTGCTAATGCATTTACATTCAAATCCTCCTTACAATCCCATCCATCATCCTTTTTTAATGGATCAAAACACACTTTGTTATAAGGCTGCACAGATAAATCCTTTTTCTGTGTTTGGGAGTTTGTATTATGCTAATAGCCTAATAGGATTAAATAGCCAATATATAGACTAGAACAATTTGGCACAAGTGGCTTCTATGCCAGCATTTAAGAAAGCTGTTTTGAGACAGATCATTTTTGTTTAAAGGGATCACTATTTATAACCAGCTTATTATTTTTAAGACCATGTTTGTATTGCATTTTAGCTGGCACAGAACTGCTAATCATATGCTTAAGGCAAGAGAGCAACCTGAAGTAATTAACTTGAGCATGCTCACTTTGGGCTCAATTCTATAGCTGCCAAGCAGCTTGTGGAGGTTCTGGGCAACTTTGGCTGAAGAGAGGGGGAGCTGAGGGTGCTCAGCAAGCTGCAGGATTAGTCTATAACAAGAACGATGATAGAGTTAGAGTTACATATGGGCAATGCTGAGCAGCCAGAACAAATTGTGTGCTGAGACAGGATTTAGTAGGTAGCTTATTTCACCCTAATACTATGCGTATTTCCAATCATGGCTCAGTTAACTAATGCTGACATAGAGCTTTGAAGAGGGTAAAGAGCTAGAGAACAGTGCAGTTCTGTTACCATTGCCAGGGTATAGATGTAAGCTATGGATTTTCCTACTCCAGACTTAGCCATGTCAGCCCCACAATGCAGTTCCACAAAACCTCTAAGACCAGCAGGCAGAGGGACCAACAGACTTGCCAGACCCTGGGCAAGTTGTGGGGGAGCCCAGCTCAGTGCTCCCAGAAGGAGCGGGGCCTTAGGTGGAAGGGGCAGAAGTGTCACACACACACCAGTCCACAGAGCTGCCCAGAGCACACTGCACAGCACTCTGGATAAATGGATGGTAAGATGGATAGAAAGCTGGCTGGAAGGCCAGGCCCAGCGGGTAGTGATCAACAGCTCGATGTCAGGTTGGCGGTCGGTTTCTAGTGGAGTGCCCCACGGTTCAGTTCTGGGACTGGTTTTATTCAACATCTTTATTAATGACCTGGATGAGGGGATGGATTGCACCCTCAGCACCCCAGCTGGGGGAAGAGGTAGACACGCTGGAGGGAAGGGATAGAGTCTAGAGTGACTTAGACAAATTGGAGGATTGGGCCACAAGAAATCTGATGAGGTTCAACAAGGACAAGTGCAGAGACCTGCACTTGGGATGGAAAAATCCCAAACATTGTTACAACTGGGACCAACTGGCCAACTAGCAGTTCTGTAGAAAAGGACCTGGGGGTTACAGTGGATGAGAAGCTGAACATGAGTCAACAGTGTGCCCTTGTAGCCAAGAAGGCTAATGGCATACTAGGTTGCATTAAGAAGAGCATTGCCAGTCAATCCAGAAATGTGATTATTCCTCTTTACTCGGCTCTGGTGAGGCCACATCTGGAGCATTGTGTCCAGTTCTGGGCCCCTAATTATAGGAGAAAGGCTGTTCACAGTAGTGATGGATGGCAGAACAAGGAACAATGGTCTCAAGTTACAGGGGGAGGTCCAGGTTGGATGTTAGGAAAAACTATTTCACCAGGAGGGTGGTGAAGCACTAGAATGGGTTACCTAGGGAAGTAGTGGAGTCTCCATCCCTAGAGGTGTTTAAGTCCTGGCTTGACAAAGCCCTGGCTGGGTTGATTTAATTGGGATTGATCCTGCCTTGGGCAGGGGGCTGGACTTGATGGCCTTCTAAGGTCTCTTCCAACTCTATGATTCTATGATAATTTAAAGGGCCTGTAGCTCCAGCCAGCATTGATGCTGCATTAGTGGCAGTGAGGAACTCCGGGCCCTTTTGAATCACTGGGCCCCAGGGAAATTGCTTACAAAATTTCCCCAAACTAACGCCAGCATTTGGCATGCAGGAAACCTCTAGCCTCTAGTCCTAGAACAGAGGACCTAGAAGTGCCAGGAGATAGCTCAGCTTTCTAGTTCTTTGCAAAGCCCATTGAACATGGAAACCAATAAAGCCCAGTGCAACACATGCCTAAGAGTCAGTTCTGTTTCACAGGGAGAAGGGTGAAAGACTGTTTTGCCAGCCTACCCAAAAATACTAAGGCTATGTCTACATTTGCCCATTTTAGTATAAAAAAGTCAGGGTTTCGCAAAAACAAAACAAATAACACCCCCTCCCCCACAAGCATCTTCACTGGAAATCCACATTTTGCACTGAAACTGAATTTCAGCACAAAAATAAAACCACCCCCTGATGTGCTAGTGAAGATTTTCGATTGCTTTTACCAGTCTAATTGCTCTCTGGAGCTGTCCCACAATGCATTCTTTGAAAGTCAGGAGTCCTGCCTGCACACTCTCCTTCAGCTCCATTCTGACAGCCAGTGCTGTGTCTGCTCCTGGACACAAAACAAATCATTATTGTGGAATACTCCTGCTGTCTCCCACAATACAAACAGAGGCAGGCAGACAGAATAGGTTGGGCAGAGTCAGGAAGCTAGGCAGGGGCTGAGATTGTGGTCTACCCCTCAGGAGTGGTTGCTTTTGCATGTTCATCCATCTATCTTTCTGTCTCTCACACACACTCATCTACCTATGCCACAAAGATGATTTGCTGTGTGTCCTGGAGCAGTGCATAATGCGATAGCTACCACAGTGCTGTATATATGAACACGCGCTGCTGCCCGTGGGAAACAATGTGAACACAAACCAGTGCTTTTATGTTATTGCTTTCCTATCAAGACAAAACAGTCAGCAAAAAAACCCTCAGCAAGTATAGATATAACTTTAGGCTGGTTCTGCTCAAAGCATCGTATTTAGCTGTATCTGAGCCCATTGCTCAGCTTTCTAGTTTCTTGTTCAGAATTTAGGTCTGTGTCTTAATATAATCACCATTCTCAGTACATGTTGCGTAGCAGTCACAGAGCACTAAATAGGAGCACAAAATGGTCATTGTTTTGGCTTACTGGAAATGCTATTAACTAAAGCCATGTGACTCAGGGCTTGCCCACACTACAGTGCTACACTGGCACAGTTGCACTGATGCAGCTGTGCCGCAGTAGTATCTCTGGTGAAAACATGGTATGCCCATTGGCATCATTTTCCCACCGTGGTAAGAAGCAGAAGAGATGTCATGGGGCAGCATTTCAAGGTAATGTTCTCAATGCAGTTCGACACTAGTGGCTAGTGTTCAGGCTCTGGCTGCAGCCAAAGCTCTGGGCCCTTCCCACCACACAGCATCCTTGAGCCCTGACATCTAGACCACAGTCCTTTAACCGAAGCCTGCATCATCTGGCATGGGCCAGCCATGTACTCTTAATTGCAGTGTAGACATATCTTCAGTAGGGTTTAGTTCAAATTAATGGAGATTGCCTATCTCCTAGGATTGGAAGGGACCTTGAAAGGTCATCAAGTCCAGTCCCCTGCCTTCACAGCAGGACCAAGTACCATTCCTGACAAATTTTTGCCCCAAATGGCCTCCCCAAGGATTGGGCTCACAATCCTGGGTTTAGCAGACCACTGCTCAAACCACTGAGCTACCCCTACTTACTTTTGGTTTGATACAGTTGAATCTGCACTTTCTCTAGTTTTGCTTTGTTTTCAGGGTTTGAACCCTAAATCTGCGTGAAACACGGTTGAAGCAGCTGAGTTTTTATTGGTTTTGAATCCAGTCATGTGACATGGTGATTTCACATGGTTTGAACATAAAAAACCACAAGTCAGCCCAAGATCCCTTGAAAGACTGAACCTTTCAACAATCCTTACAGAGATTTTTTTATTAAACCTAAAACCAGGTAAATTTCAGGCGGGTTCAGGTTCCATTGCAAACACTTTCCATGGCTCTATTAACTATTACACAGCATTCAGCAACACAAAGGTTTATTTAAATGGCCCCAAGGTGGGAGCATTGAGGGCAAAGTTCTGGCCTCTGTTCGGGTGCGGGGTGTGATAGCAGCAGGGAGCCTCTCCCTCACTTGCATTCCCACACAGGAGCAGAGCAATAGCTAGATCTGTTACCCAATGGAGCATTTGGTGGGGACATGGCCTGCAGGAACTTTATTGCACACATGCATAAGTACCAGGGTGCGACTGGAGCTGAAATGCTCACCGAAGAGCTTGATTTGCATGTTCAGTGCAAGTCAGCCCAAGTGATACGCAAGGTGCTGTTTCTGGGGAAGATATGCTGTCGCTGGGAAAGGAACACAGCAGTCTATGTGCTGGGGTGATGGATCTCCGTTGAAGTTGACTGCCATCCTCCCAACCTTCCCTTGGTCTAACCTGGCTCAGAGGGTGCTCCCTAGGGAACACTCTTCTGCATCACCTCCCCCGTCATGCCCAGGGACCGTCAACTCACCATTTCTTCTGCATATGGATCCTCTGCACCTGTGGTGACAGGGGCAAGATTCTCCAAAAGAGACATCAAGCCTCTGGAATCTGTGGGGGACAAGGCTCCCTGGAATCCCCATCCTTCACTTGTACTATTTTCCTCCAAGTTGGGGGCACAGAGGGGAGTTCTCAAACACACAGACAAAAGAAAGCAGAATTTTTCTGCATTCCTCTTTCCTCCCCTCGAAGAAAGCAGAATCGATGTGAAAATTAATAAAGGCCATTAGCAGGGCCTGCCGTTAACATCTGGTCCAGGGGTGTGTGCATGTTCGTGTGTCTACTTTGCAGCCAGGCAGTGCAGCTTCCTACAGATTGTGACTATCTCCTTCTTGGCAGACCTGTCTCTTGTCAGCAGTTTTGCTATTGGACAAGCTTCTTTCTGTTCACCTCCCCCTCCTCAGGCAAGTTTCCCTTTCTAAGCTCCTCCTTCTTCAGACTGCGCAAATCTTGCAGGTGCACCTCATTAGGACTGAACAGGCTCAGAAGAGTTCATTAGTCTCCTCCATACCAGAGTAATGATATGTCCCTTCACAGGAGTTGGCTTTGCATTCCTTATACACCTACAACAGCTGCTGGGTTTGCCCCTGCCTCTGGCCTCGGTGGAAATGGTAGGTACTCAGGCCCTTTGCTCCCAGGGCTTGCAGGGGGACTAGTTCACAGGCTGATTGATAAGCTTGAAGTATCTCAGCTTTAAAACCAACCCCTGTTGTGAGCTCCCACAGCAAGGCAGAAGTGCTGCCCGGCCTTCTGTTTTTATTTTCAGTTCTTTCTCAAGGCTTAATGGCCTCTTTCAAAGTTTGTAAGATAAATATGTTCCTGGGCTACAGTCTCAGGATGCCAAGAGTCTGCAATTAATCATTGCACCTGAGTTTATGAACCAGAATGTTCACACAATAGTAATTGTGAAAGGAAAAATGGCACTTCTTGAGTCCCTTTTAACTAAGCCCTTACAAAAAATAAGGGGTTTTCACTGTGCAATCAGAAAAATTGTCCTTATTCAAGCACAGTGTAGTGAACGATGTAAAGTAAATCAGTAACAGCGAGGCAAATGGAAACTGGCAAGTGCTTCTTTTTAAAGCGAATTTAGTTCCCACCGATGATGTCAGACTGGAGGGGAGCTCTGGAAACTGAAGTCCTTGATCAGAACGAGTATGGAACAGACATGACCACACAAGCTTCTCTGCAGTACCGCTCCAGCATGCCTCAGTCCTCTCTTGGAAAGGCCAAAGAGCAAGAGAGAATTTAATTTTCAAGCTTCTGCAGTCCTTGGCCTCTCTGCTGAGGCTCTCATCTGTGGTGGCAGTCATAGGGCGTTCTTGTTTTATACGATATGCACACACATGCACTAAGCTGGATTTGACAATGCCGTAAAACACCCAGCCTATGTTAACAGCTTTCAGTTACCTGAGCCATCTATACTGTGTGACAGAGAGCTAGATGAAAAGCTCTGGATCTCATTATCCTTGCTCCAAGCCTCTTTCCAGGAGCTCAGTACTTTTCTTGTTTAATAATCCTTGAAATTATTATTTTGAATTACAGTATTTTGGGCCTGGTCGTGCCATCCCCTTCTCTTCAGGAAAGTCACTTCTGATTTATGCTCCATGTAAGTGAGAAGGGAATGGGGAGTATAGTTAGGGTTGCCAGATGGTTTAACCAAAAATACCAAACACCCTTCCGCTCCCCACCCCCAAAAAAACACTGGGGAAAAAATTCTGTGGAGGGGAAAAAAAGGAGGGGGAGACCAAAGTTACTGAGCAAAAAAACAAAAAAATGGGAAAATTGTCCCCGCTGGGCTTCTGTCTGAGGGAAACGGGAAATACTGGACATTTTATATGTCCGAATACCAGACACTTGGCAACCCTAAGTATAGTCTTTCTGGATAGCCAGACTTCCCTTCTGTTCTTGCCTCTTTCTTTTGTTTCCCCTCTAGAAAAATGACCCAGCTACAGTCTATAAAATGGAGGAAACAACTGCAAATGGCCTGAAAGGTGGTTGCAGCTCCCATGGGACAGGGGAGAGGAGGTGCAAGACCATACCCCCTCACTTCTGGAGCAACTCTGTTCAGGGGGAAATTAGTTGTCAGTTAATAGGCCAGAGCCTGCACTCTAGGCTGGGCAGCAGTTGAGTCTGAGCCCTAGCACTCAGCAAGGGCAGGCAGCTAACAGTTAATGGCTCTGGTCTGCTATCAGGCATGGCAGTAGTGAGTCTATGGCGATCAGCACTCTGGTAGGACAGACTACAAAACCATCTGATGTTCTAGCTCAGGCAGGCAATGGACCAGTGCAAGCCTCTTGGCCTAAAGGTGGGGAAGCTACTACCCCCAAGCAGAGAGATTCAGGCCAGCCCTCCCAACTCCACTGTGTCTCAGGCCAGGGCCCTAACACTGGGGAGTGATCCACCACTAGGTCAGTGGAGAAATCCAGCCACAACACACTGGCTAGCTTGCAGGCAGTAACATGGCCAAACCCAGTTGGCTTCCCTGGGCTCCTTCCTACACTCCCATTCTGGGGTACCTGAGTTCCAGGGTCATCGTTTGCTTCCCTGAGGTAAACAGCTACTGGGAGCCCGAGTGGTATGTCCTCAGTGCCTGGCAGCTCCAGCAGCCCCACCGATCTCTGGCACTGTAGCAGCTTCCATCGGGTCCAAGCTCCAGCAGTAGAGAAAAGACATCCTGCTCCTCTGACAGCTCTCCTCCGACTGAGCTGGAGTCCTGTCCTAGTTTACTAAAATCTTAGTAGTACAGTGATTGTGCCTAGACACCTGTTAGGTAGGCTATCATGGTGTTTGTGCTTGCATAAGAACCAACCCACTGAAACCATTCCTACCATCTGACAGGCACAGCAGAAAGTTGAAACTGGGTTTTTTCCCCTACATATTTGGGATAATACAAACTACCTTTTGATAACTGATTATGTATCAATATTCACTGATGTTGCCTCATGGCTCAACACCAAACCAAGGGCAGTTATGGAGAGGATAAAACCCCATCTTTACCAGTTTCAGGACTGCTAAGCAAGTCATTTCTGACAATGGTTTTCCCATTTCCTTTGAGTTCTGTAAGAGGCTTGCAGATACCTATGGTTTCTCTGATATCACATGCAGGCTTGGGTTCCCCGAGAGTAAAGACGTCAGATATAAAATAAAAACTCCAAAATGATCCTAATTTCACTCTAGAGGCATCCTTCAAAGCTAGTACATAAAGAACCAACAGACTCTTCTCAGGAATAGATTTGGGCAGGAACTCACTGTAGAAGTCGCAGACATTGGAAAGAAAATACTCCAGGCTGCCCAGAAAATATTCCTGCCCACACCAGTATAAGCACAAAAGGATCCAGAGAGGCGCTATAGTAAAATAAAGCAAAGAAAAAGAAAAATGAAAAACAACAGGATTGTAAAAGAATGCCCATAGAGTCATAGAATCATAGAGTGATAGGGTTGGAAGAGACCTCAGGAAGTAATCAAGTCCAACCCTCTGCCCAAAGCAGGACCAATCCCAACTAAATCATCCCAGCCAGGGCTTTGCCAAGCCAGATGGAGATTCTACCACCTCCTTAGGTAGCCTATTCCAGTTCTTTACCACCCTCCTAGTAAAATAGTTTTTCCTAATATCCAACCTAGATCTCCCCCACTGCAATTTGAAACCATTGCTCCTTGTTCTGCCATCCGACACTACTGAGAACAGCCTCTCTTCATCCTTTTTGGAACTTCCCTTCAGGTAGTTAAAGGCTGCTATCAAATCCCCCCTCATTCTTCTCTTCTGCAGACTAAACAAGCCCAAATCCCTCAGCCTCTCCTCGTAAGTCATGTGCTGCAGCCCTCAAATAATTTTTGTTGCCCTCTGCTCGACTTTCTCTAATGTGTCCACATTCTTTCTGTAGTGCGGGCCCAGAATTGGACTCACTACTCCAGATATGGTCTCACTGGTGCTGAATAAGTGGGGATTAATCACTTCTCTAGAGCTGCTGGCAGTGCTCCTCCTAATGCACCCTAATATTCTGTTAGCCTTCTTGGCAACAAGGGCACACTGTTGACTCCTATCCAGCTTCTCATCCAGTGTAATCCCCAGGTCCTTTTCTTCTAAACTGATGTTTAACCAGTCAGACTCTGCATTTGTCCTTGTTGAACCTCATCAGATTTGTTTTGGCCCTATCCTCCTATTTGTCCAGGTCACTCTGGACCCTATCCCTACTCTCGAATACATCTACCTCTCCCCCTTGCTTAGTGTCATCTGCAAACTTGCTTAGGGTGCAATCCAAGTCATTAATAATAATGTTGAACAAAACTGGCCCTCGAACTGACCCCTGGTGCACTCTGCTTAAAATTGACCGCCAACCAGATATCAAGCCATTGATCACTCCCCATTGAGCCCGACAATCTAGCCAGCTTTCTAGCCACCTTACAGTCCATTTATCCAATCCATACTTCCTTAACTTGCCCGCAAGAATACTGTGGGAGACCATATCAAAAGCTTTGCTAAAGTCAAGGTATATCATGTCTACTGACTCTCTCATGTCCACAGAGCCAGTTACCTCATCATAGAAGGCAATCAGATTGGTCAGGCATGACTTGCCCTTGGTGAATCCACGTTGACTATTCCTGATCACTTTCCCTTCTTCCAAGTGCTTCAAAATGGATTCCTTGAGGATCCCCTCCATGATTTTTCCGGGGATTGAAGTGAGGCTGACAGGTGTGTAATTCCCTGAATTGTCCTTCTTCCCTTTTTTAAAGATGGGCACTACATTTGTCTTTTCCTGATCATCTGGGACCTCTCCTGATCTCCATGAGTTTTCAAATATAACGGCCAATGGTTCTGCAATCACATCAGCCAACTCACTCAGCACCCTTGGATGCATTAGATCTGGCCCCATGGATTTATGTATGTCCAACTTTTCTAAATAGTTCTTAACCTGCTCTTTCTTCACCCTGGGCTACCCACCTGCTTTGTATACTATGTTGCCTAGTGAAGTAGTCTGCGAGCCTACCTTGTCTGTGAAGACAGAAACAAAAAAAGCATTGAATACTTCACTCTCCCTGATTACTCTCTTATTGCTAACATGTTTGTAGAAACCTTTCTTTTTTCCCTTCACATCTCTTGCTAGCTGCAATTTCAATTGCACATTGGCCTTTCTGGTTACACCCCTTGCATGCTCAGGCAATATATTTATACTGCTCCGTACTCATCTGTCTTGTAAGCTTCCTTTTTGTGTTTAAGATCACCAAGGATTTCACTGTTAAGCCAAGTTGGGGGCCTACCATATTTGCTTTTCTTAACTGCACATCGGGATGGTTTCATAGAAGCATAGAATAAATACTAGGACTGGAAGGGACCTTGAGAGGTCATTGAGTCCTGTCCCCAGCCCTCATGGCAGGACCCAGTACTGTCTAGACCATCCCCAATAGGCATTTATCTAACTTACTCTTAATCATCTCCAGGGATGGAGATTCCACAACCTCCCTAGGCAATTTATTCCAGCATTTAACCACCCTGACAGTTAGGAACTTTTTCCTAATGTCCAACCTAAATCTCCCTTGCTGCAGTTTAAGCCCATTGCTTCTTGTTCTATCCCCAGAGGCCAGGAAGAACAATTTTTCTCTCTCCTCCTTGTGACACCCTTTTTCTGTTTGTTCCTGTGCCTTCAATAACACTTCTTTAAAATACAGCCAGCTCTCCTGGATTCCTTTCCCCTTCATGTTAGCATCCCAGGGGATCCTGCTCATCAGTTCCCTGAGAGAGTCAAAGTCTGCTTTTCTGAAGTTCAGGGTCTGTCTTTTGCTGTTCTCCTTGGCAAACTGCCTCAGCAAACAGCTTTGTCCAGCAAGAGACCGCCCCATGTAGGAAATGGTTTTATTTTCTGTTTATACTGATTCTTATCACCTGATTGTAAGCCCCCTTGTGGCCACTCTAAGACTAGGTCTAAACTACAGCTGAAGGTCAGGTTAAGCAGTGGTCTCCAACCTTTTTACACCCAGGATCACTTTTTAAGTCTCAGAACAGGCGAAGATCTACTGCCCCGCCCCTTCCTTGAAGCCCCGCCTACATTACATAAGGAAATCTAATGTAAATGTACTGCGCAGGTGAGCAGTTCAGAGAGGGCTCAAGAGCTGCTCTTAGAGCCCCTGAGATCTACCGGTAGATCGCGATCTACTGGTTGGTGACCACGGGGTTAAGGTATACAATTCCAGCTACATAAAAAACATAGCTAGAATTGACATACCTTAAGTGAGCTATGGCGCCATCTTCACAGCAGGAGGTCAATGAGAGAAACGCTCCCATCTACTTGCTGGAATACCTACTCTTTGTGAGGAATAAAGGGTCGATCAGGGTACCCTCAGCATTCGATTTAGGGGGTCTTTACTAGACCCCCTAAATCAAATGCTAGAAGACTGACTGCTGCAGCGTTGATCTTCTCTATAGTTTTGATGTGGCCTCAATAATGACTCTAAATGTTAATAGCAAACACCATAGTCCCTGCCCCAAAGGGCTTACAATCTAACTAACTGTATAATGTGAGATAACAAGTGGATACAGCAAACCAATGTGGGAAGCACAAGTCAACAGTGAACTACTGATTAGAGTAATAAGCAGTGGTCACAGCACGCCATCTGCCTAGCACTAGCCCAGCATTTTGCAGGTGTCATGGCAGAAGTGAACTATGAGGCAAGATTTAAAGGATGACAAAGTAATGGCTTCATGGATTTTTTCAGGGCTCTCCTCCATTCATTCTTACAGGGGAGTATGGGAGAAAGCAAAAACCAATTTGTTGATAAATGTGACTGATGAGCATTAAAAGTGGAGCAGAGGGGTAGGATCAAGAGCTCAGTACCTAATAAGAGATGATAATCAGCATGTCTATTAAAAATACTGTTAATACATTTCATACTGAAATGGCTTCATAACAAAAGTAGTATGGAGAGTGCCACAATATACACCTTACTTAGGATATAAAGGAAACCCTGTGATTATTGGCTGAGGATGGAAAAGTACTGAGAGTCATTTGTCATAATGGAAAACAGATTTCCTTCAAGCTCCAGTACAACTGTATATGTATTTAGAGAAAACATTTATTTATACATTTATTCAATGAAAATCATTAGTAAATCCACTGAGATTGGTAATTTAGAGGACAGATGACTGTGGGGACAATGCTATGGATTAAATTCCTATCCAGCTAAACCTTAACTGCACGGCTTTACAGTGTAACCTGATCCTTCACTTATGTGTAGCATAAAAGAAAAATCATGTTGTGTGTACTTGGGGATTAAGGCTTTATCCTTTAGCACAGCTATTGTTATTGGACAGCTGATGCTTGAGTGAAATAGAAACCTTTTCCTCATAGAAGAAAAGCAGAGGAATATCTATCTCCTGGATATATGTTCAAATATTTTTTTTAACAATTCAATGTAATTTTTCACATCACCTCTCAGTATAGTAAGAAAAATAGTCATCTGAAAAGTGGAGAGAAAGTGCATTTGACTTTTTCTGGATTGGTGGCTTTTGACACACCTGGCATTTAAATAAAACCTCCAAATCCATCATGATTTCATTCTGTCAGTGCAACAGGTCAATATGTTTCCCTCTGAAACCCTTGTCATTCGTTTGTTACTAAATCAAAATAATCACAGCCTCTAAACATTTAGCATATTTTCTAAGCTCTAATTCTTCCTTGAGATTCTGATTGATTTTATTTTTTTCCATATATCGAGGCTAAGAATTCTTTTTTTGTATATTCTTAAATTATATGGAGAAAAATTAAATGAAAGTGCAAGAGTAGATTACAGAAAAAAAGGTAAAGTGGATGATCTGGATAACTATAGGCTGGTTAGCCCAGTGATGGGCAACCGCAGCTGGTGAGTGGGCCACATGAGTGGCCCTCCTTCATCTCAGTAAGTCACAAGATTGTCATACCCAAGACGGTCTCCCAGGATAGGGTAGTTTTATTAACTGCTCTTGCGTACCTAGGATTTGCAGTGTGCACCAAATGTACCGTAGCAGCACTTTGACTGGATTTAGAGGGAGTGCACAGCTCTCACAGTCAGTGTTGTGTGCCATAGGCATGCATCCCACTTCACATGCTCTTGCTTTATGTGTATGTCAGTCACTTTAGTGATGCCGGTAGGAAAAAAAAAAGACATGGATAGAAACCAGCAGAATCTGACAATCCTGTGCGTGGGCAATTTTAAACAGAATGTCTTGTGGGCCACAGGCTGCCCCACCACGGGGTTAGCTTGATAGTGATCCAAGGCCAAATAGGGTAATGGATGATCTGGAACAAACAGACTCACAGACAGATGGACAGATAGATGCACATTTCTAAAACATATTGTAAGAAGATGATATAAGCCACTTGATCACAGTCAAGTCAATCATATACAGGCAGTCTCCGGGTTACGTACAAGATAGGGACTGTAGGTTTGTTCTTAAGTTGAATCTGTATGTAAGTCGGAACTGGCCAGTTCTGACTTACATACAGAATCAACTTAAGAACCCCAGGCGTCCCCAAGTCAGCTGCTGCTGAAACTGATCAGCAGCTGATTCCAGGAAGCCCGGGGCAGAGCAACTCTGCCTGGGGCTTCCTGTAGTCAGCGCTGGTCAGTTTCAGCAGAAGCTGACTTGGGGACGCCTGGGGCAGAGCAGCTGGGGTGCTACTGGACCAACCCAGCAGCACCCCATCTGCTCTGCCCCAGACGTCCTGATTCAGCCGCTGCTGAAACTGACCAGCAGCGGCTGAATCAGGACCTGGGGCAGAGCAGCTGGGGTGCTGCCGGGTTGGTCCAGTAGTGCCCACGGGCGCTGCAGGACCAATCGGCAGCGCCCCAGCTGCTCTGCCCCAGAGTCCAAAACAAAAGCCTGGTCTGCTGGGGGGAGGGGGGGAGCACACTAGCTGCGCCCCCTCCCCCCAGCAGACCAGGGACACGGGGAGCAGAGCCGCAGCGGCAGCGGGGTGCCGCGCCTCTGAGGCTTTGCTCTGGCAAAGCCTCTGAGGCGCGGGACCCCCCGCGGCTGCGGCTTCAGTCAGGGTGCCTGTGGTCTGCTGGGGACCGTCCCCAGCAGACCACAGGCACCGGGACCCAAGCGGCAGCAGCGGGCGGGTTCCTGCGCTTCTGAGGCTTTGCCAGAGCAAAGCCTCAGAAGCGCGGGAACCCCCGCTGCTGCCGCATGAGACCCGGTGCCTGTGGTCTGCTGGGGACGGTCCCCAGCAGACCACAGGCACCGGCACCCAAGTGGCAGCAGCAGCGGTTCCCGCGCTTCCGAGGCTTTGCTCTGGCAAAGCCTCAGAAGCGCGGGAACCCGCCCGGTGCCCCTGGTCTGCTGGAGACGGTCTCCAGCAGACCAGGGGCACCGGAGCAGCTTACGAACGGGGCTTTCTCGCCCCGACTTCCGGGGTGAGAAAGCTCCGTTCGTAAGTGCGGATCCGACGTAAGTCGGATCCGCGTAAGTCGGGGACTGCCTGTAACCAATACTAAAGGGTTCAATAAATCTGACAAAGGGATAACAATATCCAATGGCTGGAAGCTGAAGCTAGAAAACTGTAAAGTGAAACTCAGGTGCAAATTTTTAAGAGAGATAGTAATTAAACTTTTGAGATTACCAAAGGGATATGGTAGATTTTCCTCCACTTGACATTGTAAAAGCAAGATATCTTAAAATTGAGATAGTGTCATGGAAGAGACAATCTAACCTGCTTCTCTTCTGTGAAGCTTTTAACATACAGGATAAAATTCCAGTCTCATGGAAGTCAATGGAAGTTTTTGTCAACTTAAATAGAGCTAGGATTTCACCCCAAAAGTTTTGTCTGTGATAGACCATTACAGCACAAAAAAGAACAATATAAAGCATTAGTAATAGAGATGTAGCCATTTTAGTCTGGTCTAGGTGAAACAAAAGACAGGACTATGTAGCACTTTAAAGACTAACAAGATGGTTTATTAGGTGATGAGCTTTCGTGGGCCAGACCCACTTCCTAAGATCAAATTGTGGAAGAAAATTGGCATTACCATATATACCAAAGGGACACAATCAAAAAAAGTGAACACATATAAAAAGGAGAAATCAAATTTCAGAACAGAGGGGGGATAAGAGGGGGAGGTTAATATCTGTGAGCTAATGATATTAGAGGTGATAATTGGGGAAGCTATCTTTGTAATGGGTAAGGTAATTAGCATTTTTGTTGAGACCCAGGCGTAAAGTGTAAAATTTAAGCATGAATACCAGTTCAGAGGTTTCTCTTTCAAATGTAAAGCATTAGTAATTTAAATAATCATTAAAGCTCTATCATACTATGTATGATCACATGTATGAATTTCACTCTGCTGCAGTAGATAAGTGTGTAGACATAAGTATTGGAATAAGTTTACAGGAGACCTTTTTGACTCCTTGCCATATAAACTTGTCTGACTCATCTGCACTTGGCTTAAAATTACTAACAGTATCTCAATAACACAACCATTACTATACTCTTGTTTTTGTTATCAAGTGTCTTCATTGGTATCCTATTCTTCGCTCATATTCAGAATTTTTCTGCCTTCTTAATGAAAGGCCAGCTTTCTATAGTTGGTGATCAAGTTATCTACTAATAACTGTTTAAAACTATCAGCTTTGTTCCAAATGAGGGGCAGAGGATGAATTATCTTTAACAGAGAAGATTTAGTGCCCAAGTTTCTGGTCAAATTCAGTGGAGGATAAAATTAACTAATGACTGGGTTGAGCAGAAGGCACTGCAGATCCAAATCCTTTGTTTAGAAGAGTTTTTATACACACAGAGCAAAGCCCAGCCCTCTTTTGTGCCTCTGAAAAATCTCTCCCTAAGAACACAATGTTTTTCAATTTGCATCAGGGTAATGCAAAAATAAATATGATCATGTGACAGAATACTGCAATAAGACATATCAAATTCACTCTTCGTGTAGCTCTATTGGATTCAGCAGAGGAGTTACATCAGGGATGGAAAGGGCATGGATTATGGCCTCTTAATTTGTTATTGACTTGTAAAATGACAACTGATGGTAATAATTCAGCAGTCTCATCTCTTCAAGTGGGGGTGGGGTCAGTGCTATCAAATTTGGCTGGGGACGGACATTTGCAATGATTCAGACAGCTAAGGTGAGTTTATATAATGTCAGTGTGCTATCCAACAGCAAAGGCTCATGAGGTTCTGATGCCTTCATGTCAGTTGCAATTGATTTCTTTCCAGTCGCACCACTGAAATCTACCATGTGGAGCAGCAGCAATGGGAATTGCAGCTTGATTGTGCTAACGTCCTATGACTCATCTTAGCCAGCTGAGATTTCTCACTGGGTGCCTAAAAGAAGAGATAATATGATGGACAAGATAATGAGCCTCTATATGTGGACAAGAATAGTTCAGTGTTCACCTAACTTCTCAGAGCCAGCCGATGAGGGGTTATCAGGACAGCATTTATTTGGGGAAACAAATTTCCACAGCTATGTTTTTTGTTTCTACTAGTAGTGCACATTTGTATATGCCTCAGTACACATAAAATTTATTCCACACATTGATGGAAAATATTAGAGGGAACATTGTTAAGAAGGCCTAAAGTTCTTCAGGTGAAAATGTACATGCACCAATATTTGCACAGTCAATTAGAGTTTGCACATGTAAATAGGGCAACAAGTGCAAAAAATTATCAAAATAGCTATTTTTTATTTGCATGCACAATTTTGTCCATATTTTTGCCTTTTTCTTTCAGAATGTGATTCATGGCTAGGGAAAGTGGAAGAAACTGCTAGATTATGTTGTGGTTACTGAAAACACACTTGGTTAAAAGGCAAATAACATGTTAGCTCCTGAGCAGACCATGTCCTCCAGAGCTGAATGCTTTCTTTTGAGCATTGTTAAATGATTAAATGTTACTAGAAGAAAAGACTAT
The DNA here is from genome assembly GCF_052426305.1 of Pelodiscus sinensis. NCBI lineage: Eukaryota > Metazoa > Chordata > Testudines > Trionychidae > Pelodiscus > Pelodiscus sinensis. The sequence goes on from NC_143056.1 coordinate 30,221,984, forward strand.
GCTTATCATTGCATGATAACATTCTTGAAGCATACAGACAAGCAAACACAAGAAGCAGCCACTTGTTTGTCCTTCAGTTAGTACCATCTCATAATTAATCCCCTGGTACATTTTTTTAAATGCTCCACTAGAAACATTGTAGGACAAACAATGCTCTGGAAGAGGCTGAAGCTGCCATTTAGATGAACAACAATTTCAGCTGAGCGGTGAGGTTGCGTGCATTAATTAACCTTAGAGAATATTCATCAGTCCATTCAAATGTGCCATCAGGTCTGAGCCATTACACAGCACAGACTAAATTAAGGGAATTATTTATTAGTTGGGTGAACAGAGACTATGGAACTACAAAGTCTGATGCTGGCACCCACAATAGTTTCCATCTGGTAAAATGGTGTTTGGATTCTGACCTCAGTAATTTGTAAATGGGTACTGGACTGTAATTCCCCCTCCTGAGCCTGTGCTTTCAAAGGGACCCACCTTACTGTGAGCTACTGGGACAATGCAGCTGCTGCACAGCTCACCTGCTGATTCTCTCCCAACTCATACCAGCTGCCTCTTTTACTCACAGAGACTTTTGGATCCAGGATCCAAACTGAACAGAAACACTGCTGTGTTGTGAGGGAGGGGGCAGGGAGAGAGGCGCATAGTGCTACATGTCAGAGTTGTAAAAGATTTCTTTATGCTTTCTTCTTCAAGAACAGAGCAACATAAACAAGAAACTGCAAGCTACTGTGGCTTGGGACTGAGAGGCCCAAGAAATTACACAGCTGATGGCACTTTATTGAACATTTTCATGTGGTTGTGAGCTTCAGGGGAATATCGACTGGTGCTTTGGGGGATAATAAGGAGGTGAGTTCACTGCAACATGCTGTTTACCAAGGATTCTCATATTTTAAACATCAGAGGTATTTATCTTTATTATCTGCACTCAGCTGCACACGTGTTTTAGAGTGAATGGCTCATTAGCTCCCCCAAATGCTATCCCTCTTCTAGCCTATTTTCTCTCTGTTGGAGGATGGGCAGTTCATCAATTACATGTGCTATTCCCACCCCTGCCCCCAGCTTTCACTGCTCAGGAAAAGCTGACAACCTGCACTGAAAAGCCAGATGTTCTATCCACACAACATGAGCTGGTTTGCACACTGCCTCACTCCCGCTCCTCAGCCCTGTCTGCAGAATCCAAGTCTACAGGTGAAAAAATGGCTTAGTATCTCCTTAGCCAGCCAAAGCACCCAATCTGATAAGGAGCTGGGTGGATGTGCAGTGGTATTTAATACCATCCCTGGAGTGTCATCTCAGATATTTATTTCAATTAAGTTTTTTATTTCCTTTCCCTATTTCTTTGGTAAGAATAGAAATACTTAAAATGGACATAAACAAAAAAAATCTGGGTTTGTTTTTTGAAAGCCCAAAAGTTTAGAAATGTTTGAATCCAGGATTTTAAATAAAGTCCATTCTGTAAATGGAAGATAACACCCAAAATCAATTTTGTAATCTGACACTCCCATATTGACACCCTCCCAGATCTTGCATTTTAATTTGGGCCCTCCTCTGTGTAAATTGCTGCCTATTTTAAAGCATTCAGGAACATCACTCATTAACACACATGAAAAGTGTATTTATGCTCTTCCTGTGTGCTAGCAAGTAACACACACTAAGTACATCTACAAAGTTGTCTCCACTTGATCTCAAATTGCAACAGTCACACTGGATGCCTGTGTATTTTTGTGTAACACTTGTATGTTGAGTGCCAGCTACATTTGTTCATGAAATATGAACAGGTAGATAAAGCTTTTGCTATTGCTGCAAAACCTTACATGGAAAAAAGTGCATCCAGTCAATCAGGGCTGCTCAACACGTGGCCTGCAGGCCGCATGTGACCTGTGGTCCATTTGTTTGCGGCCTGCGGTGCGGTTTGGGTTTATGCGGGGCTCAACATGCAACCTGTGGCTGGGATCCTTTGAACATGGCCTTCACTGGGAACATGCTCCACAACAGCGTGGCATCTCCCAGGCGGGGTGAACACTGAAAGACTCAAGTGGACAGGCTGGCTGGAAGAAAGGGGTACAGGGTGTTGGCACAGGGTGTTTCTAGCCCTCAGGGAGGAGGTGCCAGGAGTGCCAGGACATTGTGGGAAGTGTTTTGTATTCATTCCTGTCAGTGTGAAAAAAGCTATTTACATATATTTTCATCTTTATGCCACCAAACTTAAGTTGCGGCCCTCAGCATGTGCTGTATCATTGTGGATCCCGGGGCTTCCAAAGTTGAGTAGCCCTGCAATAGATTATGTATGCAAAATAGCCTGCACAATGTTAAAGTCCAGTTTTGAAAATGTGCACCATATTACAAAATATTGAATAGAACATTTGCTTTATCGATTGAAAAGGAATCTTTCATGTTTTAAGATATAAAACCCAGTGGCTCATATTAATTCCTGGTGAAACTCCTATTAATTCACTTGAGTACTCTTCCCCAATACATTTGGCCAAATACCTCTGTTTTTTAGCAGAAACATTAAGCAAGACCTTGTCAGAGAACATACTTATCATTATCCTATCTTGGCTCATAAATTAGATATGTTAATGAAACAAAAGGAACATCTAATTTAATCTAGCTTTTCTTGCTTTATAAACATCCATGAAATTAACTGGCAGAGTACAAAGTTACATAGGTACTTGATTGGTTTTCATAAGCAAAGTAACCTGAGGTCAGCCACGTTCTGCTGTCGGTACAGATTTAATAAAGGCGTGTTTGCTCAACAAGCTTTTCAAATGAAATAGTTACTGTAGTGTTTTGGTTAAACCTACAATGTTGCATATTAGTTCCTGGGGGAAAAAAAAGATTAAGAAAAATCAGTGGAAGCAGAAATCAGTTCAGAGTTTCTGCAATTGAATGCAAACCAGAAACTCCCACAAAAAAAATTGATCAGACAAACATTTCCAACACAAGCAATGCTTTCAGCTGCTATATATTTCCCCAAATATAAATTTAAGTCCATGGCTTGGAGTAAATTCTCTACTTTCAACATACAGTGGATTATTATACAACATATAGTGGCTTATTATTGGATAATTTATTTTGGGGGCAATGAAAAGAGAAAGACCTTCTGAAATTGTAAACAACTCTGTAAACAGTGAACTTTTTTTATCTTAATGGATCAGATGTGATTCCAATATAGAAGTTAGCACTGGTGGATGTATTCCAGCAGATCTGTGGCTAACTCAAATGGGATTCCACGGAATAGCACGTATCCCTTGTAAGTGTGTGTCTCCAGTTGGCCTGCATAGAATTCCACTGGAAGGGAGTAATCTCTGGTGGATATCAGTGGAAATGTTAACTCTGTGCAGTATGAGATAAATTCTGTTAATCTGTGTACCTCTCAGAGGGCAAAATCTCAAAAGTGCACACTAACTCCATTTAATTAAACATGGAGCTCCCCCACAAATGGTTTAAACAGGCTTGATTCTGAGTTCTGAAAATGCCCAACAATCATTACCAGATCCTATGTTGTTATATTCCAATGTTCTGTGCACTTTTATGCAGGATTAATTACACATAAAGAGTGTGTAAGGGATATTTCAGTTGCATAAAGCCCTCTATTGACCCAATGCAACAGGTATATTGATCACTTTCACCTTTTGCTCTTAAGCAGATGTTCTGTAACTATATGTGGTTATAGCCACCATGAATCATGTGCTGTGTTTTGGTTGATACATCAGAACTGATAAGGAACAATGCATTTTCAAAGCGTATCCTATTTAAATTTTAAAATGTGCATTTTCTCTTGACACCAGCCTCATTAAATCTTTGTGTGAAATATTTGTTTAGTCAGGTACCATACTCCTAATCATGAAGGCTGGCTTGTTGCCTGGATACTTCACTCAAGTCTCAATGTCATGACTGCCAAGGCAGTACTAAAAAACAAATCACTCCATATTTTTGAAGATTATCTGTGTGTGCTGTTCCCTGCAGAGTCAGAGGTGGTATTCTTCAGGCAACATGGAATGGGCTCCCACAATACCATATGCATGCAAAAGAGAAGTAGGTTATATCTTAGATTTATTTCCCTGACAGTTTCTTATCTGATTTCTTTCAAATTGAAATAGCCTTATGTCTCCTGAGGACTTTTGTTGATGGAACAGTTCCAAGCATCTAAACACAGTAATACAATAATCATTCTTTGTCCTTACACAGGGCTTTTCATCTTCAGCTCATTTTAAAAACATGTATTAATTCATTTTCACAATCTTCTTGTAGGGTCGCAGAAAAGTATCATTGTTCTCACCTTACACATAGGGAAACAGGCAGAGCTTAAGGACCAGTTTCTGCCACCTTTCCTTATATTAGCCCCAATTCTTCAATCTGCTATACCAATTTTATGCTTATGTTATTCCACTAACTTACCATGAATTACATCATTGTAAAACTGGGCTAACAGGGAGGAAAATCAGCCCAGAGAAGGATTACCTTAAATCATAGGCAGTCCCCATTGATTTCAGTGGGACCACGTGTTTAGTAAGATGTTTCTGAACATGCGTGAGGGTTGCCCAAAAGTCAGTATGTTTGGTCTAATGACCCATCAGAAAAGGAGACAACCTGTGCTCCTGACATGTGTAGGTGCTCAGGTACTAGCAACAAGCCAGATATAAAAACCCAGTTTGAGTACAGAAACTGACCAGAGCCAGTCAGAACACGTGAGAAGACAAATCCAAAGGAGGACTCAAAACCCAGACCTCCTGCTGATAGAGTTCTTCTTGGACACAAGGGAGACTGTGTGAATTGTCTTTTCCAAGCCAGCAGGGATTGGGGGCTCTATAGACCAGCACTAAGTTCATCTGACAGACAGGTCAGTAGAGCAAGAATGCTAAGGGAAAAAGACAAAGCATCTGATTTTTTTTTAAAAGAGAAAAAATTTCAGTGAAAGAATCAAAGGGTATTTTCAAGCAGTTAAGTGGGATGGGGCACAGAGGAAACTCACAAAGAAGGTTTTTGTGAACCTCCCACCTGGGGAAAATCTCTTTAAATTTATCATCTTAAAACATGGACAAAGACACTTCAGCACAGAATGTAGGTGACTGAGCAAAGTCTCTAGCGTTCTATTCCTGACTCTGTCATTGAGTTGCTGTGTGACCTTATGCAAGTAACTTAACCTCTATGCACTACTTTATTACATATTTAACTCTAGTAATACTTAGCTACCTCATGGGGGTGTTGTGTGGCTTAATTAATACTTGAATAATGTACTGAAATCAGTGGATGAAAAGGTGGCAGATACCCACCATTCTTATTATTTATTGTGTAGTGGGATTTCTCTGCAGCAATCTGATCAACTTAATTATAGCTTGTCAGGTCCTACAGTAGAATGCCACACTTACCTAGATCCAGCTAATTAACTCGTCTGCAACATGACCGTGTTCCAATCCATTCAGCGTAAGCAGCCCCCCTCCATGTGGGGGTATTTTATCTAGGTCTTTAGTGCCTTTTAGTTGACTCAGGGAATGGAGCTGTTGGTTACAACGGAGAGGTGGATCTAGTTCTTATGGAAGGGAGAAAGGGGGGCTGTCTTGAGGGAGAGGGATGAAAACCCTATCTCCCAAAAAGAATACATCCCCTACTGAAGCAGGTCTTCTTCCATTACAAAAATTAAACTATTGATCTAACTTTCCTCTGACCAGCTCATTAAAAAGTGTTTTTAATAATCCAGAGAACCCTTCTGATGTAACTCAACTGAACAATGAATTAGCACTGGCCCTAGGGCAATGACACAGTAAATGGGAGCATATTTAATTAAAGCTGACAGCCCTAATGACATTGCTTGTAATAGTGTCAGAAGATTATCTGTGCAGGGCAGTGCTAGGGGCTCTGAAAAATTTCTGCCAAGATGCCATCTTCATTCCTCATGGGAACCTCTTAATTTCTTTTTTTTATGCTGAACATCTCAGTCTGTAGGGAAATGAAATATTTTTTTTTCACTTCTGGCCTAAAGATGCAACTGCTCCATAAGATACAAAGCCATCCTTATGTTGGTCAAGCTCAAGACAGTTCTAGGACAGCTGTTATAAGGAAATCTACTATCACAGAATAAAATCTTGCCCCACACCTACCCCCTCTCCCACTGATGGGGTGAGAAGACTGATACAACTGTATTTGTGTAGAGATAAATGAACGAAAGCAGCAGCGTAGCGTGCTTGGTGAGAGGAACATTGTAAATACATCTGCCCAGCACACTGCCTTACCTATCACACAATAACCATCTTTTCCAGTAGTTCAGAGAGAGTGGAAAGTTGTATTAATTATTATAATATGCAATTCTGCATTTATCCTATTACTGGAGTCAAGCAACTTTTTTTATTAAATGAAAATAGATAGCTTTCTGTATCAGAAATGTGAAAGAAACAGCACAGGGGTGCCAGCACTAAGATGAATATGAAGCTGATTTGGAATATTTTAAAGAAAAAATGCTGATTTGCTGAAGCCAAAACTTTTTGTGGGAACAGACCAGTTTCAATGAGACTCTGAGCTTTAAGTTCTCTCAGGTCCAGAATAGAATTTCCAGTCCAAATCAGAACCAAGGTCCTTTGCATTACCAAGAGCCCAAGGGTTGGGCCCTTCACCTGGAATGTGGCAAACCCAGCATCAATTGAGCAGAGACTTGAACCGGAGTCTTCCACATATCACGTGAATGCCCCATCTCCTTGGCTACTAGTGGGATGGGAAACTCCCTCGTTTTTCACATTTTTTGAAAGGTATCAGTTTTGTTCCAAGACAGGATGGAAAAATATTTAAAATCTCAGAAATGTTCATAGGATGAGGAAAGAGCTCCTACTCAACTCTAAATGGACACAGAGCCAATAGAAAAAGAACAGAGCACACACTCACTCCAGTAAAGCCCTGGACACACATCAGAGTGCAATGATTTCTGTTAGATACAAACCTATTACTAATTGGGCCTTGCTACAGACAGCTGACAGATAGGCTCTCATTGACAACCCCCAGCTCCAACCTCACCAGCTAAACATTGCCCGAGGGATAGTTGAGGAGCTCAGCTGTTGGTTAAATAACAGGGTGGGATTTGCAAACACACTGGCTACGTCTAGACTGGCATAATTTTCCGCAAATGCTTTTAACGGAAAAGTTTTCCATTGAAAGCATTTGCGGAAAAGAGCGTCTAGATTGGCACAGACGCTTTTCCGCAAAAGCACTTTTTGCGGAAAAGCGTCTGTGCCAATCTAGACACGGTTTTGCGCAAGAAAGCCCCAATCGCCATTTTCGCGATAGGGGCTTTTTTGTGCAAAACAATACCACGTTGTCTACACTGGCCCTCTTACGCAAAAGCAATTGAGCAAGAGGGCTTTTGCCCAAACGGGAGCAGCATAGCATTTCTGCAAGAACACTGACAATCTTACATGAGATCGTCAGTGTTCTTGCGGAAATTCAAGTAGCTGCTTTTGCGGAAAAACTTGCCAGTCTAGATGCAGCCCAGTATTGGCCTAACTCAGACCCCTTGAAGTCAATGGGGCAAAAATGCCAGTGGCATAGTGATGTAAGGCAAATTGAGATGTGCTTGTAGGGGAAATTAAAAGCTTCCAATGGAACAGAAAATGACCCATTTAAGAGTCACTAGGTGAGGTGTCTTCTTAGGGCAAATTCCAGATTCAATTTTAGGCAGCTTTCACTAGTTCAAAAGTGGCCCCAGCTTTTGAGCAGTGTTGAGTGGTCTGGACTAACACTAAGATTTATACTACTGCTACTACTACCACCTCCCACTCTTTATCTAGCTAAGAAGATAAAGAGTAGAAGAAAGTAGTCTGTCACAAGGACTGGCTCTGAGTACATGTATGCATAGCACTTAGTACAATGGGGCCCCATCTCAGTGCTGGGTGCTCCTTGATACAAATCACAAAATAAAATTGAGGTGAATGTGAGCTGTTCACGAAACCAGAGATCCAAGAAGGCATTAAAAAATGCACCAAATCCTTGGCTGGCATTAACTGGTGCTGCTCCATCAAAACCCAAAGCCCTTCACACCTGCTGAGCACGTGCCCCTGTGTATGTAACTTATTTCAAGGAAGCAATTAAATGTTTAAAATGTAATATTTTAGCTTTCCAAATAAATACAATGTCCATGCCTGTCCACACAAACCAAGAGTCTACTTCCTTTCAACAATGCAATTCCTTTATTGCCTAACTAATTTCCTTCCTCAAAAAAGCCCAGAGAACTTAATTACAGCACTATTTCACAATGAAATTTACAGAGCATTCCATCAATTGACTTGGGTAATGAGGTGCACATACTAACAATGACAATTACTTTCGTTTTCAGTCGATATCTTGATATCTTATCCCTTGAAGTAAGTCATTTTTAATATTGACCACTGAAGAAGTCAATACCTGTGTGATGCAGCTACCAAAGCCATCTAAGTCAGTGTTCAAATGCACAGGCAGAGGATTATGGGGAATTCACATTAGACCATCTTGCATTAGGCAAAGCCCTTTGAAGAACTGAAGAATGTAAGTGTTCTACAGCCCTTTCTCAAGAGAGTAGTTGGCTTCAAGATCAGGCCTAAAATTTCCTTGGAAAATATCATTATAGATCCTGTGATTCTAAACTCTATATTTTAATCCTTTAAACGTATTATTTTAGTGAGAGGTAGCGTGAGGAACACACATAACACTCAATGCAAGGGGACTGCACAGAGATCCAGCAGGCCTGAAGAGAAGAAACTGCACTAAACCAAGCAAATCAGGGACATTGCATATTGGCCAATAGATACGAGGCATTACAGTGCTTTCCCTGTGGCGATGATGATGATGATGCAGTTGGTTAAAGGGGAAAGAAGCCAAGGCCTTCATCTAATTTTGAAGTAGTTTATAGTATTTCATTTCTATAACCATAAATAAATACATACATACAAACGAGACTACGGGCATGTCTACATGCAGCTGGGCATATGCCTTTCTTCTTGGGCAGACAAACATGCTAGCTTGAGCAGAGCTAATGTGCTAAAAATAGCAGTGAAGATGTTGCTGTGAGCAGCAGCTGCCTCTATTAGCTGCTCAGGCACAAGTCCTTGGGTCTGTATTCAGGTGGGTAACCCATGCTGCAAAGCCCACACTGCTATTTGTAGTGTTCTAGCACTGCTTGCAGGAGCAGAAGGAGGCAACAACAAAACACCAGCAGGAAATTCTGCTGCTGATCTACTTTTTCGCAAACAGCATTTTTTTGATAGATTTCCTGTTAGCTGTAAGTTTTTCTGGGGGTGGGTTCTTATAAAAGATAGAGGATGGTACAAACAACATTTAGTACTTTAGGTTTTTAAATTGTTCTTAATATTGTTATGCTGGGGGTTGGGTGAAAACCATTTTGAAACTGGTGGGTTTCCCTGCCACTCTTCATCTAGGGTAAATATAAAACACATAAGCTCCATTAATGAACAGATACTTGAAGTAATAAAAGCTCCTTCTCAAATTTCAGGCCCCATACATGAATCTGAGCTCTGTGAACGTAGGGATTTCACTGGGGGAGAATGCAAATAGAGAGCTGGGTATTGTTGGATAGTGTGTGAGAGAGAGGAGCAGAAAACAGCACAGAAGCACACAGAGCAGGCAACAAGAAAGCACCAGAGAAACAATTGGAGCATAACCCTGAATAAAGGTGGGCTAAGGGGTAGCTGCAAAAAGTTATTGAACCGTGAGCAAAGAAACTGTTTCCCACTGGGTGCAGGGAGACTAGAGTTTGGGTGCAATCTTTACAAACAGGGCTGCATCAAAGAAATACCAGACTCGGAACATTTACTTTTACCCCATTGGAAATAACCCACAAGACCAGAAATCACTTGAGTCAAGAGGTTGACAAAATTAAACAAATAACAATACGGCTGGCAGGTAAGTAAGCATCACTCTCATTTTACAGATGAGGAAACTATGGCACAGAGAGGCTGAGACTCACGTTTTCAGAAGCTGACACTGATTCTGGATGGATCCGGTTTTGGGTGCTCACTTTGGGCACCTGCTGGGTCTCATTTTAAGAAGAGACAAACCCCCACAACCCTAGAATAAGTCACTGGTTGCTGTAGGTAACTAGCAAAAGTCATGGGCAAGTTTTCTACATACAGCACCCAAAATCAGTAACAGCTTTTGCCCTGTATGACTTGCCCAAGGACATAGGACAGGAGCGGGCAATAATTTCTGATGGGGGGGAGAGCCTCTCCAAGAATTTGATAAGTGGTCAAGGGCTACACTGTGCCATGATATTAATGGAGGAAGTGCAGGGTCTGGGATGGAGGTTGGGTGCAGAAGGGAGATTGGGGTAAGGGACTGGGATGCAGCAGGGAGTGTGGGGTCTGGGAGAGAGTTTGGGTGAAGGAGTGATTGTGACCTGGGGCAGGGGACTGGAGTACAGGGGTTTGGGTTGTGACCTAGGACAAAGAGGGGATTGAGGTGCTGGATCTGGAAGGGGGTATAGGTGCAGGAGCGGCTGGGGTGCCAGAGGCAGGCTCTGGTCAGGAGACTTACTTGGGTGACTTCCGGCCAGCAGCCCAACATGTTTCTTAGGCAGCCAGCCTGCTCCGCCCCTGCATAGGCTGCAGGGCCATATGCATGTGTGAGTAACTACCAGATGGAGGGGATGGAGTTGTGGTGCTTCATGTGCTGCCTATTATTCAAACAGGCAGCTCACATTGACCAGTTTCTGGCCAGAAACCAGCCAATGGGATTGTGCTGGGGGCAGGGGCAGTGCTTGAAGCCAAGAAACAGCCTGGCAGCCGCGTTTCTGAGCAACGTGCGAGGCAAGCAGGGAGCCTGCCTGGGCAGGGCCGGCCTACAACATTTTGGCACCTGAGGTGGGGAGCTCAAATGACACCCCCATGCCTCCTCGCTTGGGCCAAAACTTCTACACTCTGGGTCCTAGTGGCACCCCCCCGACCCTCCACAGTCTAGCACCTGAGGTGGTCACCTCAGTTCGCCCAGCCCTGTGCCTGGGGCTCCCCACTGGATCTGTTGGCTGGATCTAGCGACTTGGAGGGCCATATTTTGCTCTGGCCTGACATAGGAAGTCAATGGCAGTCAGGTGCAGAAATCAAGTATTTTGACTCCCTATTGTATATACAGGTGACAGTTCATTATCAGTATCCTTTCTCCCACTCAAGTCCTATCAACCAAGACATGAAAGTCTATTGCGAACCCACAATTTAAAACAAAGCAACATTTTGCGTTAACATTACATTGCAATGGGTATATTGTGCTTATAATGGGTTAAAGCCAGATTTCTGACCAGCTAATGACCTCTGGAAGACATGCTGTTGTGACAGTTTCTCTAATGGTGCTGAACTCTGATCAATGCTGAGTGACACACATTTATGTCCAAATCTCAGTCATCTTATTTGCGTATGTAGCCACATTGACTTTAATGAGACAACTGGGGTGAGCCATGCGAGCAGGAGTAAGGCATGGAACTTAAATCACAGCATTGCTTTACCAGGGGCACCATGGACTTCATCTTTCAGACAAGATCTGCATGCCAGTGTGGCCCTTTAAGGCCACACTTGGGTCACTGACCTTCCTTCCATGGCAGGCCAAGCTATTTAGCAGTAAGCTGCTAATGAGCTCATGCTTATGCTGATGCTTCAATATTTTGCTTTTGCCTCCCACTTCCTAAGCTCCAAACCTGGTCCCTAGGAGCTGAAAGATGGATGGGTTAGTACCTGCCTCCCCTTCCCCTGTCCCACAGCATACCAGTGGCTTTGCAATGTCTCTCACAACCCCAGTGTCTGGGAGCTGGGCCAGGAAATGTGGGACAAGTGCTCAGATGACATTATCACTGAAGTCCTTTATACATGCTGGAGAGCGAAGGCAGAGCAAACCCGCATGAGAGCAGAACTGGACTCAGCGTCACCAGAGCGGATGCATTGAACTGCTTATACTCAGCTGGCTGCAACATCACTAGCTCGGGTAGGGACAGTTTGATTCAGGGCCATAAGAAGGGTGGGGCAAGCGAGGCACTTGCCTCAGGCACATCATGAATTGGAGCACAAAGATGCAGTAAGTAAAAATAATAAGCTGCAAAAGTAAAAAGTGCAGTGGGTGCTAACCTTAAGGCGAGGGGGCGCATAATTAATATTTTGCCCCAGGCGCAAAAATACCTAGTTACTGCGCTGGTTTGGTTCTCTCACACAGGCACAGCTTCTGTATCCTCAGTTAACAACTGGCTGCAGACTTAATCGATGACCCTTCCACAGCATTACCTTTCAACCTGGTTGGTGTTTTTATTTTTTCCCATAGGCAGAGCTAGAGGCAGCAGCCTGGCAAAAGGCAGCACAGTTAATTTTATTTCTGCAGCTCCCAGCTCTCAGGCTGGGAAGATCTGGTAGATTTAAACTCCAACATTTTACTCTGTGGTCTTTGGCTCCCTGATATTGGACCTCCCCCCACGTCTTATGTATCTGACAGATTAAAAAAAACCAACAACATTGGAGGCACAGAATGGATACGTGACTTCCCCAAGATCACACAGCCAAGGACCCACAGAGGTTGAAGAAAACTCTGCCATTAGGTCCAGACACTACGGGTACGTCTAGACAGCAACATTATTTTGAAATAACTAGCATTATTCCTAAATAACTTAGCTCGCGTCTACATAGAAGACAGTTATATCAAAATAACGTTCAAATACTGTCATTGTGGAGAGCTTCTTACTCCAACTCCTGTAACCCTCATTGTATTATAAATAATGGAAGTTGTAGGAAGAGTGCTCTATTTCGAAATAAGTGATGGGTAGATACTCTCAATTTCAACATAAGCTACGCAACTGTCGTAGCTCAATTTGAGTAGCTTATTTTGAGTTAAGCCCTACTGTGTAGACGCACCCTACTGCTCTGCCCCTTTTTCAGCTTTGGGGAAAGAAAGGATACTTAGAAGCCAAACTAGCTGTGCTTGGGGGGAGGGGTGTTGAAGCTGAGCTATTTGACCTCTCTTTGACTTTTTCTACAGCAGGAAACTGAGTAAGCATTTATCAGCACTGGTGTGGTTGCACTATTGTTACTAATGGGGTAAGCCCTAGGGCAGGACTTTTTCCCATGTCATTTACACCGGGATAGGATTGTTTGACATTGACTGCCCCACTCCAATGTCAGGCAATGTCTCTGTGGTAGAAACAGCGGCACAGTGTGTGCTACAGCTAGAACCTCTAGACTAGGGCTGAAACAGACTTCTGCATTTTCTTATTGTAGCCAGGCCCAAAGGAGAGAACAAAAAGCTCAGACTGTGTGGCAACATTTTCATCCAGCCAGTTGGCTTTAAAAGCTTTTTTGAAATGCGGACAAATTCCCACCCCTCTCTGCCACATGTTCTGCAGCTGTTCGATCCAGCCAGTGGGAGACATGTGAAAGCAGCTTGTATTGATTCACTCGCTTGCCCTATCTGCACTGCACTCCTCCCTAGTGTCCCTACCGTACTGGGGAGCAGGAAACAAGGACATTTAGGAATTCTTGGGGACTTCAGTGATGTGCACCTGGCAGCAGTTTCATAACTGCAGTTGCTAGTTTAGCTCTTCCTCCTTTAGTTTCCTCTCTGGAATATTACAAGTCAAATGCTAAGAGCATCGCACTAATCCAAACATTGTCAATTGTCAAGCCATTTGCTGGGTTGTTTGGAACAGTAAAATAGTGTCCAGCTGAGAGACATTGGTGCCACTTCTCTGGCCATAAATACATGTGTTGCAATTAAATGCCATGGACCAGGCAGGCAAAGAAACCATGACTCTCCTTGGGTGTCATTTTTCTTGTTTTCACACATCTCAAATGCCAGGTGTAAGATGATTCCGTCTATGCACAAAGCTGGGGAGACACAAACATTTGGAGCTGGCTCACAGTGCAACTGCTCCAGGTCTTGGTTCATGGTAACACTACCTACTAACAATCCTCTCCTTCCATCAAGCCTGAAAGGGTGGTAATGGGAGACAAAGCATAGCCTGAGGTTATAGGTACCACGGTATTTTAATTTTTTTAATCTACATATTTGCTCAAATTTATGTCCATATGAGGAATTAATTTTGTTATGTGCACCAATAAGGAGGTGATGTGTGACATGTAATAGCATATTGTTGCATATCACAAAACTTATTCCACACAAGTATGGTTTATGGTGAGGGTGAGCCGAGTTGTTAAGGGCAAGGGAGAGGGCTCAGGGCTGGGTCAGAGGGATTGGGGTATGAGGGTAGAAGACTCTGGCTCAGTGTATTGGCTCTAAGGATGTTAAGTATCGGGTAATTGACTAATTGAATAGTCGGTACATTTTTGCATCGACTATTTGATTAGTTGATAGGGTACCTCCATCTTTTATATGCTACACTTCACAAGTGAAAGTGCTTTAGTCGAGTCAGCTGGGGACACCCTCACTGACCCCGGGCTCTGTGCTGTACTGCCACTTTGAAATGCTGTGGGGAGCCCAGAATCAGGCTCCTCACCTCATTTCAAAGTGGAAGCGCCGCTTGGAGCCCAGGATCAGCTGTGGAGTCCCCAGCGGATCCCAGACTCTACCCGGTGCTGCCGCTTTGAAATGCCATGAGGAGCCTGACGCTGGGCTCCCTGTGGCATTCCAAGTGGCTGTGCCACACAGAGCAGCTGACCCCAGGCTCCATGTGGCACTGCTGCTTTGAAGTATCCCCTCTTTCCCCCACCTTGCTGCCTCTATCTGATAGAGGGGGGAAGCAACTAGTCGACTATCCTGTCAACTAGTCCTTCACATCCCTAGAGGGATCTGGGGTGGGCCAGGGATGCAGGGCTTGGGATACAGGAGGGGAAGTGCTCCAGAGCGTGCAGGCTGTAGGGTGAGGCTGGGGATGAGGGGTTTGGAGAAGGTGCAGGCTGCCCTGGGGAATGAGGACTACCTCCAGCCCTCTCTCACCGCAGAAGATGGGGACAGGTAGGGGTGCCACTCTGTGGCCCCGGCACATCTTGGCTAGGCCAGATGGGGGCTGTAGCATGGCTGTGGCAGCTCCATGCTGAGACTGGCGGAAAGAGGCATCTCTCCCCGCAGCAGCCTGAATCCCTCTGTGGGGCTCAATGAGCAGCTGCATTGGTGCACAGCATAGCGGGAACTCCTGCACACTGTTCACATTGCTGCCACCCTGTACTAATGAAAATTCAGTGTCATCATCTTCCTCATAAACCTACTCCTCGCGCTTTCCCTATTGTTCCAATTAATCATCTAGCAAAAAAACAAAAAAAACAGCTTTCCAGACTGAGCTCTTTTCAGTCTGGTTTCAAATGAATTCTATAGCTGCAGTCAGCGATCCTACCTACCTACCTACCTACCTATCCTTTGGAAGGGTATTAAGAGCGGCATCCTCAGGAAAGCAGAGCTTAGGAAGGCCAGCCACACCTGGCTGGCCTTCCTAAGTAGGAATTCCTGGACTGTCACTGCTCATTAAAAGTGCTGTTATATAGGTGGAAATCAGGTAGATAATGTATTTTATAAATATCAGCAGAATTGACTTAAATGGAGCTTGTGTGTTGTGTAGTCTTGCCTTAATCTTTGTATTCATGCCCATCAGTGTGAAAGAAGCTATTTGCATATATATGCAACCACACTTAAGTTGTGGCCCTCGGCATGTGCTACAAGTATCATTGTGGCCCCTGGGGCTTCCAGAGTTGAGTAGCCCTGAGCTAGAGCTTGAAGTCTTTATTAGTTTCTCACAATTTCCAGGGAATCAATTCTTGAAAAGAGATTACATCTACTGAAACATAAAAGGAGAGGGGAGCCCCGGAATTTTGTGTGTTGAGTTAGTACCGTTAAAAACATAGGCAATCCAGTGCACTTCTTTGTTGCCTTTCTCCTGTTTAAGCCCAGACTGTTTAGCACCTAATCAATTTGCTAGGTAGATGATGTGATCTGAAATATAAAAGGTGAAACCTTAGGTGAGGAAATGACCAGAAAATTAATGCTAATATTATAAAAAGCTCCTTGAGGCTTCCACTGAGATCGGGGCCTGTGGTGCAGATTTGTAGTAAAATTACAATTCCTAATCTGAGGCATTTACCATCAAAGTAGGCCCAGGGTGAAAGAAAGGAAGTATTACCTCCACTTTACACACAGGGGCACAGAGAACTTAAAAGACTTGGCCAAGACTAAACAGGTAGTCGGTGGCAGACTTTGTCTCCAGAAGCTGTTATTTTTCCCCCTAAATACTGCGGAACTGGTCGCTATCCAAACTAAGCAGCTGTAGAACTATATGGGCATTGATTATCAGGCTAAAAATACTCAGATGTGATCACCTCCCTTACCTGTGTTGCAAACAACCATCTGGATTATTTACACTGAAATACTTTGGGGTTATTTTTGAAAGAAAATAAAACTCCCCTCCCCCAGTAATTTTTCCTTCTGTTTTCAGCTTTTTCACTTTGTAGCTTGCACAGTGAAACTAGAGCATGGGTATATGGCTACCCAGTGACTAGACACCTAAGGCTGGCCCATGCCAGCTGACTCAGGCTTGTGGGACTTGGACTGTGGGACTTGGGCTGTGGGGCTGTTTCATTGCAGTGTAAATTTCCAGGCTAAGCTGAAGCCTAGGTTCTAGCCCTCAGACATCAAATGGCATTGGAGTGCTATAATGGATCCCAGAGACACTATTCCTAGGTTACCCATTGGGGCTAATCGATTGGGTTTTCTAGATGCTACATGGCTATGCAGTTAAGGCATATCTATACTACAGAAGACTCCCTCTGGAGTTCAATCTTCTAGTGTTGGATATAGTGGATCTAGTGTAGAAAGGGTTGCCAGGTGTCCAGTATTGAACTGGACAGTCTGGTATTTTCACCTCCTCTCCGGTAAAAAGAAAATTCAGAAAATATTGGACACCTAAAATGTCCGGTACTTTCTGATTTTTTCCTGGCCAGGAGGCAAAAATCCTGGGCTGTCTGCCTTAATATGGAGGCAGCTTGGCAACCCTAGCTATTACTGGGTTCCGCAGGGGAGCTGTCCGGACCGGCGCAGGGAGGCAAGATGGTGGTTGGCCACTGGCAGCCTGTTAGGGCCAAAAAGCCTCACCACATGGTTTTTAAAGGGGCCACGGTGTTTTTTTTGGTTTGGGGTTTTTTTTGCATAACAAACTTTATCCTAGCATGTTTTTTTTTTTCTGAAACCATCTGGCAACCCAAAGTGTAGACCTCACAAATAGAATGCTGAGGGCAGCCCCCGCTAGCATCCTATACTCCTCATTCTGTGAGGAAAAAGGGATGCCGATGGAAGTATATGTTCCCATCAGCCTCCTGCAGCATAGATGCTGCAGTGGCTCAGCTTAAGATAAATCAAATCCAGCTACGGATTTTGCATAGCTGGATGGCGTACCTTAGGCCGACCTGCCTGGTCTAGTGTAGACCAGGCCTTGGTGCGCTGTGACTGCTGCTAATCATATTAATCATAATTGCCCCACTTTGTTACAAACAGCTCCATGTTTGTTAAATCTACCTGTTGTCTCTCATTTTACACTTAGATTGTAAACTGTTAGAGCCAAATAACACCAAAGCCCACATGGGTAGTGAGACTGTCAGCTTGTTTTCTGTGAGAAGAATAGATTCAAGGAAAGAACCTTCATATCTGGACTGTTTGGATTCTAACAGGGCAGAATGACTGAATGAGAAGACAGAGCTCTCCAGAGAGATTTGTTGTAGCCCGAAGAGAATTTTGGGAAACTGGCAATGTATTACATCACTTGCTATGATTTGGAATTATAGACTCTGAGTCACCTATGCATCTGTTTTAACTGCTTTAGTGCTCAATAATTCTCACTTCCTTTCTTAGCTAATTAACAAATAGTTTAGTATTAAATTGGCTACCAGCTTTGTCTTTGGCATAAGAGCCAGAGTGCCAGTTGATTGGGAGATGAAGCAATTGATGCAGTGGGGTTTTCTCAAAGTCCAGTGGCAAGATAGGCTGAATAACCTGAGGGTACGGTCTGTGACTCCATAGTAAGACTGGCATTGGTGAAATCTAATTATAGAACACACTACAAGCTTGAGATGGCTGCCCTGGATTCTGCCCTGTCTGCCGTGAGTTAAACACTCCCAGTTGTGAGCCACTCCAGACAGCGTGACAAACAGGACTGAGATAATCAAACGGGATTGAAACAGACATGGCTGGAAAATGACGTTTGATCACTACTACTGATATGGCCTGGATTTGAATCAGTGGTCCATTATCTCATTTGCCTCAGCATTCAGCACCATCAAGTTACTTTGTTCATCAAGAAATTATCTTTCTACCACATAAGCTTTATGGGCAAGGCAAGTCTGACTGTTTTCTTTTCTTTTATTAGTTGCTATGTGCAAAGAAACACTGTCACAGCAAAGAGCTATTGAGATCAAAGGGAAAATAAAATTAACAAACAGTGGCAGTTGGTAACGCAGGCATGTAAATTTCCTGTCTGTGCCTTGACAAAGACACAGATTGAATCATGTTTTCTGACATATTAATAAAAGGGCTTAGCATGAAGGACAGAGGGACATAGAGGTGTTTGTTCTTACACGGAAGGAAAATAAATCAGCACCTTGGATTCTACAGAGCTCTCTGCCCCTTTTTCATTGCTTATTTAAGAGCTTTATTTTTTAATGAACAAACTTTACATAGTGAGGCAGACAGTAAAAAGGCAGCGTGCCAGCTCCCGGCTTGTTAACAGAGGTATAAAGGTACTAGTTTGAAATGATCATCCATTTCCTTGTAATATCCCTACCTTGATTGCTGGCAAACAGGTCTTTTTAATAAAGGCTTATGCCACATGGCCCTATTGGCAGGGAGCAAGGACAAGAAGAACACAGTAAACAAGTTAGCTCTATCTCCCCGATAAATTAGCTAGATAAAATGTGCAGTTACCTTTTATTTTAGACAAGAAAATAGCATTTACCTACCATCAATTTAGGACATCACCCTATTTTTAAAAGGCATGGCCTGACTGTGGGTTTTAACTAACCAAAAAGATTAAACTAGCAAAACACTCCAGAGGCTTGATTACAAACTGCCCCTTTCCTATAACACATTTCTGTCCTGTTCTCAGTTAGTTGTTGAAACTGGATCACAGAGCCAGTCTGATGGTGTGATACCTGGGTCCAAATCCATCACAATGAATACATTTTCCAATAGGCTTACCGTGCCTGCATTCTAGTCAGCTTTAGGAAGGGAAATATATTAAGAAAAAAACCCACATCTAATTCCTTCCTCTACTACATATCCAAGGGTGAAATGGGGGGACATTAGCAGGCAGAGTATCTGGGCACTTGAAAGGACCAATGGGGGGCCTGGCATCTGCAGCAGGGAATCCAGCCATCTCTCCCCCACACGCGCTCACCAGCAGTGGTGGGGGAAGCAGAGCAATGCAACCCCAGCTTGCTCTGCGGTCCTGGTGCATCATTTGAAGAGGGGGGATGTGACTGTTGGGAAGGAGAGTGATGCAGCCCAGGTAGCAGAGCAGGCTGGGGCCGCATTGCTCTGCTTCCCCCTGCCTTTGCCCGTGAGTGTGAGGGGTCTGTACATATCTACTTATTTGGCCTCTTGTAACAGTGTGGGAAAGCAGATCAAGTTTAAAAAAAGACGGGATTGGGCAAATGGATATAACTCAAGGACTTTGTTGAAGTCACGTTTGGTAAACAAGAGAAGAGTGGGACCAGAAATCAATGGACCAAAAGAGTGGTATGTCAGAAAGTAGGCCTGATCAGTGGGTGGATAAAAAAACCCTGAGGATGGGATGTTCTGCTCATTATCCTCTTTTGGAACCTTAAGAAAAAAGGCTGAAGCACAATGATCAAATTAACTTACTGCCTGGTGCACTGGAAAGAGTGGTTTTTTACCATGTTGGCTTCCTTCCTCACCATTTTCTGGGACCTTGGATTCACCATGACTTCACTGTGACTTCATAAACCTGATTCTGGCCACACATAGACAGACCAACACTGTGGTGAGTCCATAATTTAAAATATAGCTAAAGCAATGCCTTCAAAGCCTAATACTGGTACAAGTTTGCCAAGTCTCCAACTGTGATAAGATCATGTGCTGTACTCAAACCCCAAATCACAGAATCATACATCTGTAAGGGACCTTGATAGTTCAAGTCCAGTTCCCTGCACACATGGCAGAACCAAACACCATCTAGACCATCTCTAACAGGTATTTGTCTAACTTGTTTTTAAAAATCTCCAGTGACAGAGATTCCACAACCTCTCTAGGCAATTTATTCCAGTGCTTAACCATCTTGACAGTTATGAAGTTTTTCCTAATGTCCAACCTAAACCTCCCTTGTTGCAGTTTGAGCCCATTGCTCCTTGTCCTATCATCACAGGTAAGGAGAATATTTTTTCTCCCTCCTTGTAACAACTTTTTAGGTACTTGAAAGCTATTGTTATCATGTCCCCCCTCAGTCTTCTCTTTTCCAGACTAAACAACCCCAATTATTTCTATCTTCCCTTATAGGACATGTTTTCTAGACCTTTATTATTTTTTGTTACTATTCTCTGGACTTTGTCCAATTTTCCCACATCTTTCCAGAAATGTGGCACCTAGAACTGGACACACTGCTCTATTTGAGGCCTAATCAGTTTGAAATAAAGCAGCAGAATTACTCCTTGTGTCTTGCTTACAACACTCCTGTTAATACATCCCAGAATGATGTGGTTTTTTTTTTTAAACCAACAGTATCACAAGCTTGAGTCATATTTATCTTGTACTTCATCCTAGGCATTCATTTTCAATGATTGTTTCTTCCTAAATGGAGTACTTTGCATTTGTCCTCATTTAATTTCATCCTATAGACCAGGGGTTCCCAAACTTTTTGACACGAGGACCAGTAAATCCATTCACGAGCTTTTGGAGGACCAGTAACATTCATTTGAATATTTGCATATTCATTAAGCAAATGATGAATATTCAAATAAGTTGTTTCTGGTCCTCCCAAAGCCTCCAGCGCCAGCGTTAGCAAAGCTTTTGATACAGTAACCCACAATATTCTTGCCAGCAAGTTAAGGGAATATGGATTGGATAAATGGACTGTAAGATGGATAGAAAGCTGGCTAGATCAGGGTTTCCCAAACTTTTTACTTTAGTTGGAACCCGTTTTTTTTAGTACTGTTTTTTGCAGCCCAAAAATATAAACACATGTAAAAAAAGAATGAAAAATGAATACATTTTCAGTTTTCACCCGGCTGCATCCTCCACCCAGCCTGGGCCAGGGCTTGGGGGACCCAGCGCTGCATGGTCACTCCAGGACATGGGAGCAGAAGCAGACGGAAGGTAGGGTAGCTGTCTAGGAGGGAGGGTGCAAGGAAGGGTAGGGTTGCCAGGTGTCTGGTTTTGTACCGGACAATCTGGTATTTGAGGGTTTTGTCTGAGAAACAAATTGAGAAATTACCAGACATATAAAATGTCTGGTATTTTCTAATTAGGTAAGTTTTATTATAATTAGGTGTATCAGTCCTTAGCTGCGAACTGCCTGGCTGGTAGATGTGCTCACGCTGCCTGAGTGTGTCTACCTGCCAGGCAGTTTGCAACTACTCCAGGGAAGGTATGGGGGAGGAGGGGGAATAGAATACCCAGGCAGACTCACTCCTCTGCCAGGGTCTGTAGGGTCTGCATGTGCCCAGGTCAGTCCCGCTCCCCCCCCTTCTCCTCCCGACCTCCCAGTCAAGCCCGGCTGCTCCCATCCAGCCCTGCTTCCAGCGGCGAGTTCCCCCTGCCTCCCACCAATCTTCCCCGTCAGCCCTGCTCCCCCAATGACCCCCCACAACCAGCCCCGCTGCGCCTGTCCAGCCCTGCTTCCTGCAGCTGGTTCTCCGGTCCTCTTCCTCCTGTTCTCCCCTGGCCAGCCCCACCAGCCCCTGTCCAGCTCTGGTTCCGCCACCTGCCCTCCCCGATTTCTGCTGGACCGCCCCACTGCCTCCAACCCTGCTTCTGCCACCTGCCTGCCTGCCTGCCCCCCCCCCATCTCCACGGGGCAGTCCCGCTGCCCCCAACCCTGCTTCCACTCCCCGCTCTCCCCTATCCCCACCATCTCCACAGGACAGCACTGCTGTCTCCAACCCTGCTTCTGCTGCCCGCTCGCCCCCTCCCCCACCATCTCCACAGGACAGCCCTGCTGCCTCCAACCCTGCTTCTGCCACCCACCCACCTGGATCTCCGTGGGACAGCCCTGCTACCCCTAACCCTGCTTCCACCCGTAACCCACTTGCCTGCTCTGATCTTCGTGGGACAGCCCCACTGCCCCCAGCCCTTCTTCCTGGCAGCTGGTTCTCCCTTCCCCGCACTGCCACCTCCTCCAGAGCCCTGTTCTGCTCCCCTACCAGCAGCCACACCGAGGCCTGGTATTTTTTTGGAGTTTGGGAAACGCTGCTACAGACCTCAGGCCACTTCTCTAGTTTGTCCAGATCAATTTGAATTGCGTGTAACCATTTAGCATTCTACTGTGACAAGTTCACACAAGTATCTGTGACTTTCTGGGCCCATTTATTCCATCAAAATTAACACAACAATCCCTCAATTGCTGTAGTGTCAGAGCACCAATTTATAATCATGAATTGACTTTATGTTCACAGCACTCCTGTATAGTAGGGAAGTATTTTCCCCCTCTGAAAAACTAGGATCTGAGGCACAGAGTAGAGTGTGTGATCTATCCAAGGTCACACAGTGAGTCTGTAACAAGCAGGAAGTGAACCCAGGTCCCCTTTATCTAACCCCAGTACCCTCCGAGCTAGATCAGCTGTCCCATGGTCCACCTTGCTCAGTATCCTCTCTCTTCTAAAAGTAGCCAATGCCAGATGCACCAGAGGAAATGGGCCCCTTTCACCCATACTCAGCCCTGACAAAGTGGCTAGGGACACCATTCCTGCCCATCCCAATAACCATTGATGGACCTCTCCTCTATGAATTTATCTAGTTATTTTTTTAATCCTGTTATAATCTTGGCAATATCCCGCTACCATATCTCCTTTGTTCCTTCCAGAGCTGTATACTGAGAGCATTTTCTGCTGCAAAGCAAAATATACTAGTCTGAGTGCAACCTTGAGTCTCATTCTTTCTGTGAAGGACTCATCATAATTAGTACCAGATTAAAAACTATCCAGCCCCATTCAATGACAGGCAATACTGTACCTGTGGCAAGCCAATATACCAAGTGTCACACAGATGTGACACTTGCTCAGACAAGAGAGATCTAGGGGCACCTACCCCTTAACCTCATAGTCCCTTGGCTCAGACATAGAAACCATCCTAAAAATACTGAGGTTAGTTTTAAATGGCATGGCATTTGTTGCCAAAGTATAAACAAGAGTTGCTATAACCTCTATTTCACAATTTTGCATTTATGAAGTAGACTTCTAAAACAAAAGTCTGTGTGATGGATTTAAAATTTGGATTTAAAATACAAGGACGTGATATTCAAAAGAGCTCAGCATGCAACATCATCCCCCATGTAGGCATTTATATAGATGACCAGATTTCCAGAAATATTCAGCACCCAGCACCTGCAAGATCTGGCTTCTACCAAGGGCAACCATCACAAGAGACAAGGAAGTAGTATGCAGAGTAGAGTAAAGTAAAGTATATCCCTGTGGACTGGAAATTTACACATGAAGCTCTGCACATTGTGAGATCAGAGCACAACCTGTATACCAAAGGCATCTGTCATATAGCGTATTAACCAATCCACTTTCACAGAAGCACTTACTACATCAACTATAGAGAATACAGCAGACATAGAAAGGTAGACTAAAATATGTGTAGCTATTTACATTCATATTTTCTCAAGGGTTTATCTGAAAGATTTCAGAACAAAATTATGTAGATATACAAACTAATATTTTTGCACTACTTATCAATTTATCAATGAAATGCCAAATAGACAAAATGCCAAACTATTTATCAATGAAATGCCAAATACACAAAATTCTGTATTTCTTGGCTCATCTAGAATGATACCACATGATAAAAATTTGAATTGTGCCCTCATGCTACATAATAGGTTAGGTGAAAGACAAATACCTTAGTAGTCTTTTAAGTTAAAGCAAGATTTTTTTTGATAGAATCAGTGTAGGAATATAGGCCCACATTAGTCCTGGGTAAACTATTGATTTAAATTGGGTTGGTAGTAGCATTAGATATAGTCCCAAAGCATAAGATCAAGGTACTGAGAAAGAAGAGAAGTCGTGTTAAACTTCCAGCGACCTTCAAAATACCAGTGTTATAATGGTTAAAGTACTGGCAGAAATAGAAAAAAAAAGGTGGTTAATTGGGTACAGTAAATAATTAGCTATATAAATTTGTTCAATACATTGTAAAAACCTGCAGCATCTGGCCTTTGCTAAGCTCTAATAATTGACAAAGACCTTCCTTGTTTGTTAAAGGGTATAAGCAATAAACTCTTAAAGGATTCATTATTATACCTGCCTGATCAAGTAGGAGCCAACCAAAATGGGCTAAGCACCAGGGGCAGATGACCATTTTGCGGTGCCCAGAGCAGCACAATTTCATGGGGCCCCCCTTTGCCATGGTGTATGCACGGGGCTTCTTGAAGCGTGGGGCCTGGGGCGGTCGCCCCACTCGCCCTGCCTTATATTCGGCCTGCTAAGCACCCCTGGTTCTAGTCCCTTGATAAATATTTTAAATCAGATTCTTATGTTTCATTACTGTTTGGATATCGTAAATAGCTTGATGCTTAGGCTGTTTTAGACATGTTTAAAGCAATCATACATGTACTATTGAGCCATTAGATTTAATAAAGGCATTTTAGAGTTAAGTTGGTGTTATGACTGTATCCTATTTAAATAACTAGATGATTTACCCAATGTTGCTCAGGTCCTTAAATCAATTTTTGATTTTCTACATATTTCTTCATTGCTCTGGGGTGGTGTTGGGGATAAGGAGTTCAGTGTGCAGGCTGCCCTGGGGCTGAGAGGACTGCCCCACCCCTCTCTCTTGCAGCAGTTTGGGGCGAGATGAAAAGCACCTCTCCATGGCTGCTGCAGCAGGCAAAGCAGGGGCAGATGCATGCCCCTACTAGCCCCTTTCACCTGCCTAGTTATGCTCTCTTTTCTTTGTGGTTTTATAAGAAGTAATCTCATTTCAAGCACATCCCATTTTCTTGGCTTCTTGCTGCCTGGCAATGGTCATATAGCAGAGTTTTCCCTTTCCATTTTATGAGAAGTAATCCCATTCCAGGCACATCTCCCTGTCCTGGCACAACCAAATCCTTATCTTGCTTTAAGTTATCATAAGAAGAATCTCTATGCTGAATTTGGTGGTCCTAGCTCTTACCATTTCAGAGGAGTTCTTGAATAGACAGACTGACAGATAGACTCTCTCAAATGTATAGTAGATACTTCCAGCAATTAAAGTGACTGTATTAAATCCTGCCATTTTACTTTATTTCCAGAATGTACTGAGAAATCAATGCATGCCCAGATTCTTGGACTGCTGAATCATTCATGTGATAAAGTCAAAGAGACTGAAAAAGTATTTTTTTTAAATATATTACAACCGGGATCTGGTTTTGACCTTTGTAGAACAATAAAGTGACAAAACACAGTGTTCATTTCAGCATCAGATCTGATGACTCTTCATAATCACATACAGATCACTCAAGTATAAGATTTTAATCATAACAAATTGGAAAGATGCCAAGTTAATGAAGCAAAGTTGTTATTACTTGTATTGAGCCAATCACTGATCTATGGTAACGATCCATAAAAAGAAAAAACTTAGGAAAAATGGCACCAACATACCACAGTTGTAAGTTCTCAGAGTTGGGTCTGCCTTTACATTTTATCTGCATATAATGCCTAGTACAATCCATGTCTGGGGCCAATAGGCCTAACTGCTATTCAAAAAAATAATACAATCATTTAGGGAAACAGAACTTAATAAACTAAGCTCCTTTAATCAAACTTATAATGCTATTTCATTGTTCATTAGCTGCAGCAATACAATAAAATAACACAATTGAGCTCACACTTCGTTGCCACTGAATGAAAATTCACATCTATCTTTGGGGATTTCTTCAGGGCAGAGTTAACTTGGTCTCTTACCTGGTTATAATCATAAGCCCTTACTCCTTCCAACTGAATATGCTACAAAAACCTTTTACCTGGGTTTACATGTGCTTTTAATTCAGGCTTGCTTACCTAGCTAGAAGTAGAGGTTAGAGCCTGCCTTTCATTTCAAGTCAAGTTTTAACTTACGCCCTTTGCAGTAGACCCAGGCTGTAAACCCATGTTACTGAACAGGTTCTGATAGTCCTCCAATGCCTTCCCACAACTCCTTGAAAACTCGATTTTCCTGCCCTACTACCTACTCCCTTCCTCCTCATCAGAAACCACTTACCAGTTTACATACACCCGGTTTGCCTTTAAATGCCACATTCCACATGGCCTGCTTCATTTCTTCATAGCATGCAAAGTGGGGACCAGGCAGATGACAATTCAGCACAAGGAAGGAAATAAAAACAAAACTCCTGACAATCACAAACTGTGGTGGCAAGTCTGATTGCTCACTATCAACGATTGGTCAGGTTCTCATCCCTACCCCAAGCACAGAACTCACTGCTGGGCTGCACAGGCTTTGGATGTTGAGCAGAGTTATTACTTGACAGGGGAAGAAGGGCTGGAGAAGCCTGAACAGACACCAGGGGCAGAGGAAGAGACTGAACTGATAGGCTCCTTTGGGGAACAGCGAGATTCCCAGAAACTGTTTGGGAGGAAGCCAGAGAATGGAAAATGGAGGAAGCCATCAAGCAGGTTGATAAGGTGTCATCTGTTATTGTTAAGGGGGATATTACAGTATTGGTGGGATAGGTTTCCTGGTTTACAACCAATCTAACTATTGTTTGGGGGTATAGAATATGCTTCCAGGTGGGGTTTGTTTCAGTTGAGAGCATAAGAAATGCCATTTCCCTAGTTGCCTTTCTTTCCCTCCCACAGATAGATTCTAAGCAGGGGGGAAATGTAAACCTGCAACTATTACTTTCATCAGATTTTCTATAAGAGCCAGGTACTATTATTATATGCCACAGTGGAGTTCTCACTCTCCTCAGATTTTAAGTGCTACTGTATAACCAATGGCTGTATAAAGATAAGAGCACTTCAAAATGTCCTCTATTTTGTGGGTCTGCACATGGCCTGTTTGTTGTGGGTGGAATCACAATGGGAGAGGTTTCAAAGGCAAATCAAATATTCAAGAAAGTTTCTGCTCTCGAGTTCAGTATCCTCTTCACATTCACCTGAATTTTAGACCACTTCTGGCTGGTGATGCTTGTGAGCTTTTCATAGAAAATCAAAGCTCCTGGGCAGGACAAATTTTCCATAACCTTCTCCCCACTCTATTACTAGACATCACTAGTCATTCTTTTTCTGATCAGCCATCAAGGAATTAAATATGTCCTTGGGGCACAGCTAGAGGGCCTTCTATGAGAGACCTAGAAAAGTTGTTCCCTCTTCTAATCTGGAATCTCCAGCAAATTTACATCTTCCAATGCCACTGCTGCTTGAGAGTGTTAGGACCATCACTGGTAAAAAGATCTGTGGCCTGGGTCACCCTATTCCAAAAACCATTTTACTGGATTTTTTGAAAATGAGGTGCCTGTGGTTGACAGAGCACACCTCACTACCAGGGTTGCACCCACTATGAGTAGCTATCCCACAATTCCTGCAACAGACTGGAATTGTGGGGTGGCTCCCAATGCCTCATGAGATGAAAACATGGTTGCAGGTGGTTATGGATGCACGTTATCAGTCTGCTGTGTCTGTGGCTCGGAACAAGAGGGGCTGTTCACCAGCCTTGTCCTGTGGTGCACTTGTCTAAGCACCTTTATTTTCACACAGCATTGCTGTGTCCTCCTGGTGTAGCCCTTATCCACCACACCCTGTTTGGTTTTAATATAGATATCAGCATTTCTGTTGCTGGTTCAGAGCTCTGCCTGATCAGATCAATTACTGGGCCCTCCACAGCAATCAGATCCAGTGTCTTCATGCTGGAAGCCTTTGTGACTCTGGCCATGCACGCTCAGCTGTGCTGGTGAGCTCTCTGTGCCACTCCAATGGGAAATCAATATTCAAAAGCTCCTGGGGCTTTTCCTGCTCACCTGGCTGATGACCATTGGATTTCAAAATTCTCTCTGGAGCACTCTATGGTCACCACCTGAAGGCCAGTAACTCCAAATTACTATACACAGTGTTTACCCTGCCCTTAATTTGAGGTGTGATTATCACCTTTGGCTTTACAGGGCTTGTTGAAGTAGAGTACAGGAGTCAATTTTAAAAGCCCTCTAGGTCCATGGGAGGGACTCAACATTGTAAACACACTTGTTATTACAAATTCCATCTTGTGCTGAATACCTCGACCTAACCTCCTAGGGGAAACCAGTCTTATAAGTCAGCACGTCAAGAGTGACAGGGCAATGAGGCAGCAGGACTGTCAACAGGAAAGGGAACTGTTTAAGCAGCTACTTTTCATGATGGCCAACAGGCAGCAGACACAAGCCCTAGCACCTGCCTCTGCATAGACTTCCCTGGTGTATCAATCTCTAGTGGACTCCCTGGCCTGCTACCACATTTTGCAGCCACTGGAGAATTCTAGCTGTGGAATGCGCCAACCACTGCACTCCAGTGGTGGAAGTGTATCTGGACAGATGTACATTGTTCAATCAATGCCAATGCATTCACAGGGGAAGGATAAGAGGTACATTGGCAACATGCAATTCATTTTCCTATTACAGTGCACCAGTGGGCTTTGTCTGCTCCATTTACAGCTCAGTATAGATTTGGACTGCGTATTGCACTTTGTCTAATGCAGCGGCAGCTGGTCTGCTTGTGGTGTTTTTAATGAACTATTTGGCTGCATAATCAATCTGTATGTGTATTTGGGAAACAACAAAGTAACAGGAAGCTCAAAACAAAGCTTTTAATAAAGTAAGATTAACAATAGATAAATTGATACATATTATTGATAGGCATAGCACAGATGAATCCTATGCACCACATTAGGACATTTTCACATGCACTTCCCCTTGTAATACGCATTTATGTGAGCCCAAGAGGCATCCCATTCTTCCTTGTTGCCCCAAATCTGGCCCCAGTCATCCCAAGTGTGTTTCCAGTTGCAAATACAGGATTTGTAAACTGGCATTGTCTGACCTATTCTTGGTGAAAATTCTATTCCCTCCTCTTCCATATGTTGTGCTGTGCAGAACATGCTGTGATAACATGAATGGCATTAAGTACATGGCATCTAAACAAGTTTGGAGGCAATACTATCTCACCCCCAGTCCACCAAATGCACATTCTACCATAACCTTGCAAGTCCTTTAAATGTAATTAAAAATCTGTGTTTTCCAAGACAGGACACTGTAGGGCACGCTGGGGGAGCCTCTAAAATAACCAGGAATACAGATGCCCTCACTGTTTAAATATGCAAATGACAGATC
Organism: Pelodiscus sinensis; assembly: GCF_052426305.1. Lineage (NCBI taxonomy): Eukaryota > Metazoa > Chordata > Testudines > Trionychidae > Pelodiscus > Pelodiscus sinensis. The sequence continues at coordinate 30,251,430 of NC_143056.1, forward strand.
TCCAGAATATCCTGGCATCATGTACCCTGTTGGTGCATCCCACACTGGTATTCATGAGCCTTCCTCCATGGTTGATAAAGGCCTGCATGATGATGGAGTATTCTTTCTGTTTGACATATTCACATGCACCTTATGGAGGTCAGGCAAGGGACAATGTTGTTCTATTGATGACACCATTGCAGTTTGAATCTTATTCTCTCAAAGCCAGTAATGATTCTGATGACACTGTCAATCTTCACCACCTGGGGCAAACCAGAGTAGTAAGTGCTTCATAAATGCCACCACTATATCACCAACAGTTATCTTGCCACTACCACACTGTTTTACTACTGACTGTAGAAGTCTGGGGTAGCTAGTTCCAAGGTGATCATAGTTACATGCTTCTAGGCTGAGATGGTCCCTCTCATGGGCACATCCTGGTGCTGAGGTGTCCTTCATGCGAAAGCTCTGGAGCCACTGATATCATCTCAAGTGTGCATGAGTGTTTAGTCCCATTTGTACTTTTGGTCACGTTCCAGGACCACTGGTCCACACAAGGGTATTCCACAGCTATTGACATGCATTCAGCTGGCTCCATTCCATCATGTCTGCATGGAGCTCGTTAGAGCACTTCAGCAAAGCATGCCAGTGCCTCTTCAGTGAGAAGCCAATGCTGAAATGCCTGCTGTTACTGTTTCAGGGTAACTGCACTTGTATCTCTCGCGGCCCCTCTCCCCCCCCCCCACCCATGGTCTCGAGGGCAAAAAGGAGGCTCAAACCAAAGCTTTTAATAAAGTAAGATTACTCGAGTCCTTAAGGATTCTGGCTCCTACACATCACCTGTCTTGCACGGAAACCTGTGTGTCTCCCACTCCTGAGTAGGGTTTTAAGGTTACACAGCTCCATGCCTTACACTGTGATATCCTTAGCAAGCCAATCTGCCTGAAAGCCAGTACCTGTGTTTTGTTTTATCCCTAAGATAAAAACAAAATTGCCACAGAGCACTCCCTAAGATAAAAACACATAAAAAACAATACAAGTCCCTATATGCATGCTAAAAACTTGCCAGAGGTCACTCAGCAGCATTATAAGGCCTTTATAGGCCAAAGTCTTTCCTCATCCTTCCACAAGGGTCGATGCCCCCTTTGAATAGAAGATCCAGTCTGTTTGTGGCATCAGAAAGAAGGCCTGTTTAAATGAAGCCACTTTATGCCAGAAGCCCTTTCTTTGTTGGTCTCTCTGGAAAACTCAGTTTGAACCAGTATATACAAGCCTTTCCAAGAGGCAGTGCCTCTCTAGAAGTGATAACTTGAGTGACTTACCTTAATCACACCCACTTAAAGCAAGCCTCTACCCTTGGCATGGCATACAGTCCTCAAACCACTCATAACCTTAACAGTCATAAAAGATAGAAAATGTGATGACATGAAAGTTTCACACCCTCCACTGCATCTCATGTTCTGTCTTCTCCGGTTGTTCCCCAAATGCCAACTGCTGGAGCAGGTCATACCCCTGAGATGTATGCATGCCTTGTGACAGATTAGAGCACAGGTCACAGCAGGTCATATTGAAATAGCTACATATATGACCTGATTTCCATTCATGCCAACTGATCTGAAGTCAATAAGAGCTGCAAGTACTTGCCTAGGTTTGAAAAAAAATCAAGCCACTTTTTAAAATATCTACATACAGATTGTAGAGTTCCACATCAGATGACCATTTTGGAAAATATTCTCTTAAGTATCTTTCACTTATTGGTAGAGACAAATAGGCAATTTTGGTGTCTTGGCTTTTTTGTTTAGCATGTAATTTATCTTTAAACATGATTGTGATCCACTAAGGAAAATACTAATTCCTACTACTCTTTGTTTCGTGGGGGCTACGTCTAGACTGGCATGATTTTCCACAAATGCTTTTAACGAAAGAGTTTTCCGTTAAAAGCATTTGCGGAAAAGAGCATCTAGATTGGCACGGACGCTTTTCCGCAAAAGCACTTTTTGCAGAAAAGCATCTGTGCCAATCTAGACGCGGTTTTGTTCAAGAAAGCCCTGATCGCCATTTTTGCGATCGGGGCTTTTTTGCGCAAAACAAATCTGAGCTGTCTACACTGGCTCTTTTGCGCAAAAGGACTTTTGCCCGAACGGGAGCAGCATAGTATTTCCGCAAGAAGCACTGATTTCTTACATGAGATCGTCAGTGTTCTTGAGGAAATTCAAGCGGCCAGTGTAGACAGCTATAGCACAAAAGCAGCTGCTTTTGTGGAAAAACTTGCCAGAGTAAACACAGCCCCACAGTTTCAGTGGGGAAGAGAAGAAGAAAGCCTGCTGATTCCCAGCAGCAAAGATAAAGGCTATCTGGTGCAATTCCACACTGCTTGATGGTATCCTTTTATAATAATTTTAGTCAGTAACCACAGAATATATGAACACAAATGCTCACAAACAAGCTTCATTTTCTAAATAAGGCACTTTAGGATTTAGTTATCCCTTTGACGTACTCTGTGTAGTATAGAGCAATCCAAAGTTGCACAAAAATCTAATTTTACGGTGCTATTTTCCTTTTCTTAATAGGATATTGAACAACAGGACACATTCTGGTATCAGCTATGTTCACAAACCAGGAGAAATTGTTATTTTCACTAGAGTTACTCTGGATTTAAGCCTTGGCATATTAGACCCCAAATTGGCCCAATTTTTCTTCCCCTCTCTCTCCATTTTGAGGCTTTTTTCAGTCCTTGTGTCCCATTGGAGACTAAGTACTTGTTTGGATGTCAAAAGCAAGATTGAAGTCTTACTAGCTTCCTGACTTCAAAACTAAAAAAATCCATCAGAAAAATCTGTCAATTTGCAGGATGTGTGTGTTTGTGTCACTGAAATCATCTATGAGACATAATGGAATCTAGAATGCTATTAATCCCCTGCATCAATTTGCCTTGAATGAACTTGGCTCTAAACAAGAGAGTTTTCTAGACCAATTTGATTTTAAGCCACCAAGTAGCATTTTCAAATTGTGAGAATTTAGCTTTCTATTGAATAAGAATTAAATTTTAACACAAATAAAATTGATGATGTTTAAGATTTATACCAAAGCAACTGTTTGGTCTTGCTTTTCTTTGATTAGAGAAATTTAAATCACAAACATAAAAGATCCTGACTTTTCTATACTCAGACTTCTAATTAAAAGCTCCCTACTCTCTCTCAAAATTTGCCCATTCAGAATTTGAACCATTTGAGTAGCATAGTCAGTTAATAACCACAAATACGACATTTTTGTCTAACAATGAACCGACTTATAAATATGCCTATGATTAGAGCTGGTCAAAATTTGTGTAAAAAAATATGGAGGAACTGGTCAACATTTTTTCTTAATTTAAATGTTCATTTTCAACATCATTTGGTTTTGCTGAAAAAAAATCAAACTATTTTAACACAATTTTAAACACTTTTTTTTGCAAGATTCCCCTCCCGCCTTTTTCCCCCATTATCAGCTATCAGTTGCATGATCTCAGTCTTATAAGGTTTTTCTTCATAGCATTGCTACCACCACATTGATACTTGAAAATCTTCTGCTCCTTGAATAAGAATAGCTGGTATTTCTACAGTCCTTTCCACACACAGAGTCTATGTCTATACTGCATGCTCGCTCTTGCGCAAAATCTTGCAGAGCGTCTACACTGCACGCGTGATCTTGTGGAAGTAAATTTACAGTAAAGCATCAGAAAAGAGGAATTCTTGCTCAAGAGTTATTCCTCTCCCCTTGCACAAGAAGGCAGTGTGGACGGGCAACAGGGGTTTCTTGTGCAAGAAACCCCTATGGTTAAAATGGCCATCAGAGCTTTCTTGCACAAGCGAGCATCCACACCGCCATGGACACTCTTGCACAAAAGCATGTGGCGGTGTGGATGCATTCTTGCACAAGAAGCCTGAAGTGTAGACTTAGCCAGATCTTACAATCACATTCCAAAATGACCCCGTGCAAACTTTTGAGAATGTAACCCTTATAGAACACCTCCAACTTTCCTTTCATGCCTTGTGCCTAATCCTGAAGTCACACCTGTGCATCTATAGCATTCTCCCCAAACTGGTCCATTTGTGTTTTGGGTCTGTTCCTTAGGGCATCACTCACCATCTGAATGGCTGAAAGATTGTAGAAAGCAGATGTGACCACCAACAGATGAATAGCTTACTTCAGAACCATTTATTTCCTGAGTCCTAAGCATTTGAATTTTACAATATTCACAGAAGACAGAAATTGATATATTTTCATGTATTGAATACATTTTTGCTCCAATATGTCATATGTTTCTTTCAGAGAGATGTGATGACTGCAGTGAACAACTGCAACAGATTCTCTGCTGATAGAAGGAAAATATAGTTGTGTGTCAGGTTTGTTTCTTTACTCCTTTTCTGCGGTTATTGTTAAAAATATCTTCAGATATCTTACTTCTCTCTCTCTCCACCAACATTTTTGTCACATTTAACTTGATATACATGAACATGCCACAAAAACTGCTCTTTAGCCAGAGATACAAGAACATGAAGTCATATTAAGCCGTGTTACACTGGTGGTAATTTACAGTTTATTCTTTGCAGTTGCAGAACCCCTTTAAAAAAATTATCCTTGATTTTTTTCCCCCCTCAAGCCTTCTATCTGACTTAAGGTACGTTTTCCGTTAGACTGCAGTTGATCCTTCAGGAGGAAACAATAGAAGCAAACAAATCTGATGCCTATGGTAAAGCAACAGCTGCTGCTCAGCCACCCTGATAAGCAATACATATATTGATTGTGTAACTCTGGATTTCCCCCCAATGATAAGCAGATATTTGAAGAGTTATTCAAAGAAATCACTTCCTTTGTACTGTGCCTTAATGAACATATAGCTGATTTCATGTATTACAGTAACATACTGCAAATCAAGATATTAGCAAATCAACGCGGCAAGGAAGGAGACACTCTTAGAACACATAGGCCTATTAGTAGCAGAGGATGCCATGTCAGGTAGAAAAAAAATCAGTATTCACACCAAGCCCTTATTCACATAGGCCTAAATTTAATTTTTAGCACATAGCCCAAAAATCTGGGCTATGCTTTAAGAATTTGTGCTGTGAGGAAGGGATGCTACCCTCGCTAGGTTGTCAAACTCAGGGAAGAAGCGGACTGCACTGTTACTACTGCTCACGCACCTCGGAAGGGTAATGACTTGTGAATCCATTTAGTCATGAAATCACTGGCCTGTGATGGGAAGACTGATTCCCATCACTTCCCTCCCACAAAGTTTGTACTGGAATATGGATTTAGGAGCCAAAGCGAATTTTCAGAGGTGCTGAGAACTTACAATTTCTGAGATGAACCATCTGATGTTAGGGTCCACTTTAACAGTAACCCTTAATTTTCTGGCATAGTATTTAGTATTTTTCATTTGTATATGCACCCAGCTTTGGAATGAACAGTTTTATCAAGATTTTCATATTCTTTAGTATAGATTCCAAAGATGATTTATAAGTAGACTCTAAATGGGTTTACATAGAATACCATAAAAATGTACATGATGAAAATGACATATTAGAAAAGAAAAATATTGTTTCCTAAACACTTTTTGTAGTCAGTTCCGTACAAGGAATAATTCCTTGTCTCTAGAACATTTTCCACCCACTGCCTAAAAGCTTCCAGGCTTTTGCACAGAATGACAAGATTAATTTGCAATTTTTTATTTTTTAATTAAATGGGAGCTTCTTGGATTGTTCCTTTGTACTATCTGCTACACCCCTTCTCACCATCAGGAGAGATGTGTTAGGAAGATAAACGATAGCAACCAAGCTGAAAGATGTATTGTTATGCATCACTGGAAAAAATCAATTAAACAAAAAGTTGATAGTTTTATCAGATACACGTGACTGTCTGTATATGTAGGAGAGGATTAAAACATGTGGCTCTGTGTCTGCATCAGGATCTACTACCATGGATCCCAGAGTGAAATAAGAGAGACTGTGCATGAGGTCAATGATAGTACAGGCAGTCCCCGGGTTACGTACAAGATAGGGACTGTAGGTTTGTTCTTAAGTTGAATCTGTATGTAAGTCGGAACTGGCGTCCAGATTCAGACACTGCTGAAACTGACGGCCAGTTCTGACTTACATACAGAATCAACTTAAGAACCCCAGGCGTCCCCAAGTCAGCTGCTGCTGAAACTGATCAGCAGCTGATTCCAGGAAGCCCGGGGCAGAGCAACTCTGCCTGGGGCTTCCTGTAGTCAGCGCTGGTCAGTTTCAGCAGAAGCTGACTTGGGGACGCCTGGGGCAGAGCAGCTGGGGTGCTACTGGACCAACCCAGCAGCACCCCATCTGCTCTGCCCCAGACGTTCTGATTCAGCCGCTGCTGAAACTGACCAGCAGCGGCTGAATCAGGACCTGGGGCAGAGCAGCTGGGGTGCTGCCGGGTTGGTCCAGTAGTGCCCACGGGCGCTGCAGGACCAATCGGCAGCGCCCCAGCTGCTCTGCCCCAGAGTCCAAAACAAAAGCCTGGTCTGCTGGGGGGGGGGGGGGGAGCACTCTAGCTGCGCCCCCCCCCCCCCAGCAGACCAGGGACACGGGGAGCAGAGCCGCAGCGGCAGCGGGGTGCCGCGCCTCTGAGGCTTTGCTCTGGCAAAGCCTCAGAGGCGCGGGACCCCCCCGTGGCTGCGGCTTCAGTCTGGGTGCCTGTGGTCTGCTGGGGACCGTCCCCAGCAGACCACAGGCACCGGGTCTCAAGGGGCAGCAGCAGCGGTTCCCGCGCTTCTGAGGCTTTGCTCTGCCAGAGCAAAGCCTCAGAAGCGCGGGAACCCGCCCGGTGCCCCTGGTCTGCTGGAGACGGTCTCCAGCAGACCAGGGGCACCGGAGCAGCTTACGAACGGGGCTTTCTCGCCCCGACTTCCGGGGCGAGAAAGCTCCGTTCGTAAGTGCGGATCCGACATAAGTCGGATCCGCGTAAGTCGGGGACTGCCTGTATATTTAATGCAGGCTTAGAACCTAGGAGTCTAATCAGATGACCACTGAAGTCAATGGGAGTCTTTCAATACACTTCAATGAGTGTCAGATTAGGCTAGAAACTTTACATGATGTATGTAAGGGGTTAAAAAGTATGCTAGCATAGAATGATATAAATACCACTTTGGCAATCCTTGTAAACAACATAAGGTGAACAGATACATAGACAACCCCAGCACGAATCAGAGGAACAGGAAAACAGAAAATGGAGGCCAGGGTCCTCAGCTGATTTAATTGATCATCTTCAATAAACCTATGAATTTCCACCAGCTGAGGATCTGTCCCTCAGGGTATGTCTACACTACAGTTTTGTCAGAAAAATGGCCATTTTTCTGACAAAACCTGAGTTACATCCACACTGCAATCGCGTTCGTCCGAAAGTAAATGTGAAAGAACAGAGGGGTTTTTCCAGTGTTTGTAATCCTCTATGAGGGAAAAGGTGTGTGGACGGGGAAGAGGGAGTTCTTTCAAAAGAAAAGGAAAGAGGAAAAAACACAGGTGCCCTGGAGGCCACTCCGTCCATAGTAATCACAGCTTAAATGCATCAATTCAGTGTGGATGCTATCTTTTGAAAAAGCAGATTGCTTTTTCTATGTGCTTGTGTGTATGGATGCTCTCTTTCGGAAGAAGTTTTTTCAGCAGATCTTTTCCAAAAGAAGGCTCTTCCAAAAGAAGCCTACAGTCTAGACATAGCCTCAGACTGGACAATACTCAGGGGACACATTCATGGGTTATTGAAATAGACATTGAGGTTTTGCAGTCTGTAATAGAGAACCATATCCCTGTAGTTGCTCAGAAGCATACCTAAGCAAGGATCTACTGATTCCACTATAAAAAAAAATGGAAACAAGCAGATGACATCAGAGCAAGAAGCACATGGGAGGTGACTGGCTCATTGACATTTGTAAAGCTATGTAGAGAAAAACCACCACTACACACTTGCAAAATCATGTTATTTATTTAAAACAGCCTTAACCTTTCATCCCAACAGGCTGTCTCCAGTAGTTAGTGGTAGCTGTACTATCACCACTACCTGCCAGCCAGAACATATCATGCTTAGTCTGTGTTCATTCCATTTGAACATAATCACCAGAGTAGGCATGTATGACAAATTTTTTTAGTCATCTTTTCATTACTCAGTCTTGAGCACCATGCAGGGAAATATTAATACCGATGTATCAATAAATGCAAGATGCCACAATCTAATGTGAAAGCAAATTACCGTGGGCTTGATTTGGGAGTTTTTGTTTTTATCATCATTATTCAATGAGGTTGCTTAGTGATGAATCTCCTCAGTGATTATGTATAGGGAGTTTTTGAAATCATGTCTGATTATATACTTGTATAAAAATATTGTTTTAATCTGGTTAACAACTGCCTAAAATTTCAGATGGAAACCACATAAATTTAAAATTTGCTAAGACAGCTTATGTATTATGAGAGATGCATATACAAATTAACAGCATAGTTACTTATACAAAGTGCAAAAGCAAATTGCACTTTTCAAGCAGCTGAAGACCTCGTCTGAATTAATTGCAAATTAAGAGTAAAAGTTCTCCTATCTACCATATTAAAAAAAAAAAACACTTTTCAGCATATCAGGTAAAATACATCTCTGCTGTACTAATGGACAAAGCTACAAAGAATGAGTCATATTTTATTTTTTAAAGGGTATTTACAAAGAGATATTGCACCAGTTAGTCAGTTCTCCAGTATTTTAAGGGATTAAAGGAAACCTAATCTATGTTCACAAAATCAAAAGCTAATACAAAAGACTGAATAACAGAAAGAATAAAGTTTATTTAAATTGTTAAGTACAGTTAGTTTCCCTGATTATAGCCCATGCCCAGTATGATCTAGTATGTACCATATACAGCTGTTATCTTTTAAATCTTCATACCTCTATGCAGGTGTGAATTATTATACATGAACCATCAGAAAATGTATGTAAAATGTAAAGGCTATGCTTAACAATTGCCTTTTCCCTGGAAACCGCTGCTGTTTTAAACAAACTGAAGGAGCTATGCAATAACATTAGTCCAATAATTTAAGTCTTTAAAAGCAGTGATAAAATAGGTATGACAGTTGTCTTTCTTCCATAGATAATGCCAGGAAAGAGATTTCCCTTATTTCAGTACTGTTCACTTTAAACACACCCAATCCAGAATACAGTGAGCATTAGCATAAAGTGAGTCTCAGTTTATTTTCCAGATGGACCATCATGATGCATTTCTGGGGTGTAGGTAAGCAGAACAATCATGACCCAGAGGTGAAGCAATGCCTGGCAAAAGAAAACAGGAGTTATCATACAGTGCTGACTACCATCCATCATTTACAAAAGTTGTAAATCTGAATATAAGCAGAAGCAGCTACTTTTGTAGACATGTTTTGGCTAAATTCCCTTTATGAAACATTGGTTTCAAGGTTTTTTCCCATTTTAATCCATATCTAGCAAAGGAAAGAAATTCTGATTTGCACAGTAGAAACGCTGTGTCAGAATCTAAGGCAAAAAGTATTTTACAGCAAATTATGAAAAACTTTAATTACAATTAACGTGTCTCCTGCTAGGCATGGATCATCTCTGATGAAAAAGAATTACATGGGGGATTGGTCCTACCATGAGTGCAGGAGAATGGATTCAATGACTTAGAGAGATCCATTCTGGTTCTGATTCGACATTACAGATGGTCCCATATAAGACTAATTGACAATACTGACTCAGCTCCAGCTTAGAAAGTGGTTCAGAGCCATATTAATCAATCAATAAGTTTCTAAACTGTTTCATTATGAAGCATTTTGTTCACCTATTGAACAGTGCAATGGCAGTGTTACATGAAAAGGGGGAATTAAAATAGCCAAATTCCTTCTGTCACTCAAAATATGTGAGAGGTGGTGTGAGAGGGTATGGTTGCTTTGTATCCCCAAAGAGTGGCACCCCTATTTACCCAGGGATTTATTTAAAAAACTTCATTATGCTTTCTCAAGCAACATATTCATGAAATATGGAGGTAGAGTACTAAAATCTTTAAACAGCAGCTGGGCTTTCTTATATAACTACTGATTACATCAACTGACAGAGACATCAACCCTCTAGTGGAACTGGGAGAAATTTCACTGACAATCATGCAAGATGCGAAGAACAAACTTCCCTTCCGTAGCCCAAGATTAGACAAAAATCATGCTCACTGCTTTTATAGCTATTTGAACTAAATGATTATTAACCACTGAGATGAGGTAAAGTGTTATTAAAACATCATTTTCCCAAGTTATTTTAATGAAAGCTAGTTAAATCATAAAAATCTTACTATATATTTTAGAAATGTGCATCTGTCTGAGACTGTTTGTTCAATAACTCATCCAAAACAACAGACAGGACCACCAAATTTGGTATGCAGCTTACTCTTATAACTAAAAGCCAGGTCAAGGTTTGGTTGTGCCAAGACAACGTGCAAGGAATTTGACTGTTTCTCATAAAATGAAAATGGATGGGTCTGACAGGAGGGAGTTATACTGCAAAATGACCACAGGGGGACAGCTATAATCCCATTGAGCAAGCAGGGGAAAGAAGTGCAGAAAGGGGCAGCTAGCTACTATACATTTCAGAGAATTTGTTTTTATCTGTTTCTGTCTGTCTGTCCTCCTGCCTGGGAACATGCACCCTTTTCCCGGCTGTGCCCGCTGCAGTGACCATGGACAGGTGCTTCTCACCAGGCTTCAAGCTGTGTAGTAAGAGGCCTGGGGTTGTCTTCTCTCCCCAGGGCAGCCTGCATACCAAACCCTTCAACCCCAGAACAATAATTTAAATGAAGAAAAACAAAACTTAGAGTTAAGGACCTGAGCAATGCCAAGTAAATTTTCTAGTGCAGGACTGAGCAAAATACGGCCCAGGGCCAGATCCAGCCCACCATGCCACCTGATCTGGCCCACAGACCACTTTGCCAGGACCCTCAGGCAGCAGCTGCAATAGTTTCAAACACTGTCTCTGCCACAATCTGCTCTGCAGGGAGAGGGAGGCTTCGTTCCCAGCCCATTCCTTAGCTCCTACTGGCCAGAAACAACCTGCCAATAAGACCTCAGCCAATTGCTCAGCTTCTCTTGCCTGGAAACAGCCAGCCAATCAGAGCGGAGATACTGGCCTGAGACACTCAGGTAGCGCAAGCCTCTTTCCTCACACCGAGTTGAGCGCCACATGGAGGGAGCCGCCTGTATTTTCAAGCAGACTGGGACTACAGCAAGCAGGGAGCCCAGCCCGCTTTGGGGGGTGCTGCAGCCTGCTGGCCAGGAGACATGTAGGTAAACTCTTCCCAGCCAGCACCTGACTGGCACCCCAACCCCTCCTGCACCCCAGCTCCTTCCCCCAGATCACCATCCAAACCCTCTGCATCTCCTGCCCCAGGTGACAACTCCATCCCAGACTCTGTAACCCCCCCCCACACATACGCCCTCCCCCAGGCCAGAATCCTCTCCTGAACCCAAACACCCTCTCAGACCCCACACAATCTCCTGCACCCCAGTACCTTACCCCGTGCACCCTTCTGCACCTAACCCCCTCCACAGAAAATTGCAGCCCTTGACCACGTTCCAAAGCCTTGGAGTAGCCCCCCCCACCAAAAATTACTGCCCACCCTTGTTCTAGTGTACTATATTTTACCAATGAGACTACAAATTAAAATCACCATTAGTCACGTAGAAATGCACATTAAAGACACTATGAACTCAAAGCAAGAATGTATATATCGTCAAGCCACATGACTCAAGAACCCAGCCTGCTTTGGGGGGTGCTGCAGCCTGCACCCTTATATACCCTTTTTCTTTTATACACGATTCAACACTTTTCAGATGAAGGCAGATATTAGCTAAAACTGACTATAAAAATTCTGTACAACAATGTACTCACCATATAAATGATTACAAATAATCTTGCTATGGGATATCGCCTTAGAAAGATTCCTAGTCGAATGCTGTGCAAGTATAATACACATATTAGAACAGAAAAATACTCTTATTCTTTTATTTTAAACCCACATAAAATTGTAAACACTAACTGGTATTATACATATAGTTTTCCACATTTCTGCCTCTTGAACTTTACTTTTTATTAACAGCTACTGGATTCAGAGAAATTAGTCTTTAGTCAGAACACAAAACAGATGCTTTTTCTGACAATAAAAAGCCAGTACTCTTGTTGCTGTAAGTCAGTCACATTACACCTTGTCAGAAACAAGGGCTAGGGTTTTCAAAGAATCCTAAGGGAGTTAAGACACCTAACTACCACTGACTTACAATGAGATCTAGTTGACTAACTGCTGTAAGTTCTTTTGAAAGTCTTAGTGAAAGATCTGTATCATTCTTACACTTAGTTATAAATGAGAAATTGAACGGCCTTGTAGAATTCTAATACTAATGCAACATGAAGATCATCATATCAGAAGATTGCTAGGCCATGATGTAAAAGAAAAATATGCTTTAGTAAAAGAAAAATATGCTAGTGGGAAAGTGACAATACGAATATAGAAATAACATTTGAATCAGTGTGTCAAATACAACAGGCTAATCAAGGAAGCAATGATATTATAACCCTTACAACATTAAAATCACTACAGAAGTGCACCAGATTCATCCTGGTTTTCAAGGGTTTAAAACAGTGGTCTCCAACCTTTTTAAGCACAAGATCACTTTTTAAAATTTAAGTCAGTCCAGGATCTCTCTCAAACCCAAAAACCCCTGCCCCACCCCGTTGCTGAGGCTCTGCCCCTGCCCCGCCCCTTCACTGAGGCTCTGCCCTCCTCACTTTGTGAAGATGGGGTACAGGGGAGGGGTACAGAGTGACATCAGCACTCCCTGCTTCTGTCTCCCCCACCCTGCACAAGAAGCAGGAGGCTCCCAGGGGGCAGCTCTGAGTCTCTGGGCAGGACCAGCAGGGCTGCCCCTCAGCCAAACTAGATAGGGTCTCCTATCAGAGCCTCCAAGATCTACCGATAGATCCCGATCGACTGGTTGTTGACCACTGGTTTAAAACTCTTACTCCCAAATGAAAATGATTTATGCTTAAATTCCCAAAATAGCTCCTGAGACAAGAGATCAGAATAACTTGGTTGGTGGTTCCAGAGCAATTTTTTACTCATTCTAGGCACGTACTGTGAGGACACTTAGTTCACAGCATGGATTTATTCTTTGATATTTAAAAAAAATTAAAAGGATTTGAGAAAGGCAACAACTAACACATGTTGTTAGTGCTGATCCATTGTACATGGTAGTATGTTACAGACTAACTCATTTGTTCATATGTTGCATGATTTATCTTGCAAATAACTCATTTCTTTTCTTTGTTAATATATCCTTAATATAGTAGGTCTACCAGCATTGTTTCTGTGTGAGATATCAAGGTACAAATTGACCTAAGGCAGGAGTGGGAAACTTTTTTCAGTCAGGGCCACTGATTATTAGGGGGAAAAAAAAAAAATCAGTCAAGTTGGTAAAATACAAGATATAACGGAAATAAAATTAATAGGAATTTCCCATGTCAATATTTAATATGAATTTGTACCATATTAATTGTAGAGTTATTTCTATACAGTTGGAAACAACTAAAAAATAAAAGGTGTACTGAAGAGGAAAACTGTATAAAGGACTAGTTCAAGAGGAGAAACATTCCTTTAAGATTTATGTACTCTTACCTAAACTGGTCTATACTACTTGCAGCTTTGCGAACTTTTCCATACATTCCTGCTACATTAGCATCTACATCGCTAAAAAGGACAGGAACACTTCGCATGCGAGCACCTATATGAAACAAATAAACAAATTTGATTAAGCTAAAGACGACTTTCCAGGTACATTATTTATTTGTCTATACAGGGTTTACATATAGTTTCATAATTAATTTCAGCTTTTTGAAATGTTCAAGATTTTCAGTGCACAAAGGAAAATTAAAGATGAATTTTGTGTATTTAAAAAGGCATGTCTTGTGTCAGGAATTGTTGGATAAGATTATAGTTCAGTAAAAATGTAGCCCAGAAAGGAATTATTCATTCTATTTCTGTATCTAAATACACATTTTTAGTAACCAGTTCTGATGTTTTATACTCCAAAATAATTTCTTTGCTTCATTGTAATTTCTTAAGTGCACGTTGAACCTCTCTAGTCCGGCACACTCTGGGTCCAGCAACATCCGTGTCTGGCATGATTTTAGTTGGCCAGATGTCCACTTATCATAGGCTGTTTCCCGTGGTCCCATAAAAGTTTGTTTACAGCCATTAGTCCTGGCTCTCAGTGTTTTGTGCTGTTATTTAACTCAAATTTTCTCCTAAATGTCTTGTTAGAGCCCAGTCAAAACTGGAAGTGTTGGTAATGCTGCTAGACAATATTGACCTCCCGTGGTCCAGCAAAGTCCCTGGATTGGCACTTTTAACTAATGTTAAAAGACCATGCTTGCTATAATATCAATCACAGTGCGTGTGTGTGTGCGCACGCGCGCATGCATGAGGGTTAAGAATGAAGTTTTGGTTTGTTAAGTTCACTTAAAAAGTTGCCCTTATAACAAACAGCTGTCTCTATTTGGGTATTTTCAACTGTACCAGTAATAGTGGGAAAGATCAACTTAAATTCAATTATAATATTTTTCTTACATACAGAAATATTTAGGGAAATCAATAGGGAAATCAATAGGGAATGTAAGAGTCCTTAGTTAAGATGAACGAACACACACACACACACTTCTATGTTTACCTTCACCGCTGTCAATTCCTGACATATTAATCGTAGGTCCATTAGTACTACTGCCTTGGATAGTCTTAAGCTGTTGCTCAAGGCGTTCTAGTTGATAGACAAGGGAGTTCTTCTCTGTGCTGAGATTCTCCAACATGGTCTGCTTCTGAATCAGAGTCTCTGTCAACTGATGAAGCCGATTTTCCAGCTCTGACTGACTGCTGCTGCTCAAAGCCTTGTTCGTGAGCTGAAAAAAGAGTCAGTGCAAAATCTAAGCTAGAAGATTAAACATGATAATTGAATCTAGCTTTTGAAATAGTTCATCTCCAAAGTCCTACAGGAGAGAGTTTGATGTGAGAAGTGGGATGCCTTAGGATTTTGATGATGTAATAGCTATTACTACTACTATCATTAACAAATGTAAAAGGAGAGAAATTTAATTGTAGAAGCATTGTGCTTTGACTATTGCTTTCACCAGGAAGTTCCTGGCAAATAAGTAAATATAAAGTGCTACCCCCATGTGAACACTGCTGCATAATAGATAATTTGCATTTAACAACAAATTCTAGCCCAACAGTCTACTGGAATGGGTAGGAATACATTTCTGATCAGCCCATGACCATTACATCTTCAAGCAGCATAGAATAGACAGTTAAAAAGATATATTGAAGAGGGATGTGAGGGAACGTGGTGCTAGTTAACTGAGAGGCTGTTACAAGTTTAAGGGGCAGCGTGAAAGGCAGCATGAAATTGGACATACGTGAAGGAGAATTAGGAAGAGGTAAGGCTCATGGGCACTGGATATGAACAGCAGAGGGAGAAGAATAAGACTAAGTCTGTCTATCCAAACAGCACTGCAATGGCATAGCTGCACTGCTTTGTGAAGACATGCCTATCCCATTGGCAGAGTTAATTCATCTTCCCAAGAGGCAGTAGCGATGGCAACAGGAGACGCCCTCCTGTCTACACCTGGAATTCAGTCAGTATTTTCCACCAACCCTGAACAATATAGCTATACTGACATAAGCCTGTACTGTAGACCAAGCCTAAGGCAATATGATCCACAAGGTCCAATTTGCAGAGATTTTTTTGAAAACAAGGGAGGAGACACTTGATGTAGATCTTTTCTAAATGATTCTGTTTTAAAGCTTTTATCCAGATTCTAACTGGATTCAGTGCACAATTCAAGACATGTATTGAATGACATGCAATGACACAACTGCTATGTTGACGGTGGTGCAAGACATCACCTTGACCTCTACCGGACCGGTATGACTTAAACACTCAAGATTCATTCTGTAAACTGCGTAGGATTGTGGAAACCTAGCTAAGTTTGGCTGTCCAGGAAAAAAAAAAAATCAGCCAAATTTTGTCTGCTTGGCAGAGTATTTCCTGATGGTTTAATCCATTCAGTGCAAACTAGAGTGGTGAAAAAGAATGTGTGCATCTTCCTTGCCTCTCTTCTCCTTGAAGATGCAATATGTGGCCTCTAAAAGGGGGTGAGCACCAGATTTCTCACTTCAGGCAACTACCACCAGAAAGGCTTCAAACATCTACAAAGTCTTGGTAAACAAACATGATCTGACAGTTTACACTCAAGAGATCTTGAATTTCTCAGATAGAGCTGTAGTAACAAGTAATGGATTTATGTTCCCCCTTACAAAGACAAGGTTACATACTAGTTATCAGAGACAGAAAATTAAAACCATTCATTATATAGATACTGATGAAGGAATTAAATTCTTTAAGAGACAAAACATTGAGTATTAAATATTGACCAGCATTAAGAAACTCTGTGCATTCCTTGGACTACTAAATGTAAGTATAACCCCTACACAGAATCAGAACTGGTGCTAAATACAAGATATTATTCCTGGTTTAGTATACAAAGGTCTTAATATACTGATATTGATCTAATCATCTAAATAGCTGTAAGTAGAATCTCTCATTATAGATTTCAAGTGTTAGAACAAAATCTAAAGTGAGATACCAGAATGACCTTGGACTATTCACATTCAGGCAAACGCAAATTTGTACTTGACAGTGTGCGTGCGCGTGCGCACACACATGATTTTTAATAGTGAGATAGCATCAGGAAAACAAATCCCATTGGGTTCAAAGAATATATCAAGTTAATTTTCAAGTCCTTTGACATCCAATATGTACAGCAAACAGTATTTAACACTAGATTGTCTTTTTCCCCTTGAATAGTCTACCTTGAACTGTGCGGCCTTATATATAATTTGCAAGAAACATATCAGTAAATGTTACATTAACAGGATCCAGCTCCGAAATTCATACTACCCATACAATCACCAATAACTTTCTTTGCTATTTCATATGAAAAAATGTATGAATTCAGCATCTTATTCTCCAGTTATCAGCTTGCATACAGGGTCTCACCAGACAATACAGCCCTTGGCCTACCTCCAACAATACATTCCCTTTCAATGGCCATTAGCCAGGACGGGCAGGGATGGTACCCCTAGCCTCTTTTTGCCAGAAGCTGGGAATGAGCAACTTGATGATTATCTGTTTTGTTCATTCCTTCTGGGACACCAGACATTGGCAACTGTCAGAAGACAGAATACTGGGCTAGATGGACTTCGGTATGACCCATTATGACCATTCTTGTGTTATGTTTCTAAAGACAGACATTTTTATATTGTTCACTTTTTATATTTACTCAAAAGTTAATTTTCATTGTAGAATAGATTTTCTGCAAATCTAATGTGCAGTTTCATTACTGGAATCTGAGTAGCACACTTGATTAAAAGGATTGCACAAACACCAAAATATGTAAAATGAAATCTGACAATTTCATTTTAACAGCTTTACAAACAGATGAAAAACAGCTTTATTTACACTTTTGGTTGAACTAAACCAAAGGAGGTAATTCAGTGTTATCACCTTTTTAATGGCTTAACAGAATTAAATATTCTTAAAAGCAAATAAATTACCTGATTTCTGAGTTTCTGAATTTCTTCCTCTCTGTCTTTTATTCTGCTTTGCAAAGTATTCTTTGTCCGGTACAATTCTTCCTCATTATAACGGAGCTCCTATAAAATTAATTGCAACCAGTTACAAAATAAAGGATTAATAGACAGCCTTTAGAAAGTATTTTGGGTGACATTTTAGCCACCATTTTAGGCTTTACTCTCAAGTAGAGGACTGTACTTTACTCTGAAAAACTGTCTAAATAGACAGCATAGTGAAGGAAGAGATTTAGCAAAGAGCAACTGACTGAATGGTGAAAATTACTATAGAGCTTGTTAGTACCATTTTTGTATAGTACTTTTAAATTCCCATTTATTTAAAAGCTTAGCATGTTTACAATGATTTTTTTTAAAAAAAAATCTGTCTTTAGTCATCTACTGTTAGAGCAGCACATAATTGAACTCGCCTTTCAAATAATTGAGTATGCAAGGAAAAAAGAAAAAAAATCCTTATCTTACCCATCCTCAACCACACTTTAAATAAACAATCGTCATAGATAAAAAGCCACAGATATGTACATTAATACAACCATCTTAAGTATGGCACTCTGTGCTCAAAACAGTACCCTACATAATTACCAGGGTGAAAATTAGGATATATTTTATATAAAAAGTGTGTCTTGAGAGGTATCATTTTAAAAGGCTTGAACTTAAATATCCTATTGGACTGTATGGACTATTGTTATATACAGTAAAACTCCATTAGTCCGGCATCCAATGCCCCGGGACGCCTGATGGTCCGGCACCATCAGGAACCCGGAAGTGCTGGGGCAGCTGGACAGGCTTCCCCCATTCAGCTGCTGCTGAAACTGACCAGCAGCTGAATCGGGGAAGCCGGGAGCAGAGCAGCTGGGGTGCTGCCGGGTTGGTCTCGTAGCGCTGCCCCTCGGGGCTGCGGGACCAACCCGGCAGCACCCCAGCTGCTTTGCCCCAGGCATCGGGATTCAGCCGCTGCTGAAACTGACCAGCATCGTCAGTTTCACTAGCAGGCTGAATCCGGACGCCTGGGGCAGAGCAGCTGGGGTGCTGTGGGGTTGTTCTCGTAGCACCGCCCCTCAGCGCTGTGGGACCAACCGGGCAGTACCCCAGCTGCTCTGCCCCAGGAGTCCCCAAGTCAGCCGCTGCGGAAACAGATCAGCGGCTAATTCCAGGAAGCCCCAGGCAAAGCAGCTCTGCCCCAGGCTTCCTGGAATCTGCCGCTGATCTGTTTCAGCAGCGGCTGAATCGGGGACCCCTGGGGCAGAGCAGCTGGGGTCCTGCCGGGTTGGTCCCACAGCCCTGAGGGGCAGCACTATGGGACCAACCGAGCAGTACCCCAGCTGCTCTGTCCCAGGCGTCCCCAAGAGCAGCTGGAGTGCTGCTGGGTTGATGCTGTAGCGCCGCCCCTCGGCGCTGCGGGACCAACCCGACAGCACCCCAGCTGCTCTATTGCAGGCATCCCCGATTCAGCTGCTGCTGAAACTGACCAGCAGCAGCAGAATCAGGGACGCCTGGGGCAGAGTCGGACTATCGTAAGGGGGGACTATGAGGGGTCTGGGGTGGCATCCCCTCCCACCCCACTCCAGACCCTCATAGCCCCCCCTTACGATAGTCCGGCATATCTGATAATCCGGCACCCCCTGGGTCCTAAAGGTACTAGATTATTGGAAGTTTACTGTACAAGGTTATGAAGTTTTGCCATGTGTGTATTACAGAAACATGTTGTGAGGTTGGGAACACTGGGTACGTCTAGACTACATGCCTCTGTTGCCAGAAGCATGTAGATTAGGCTACCCGACACAGTAAAATGAAGCGGCGATTTAAATAATCGCCGCTTCATTTAAATTTACATGGCTGCCGCGCTGAGCCGACAAACAGCTGATCAGCTGTTTGTCGGCTCAGCGCGGCAGCCATGTAAATTTAAATGAAGCGGCGATTATTTAAATCCCCGCTTCATTTTACTATGTCGGGTAGCCTAATCTACATGCCTCTGGCGACAGAGGCATGTAGTCTAGACGTACCCACCCAGTATCAGCCTTTCAGGAGCAACAATGGACAGAGGAGTTAATGGGCCATTAAAGGGAATACACATGCACAAGAAACCTATATAGTGGAGACCTCTCAGATAGCAGGTAGGAAATGGAGACTGCTTGATCCATATTTCCAGCAACCTGGAAAAAACTATAAATGGAGTAGTAGTGACTTCTTAACTTGGTCTCTCCTCCCCACAACTCACCACCTCGGAACATGTCTGGAGAGGTAATTCCAGACTGGAAGGAAGAATTCTATGTATTCAGGAAGAATTCCATCAGGGTGAGACATTGCTTGTTTCAAATCCTGTCTCATTTACAGAGCTCAGATGTGACTCTACTTTTATTTCTTCAATATCCAACATAAGTATTAAGTGTACAGATCAAACACTTAAAATCTTTCTTTAGTCTGTCTTGTGTTTATACAGAACAGTGCATTTTGGTTGAAGTGCTGGGAAATCTGCCCAGGAGCAATAGCTGGTGCATGTTTTTTCAAGGGAGTGGTGAACCGGGTTATAAACTTATGCTAGTCAGACTTCTGACCAAGGCAGGATGGTACAGCCCTGAGGTCTTAGGCTCGTAAGCTGTAGGGAATTGGCTAGAGTCTCTCTATTGTTAATTTGTGAGTGGCTAGGAAAAGCATTCATGTAACGGGGGCGGGGGGAGAAAGAGGGAAAGCACTTCTGCTTGTGCAGGTCAGAAGATTCAGAGGGTACCCTTGTTCCAGGTTGCACCTAGTCACATTTAGCACCACATTTACCTATAATTTGGGTTTTATAACACATTGCATCTGTGACAAGGTATATCAGCAGGGGTTAACCCTTGTTTCTTAGCCAAGGAGACTATGCCCCCACCCAACCCCCAGCTCTAATGGGCATGCACCCATTGGAGCCCAGATAGAAAAAGAAGCAGAGCAGTTCAGTCTGGGCTGACCAATGGAGGGTAAGGAGGTATATCGATACCTTCTGAAAGGGGACGGCCTGCACTCCAAGACATGGAGGCCAACTGGATGGAGATGGACTCTGACATACAGACATGGGAGGTTACAGAGAATGGAGAGACCAGGGAGTGCCAGAGATAGAGGATTTCAGAGACTCAGGGAGGAAGCGACCCAGGGAAGTTTTGCAGGGAAAACAAGGGCCAAACTGGGCCAAGGCGTGGCATGTTTTAGTCGGACCCATGCTGAGCTTGTGGCGAATAAACCTGCCACTGACAGAACCTTGGGTTGAGACCTGGTGGAAAAGATCCTCCTATTCTGGCCACCACCAACTTTGCGGCAATGGTCCAATCTGCCAGTAACTCTCACACTGGCTATTAAGCCTCACTACCGTGAGAGTAAGGGTTACAGTATGACTCTAGCCATTGGGATGCACTACCCTGACGGAATGACTATCATATAGACTCTGGCTATTGGATCTCACTGCCCAGGAGCAAGGACTATTATACGGACTATGGACATTGAGCTGCATTTTCCTGACAACAAGGGCTGTAGTACTAACTGCGGCTGTTAGGCTGCACCACACTTATCAAGGGTCATATTTAGGACTGCATGCACTGATCCATGTAGCTCTGAGCCACAGACCACTCCTTCCAATTCAACCATGGGGCTGCGACACTCAACCCCCCTCCTGCAATCACGCTTTAGGATTGGGAAAGAGATCAGTCCTGCAACAATGTCCCTAAAATGGAAGTTTCCATTTATTAAATGAACATAAAAGAAAATTTCCATATTGTTTTCCAATCCACCTCTGTCTTTCTTGATATAGCAGTGCCTTAGGATATACCCCCACACTCATAAGGACAGAGGTAACAGGATACACTCTACCATCTGCTTTGGTATAATAAATATTTAGTCATCCATCTAGAGCAGACCTGAACTTTTGAATTGTAATTAGTTAGAGCTAGCAGCTAATTAAAATGTAAATTCTAAAGGACAGAAAATCCTACAAAATAAAATAAATTGTTCCAAGCACTATGGTACACTTTCCAGCCTTCCTCATTATTTTCTCTCTTAACAGTGGTTACTTATTTATAACAACAAAAATTCCTATCAAGATACAAACACTCATCTGTGTTCAACTGAATGATGAGCCTAATCATACTAGCCATTAACAACATGCTGTATTATGCCATGATTGAAAGCAGGGATGTAAGCAACTAGTTGAGTAGTTGACTACCCGATAAGACGCCTGGCTCTTACTACATTTAAAAGGCAGAGGCGCATCAGTCCGGAACCTGGCAGGAGCCAAGACTACTCAGTCTAGGCATGTGCCGGGTCCCCGACTTACACCTTCTATGGTTCTGCAGTTTAAATGTAAAGCACCCAGCAACTATTACATTTAAACTGCAGAGCCACAGTGGGGCCCCTTATTGATTAATCATGTAGTTGATACAAATTGTATACAAACAGTCAATTATCCACTTCTTAGCATCCTCAATTGAAAACAAAACTCCTCACAAATCACTGTGGACTTCTGCTTGAAGTTTAATGGAGTAATATGGCTCAATTATCTCAATCTTTGTGTTAGCAGTTTATTAATACCATACAATAAGCAGTCCAAGACCGACAATATTTGGACAAAGGATTCTAAAAATGTCTGCATAAGTAGGCACATTATTTTCAAACTGCTACAGGCTAACGTAATCAAAACTTGCTGAAGTCCTTTATATGAATTAGGTAGCAAAAGTTCTGTTGTAACCCATTTTTAAGTGCTTCAATATTTTTCTTTAGATAATGTTTAAACCATCTCACTGGCAATATGAAAGGAGCAAACAGATAGTACACAAACTCTCTCATACAAAAAGACACTATTTATCTATGCTGTCATTTCAACTACATTCTATAAAATTTAAGCTATTTTGTTTTTACATACATTTACAGACAGCTATAAGTGGGGAACTCCTGGATCATCTAGGGTTCCTGCATACAAATCTGTTGGATTTCCCAAACCAGGCTACAAAAGTTTGAAATGACAGCTTCTGAAATTTGAAGAAGGCAGATTCAAAATTGTGCTTAGTTCTCTTGTACTTGATAATTTTGAGAATTACACCTGCATTATTCTTTTCTGAAATGTGTCTTATTTTTCCTCTAGATTTGTAATTCAAATGTTCACCAAAAGGATCTGGGATTGTCAAATTTTGTTTTATAAACCTTCCTCTGCAATTCCAAGAAATACAACAAATGCACATAAGTTGTAGATTCTGAAGGTAAATCCTGTAACTTCTGTTAGTTATTTTAAACACATCAATATGCATATCTATAGAAAAGTCACAGAATGTGTATTCTGACTGTGCAGAACAAAAATTTTAAACATATCATTAAGAATTTTACCATTTACATTCACAATATCTACCCCCTTCGAAGAGACTGGTATGAAGAATAAAGACTAGCCTCCATCAGATCAATGTTACTCAACTTGACAGCAAAGCAAGTCTAGAAGGACTTCTTGAATAGGAATCTACACTCGAGTAATGATTTAGAATCATTGCTAGTTTATTTCCAAATTTAATTAACAATGCTAAACTATATAACCTTAATTCATATTTACAAAAACAGCTGAAGGAAAGAAGGTAACTGAGTAGCAGAGTACCTAGATTTTCCACAATACCACCAAAATTCTTCAATAAACTATAAAGATCCACATTTTTCTGTGACTGAAACACCCTAGTTACAATACATATAACAGCTGAAATCTATGTGTTATTTATATACAATAGAACCCTGTTTATTCCAACCTACTTTATCTGGGATATTCATATTTCCATTTTCCATATTCGAACCACCAGCCACCCAGAGGCTGACCATCCAAGCCCCATTGCTGTCAGCCCCTGGGTGGCTTGTGGTTTGATTAACATGGAAAGCCAAACAACAGATTTGGATATACAGGGTTCTACTGCATACATTTTTTTTTTTTACAAAACATGAAACTAAAGATTTCTGTAAAAAATGCAAATTAAGAGTTTTTCCATTACAAACAGTTTTATAGAATCCCTGTTGATTAGGCAGTGAAGGCTTAACATAATACATGTATTCATAACAATGGAATAAACTGAGCAACATTGCTCAATCAAATTCATTTTAAAAAACACAATATGGAACCAGCCCAGCAACACTCTGGCAAAACTTCAAGTGAAGTCAGAAGACGACAACAGGAATGTTTTAACTTCTCAGAGTACTGACAGCCTCCAACCTTCACTGTTGTGATGGGTAATGTTCTGATATACCTTTGACATTCTATCATCACTTCTTCTTACCGAACACACTTATATGCAAGTAGGAATATATTTAAATATTAGCAAAAAATAGATAGGAAAAAAGTTAATTTGTTGATGGATTATCTCATTATACCAATAGATGTCTCTATCCACCAGTCTACCCAGAAGTATTTTAATCCCGTATATCCAAGTCTCTTCCACTAGTCTATCCAAAGTATCTTCAATTTTAGACTATATAAATGACATATATATTATATAAATCTTTCAAATACAAATATTTGTATTTGAAAAACAATTAAGTAACAATGCAATTGCATAATCCTATCACATCATTTACAAAATTCAAGCATTTAAAAGCTGGGGAATGACATAACTCTTGTGCTAGGTCTACACTGCAGAGTTAAATAGCTATTCTGCATCTTTTGAGAGCACCTGTTATTTCAAAATATAACGGGCTCGCTATTCTGACGTCCCTGTAAACCTCATTCCATGAGGAATAAAGGACATTTCGGAATAGCAATTTATTTTGAAATAAGTGCTGTGTAGACAACGCTATTTTGAAATTAACTCTACAAACCTCCAGTCCCTAATCACCAGAGCTGAAGAAAGAGCTGCACAGATCAAACTGCAGGACACACAGTACTCAATTCTGTACCTATTTAAATCAATGGCAAATAACTCCTATTGAAATCATTGGGCCCACAACAACCCAGACCACAACACAAATCATCCATGTTATTAAATTAAAAACCAAATTTCTTCAAATACAATTGATGCATGAAAAAATGGCTGTCAATTTCTCTTTAAACTTTATAGACGCATTCTCCTTTGACTCCATAGTAACTCTGGCAACTTTTAAGCCAAAATGCTTTTTAAAGCAATTGTTGTATATGGCCTAAAACAACATCTCAACTCTCAATAACTTATTACCTGTTTTTGCCGTTCCAGTTCAGCCTCCACTTCTTGTTTGGCCATTTTGTGGGTTGCTATCTGCTCTTGGAGATCTTGAAGTTGTTCTTTTGCTGACTCGGCTTCGCTTACTTGTTGAGCCTCCGTATCCTAAAAAAAGAATAGAAATGTTATCATTCCAATAACATCAAGCCACAGACCTAGCCCTGTAGTAATACCAAACACTACTCCTGCAGAGTGGATCTTAAAGGTTGGATTTAGCTCTCTTTTTTGTGCATCAATGCTCTCAAGAAAAATGAACCTTAGCCTGAATAAATTACCAAATACACACATTAAAAAAATATTACTTCATATTCATATGTGTATTTGTTTGTGTTTTCTTTCTAGGTACCTCAAACTGACTGCCTCCTTTCTTGTACTGTCCTCAGGTTGACATCTCTCTGCCATGAAGTACAGGTCTACCTGGTGAGAAGGGCTGACCACAGACAACCCTTGCCTGTTAATGAGGGACACAACCGTGGAATAACTCGAGTCACGTCCTCGGTGCCTGACAGCACACCCCCTTCTGAAAAGCTACAGATATTCTGTGCAGGTCCCATCTGTTTCTCTGTGTCTTCTGGCAGAATTAAAGCAGAAGCAACTCAGAGCAGCTGCAGGCTGTTGTCCTGCTCTTGTCCACGTTTCTCCCTGCTCAGGGCAGCTTCCTTACTTAAATGCTCTGCAGGGAAGGGGCCCATCCTTCCCAGCAATCTGGGAAGGCATGTGACCCACACCTCTCCCTCCACATTGTCTTTGGAGCCAACCAAAACAACAGTGGCTGCCCAGACACTACAATTTCCATGGACTTCAACAAGCTTAAAAGACCAAAAAGGCATATCCTTCATTCTCCAAAGAAATATTGATGAAAGTCGTTTGGGCTAAAACACCACCTTTCAATGTGGGACTGGGATGCAGGGCAGACAGACAGCAGGAAGGGCAACACTTATGCTCTCAGACAGCCTAGGAACTGGAACGGTCAAGGAGACTGGAGAGAAACTGAAGTATCAATGACAAACCATTTCTCACCCTTGAGAAATCACCCTAATAAATAAATGTTAAAATTAGCATAATAGCTATTCCAATCACAATAAGGTGTCTAATACAATTATAGTAGTAACAATACAAGCAGTATGAAAGACACTGCAATCCCACATACTTATGTAGTTAGCTACAAAGGCTGTGTATAAATGTATCTACCTGGAGCTCAGTTCTCAGCTGCTGTATCTGCCCCATTAATTTCTGTATCTCCTCCTTCTGTATGTCTCTCTCATGTCTCAGTTCTTCCAGTTCCATGGTACTTGCAGTAAGACTATCTAGTCCTTCAATACCAGAGCCTTCTTTTAGGCTGTTTATCAACTTTTCTTTAGACTGAAAGATTAAAAGTGCTTTTGTATTAATAAAGATGCAAACTACTGAATTCTTTGCTTAAATACATATGTTTCACTCTCAACTATAATATGAATTCCATACTAACATCTCTTGGCAAGATTTGGCTCTACAATTTTAGGCATGAAACTAAAATTAAAACCATATCTAACATTTTTTATAAATATTACATCAGATAGTGTGTCAGTCAGTCTCTCTCTCATACACACACACACACACACACACACACACACACACACACACACACTCACTCACTGAACCTGCAATTTGATCCATGTAGATGAACTCTGACACCTGCATAGAATCCACTGACTTTAGTGTGGCTCCACAACAGCACAATGGTTCATTAACAGAGATTATATTACAGGCTTTCGGTCAAAGATAACTCAGTCTTCAGGCACATGGGATTCTTCTAAATATAATTCTATCATCCCGTATTTTAAGATCTACTGCACCATTTTATATTATTAGCAGTATATTATAGAGTCCAGTGTATATAACTGATCACATAGGGTGTGTCTAGACTACAGGGGTTTTTTTTTTTTTTTTTTTTTTTTTTTTTTTAAGTGACTGTTTTTCAAAAAAACTTCTCCTGAGTCTAGACTGCTGCCACATTCTTTTGAAAGTAAATCGAAAGAAAGCGGCAGTTTTTTTTGACTGCAGAAAACCTCGTTTTATGAGGAAGAACGCCTTTTTTCGAAAGTGCTCTTTCAAAAAGAAGGCGCTATGTAATGCAAACTGCTTTTTCAAAAGAGAGCATCCAAACTGCCTGGGTGCTCTCTTGAGAAAGCAAGCTGCTTTTTCAAAAAAAGTACTGGTTGTAGTCTAGATGCTCTTTTTCGAAAGAGGCTTGCAGTCTAGATATAGCCATATAGTGAACATAAATTGAACAAAATTAAATATGATGCTTCATAGTTCCATTCCATTTTAAAATAAAATGTATCAATGTTTCTGCATGGTTTTCTTTTATGATTAACCTGGATTTCCTCTCATTTATACTCAGTAGGGAACTGCATGCTTACTTGAAGTATACGAGTAGCTTTGTTTTTGTAGTCCACCAATTCCTGTTTAACCGACTCAAAGTTGGTTTTAGTTACTTTGACTTGCTGCTGAAGCTCTTCCACCCTTCTCTTTTCATCCACATATTTTCGTTCTGCTGCAGTAACTGCTTCTGCCAAGTTCTGCTGCTCAACTTCCATTTTACCAAGGCGAGCTGCAAACTCATTCTATTAGTGACAAAACAAACAATTAATACAATCCAACTTTCAGTTAACTTTCAAAAGGTCTTTTTTTTTGCTAATTACATAAGAAGCAAGACAGAGTCCACTTCCTCCAGGTTAAAATCATCATCAATACTTTTTACTCAGACAAAACACACACTAAATTCAAATGGAATGCTAAATCCTAGAAAGCAGATATATCTAAGTCACCAAACAACAGGTGTTTTCTTTACTCAGTAAAAAGTAATTCATCCTATTATTTAAACTCTATGACTGAAAAGATGAGCAAATTTCCCCTTGAAAAGACCACTTGGGGTTTAGAACCCTAATTTTGATTTTGAAAAATAAATTAAAATATTAACAGAAATATTTGTGGACGTTACTGAAATATTTAATGAACATTACAATATTTTGGGGAAGCAAAGAGAATTTAATATCTTATTGCTATAGTATGTTTTTGATGTTCACTCTATTTGAAAACAATGAATTAATGGATTCCATTGTCCAAATTAAGTGTAATTAAGTAATAAGCAAAAAGTATGAACTATGGAAAGTAAACAAGACTAAAGCTAGTTGAGTGATCTAGTTTGGTAATCTATTATTAGCATGAGTTTGCAAATCTATTTAAATGAGCTTTATACTGAAA
This sequence comes from Pelodiscus sinensis, assembly GCF_052426305.1. Lineage (NCBI taxonomy): Eukaryota > Metazoa > Chordata > Testudines > Trionychidae > Pelodiscus > Pelodiscus sinensis. The sequence goes on from NC_143056.1 coordinate 30,279,558, forward strand.
CACTAAAATTCTACTAAAAACAAAACTACAGGTTAAAGCTCTCTAGCTGTGCACTATATGGTCTGGCAACATGCGTGATCTGGCATGATTTTAGTTAGTAAAATTAGTAAAGTTAGCATGATTTTAGTTAGTAAAGTTTCCTGCAGTCCCATAAAGTTTGTTTATAGACACCAGTCCTGTAAGAGCCCTGTAAGCAGAAGCAGTGTTGGTAACATTGCTATACAACATTGATCTCCTGTGGTTCAACAAATTCTCTGGTTCAGCACCAGCCAGGTCCCTGGGATGCTGGATTAGAGAGGTTCAACCTGTATAATAAAAGTGGTCAATTTCTGGACAGTTTCACCACTGAATCTTGAAAATAAAATTTCAAAGGGCTAAATAAATTAATTAGTGTACAATGGACACAGATTTCATCAAAGGGCCACTACAGGCAAAGTCAACAGGAATTGAGGGCACTTAGCACCTCAGAATTTCAGGAACCCAAAAGCAGTCTCACAATCTACCTCCATTTTCACTTCTAACCTGCATCTGTTTGTAACTTTCTTGTTCACGCTTCAGTGTGGAGTCTGCCTCACGTAGCCTCTCTTGCAGAGTTTGAAGGGCTTGGTTCTGTAGGCTGCTCCCTTCGTGTTGGTCTTGTATTATTCTAAAAGAGTATTACAGAAAGTCATTGAAAATGAAGTGTATATACACTATGCTGTCAAGTTAGAAACAGTAAGGTAATCCTTCCAAACTATTTTATTTCAGACAGCACCAACTAGGTGGTACACCTGGTTTCCACTTGGCAATGTTTTTCTTTTCTAATGCAGAAAATAATTCTACAAATATATATTTTTTAAACATTCGTTGAGAAAGTAGATAGAATAGTAAGAATAAAATGTACAGCTCATCAAGAGCAACCTACATACAGTAAGACTCCAATTGTCTGGCATCCCTGATAGTCCGGCACCAACTGGAACTTGAAAGTGCTCCGGCCATCCAGACAATTGGAGCAGGGGGGTGAGGGGCAGTGCTATGGGACCAACCGGGCAGCACCCCAGCTGCTCTGCCCGCCATTTCCCCAAGTCTACCGCTTGTCAGTTTCAGCAGCGGCCGAATTGGGGAAGCTGTGGGGCAGGAGCTGGGATGCTGCCAGGTTGGTCCCGCAGCGCCGCCCCTCACCTGAGCAGCGCTGCAGGACCAACCCAGAAGCACCCCAGCTGCTCTGCCCCGGGCTTCCCCAACTCCGCTGCTGCTGAAACTGACAAGAGGCGGACTTGGGGAAGCCGGGGGCAGAGCATCTGGGGTGCTGCCAGGTTGGCCACTGCTTCCCCATGTCACCGCTGCCACTTGCAGCCCCAGCTGGCCTGTTGCTGGCAGCTGCGCAGGGCTTCCCCCGCCACCTCCTCCCCCCAATCCTTCATAGCGCCCCTTCTGGAGTACCTCCTGATACTCCGGCATATCCAATAATCTGGCACCCCCTGGGTTCCAAAGGTGTTGGATTATCGGAAGTTTACTGTACTACTATTTGGAATGGGTTTTAAAGTACCTTGATTTTTCACTCTGTAGTGCATCCAGAGCTTCTGTCCGAGTACTCAATAGCTCATCGGCTTCTTGCAACCGCACTTTCAGCACAGCCAGCTGGGAATCCTTGGCAGAAACAGCTTCTGTAAGATCATCAACCCGAGCTTGAAGTTCTCGAACCACCCTGTCACTCTTTGAATGGTCAACATTCCATTTGTCTACCCTGGCTCTGGCATTCTTTAGTTCTACAAAATAAAAAAAAAAAAAAAAAAAAGGATATTTATATATGCATACATACAATCGAATCTACTGTCTTGGGGACGGGGGAATAAAAAGTATTAGATGCCATGTGGTTACAATGTCACTTGTGCCACAATCCATACAAGGAAAAAAAATTAAATTCAACCAGTTGAGCTTATATAACACTGAAAAAGGTGAGAGCTCACTTTAAAAGACACTAGAGTTGACTCATTTTAATTTAAACTATTGAAACAAAATAAACGTACATAGGCATAACTACTAGAATCAATGATTCAGTGTTAAAATGACATCTTTTGAGTTTGTACTTTGTTTTTAAATTGAACACTATATTTGTGTAAAAGTTAAAACTATTTGGTCAAAATTCATATGAAGTACTATTTAAAAAAGACTTCCCTGACCTGTGATATTACTGGCTTTGATTAAACAATATTACAAATTGAATTGGCTTTTTAATTAGTTTTTGCATGTCAGTTAACTTAGGCATAGATCAGATCATATAGTCTAGGCAATTTGACATTTTTATTATTTTTTAGACGGAGATTTCACTTTCTGGGTCTTACACATTTGCATATACATGTTTGGGTTACAAATATTGCAGGTACCCAAAATGGTCACAGATATTTTTTAGAACATGTAAACACTTCTAATAGCACTGGCCTTTCCGAAATCTTGTTTTTACTCATTCTAAGTTTTTAGGTATAATAAACTTGATTGTGTCCCTTTCAACATCACTATTACTAGGGATGTAAAATCCCATGTAATTGGTTAACCAGTTAAATGTTAACCATTTAAAAGGGACACCCGAGCAGCTGGTCTCTGGTGGCCTCCACTCCCCCCCCCCCCCAATCGCTGGAGGAACCCCCTGCCCATGGCAGGGAGTTGCTCCAGCCCCCACTGGTTAATGGTTAACTGAAACTGGTAAGCATCACCTGCTGAATAACTCATTGACCAGTTAACCTTTCACATTCATAGCGTTTACATTACATTGTCACATTACTATTTTGTTGTTGAATGACTATCCCTTCCAACTATCTGAAGTAAATATTTTTTGCTCCAGATGGTTTCAGTGAAGCCCCTGTTACCCACCATATGAGAACATCTTTGTCCTAAAAGCATTGGGATTTAATGAGCTTAGCATGGACAGCTCAAATATACTTATCATTCCCTCCAGCTTAGCAATTCCTGAATATCCAAAGGAATATAATACTGAACAAGCTACATCTACAGATTTAACTAGAAGTGCTTGAATTTGAACACAAGTCACAAATGGAAAGGCAGCACTAGTCTTCTATTTGAATTGGAATCTCAAAGCCAGTTAATATTTTGAAATATAAGCTTCCAAACTAGACTACCTTCCTGTGTTTCTTTGGATCTCTGAATTAATGAAGCCATTTCTTGATTTAAAGACTGAACCTCATTCCGTAGCAGTTGATTCTCCAGACGAAGATTGGACAGTTCGTGTGATTTGCAATCCTCATTAGCTGATAGGTTGGGATTAGTTGCTGTATTTAGTGATGAACCTTTTGTTACATCTACTTCTGTACCCAATCCAGAATCAGAGTTGTCACGAGTTTCTGTACAAAGAGATCCAAGTTAAATCAAGTATATTTGTTTGCTGGTCTACTTATTGTGAGTAACCATACAATTACACATCCATATTTTATATATATAAGTTGACATTTCACCACTGAAGTGAATTATTTAATGGCTACTCACAAAAAGTAGACCTAAATAGTGCCATATTCTAGTACATCTATAATGCAGATGGTTTGTAAAGTGCAACGAGAATAGCCACAGATGTCATATTTAGCAAAAGGTTTAACAAAAAGATCATATTAAGGGTGGGAAAATAAAGTTATTTTTTAAATATAAATGACTATGTTCACGCTGGCAAGGGGTTCAACTTCTAAAGACTTACACACTTGAACATATTTCCAAAGTAATTTTTTCCATCTAATGTCATGTACGAGCTACTCAGTTTCAATTCTTATGTATTATATTATCAGTGGCAAGCCTTAAAAAAAAAAAATCTACCCCAAACACATAGCTGGGTGCAGTTTATTCACTTTATATAACAGGGCTACTCAACTTTGGAAGCCCCAGGGGCCACAGTGATAATCACAGTACATGCCGAGGGCTGCAACTTAAGTGTGGCTGTATATACATGTAAATATATATGCAAATAACTTTTCACACTGATGAGCATAAATACAAAGATTAAGGCAAGACTACACAACACACAGGCCCCATTTAAGTCAGTTCTGCTGATATTAATAAAATGCAATATAATATCCAATTTCCACACTTCTGACTGCACTTTTAATGAGCAATGACAGTCTAGGAATTTAACTACTAAAACACATATCAACAGAAGACCATTATATTGACTACTTTATCTTGGTTCCCACCCGCAGGCCGTGTGTTGAGCCCCACGTAAATCCAAACTGTACCACAGGCTGCAAACCAACAGGACGCAGGCTGAATGCATCCCGTGGGCTGTGTGTGTTCAGTAGCCCTGCTGTATAACATAGCCTATTAAGATTACTTCAATTATACCCATCACCTCACCAGCTTGCTTATTAATCAGCTGGCCTCAAATTATTTAATTACAAAATATTTTGGGGAAAAGCGGAGGCACTTTTCACCATATAAATGTTTACTATAAGAACACTGGAAGTTACAATGGTTTGAAGCACTACAGTAGGCTGTGGAATATTCCTTTAATCTTGCCTCATATCATAATTCCAGAGGCTTTGCAATACTATTCAGATTCTGTGATAACATTCCTTCAAAAGTTCATAAATCTAGAAATCCTAATTGCATATAGTTCCCACAATTCTGGGATTTTAAGCATCAATTCTATTTTATACAGCAGGCACCTATTTTAATCGAATACTGTAATCTAAAACAACAGTCAACCATCATCTGCACAGGTCACCAGAAAAAAAACAGACTGGGATTTGGATTTTTAGTATGGGGTTACTGAAGTCTTTAACATTTTTGACACAAATGAGTGTACATTTCAGGGCCTTATCTTTAAAACTTTGCATTGGAGTCAATATGAAATAGTGTGACATGCAGGGAGTGTAAAAAAAAAACCCACCTGATCTACAGGTGTTAATTGTATTTCACATTCAGTGTATCCACAATGGATAACCGGATAAAAAAAAAAAAATCAGTGAATGCAGACTGAAATCAATACAAGGAAAGGGTGTCCATTTGAATCTAGTGTTTTCAACTGTCACCGCACTCTTTACTTCACCTTGTGCTCACCAACAAAGCCTGCTCCACCTTCAACAGTCCACATCACACAGTGCCCTAGGGAGATGGGGTGGGCCATTAATTCTAAATACTGACACACCAAGAAAGAAGCACCATAAATCCAATCAAGATTTGTCCAATACCTCTCGAATCATCTGACCTAGACTTAAAATGTTCTAAGTATTATACCCTTCCTGTTAGTATCTGGTAATGTGAAGACTGTATAAATGAACTGTGAGATAATACCATTTGATTTATGCCAATAATTATAATATGCACAAATATAAAATAGGAATGGGCTAACTAGCTCGCACAAAAGTTATAAAACGTATGTTTTATGACTGAAATAAATTTGAATATAGTAACTGTAAAATTAGGTGTGCAGATATAAATGTATTTAAAGCTAGTGCCTAGCTCTCTTTTATATCAGTGCACTAAGAGACATACTAACTAAAAAGACCAATGATTGGCAAACTCAAGATGCTATACTGGACAAAAAAACAAAACAAAAAAAAAAACCCCACCACATTTCATAAATATAATCAGAGTTCTATGTGACAAATCTACAATTAATACATATTAAGTTTGCTGTGATTAAACATTAAAAGAGTCATAAGAACTCTAAATAGAAGCATATCCAAGTTATTAACCCTCCCTTTATAGGTTTTAAGTCTTTAACAACTTCATTACAATATTTATTAAATGCACATACAGTACTTTAAATATTCAATTAACTATACTGATATCAATTAACATAACTCATGAGGCAGTGCATGTACTATTCCTATTATACATATGGAGAAATGGAAGAAGATAGGTAAGGTTACTCCAAGAGTCTTGAATCAACAGAAGAGCTGGGGTTAGCTCTAAGGCAGGGTTTCCCAAACATTTTGACACGGGGACCAGTAAATCCATTCATGAGCTTTTGGAGGACCGGTAACATATTTGCATATTCATTAAGCAAATGATGAATATTCAAATAAGTTGTTTCTGGTCCTCCCAAAGCCCCCAGTGCCAGCTTTAGCAAAGCTTTTGATACAGTCACCCACAATATTCTTGCCAGCAAGTTCAGGGAATATGGATTGGATAAATGGACAGTAGGATGGATAGAAAGCTGGCTAGATCAGGGTTTCCCAAACTTTTTACTTTAATTGGAACCTGGTTATTTTCCAGTACAGTTTTTGCAGCCCAAAAATATAAACGCATATAAAAAAATAATTAAAAATGAATAAATGTTCAGTGATTCACCCGGCTGCATCCTCTGCCCAGCCTGGGCCAGGGCTTCAGGGACCTGGTGCCGCACGGGCACTGCAGGAGGCAGGAGCAGATTGGGGGTAGGGTATCTGGCTAGGGTGCAAGGAGGGGTAAGGTTGCCAGGTGTCCAGTTTTGTACCGGACTGTCCAGTTTGAGGGCTCTGTCTGGGAAACAAATTGAGAAAATACCAGACAAAATGTCCGGTATTTTCTAATTAGGCAAGTTTTATTATAATTAGGTGTATCAGTCTGTAGCTGCAAACTGCCTGGCTGGTAGATGTGCTCACGCTGCGTGAGTGTGTCTACCAGCCAGGCAGTTCGCAACTACTCGAGGTAGGGTATTGGGAGGTGGAGGGGGTGGGGTGGCCAAAATGGAATCCCCAGAGCCGGACTCACTCGTGTGCCAGGGTTTACATGTGCCTGGGTCAGTCTCGCTTCCTGCTGGCCGATTCACTCCCCACCCCACGCTTCTCCTCCCAATCTCCCCCATTCAGCCCTGCTTCCAGCGGCCAGTTCCCCCCGACTCCCCACCGATCTGCTCTGGCCAGCCCCGCTCCCCCCGACAACCCTCCCAACCAGCGCCGCTCCCCCAACTCCCTCCCAGCCGTCTGATTCTCCCCTGCTTCTCCTCACGATCTCCCCTGGCCGGCCGCACTGCCCCTGTCCAGCCCTGCTTTCAGAGGCTGGTTCTCCTGTCCTCCTCCTCCCGATCTCCTCCGGCCAGCTCCCGCCTCCCCTGCTTCCTCTGTGTGCTCCTCCAATCTCTGCTGGACAGTCCCGCTGCCCTCAACCCTGCTTCCTGGCAGCTGGTTTTCCCCACACACACACCTCCTCCCAGTCAACCCCGCTCCCCTCCCAGCAGCCATGCTGAGGCCCAGTATTTTTTCCCCCGGCCACAGCCCATAGTTTGGGAAACGATGGACTAAGGGGTTCTTGACCCCCAACCATGTTATCATTACTCTAAAACACCTTTCCCTCCTATTACAATCTATTCCATTTACTGTCCGTAAATTTGTTACTCTTCACATAATGTGATTTTTAAATATGCCTAAGTTCAATAAACATCTATAGTTCCATATAGCTACCATGGCTTGGACTCCTGATAGAATGGTCTTCAGTAGTTTTTATATTTTGTGTACTTATAGGCACAGAATTAATGCTTGAATTCTGAGAGTGATTTTGAAGAACTGCCTTGTTCTTTTCCTTTTTAGGGTCCATCCTTCCATTAGTTCCTTTCTCAGAACTATTGAGAAAATCAAACAGAAGCTCATCATCAGGTTCAGACTTTTTCCTTCTCACAAACTGGGAAGAAGGTCTGGGTATGGAAACACTCTCGGCTGGAGGAGAGCCCTCTAAAGGCGTCCTGGCTGCTGCTTTTACATTTGCAGTTCCAGCTAGTATTGTAGCTTTCTGGTGTATAATATTATCAGCTGCAGTTGAAATATAGTCTGCTTTAGATGATGTTTGATATGTTAATTCTCTGGTTTGCTGGTGCAGTTCAGGATATTCACTAGCAGACTCCAAATCCGTATTATCATATATTACTTTCCCTGTATTGTCTTTTTTGCTCAAAGCTGTTGCAGCTCCTTGATCGACTCTGTTGAGAAGGTCCTCTGCCTTTCCAGCAAGATCAGCAAACCAAGACATAACGGATGTCTAGTGACAAAAGCTACAGAGTTGAACCCCAAAAGCATGAGCTGCAAAGAGACACAAAATGGTTACAAAACAAATATATGTTGATTTGGGTTTTTGTTATGAACTACAGTTTTGTCCTTGCTTCATTCTTTACCATGTTATATTACTAGAGTGTCCAAATCAAATGTTCTTACAGGAAAATGCAGACCCAGGACAGTCAATTTTTTTTGTAAAGGTTCAAATTTTCATGGTCAAGGTACTTTTAAAAAATAATAATGAATAATAAGTAAATAAAAAGACTTTGGGGGTCTGTTAAAAAAAAAGTCTGCCAATCCAGATTTGGGCTATGGACTACCTATGGACGACCCCTCCTAGTAGTAGTTTTTGCTACTAAACCAGCAGAGTCATTTAGGGCATCAACACCTGCTAGCAGCAGTGGCAACCCCAATGATCTCATTCCAAGAGGATCAGAGGGGTAGCCGTGTTAGTCTGAATCTGCAAAAGTGGCGAGGAGTCCTGTGGCACCTTATAGACTAACTGAAATGTAGGAGATTAAAGTATAAGAAACTGGCTGGAGAGGGAAATATGAAGCAATGTGGATAACCACAGGAATATAGTATAAAAAAAGTCTATTTGACACTAGAAGATTTATCCAGTGTTGCTCAGGATCTTTTTCTGGGGGGGAGGGAGGCTGGAAAATAAAATGAAAAAAGGTATGGGCTTCATTGAAATCATTGCTTTAGAGTGGGGCTGAGAATGAGGGGTTCAGTATGCAGGCTGCCTTGGAGAGAGAGGACTACACAAGTCCTCTCTCACCACAGCAGCTTGGGGCCAGGTGAAAAGCCCCTCCAGCCCCTTTTACCTGTCTGGTGATTCTCTTTTCTGTATGGCTTAATGAGAAGCAGTCCCATTCCAGGCACATCCCATTTTCCTGGCAAAACCAACTTACCTTGCTTTAACTTACGATAAGAGAAAACTGCACACCGAATTTGGTGGTCCTACACACAAACAGACTCTCTCAAATCTATAGCAGAGGTGGCATGCAGACCTCTCCAGAAGCACTTGCAGGAATTCCTGCCCAACACAAATGTTGTTGTTCGAACTAAGTGCAACTCCTAAACTTGTGGACGGCGTGAACCCCTTTAACCGTGCTGGAGAGAAGGGCCCATATGGGCACAAAGAACCGGACTTTGAAAGGCGAGAACCTCAGCTCTAGCTAGGCACCCAACTACCTTTAGCACCATCGCTGGTCCTGACGCCCTGTAGGCTGCCAGCCATGACAGTGCTGCGAGGGGCGGGGGTGTTTCGTGCCCAATACGAGCCCACAGCCCTGCCTGGACCCTGGAGGAGACCATGGCGCAGCGCTGTGGACCCGAGTGAGGGGGCAGGGGTAGGGTCGGCACCGCAGCACAACACGCGGGAAGGAGCAGAGGCTCAGAATGGGGTGTCGCCCTTCACCCTACCCCCCCCCCCGCGCACACCAAGCCCTTCCCATCCCCCCGCCGAGTGCCCGCCCGCGCCCCGTCTCCCGCGTAACTAAGCCCCAACACAGCCCCGGCCTCACCTTGTCCCGGCGCCCGCCGCCCGCCCTGCCTCCGCAGGGAGCAGCCGGCCGGGTGCGGGGATAAATCGGTGGCGGAGGCCGCAGTGGCTACATAGAGGCCGCAGGCCGGACTCGGTAGCTCAACTCCATCTTCCGGGAGACGTGGCCAGTGGTTCGACGGACACAGGGACCCGGCGCTCCCCGGACCAAGCTGCCAGATGCGCAGGCGCGGCAGAACCAGCCTCCTGTGGTACGGAGGCTCGGAGGTCCCAAGGCTAATTCCCCCCCCCCGGGAAAGGAGGGTCAGAAGGAGGCCACGCCCCTTGCCATGAGATCCCGCCCTTTCTAGAAGGGAGGGGCAAAGACAGTCAGAGAGAGACTCCGTAGCGTTTCCAGCGAGAAGGGCGGAGCTGGAACTGCCGCAGACTGTCAGCCTCTGTGTACAGCGCTGACAGAGCATGCGCACTGAACCCTTTCCCGCCGCTCTGCTCAACGTGACCCCACTCTCTCACACGCCCCTCCCACTCGGTTCAGGGCAACAGGTCTAACGCCCATATACCCTCGCCAGTCCCCCCCCCACCACACACATTCACGAGGCATGACGCAGAGCAGCCTCTAGCGGACGCTCTGTACTCACAGAACTTAGGTGCCCCCGGCCGCGCAGTATCGTGCCGCCCTGGCGCTGCAACACTCCTGGCGGGGTTACCGCGACACTTGCTGCGCGCTTCCTTTTCCAGGCTTCACACCGCGCCAACAGCCTGTCTGGGCTACCGCCCGGGTCCCCAGCGCTTCCCGCTCTTTCTCCCCAGGCTCTCCTGCAGCCTCTAAACAATTGGGGAGCCGTAGGCGTAACCGGGCTCTCAATAATGTTAACAATTAATAGGGATAGGTGTAACTTCCGGATTGACCAGCTGTGGTTGTGGTGCTTAAATTACAGTGTACGTCGAATGGCGTTTGTTACTTAATCCTTATTTTTTGTCATGTTTACCACTGCCACTTGAAACGCAACATCAGCATAAAAACACATTCTTGACTAAACAGCGCCAAACTCTTTCAGGCAACTGAATCATTGTCACTTTAGAGACACACAAACATGCAGTGTGTGGGCACGCCCACCCCCACACACACCCCCATTGCTCATGCACAACCTGCTCCTTTGGCCCAGCTGCCTCTGCATGTTCCCCTCCCAGTGAACCTTCCCTGTTCACTCTCCCTACTGGGGGCTGGACAGTCAGTGCTGTGTGCTGCACGGGTGCTCAGGAAGCAGCTTCCCATGCAGGTTAAAATGTGGCCCCTATGTCCTGAGGCCCGCGTTTCTGGGGCAAGTCTCTTATAAGCAGGGGCAGCCCTAGACTAGCTGCCAATAACTGGCGCCCTAGGCAAACCATGCAATCGGCGCCCCCACTTCCAAACCTCTCAATGATATTGCACCTCCATTTGGCGTCCCATTTAACTTGGCGCCCTAGGCGACCGCCTAGTTCGCCTATATGGACTGGCCGCCCCTGCTTATAAGCTAGTAAAACTGACATGGCCCCGAGCTGGAACTCTGCTGTGAGGGTCGGGAGCTGCTGTCCTGCCCTTCTTTTAGGCAGCCCCATTGGGGAAACAGACCTGGTTGCACAGAGCACCTGACCTTGTGCAACATTTCTCTGTGCCCCCTAGAGGTTGGGAGGGGAACAGCAACACCAAGCTATCTATGCTTCCAAGACAGTTTTCCCAGCTGTGCTGTGCCCTGAGGTATGGAGAGCAACTCTCCTGCCCTCTTACACAGCTCACTTGGGGAAACTGACCTGGATGCATGTCACCACTTGCTCCTGCAAATGATCCTATGGGGAGGAATCAGTACACACACACCTCCGGCCTTGGTAATGTACCCAGTAGGGAGGCAATTAGGGTTGCCAGATACTTTCACAAAAAATACTGAACATAGCAGGAAAAAAATTGGTTGAGCCAAAAAAAAAAAAAAAACCCGCACCAAAAAAAGGGTCATTGCACCTTTAAAATTTCTGAAGTGGCCCCATCAAAAATTATTGCCTACCCCTGTGCTAAAGCTTGCAAGCTTTGAAGCAAGGACCTGAAACATAGAAACAATGGAATCTGGCTGTGCATGGGAGGTGCCGGCCCCTGGGAGTGCAGCGTATGGGTGGCCCCGCCCCCGGGGACGCGGCGTATGGGTGGTGCCAGCCCCTGGGCGCACAGCACGTGGGCGGCCCTGCCCCCGGGCGCGCGGTACATGGGCTGTGCCAGCCCCGGGTGCACAGCACAGGAGCAGTAGGTAGTTCGAATTAGGCGTGGAACGAGGTGTAATGGTAGTTCGAATTAGAAAGCCTAATTCGAACTACCTACTCCGTGCCGCGTGTAGCCGCGGGCACGGCGTCCGAACTACCGGGGATTTAAAAATAGCGGCACCCGGCAAGATGCAAATGAAGCCCGGGATATTTAAATCCCAGGCTTCATTTGCAACTTCGATTGACTACATTAACCACCCTAGTTCGAACTAGGGTGGTAGTGTAGACATACCTCCATAGACAACCACCTAACGTCAGGATGATTCTTACCAACCACCACAGGACATATCACACTATTACCAACCCTGGAATTTTCCCTTGCAATAAACGCTGGTGGCAGCATTGTCCACATATTTACTCTGCTGATACCGTTATTGGACCTAACCATGCCAGTTATAAGATCAAGAACACATTTTCCTGTTCATCCAGAAATATAATTTATGCCATCATGTGCCTAAAGCGTCCGTCTGCTATGTACATTGGACAAATGTCTCAGACACTTCATCAAAGAATCAATGCACACAAAACAGATATAAGACTCTCTCGCAGAGAGAAAGCTGTTGCCTGCTATTTCAGCCAGACTGATCATTCCCTTAATGATCTTAAAACATGCATATTGCTTCAAAGAGGCTTTAACTCCAGACTTCAACAAGAAGCTTCAGAATTGTCATTCGTGCTTAAATTTGACACTTTATGTATGGGTTTAAACAAAGACTCTAATTATCTCACCCATTACAAATATAGCTTCCCCAATTATCACCCCTAATGTCATTACCTCACAGAAACTTCCCCTATTATCACCCCTATGTCATTACCTCACAGAAACTTACCTTCCCCTCTCATCCCCACTCTGTTCTAAAATTCGATTTGTCAATTTCACATGCGTTAATTTTTTTGATTGTATCACTTTGGTATATATGGTTGTGCTGATTTTCTTCCACATATTGATCTGAGGAAGTGGGTCTGGCCCATGAAAGCTCATCACTTAATAAACCATCTTGTTAGTCTTTAAAGTGCTACTAACACGGCTGCATCTCTATCACTATTCCACACTCCATGGATGCTCTTACACAAGATGCCTGGGGCCGGCACCACTCCTGCACTGCGTGCCCAGGGGCTGGGGCCACTCATACGCTGCATGCCAGGTGCTGGCGCCACCCATGTGCTGCACTCCTGGGGCCAGCGCCGCTCCTGTGCCCCACGCCCAGGAGCCAGCAGCACCCATGTGCTATGCACCTGGAGCCGGTGCAGCCCATGTACCGCGCGCCCAGGGGCTGGCACCACCCGTACGCCACAAGCCCAGGGGCCAGCACAGCCCTTGCGCCACGCGCCCAGGGGCGAGGCCACCCATACGCTGCACGCCCAGGGGCTGGCACCGCCCATGCACCACGTGCCCAGGGGCAGGGTTGGCCCCGATCATTCGGCGGGCGCACAGAAATGGCCCGGTGAGCACCATGGCGCCCATGGGCACCGCGTTGGGAACCACTGGCCTAAGTGTTTTGCCCAGGGTCACATGGGATATCTGGCAAAGCAGGGAACTGAACATAGGGTTACTAAATCATAGACACTATCTAATCATGGAACCAGCCTTTATTCCCATGGTCAATACATACTCTCCTGGTCCTTCAGTCATTCCCAAAATATATTTGCCCAACCCCAGTCTGAAAAGTACACAACTTATCTTCCCCAAATTTAGTCATCTATTAGTTCTACTTGGGTGTAATTCACCTGTAATGAATATTACAAGGACTTTCAGCCAGATTCCACTATTTCTATGTTTCAGGTCCTTGCTTCAAAGCTTGCAAGTTCTAGCACAGGGGTAGGCAATAATTTTTGATGGGGCCACTTCAGAAATTCTTGAAGTGGCCCCGGGCTGCCCTGGAAGGAGTGGGGCCTCAAGCAGAAGGGGCAGGGCCAGGACACTTCCTGCTTCCCCATCCACAGACCCTGATTGGTCTGAGGGTGGGGAAGTGCACGAAGTCTTGTCCCCCCCTCTCCCGGAGAGAACCGCCAGCTGTTCTGAACAGCTGGTACCTGTGCCCCTGGTGGTGGAAGGAGACTTCATGTGTGCACCCCTGCTGCCCCCAGGTCAATCAGGGCCTGAGGAGGGGGAGCATGTGAAGTCTCTCGTTCTCTGCCCCAGCCTTGCAAGAAAGCACTGCACTTAGAGTCAACTGCCCACTGAGCAGCAGCTGGTGGTTGACTTTAAGTGCTGAGACCCTTGCAGGGTGGGAGGAGACTTCACCTGATTGGCCTGGGGGTTCGGATGGGGGTCCAGCATTTTCTGATTTTTTTCCCAGCCAGGAGGTGAAAATACCGGGTGCTTACCTGGTTCTGCAGGGGAGCTGTCTGGCCCAAAGCAGGAAGACAAGATAGTGTATGGCTGCTGGCAGCCTGTTAGGGCCAAAGAACCTCATAAGCATTTCTTAAAGGGCCCATGATGGATTTTCTTTTCTTTTCTTTTCTTTTCTTTTCTTTTCTTTTCTTTTCTTTTCTTTTCTTTTCTTTTCTTTTCTTTTGCTTAATAAGTCTTGGGGTCTTTTTTTTTCTTAAGAACTTTGGTCTCCCCCCTTTTTTTTTTCTCAACAGAATTTTTTCTCTGTGTTTTTTTTGGGGGGACGGGGGAGACGGGGAGGCATGTTCAGTATTTTTGGTTAAACCATCTGGCAACCTTTATCCCAGAAACCAGCTATAAGCTAAACTCCTGGCAAAGAGGGGAAGGCTACCGGCCCAAACGCTGGCCAGGGAAAGAGAGGCCCTTTCCACTGGGTACACAATAAAGGCCATAGTGTATTGTAATGGTACATGGGGGTGGCCAGTGGCTATAGGCAGACTCAGCTGCTGCCTAGGGCGCTGCCGCCTGGGGTACCCCATGATGACATCATGTCCATTGACGGCCCTGCAGGTGGGAACACCGATTGCGCGTTCCACTTGGGGTGCCAGCTGCCGCAGTCGGCCTCTGACTGCTCCTGATGGAACAAACAGCTTCTCCCCCCGGCAAAAAAACCCCTAGAATATCACTGAAAAGGGGGAAATTAATAGGTTTTAAGATCAGAGGATTTACAGATGAAAACCACTGTATTGTCTTTTTAAGCTGGGAGAAACATGGAGGTTTGTAATGAACTTAGAATCCTATTTGGCACATAAATATAAAACGCATTCCTCTTAGTCTTCCATTTTGTCCCCTGTAGTAATAACAGTATAATTGGACCAACACGTGGTGGAGCCCTCTGCAAAAAAGTAAGGCAAGATCCAGGCAAGATGCCTATCTAAACCTGAAGAAGAGCACTGTGTAAGCTTTTCTCTATCACCATCAGAAGTTGGTCAAATAAAGGTTATTACCTCACCCACCTTGTTTATCCCTGTCACTTGAACTACTCTACTGATTAGTAAGCCCTATTCTTAATACTAAGGCTTTCTAAGATCAGGCCCTAATGTTGCCAAACTCACTAGCTAACAAATGTTCTTGATATTTAAATCATTACAGTATCTACTTTTCAAATGCTTTGGTTCTCTTTCTTCTTCATATAGGGAGTACAAGACCTTATATAGAAGCATGATGGAAAATATTGTAAATGACTATAAATGAATTAAAGGATTACACTTTTAAGTATGTTGGGGTCTTATACATGAGAATAAATAGTGTTTTAAAAATGAAAAGTGTTCAAGTAGTTTGATTGTTTTGTTTAAGCTCCCTCATATTAATGTAATGTCTGTTTTCTGATAGCAGGGAAAAACTCAATCTTTCATCTGCCTGAAGGATCAAAAAGGTCTTCATGGTTAGGGTTGCCAGGTGTTTGGTATTCTATTGGCGGTTTTGTCCAGTAAAAAAATTCAGAAAATACTGGACACGTGCAATGTCTGATATTTTCTCTTTTTCTGGCTGGCCGCTGAACGGAAGCCTGGCGGGGACGAGGGGAGCGGCTGGGAGGCGGGGCTGCGATCGGCGCTGGGAGCCTGTGGTAGCATGAAAAAGCCTGTGGTAGCGTGCAAAAGCGCTGATAGCATCCCTGCCTCCCAGCTGGGAGCCTGTGGTTGCATGCAGAAGCCGGGCGGGAGGAGTGGCTGGGAGTCCCAGCCACTTCCCCTGCCCCTGCCAGGCTTCTGCATGCAACCAGAGGGAATCCCAGGCTGGGAGGCAGGACCACCATTGGCACTGGGAGCCTCTGGTTGTGTGCAGAAGCCGGGCAGGGGTGGGGGGAGTGGCTGGGAGGCGGGGCGCAATTGGCACTGGGAGTCCTCAGCTGATTGTGTCTGAGGAGGAGTGACACCTTGGGGAGAAGGAGAAGCCCCATCCCTGCTCCTGAGTGCTGTTCAAGCGCGTTGTGGTGCCGTAGTCCAGGAGAGAAGCCTGCAGGTGCTTTGTAGTTGCGTTTAGGCTCCTTCCACGGGCTCTCAGCCAAAACTGACTGGGGTGGAATTTCTGCTTCTTCCCACTGGGACAGCCAAAGACCTGACTATGAGGGAGTCACCTTCCTACCCATGGTTGCCTCCTCCCTCCCCGCCATTGTGTTGGCCCAGGGTCTGCCTCTCTCTGCTTTGGATAGCAGGTGGCTGCCTCCCCCTTTGTTCCCAGCTTGGTGTCTCTTGGTAGTAGCCACACAGGATGTGTGTTCAGTGTGAGTGGGTTTTTTTTTCTCTACAAATTTTTAGCCCATGTGTTTGATACTTTTTGGGAGACCATCTGGCAACCCTATTCATTGTGTCTAAAAATAACGGAAAAGATCTGACTGTTGAGGAACCAATTTTCATGTTATATTCCACTACAAGACATTCTTTAAAATAATATTTTAAAAGGACTTCATTTCATCTCATACAAGGTTAGAAGCAGGACAGGAGACAAAGCTGCCCAATTTCTGGTTTTGTCATTATGATTGTATTAGGCCCAAAAAGCAGTTTTTGATTAGAGCAAAAAGTTGTACCTTACCTGTAATATCTGTATTCCATTTTTAAGGCCATTCCTTTTCAGTTAAATCAATTTTTACCAAAAATGTGCTGAGTTTTACAAAAAGTATTATTCATGTTTTTTATTTTTATTCTACTTCTATATCATTCAAATATATGAAAAATAACTTTTTAAATCAGGAAAATACAATACATTGCATCAGATGTAGGTATTATGATAATACATTAGTCTGTGGGTACGTCTAGACTACATGCCTCTGTCGCCAGAGGCATGTAGATTAGGCTACCAGGTATAGGAAAATGAAGCTGCGATTTAAATAATCACCGCTTCATTTAAATTTACATGGATGCCAGCTGAGCCAATCAGCTGTTTGTCGGCTCAGCGCGGTAGTCTGGACGCGCGGGTGTCGACATCAAAGGCATTTGTCGACCACCCAGGTAAACCTCATCCCAGGAGGCATACCTGGGTGGTCGACAAATGCCTTTGATGTCGATACCCGCGTGTCCAGACTACCAGGCTGAGCCGCCAAACAGCTGATCGGCTCAGCGCGGCAGCTTTGTAAATTTAAATGAAGCCGCAATTATTTAAATCGCCGCTTCATTTTCCTATACCTGTTAGCCTAATCTACATGCTTCTGGCGACAGAGGCATGTAGTCTAGACGTACCCTGTGTGTATATGCAAAGCTGCCTGTTGAAGTAAGGCTATGTATTATTCTAGAAGATAGATACAATAAACAGGTATTCACAAAAATAGGTGTGCAACTCAACTTACTGATGATTCCCACACCCACAATGTACTGTTAGCAGATAACGGATTAAGGATTTTACACACTAAAACGGGAAGAAAAAAAAATCTGTATCAGAATATGTTTCAGAATTCAAAGATGTATTCAGAAGTTAAAACAAAACCAAGAGAAAAAGATGAAGTTTGAGTGTATGTGCTGCAAATGGTGTGGCCCAACTCTTAAATGTAAATATTTAGAGGATAATAGTTCTAAGTCTACAACAGTAAACTTTTTATTCAAATGTATTTGGGTATTAGAGATATATTGTTTTCTTAAACTCAGAAGTGGCCTTGTGTTTTTAGTTCTGTTTATTCTGCAGCAAACTACATTGATAAATGGAATACAAAGCATTAATCTACTGAATACTTTTTGCCTTATTTTTCTGCCCACCAAATAATCCCTGATATTTACCCAGAAAATATAATAGCTTTTTTCCACCAGTTTTCATCTGGTTTTCTTGTGGTAATAAACACTGATAAATTGCTTTGGGAAAAAATAAAATGAAATAAAAATGGAAAACAAAATGGCCTTTTAATATTTGGGCAGGAGTAGTGTGAGCCTCTGTGACTATACGATTCACCATCAAGGAGAGGGACATTAAGTATTGTGAAGAGCTGTACAGAAATTGTTGCATCTTTCCTGAAAGAGGTGACTCAGTGATATCAGATGGTTTGTGGTTGGATTTTGCAACTGGAAATGCCTTATGTCTGGATTGAGAAACCATCACATCAGCAAGAGGACTACAAACTCTTGTTGTTGCTCTGTTGTCCTCCTTGTGAAGGTGAGTCACACAAGTGGTCTCTTCCCATCAACTGAGTCTGCAGCTCAGAGCACATAAAATCATAAAATACTAGAACCAGAAGGGAACTTGAGAAATCATCAAGTCCAGTCCACTGCACTCACGGCAAGACCAAGCACCATCTTAGATCATCCCTGACAGATGTCTGTGTAACCTGCTCTTAAGTATCTCCAATGATGGAGATTCTGTAACCTCCCTAGGCAATTTATTCCAGTGTTTAACCATCTTGACGGTTTTCCTAATGTCCCGCCTAAACCTCCCTTGCTGCAATTTAAACCTACTTCTTGTCCTATCATCAGAAGTTAAGGATAATAATTTATCTCCCCTCTTCTTGTAACACCCTTTTAGGCTCTTGAAAGCTGATATCATGTTCCCCCCATCCCCCAAGTCTTTTCTTTTCCAAGCTAAACCAACCCAGTTCTTTCAGTCTTCCTTCATAAATTATGTTTTCTAGCTCCTTAATCATTGTTGTTATTCTTCTCTGGACCTTCTCCAATTTCTCCACTGCTTTCTTGAAAAGTTGTGCCCATACTGGCACAATACTACAACTGAGGCCTAATCAGCACAGAGCAGAGGGGAAGAATTACTTCTTGTGTCTTGTGGTATGGCTAGACTGCGGCGGTTTTTCAGGGTTTTTTGTGAAAGAGCAAATGCACTCTTTCAGAAGCCCCTGGTATTCCTTGTTCTATGAGGAAGAAGGGGGCTTTTGAAAGAGGGTTTTTTCTGACTTTTGGCCCAGTCTAGATGGGCCAAATGTTGGAAAAGCCTCTTCCAACAAAAGAATTGAAAAAAGTACCCAAAATGCAGAGCGCATTTTCGTACCTTTTTCCGACAAAAGCTTGTAGTCTAGCCATATCCTTGCTCACAACACTCCTGTTGATGCATCCCAGAATCATGTTTGCTTTTTTTGAAAGAGTGTCACAATATTGACTCATATTTAGCTTATGGTTCACTATGATCCCTAGACTCTTTTCTGCAGTACTCCTTTTTAGACAATCACGTCCCACTTTGTATGTGTAAAACTGATTATTCTTCCCTAAGGGGAGCACTTTGAATTTGTCCTTATTGAACTTCATCCTATTTACCTCAGACTATTTCTCCAGTTTCTCCAGATTATTTTGAATTATGACCCTATCCTCTAATGCACTTACAACCCCTTCCAGCTTGGTATCATTTACAAAGTTTACAAAGTTTATAAGCATACTGTCCATCATCTAAATTGTTGATGAAGATATTGAACTGAATGGGGCCCAAAACTGATCCCTGTGAAACCTTATTTGTTATGCCCTTTCAGTATGACTGTGAACCATTGACTATTCTCTGAGAATGGATATCCAACCACTTATGCACCCACTTTATAGTAGCCCCATCTAGATTCTATTTCCCTCGTTTATTGATAAATACGAGGGGGCTAAAAACCCTAAACCAAAGGAACTAAGGATTTCTACGCTTGCTTTGACTTGATCTAAATTTAGATCTTCTAACCAATGAGGGGTTTATAACCTAATTTTTAACAATCTGCTCTAAGGTTGATACACTCTCATATCACTCTCAGGGTGCAGTTAACTCTGAAACTGCAACACAGGTTACAGTGTGAATTTTGCTAACTTTCAAATTTCTCTGATGTGGTGAGTGGTCTTTGTAATCATCCCTTTTCATGTGAAGGGAATAGGGCTTGTACTAACTCTGATTAAACTTATTCTGCTTTTATTTTGAGCAGCCTCCAATAATCAGAGTAACTGCACCCATATTCCTCCTCTGTGGTCTAGCAAGGGCATTCACTCAGGGGCTATGTCTAGACTGCCCCCCTCTTGCACAAAAAAATACGCAAATGAGCCAAAGTGTGGCATATCTTCATGCCTCATTTGCATAATTAATTAGGTTCCGTTTTTGTGCAAGAGGCTTTTGTGTGAAAAGGAGCCATCTACTTAGCTCCTTTTTGCGCAAAACTCCCCTCTTCCACAAGAGCTGTTCTTTCTGAAAAAAAGAGGAAGAATGGTTGTTGTGTAAGAGGGTGTTTTTTGCACAAAAATGGAGCCTCATTCATTATGCAAATGAGGCATGGCAATATTCCACACTTTGCCTCATTTGCATTTTTTTTGCACAAGAGGGGGCAGTCTAGACATAGCCACAGGCTTCTGACTCCTTCTGTCACCTTTCTTGGGCAGATACACATATCTCTTTCTCTCTTGAGGCATTTCCAGGCTTCACAGCTCTCTGCCTACACTGTGATTTCCCCAGCAAAATCATATAGCCTGAACAGGCCACTTTACTTGTCTCCCCAGAGAAAGCAAAGAGTGTAATTACCAAAGATAACTTATCACACAGTTCTTTTAAGCAAGCACCTTTATTCTTAAGGTAAGAACATTACAGAGAAAAAATAGTGAAAACAATAAAAACACACGTACATACTACAGGTTAAACCTCCCTTATCCAGCCCCTTGAGACTGGAGAGGTCCCGAGCAAGGGAATTTTCTGGCCCAGGGGAGGTCAGGTGTCCGGGCTCTCGTGGGGGTCCCCTCCTGGCAGCTGCCCCAGTAGGAGGCCTGATCTCCTCAGGCTCACCTGCCTGGGTTTGCTGCTTCCAGCCTGCTTGCGTGGATCTGTTCCCTCCCCCCAAACCCCGCAGCTGCTCCTGGGGTTCCTCAGCTTTGTGTGTGTGGCAGTGTCAGTAACTGCCCCCGGGATTTCCTGGCCCTGCACAGGGTGGCTGCTGCTCCCAGAGATCCCCAGAACCCTGGAAGCTGCCCATACAGGCTGCTGCTGACCAAACTGGCTCCGCTTCCAGCCGCTCTCAACCTCTATGCCCTCTGCCCTTGGCATAGCTGCACTTGCCCTTTATGTGGGTGCTGGCCTCTAGCTCAAGGTGACCTCCATGCTGTCAGATGGGGGCTGTATCTTGCCTTCACCCATGACCCTCCTACAGATCTCTCTCCACTTCCGACTCACCACTGCTGCCATTTCAGATTTTTTGGGGGAGAGAGGCAACTTTAACTGTGTCTCCAGAGGATACTTAGGCACTTGACATCTTTAGGGGTTTTTTTTTTTTTGCAAATAACTTAGAAATTAGCTGTTGATTTCCCAGTACACACAGATCCTGAAATATTTCCATCAGTAATAATTAATTATTTATAGATAGGGAAAGCAAGGAAAATGCTGCTTGAGAACTTGTTAGTGATATAAACTTCTGAACTGGGCTGGTTACAAATGGACGAGTAAATGATTAGTTAAATCAATTAATCATGTCTGAGTTTAAGATATTTATTTTGTACATCTTGACATATGATATTGACATTTAGTGTTTTTTCTGTTTTGTTGTAGTCATGTTGGTACAGGGATGAGAGTCATAAGGTGAGTGAAGTAAAATCTTTAATTAGATCAAATATGGTTTGTGAAGGAGACAACCTTTGGAATTCCAAAGAGCTCTTTTCCAGGTCTGTGGAGTTCAAAAGGGCTAATCGCTCACCAACCAAAGCTGGTCCAAAACGAAAAAAGATATGACCTAACCCACCTTTTCACTCTGTTTGTATTTTAAAAGTTTTAAAGCTTGAACTGTTTGAATCTCAACTTCTACTGCCATTAAAAATGATCTGGCCTCCCCCCATAATTTCCCACAACTGTGAAATTATGAAAAGACAAAAAGCTTAAAACATATATTACACAAAGTTATTAAAATAAAAAGTGCATTCTACCAAGCCTATTTATAAGCCAGAGCAACAGGGGTGAAGTATTGCAGAGGGGGTGGGGATATGGGACAGAGCTTATAGTCCCTCTGAGTTCCTTCTAAGTTTGGCTACATCTACAGTGCACTGTAGTTCGAAATAAGATATGTAATTTGAGTTATGCAAATTGTGTATCTTATTTCAATCTCATTTCAAAATAGTTTATTTCATAATTTGGCGCTGTGTACACAACACCAAATTTTGAAATAACCCGCTATTCCAAAACGTCAATTACTCTTCATGGAATGAGTTTTACAGGGACGTCGGAATAGCGAGCCTGAAATAGCGGGCTTGTTGTTAAGATGTGGGGTAACTACAGGCAGTCCCTGGGTTACATGGATCCGGCTTACATCGGATCCCTACTTACAAACGGGGTGAGGCAATCTCGCACTAGCTGCTTCCCCCCAGCAGACCAGGGAGACGCGAAGCTAGCGCCTCTCCCCCCCCCCAGCAGACCAGGGAGACGCGGAGCGGCTTTTCTCAGCAGACACCTCAGCTTGAGAATAAAGGACAGAGGGAAGTGAGGTGTGGGAGAATAAAACTGAGCTCTGGAGAAATGTTTGGCTAGAGTTTCCCCTACAATATGTACCAGTTCCGACTTACATACAAATTCAACTTAAGAATAAACCTACAGTCCCTATCTTGTACGTAACCCGGGGACTGCCTGTATTTCAGGATACTTTCGGGAGAAAGCCCTTTTCTGGACAAGTGCATCTTAGGGGGGAAAGGAGAAGAAAAGGGAGGGTGGACCCAGACCTGTTCCACACTAACACACACAAGATAGCAAGACTGCTCCAAACCCCGGACACCCAGAGAGAAACTGCGCGCACCCCCCCACACACACACCCCTTCAATCCCTACCAAACTCAGCCACCCACCCACCCACCCACCCACCCACACACACACACACACACACACACACACACACACACCTTCAATCCCTACCAAATTCAGCCACCCACCGCAAGCCTCTTCCAGCACAGCCTGTCCTATCCACTCCCCATGGCTTCTACAGGGGGCTGTCTGTCCCAGAGAGAATGGGGAGCCCCCCAGGTACCCACACTGATGCTTATCCTACCAGACCAGAGGAGTTACTGGAGACAAGTGAGTGAGTGCCTCTGTCCTCCCTGACCCTGGCTGAACTGGCTGCTGTGTTGCCCCAGATAAGGTCACATGAGACTATTCATATGTGACCTCATCAGCACATCATCCTGAGTGGCCACCCTCATCGCCCAGCACTGCTTAGGAATGACTGAACTATTTTATCTGGAAGTTTCCAAAAACATTCAATCTGAGGCAGACACCTAGCATGGAAATTTTTAAATTAAATGACAAAAAGCTTGACAAAATTATAAGGAACTGAATACTTGGAAAGCGTCTGGCAACTTTATCTGTTGCTACATTACAGTTAAATGACTGCTTCAGGATGTAAGGTAGCAGTGTCTCTGGTCCTGAGACTACTCTTCTTCCAGCCCTTAGCTAATCAGATATGGGGATTGTTAGCTGAAATGTGGCCATAGTTAGAGCGAACATTTCTCAGCTTGCTAGGTGCAAAATGTGGAGTTTTAAAATATGTATGACACTAATTAGGCAGGATAAAAAACACCTGTGTCACAAGACTCCTCCAAAGCCATACCTCCTACAGTTTCAAGCAATAAAACAGTTGTGCAATATCTCCTATGTACTTTACTTAATTGTAGCATAGTAGAAATCAATTTAATATATTTAAAAGTATAACTTTCTGTTGCTATTGTTACATCTTCTTTCCTTTCCTCGCTTTACAACTAATTCTTTCTTTTATTTCCTGCCAAAATGATGGTGACGCTTTTCTGGCATTATCTTCACTGCTTATTTCCTCTTTCCAGTTTCTTTTCTCCATCAGAGAATTACAATAGTGATGCAATATTCACACAAACAGGAAACAATGTATGCCATTGTAAATGCTGATAGAGAGAAAAGCTTGGGGACAAAAACGGATGAATGATCTGTAAAAAAAATAGCAAGGTCTCAAAATGAAGAGAGTATTTCTTTTGTCAAACATCTGAAGACTTTCGTTGAAATGATAGCTGAGGCTAGGAGTATTTCACCCACGCCCAAGCATATGCTTAGTTTTTTTGTGGTGCATTTATTGGAAAGAACTTATGACTGCTGACAGGAATGTTCTGAGGACACGCAAAAATGCTGTCTATTCCTAAGATACAGCTTGATGTAAAACTATATGGAATTAAACAAATGGCAACTATCTAGTTTCTTATATAGTGCTCATTAAAGTTGGTTGAAAAACAGGATGAATTGTTTGGTGAACATTTTCAGAAAAACTGTCCTTTTTCTAGCACCATTTTCAAATTATGAATTTTGTTTTACCATTTTTAGTGCTCATCTCCATTGGACTTGAGCACCTTTCAAAATGATGAATTTTATCTATGAGATGTGTCTTTTTATTTCCCTTTCCCTGTCAGTATGGATCAATTTCTTTCTTTTGATCATGGTATGGTAGGAAAAATAGAATCAAATATGTTCCGAATATGCTGATGTCTGTAATCATGCAGATATCGTCCATGAATGAATTACAAATCTATGGCCACTAACAAAGAAAGTTCTCTCTGCACACATGAAGCTTTAGTATATATCCCTGCCTCTGAAACGTCAATTCATCTGATGAAATGGGTTTTACCCATGAAAGCTTATGCCCAAATAAATCTGTTAGCCTCTAAGGCAGGGGCAGGCCAGATTTGGCCCATGGGCTATATCCGGCCCATCAAGCCTTTTGATCTAGCCTGTGGCCCATGCCACCAAGACCTCGAGGCAGGCTCTTAGCCCACTGCAGCCCAAGGTTACCCAAATGGCTGTTGGCTCCTTCTAGGTGTCACAGGTCTCTGGTGCAGGGGAAACTTTGTGCACTGCCCCCACCCCTAGCCCAATTATCTCAGCTCCTATTGGCTAGAAGTCTCCGCCCACCTCAACAAGGGATGCGCAGCACATGGAGGGAGTCTTCAGCCATTTTCAGCAGCCTGGGGCTGTGGCAGGCTTGCCTCTGTGTTCCCGTTAATCTGCTTGCCAGGAGTCACCTAAGGTAAGTGATCGCTCAGACAGAGCCTTCCTCTGCTACTCCTCCAACAATCCACCCCCAGCCCAGAATCCTCTCCTCCACTCATACCCCCTTCCAGACCCTGCACTCCAATCTCCTGCTCCAGGTCATAACCCTCTCCTTCATCTAACCTCCTTCTTAAATCCCACACCCTCTCCTGCACCACCAATCCCCTATCTCAAGCTCTCTTCTGCTCCCAACCTCTATTCCAGACCCCACAACCCCTTCATAGGGAATCTTGGAGTGCCTCCCCCATCAAAAATTATTGCCCACCCTGCTCTAAGGTGCCACAGGACTCCTCGTTGTTTTCACTGTAGAGAGTTACAGTGCTATTGTTCCATTGGAATGCAACTGTCATGGAAAGTCACAATCACACAGGGTGAGATGGTCCCTCAGGTTATTTGTATCAATCCTATGAAATGCTTTGGCAAAAGAACAGAAAAATTGACCCGCTTTTCCACTGGATATTAGCAAGAAAGCCTAGTGCTTTTGGTGATTTGTGGCCACATGTATACAGCACACCTCTTGTGTCAGGATGTAGGTGTGTACACTAGGTCCACATAGCAGTGTGTAGCTGTGTGCTTTAGTGAAGGCTCTGACAGGAGAGACAGTGGGAAAAGGTGTGGCAGGAGAGAGCTGCCAGAGTCTTTCCTTGCTTCCTCACTTCCAGAGCTTTCCCGACTTCTGGAGTCCTACTGCAGTGGGGAAAAGCACTGGCAGCTCTCCACTGTCCCCGGGGTTGCAAGAGAAGTCTTTCCTTGTGGTTGGGAAAGGCTCCAGCAGCTCCCATTGCTGGCCAACAACTCTCCTCTGTAGAAGCCTTGTCTGTGGTAGGAACAGGCTCCAATAGAGAGGAGGCATTGCTTGAATGAGTAGAGAACCCTTTAGCATACATATGCAGAAGGTTCAGGAGAGTCTTTACTCTAAGCAATGCCTCAGTGTCTACACTGCTATTTACACTCATGATAAGAAGGCACATAGTGTGTGTTTCCTATATGGAACCAAAAGGAGTATGTAATGTAGACATACCTTGTTTTACTATGCAAAAAAATTGCTGTGTTATAAAGGCTTTTTTACATCTAGCAATTTCATATCTGAACACAAAGAATTAATCAAATTGGGAGACAGAAACGTGAAGGTCATGTCTGAGCCTGACTCTAACAGGAAGGAAATATAGTATTTTTATAAGCAATGGATAGAAAAGAGTATTTTTCATGGAGGTAACTATCTGTCTATCCAGACTCTTAAGGATCTCTGAGTATGTGCTCACAATGATATTGTAAGTTAATCATGTATTCTCTCATAAGTGCTGAGTGGGAGTAAGCTGGTATTGTTCAAAAAAAATAGCATGGGTTGACATTAATGGCATCTATCAATAAGATACAACCATTATTATGATTGTCTGTAATGGAGAAAGGCAGATAAAAGCTAAAGAGTTAGGAACACTTGAATAGAAGACAGATTTAGACAATCATATTGTGGGGAGCGTTTTGCAAAACCTATGTTCGTCTTTAGGGGACTTGGTAAATATGTTAAAGACATGAAAATTGATGACAAACTACAACCTTTTATTAGATATACTTTGTAATCGATAAGGATGATGAGCCTATTTTTGCCCACTTCCTTATTTCCACGATATTTTTTAAAAATTCATACTCTATTATTGCAAGTGGAACTATGGTTTGTTTGTGAAGAGCTCTTTCTTGAAAGATATACTTTTTAACCTTTAGACTTATTTTTGTGTGTGCTTCTTTTCTTTAGATAAACCAACATTTAAAACACATGGTCCATTTCTCTAGATTCCAATTGTTAACACGACTCTTTGGGGAATCAACACACCTATATTTCGTTCACACGCAGTATGATTACTATACTTGACTAGGAACTGACAACAAACTTTGTACCTCCTTTGCCAATAATGTAGATGGTTCCTTGTACAAATGCAGTATACTTTTCTTTTTATCGAAGTGTAGTTGCTGGTAACCCCAACTATGCCTGAGAAAGTGGTTTGGCCAGTCATCCTCCTCGTCTTTGTGCAGTAGTATATTCTAAAGTGAGTTGCTTTCAGTGTCAGAAGATTCTGTACTCATGGGGAATTTGGAACTAGAGAATCCAGCAGAACTTGTTATAGGATGAGTGTATCTTGGGGACTTTTCCCCCTACATTTGCTTTCACAACTAGCATTAATTTTAACAATACGGAATGCTAAAGGGGCTTGAGATGTCATTCCCTGAACGGACATCATAGAATGTCAAAGGTGCAGTTATGCTGAAACGGTAATACAAGTAATCTGAGAAAAGAAATGAAGCACAAACTCCTTTAGCACCCTGAGCTTTATCTCTCGGTGTTCTTATTTCTGACTTTATTTTCTTCAGAACTAGGGGAATGTCAGTTAAGTGAAGATTAACTGTTTAATGATTAATCCCCTCCTATTTTTTCTGCATAAAAATTGACTTTGTTTCTTTTTTTTATTTCTTTGAGTAAATAAGTCCACCCATTTACTGGATAATTTTACTGTAAAATGCAATCAGAACTTAGTTCCTGTCTTCAGGGATGCTGGATGTCCAAGGGAACCAGGCTTATCATATCCAACCTCTGCACGGATTTTCAGGATAAGCAGTTTTGTATTTCTGTCACTTGGATCCATCTACTAAAATCTTGTTTTTCTGATTTTATAAGATTAAACTCTCCAAGTTGCCTTATTAACCATGTGATTTTCTAACCCTTCTCATATTGCATCTGACTTTGCTATCATTTCATTTCCTCTTTGTGTTTACTTAATAAATACAAGTTATTGCAAGCTCTTAAAGGGATGAGAATTCTGAAGGGCTCTCGAAAACAAGTCAGGGCAGACTAATGGAATATGAATATTTTTGCAGTTCAGTTCTGGGGTTAGCCAATAAGCTAGACAAAGCATCTAGCACTTAAAAACACTATGGTCCTGCCAAGAGTTTGTTGACTTCATGGCTGATGTCATCCTTTCACAAAAGCCCACTATGTGGGTGGCTATGAAGAATGTGTTTCAAATTTTGAGGAGCTGTGGTGAATAAGAGATTGTTTTTAATCACATTTATGTAGGCAATGTGTTGGTATTATTGCTGTGTAAGGAGACTTATGCAGTGCATCACCTTCATGCTACCTTCAATTTGCTTGTCCTGTAATGGTACACTCTCTAGAACATTTTCTTTATAGATTGGCAAACTTGCTAGCTTCATATGCTGCATTTTTTAATTAATTCTATTAACAGCATAAGCTAAACATTTGATTCTGTGGCTTAAGACCTAAGTTTGATTTGTGGCTCATGTCTGTCTCTTGTGAACTGAGAAGCTTCATCTCCCTTAAAGATAATCCCTGGCCAATGGCAGTGTTGCTGAAGTAAAAATAGCATATCTAGTCATAGAAGGGGCTGCTGCATGTTTTTATAGCAGCCCCTGTTGATTAAAAACATTATTGATGGGTTCCCAATCCAGTTCTCCTTAACTGTAAGGATAGTGATAGTATAAATATGTATACGTTAGAACACCTTCATAGCTACACCAGGAATGTAGAAGGATTCTTTGGAAGAGAGATGGCAAGCTATGTCATTATTAGTCTTCCAAAGCTTTACCCCAGGCTTGCATTGTAAAACTGGTGAGAATTCTGTCCGAATTCTATTTGCACAAAAGAGGAATTTCAGGTAAATTATAGTCACGTAACAGAACTATACCACACATGACTGTGCAGGACTTTCCATCTCGTGTTTACTGACGTCTCACATGAAAGCTGCTTACAAGGGCTTTTGGTTTTAAAGAGTATATTCAGTTCTGTTTTAGTCAGCAGAATTTTTTAGCCAGTTAGATAGCTTTCACTTCTCAAACAATTTGGTCTGGTGGAAATGCTCCAGAGTTTGTCATACAATGTCTGGGTGGCAGCTATGTTCGTGCCATCACACTTCTAGAGCAATCAGAATGCTTCATATGTAGAATATTCTTTCCAACTGACATGCACACACTTCTCTTTTTTTCTCTCTATCTCGAAACAGAGTATTTTTCTCACCAACCTGCCAATGGATGCACTTGCTTTCAATGCTCCCCCTTCCACTAGGTGGTGATGGTCACACTCTTTTAGCTTTCCTCCCTATCCCTTAACCGCTCTTTCAATTATTATAATACTGCATAATATAGCTAACTATATTTGGAGCAATTCCAGCAAGAATTACATTTAAGTTTTGATTCATCTTGAGAAAGGGTTTCAAATATTTATTATTATGATTATTGATGATGATGATGATGATACACAGCACCATCAACTTCAGTCTAATGTCTCACGTACTCATTTCACCAGACTGGCTGAGGGGGTTTGGGTGTGGCTGGGTGTAGGGACCCTGGGGTGAGGCCAGAAATGAGGAGCTCAGGACAGGAGCAGAGTGTGTGTGGCGGAGGGAGGTGCAGATGCTGGTGTGGGGCTGGGGATGAAGGGTTTGAGTGCTCCGGGCTGGGCTCAGAAGGTTCAGGGTGGGACTAGGGGAATCAGGGCTAGGGCAGAGATTTGGGATGTGTATGGGGTCCCTGAGGGATGCAGGCTCTGGGTGGCACTTACCAGAAGCAGAAGCATGTCACCCCGTTGGCTCCTATGCAGAGTTGCGGCCAGGTGCCTCTCTGTGTTGCTCTGTCTGCAAGCACCATCCCTGCAGTTTTCATTGCTCTGTGATTTCCAGATCCAGACAATGGATGCTGTGGGGATGGCACTTAGGGCAGGAGCAGTGCGCAGAGCCTCTTGGCTCTGCTGCCCCTGAATGTAGAAGCTGGAACAGCATCGAGTTACAGCAGGTAGGGAACCTGCCTTAGCTCTGTTGCACTGGCAACCAGACTTTTAATGGCCTCGTCAGTAGTGCTGACGAGAGTGGGCAGGGTCCCTTTTTGATCAGTAGCAATACAATTTAACGGATATAACCAAACCAGAAAATGTATTGTGGACTATTGCGTATAGTTAGCACTTATACAGCACTTCAAAGTGCTTTACAGACATGTTGTGGTAGGGTGACAATGACAACCCATCTCTTATTTTAAATGATACACTCTTATTTCATTGACTTGCCCCCTGTGGTGACCACTTTCCCTTTATTTTATGATGCACGAAACGTATTAAAACTGGTAAGTACACATCTAAAATTAAATGGAAGCTAATGCTAATTGCACTGTATGCTATAAGGCAATAGAAAAGTACACAAGAGAAAAATACAGGTTATGTTAAGGGAAATGTCGTTTCCCTAATGCTCTTTAAAATAAAGCATTGTCCCTCCATTTTCATTTGGTTTCCCTTATTTCCACCCAAGAACAAGGTGGGACTCAGAGTCAGAGGCCCCTGGAGCCTAGACCACACCCTGGGGTCAGGTTCTCTGTAAAACACAATCCCCGCGTGCCAAACTGTGCCTGTCCCTTGTTTTTCCACACGGAACACCCTAGCACTACAACTCCCAGCATGCATTGTACCCAGAGCCCTTGGCTTTGCCTTCGGAGGCGGAACACAGCATGCTGGGAGCTGTAGTAATGGGTACTTGTATTAATAGGGAATGTAGTTGGACGGCCTCTCGCCGCACCTCTGCGCTGACGGAATTGGCCTATGGCGCCGCCACTCACCCATCTCCCCGCCCAGCCTGAGGAGGCCGGCAGGCTCTATACAGTGCCCCCGGCCGAACACCGCAAATCACAGCAGCCGAGGTGCGCGTGAGGAGAGGTCGCCGATTCCAGCCCAACACCCGCTCTGGGTAAGACCCGGCCCGGAGGGCGGCAGCGCTACCCGGGCGGGCACAGAGGCGCCAGCCTGCGCAGAGCGGAGGGGAGCCCTCCAGGAGATCGGGGGACGAAATGGCTGTAGGGGCGGATGGGGGGCGGGGGTTTCAGGGACCTCGCCCTGTTAGGGGTCTGGGCATCAGCTGACAGGTGCGCGCCGCAAGGGGACGCTGGGGATGCCCCCCTGTGCGGGGGGCGCGGGCGGCAGCTGGCACGACTGGATACCCCGTGTGCTGGGGGCCTGGGCAGGTGGGTGTCAGGGAAGCCCCCTTGTGCTGGGGGCCTGTGTAGTAGCAGGCGGGGATGCATTAGCCGGGATGCGGGATACACCCTCTCTAGGGGCTTGGGCGATGAAATGGGTAGTGGGCATGGAGCAGAGCGAGACCCTGGCCTGGCTGGTCAGCCCACCTGAAGGTAGTGGGTACAAGGGAGTTCTCGGGGGGAGAAAGGATTGCCTCAAGGCCCAGTGGACCTGGACCACACAGTCAAAGAGTAGGCAGGGAACAGGGGCAATGTCTCTTTCCCACTAGCACAGTGCCAAGACCTATTAAAACCAACAGGCTACCAGTACTGGTCTTTGATGCAGTAGTGAAGGGAGTTTATTCAAAAAATACTTAAGGGGCTCAGAATAATTTTGCTTGTTAATTCATGGGTGACTGTGTCAGTGTCCAGCCTTTGTTAGTGGTAGCATTGTAAAATTAACCCACTAAACAAAAAGGCAATATACATTGAGAACTAAAAGCAACAAAATCTAAATGCAGGTGTTCATACTGAAATAAGGAAACAGTGAGCAGCAACTGAAAGGAAACACCACCTGTGAGTACTGCATTTGCAAAGGAAATTTTTGTATAAGAGAGTTGTTGGAAAGTCACTTAATTTGGAGCCTGTTGTATGTGGTCGGTATTACTAGTAGTATTTAGCCTTTTCTAAGCACCACTGACAGACTTAAAAATTGGATCTAGTGGATTTCTGTTTTCAATATCACCCACAATGGGTTAGGCATTGGATAAACAAAAGACACCACAGTGCCTGCCAAATGTAAAATGATGCAAGTGGACGGGAAAGATACACAAATAAAGTGGTCAAAATGGGGAATTACTTCAGCTTGAGAGTTTGTTTGTTTTAACATACCACTACTAGTTTCACCTCAATGTAGCCATTATTAGTCAGTTTCTCTTCTCACTTGTCATCAGGATGTGTAGAGAGGTGTACTGGCTTTGAAGAGCAGAAAAAGCATTCCATGCATAAAGGGCAGGGAATAGAAGTAAGTGTGGAAACTTTTGTTGAAGCAATCTCTTACTGTTGGGCATGCACAGATTTGGTTCACAAGGACAGTGGTTCTCAAGCAGAAATGTGTGTCCCCTTGTGGTATACAGAAGTTTTCCAGGGGGTACATCAACTCACCTAGATATTTGCCTAGTTTTACAGCAGGCTATATAAAATGCACTAGGGCAATCAGTACAAACAAAAGTTTCTTATACACAGTGACTTGTTTATACTGCTATATGTACATTATACACTGAAATGTAAGTACAATATTAATATTCCAGCTGATTTTTTTATAATATGGTAAAAATGAGAAACAGCAATAGTAATAGGGTGCCATGATACTTCAGTGTTTTATTTTCTGATTTTGTAAGCAAGTAATTTTTAAGTGAAGTGAAACATGGGGGTATGCAAGATAATTTAGATGCCCCCAAAGGGTACAGTAGTCTGGAAAGATCGGGAGCCACTGCTCTAGGATAAGTTTTTCATTGAAACACTAGTCAAAAGAATTTAAAATGTCTTGTATAGATAATGGACTTTGCAAATTAAGCTGAAAATGGACTACAGCACATACATGCATTTATTTACAGTTGAGGTGGGTAGTGTTAGCTTTATATGAAAGTGTGTTAAACATTTATATTACATTAGTGCTCCATCCTCTAATCAGGGTTGGACTCCTCATTATAGAAGTACACAGTATGACACTGTTCCTGTACTAAAAAGTTAAAATATAAAAATGGCAAGACAAATAATAATAAACAAGCAGAAAACTGTTAAAAGTACAAAGTTTTCTAGTTACTATTTTCCCCAAACTACTCTCCCTCACATATGAATCATTTGTACATTGATATCTATACCTGTAGCTTGAAGAGTGATTTCATGATAAAAAATTCCTCACAAAGTGTCCCTACATATTAAGTATGGGAGAATGTGGATATGAAAGTAAAAAGCTGAACCAATTTCACTTAGACGTTGAACTGTCATGTTACAACCTGGATTTAATTTGAGAATAGAGCTAATGGTTTATCTGTGCTTGTTTCATTTAAATTAAAATAGGCAAAAGCAGCATTGTTCTTCTGCACAGTAAAGTTTCAAAAAGCTGCATTAAGTCAATGGTCATTTGTAAGCTTTTGAAAGAACAACCATGATATTTTGTTCAGAGTTATGGACATTTCAGATTTACGATCTACTTCCATAACTGAGATTCTACTGCATATGGGTACTAAACGTTATACACCAAATTCTGAAATTAGCATTAGTTGTACACTCATAGGTACAGTATCCCTGACAAAGTATTGCAGAATGAGTTTCATATGACTGATGTGTTGGACCTTCCCCCAGTTTTCCTGGGAAACTCAGCACCTAGATACTACAGTACATTGATTAGCTCTATGAAAATACCTACTAAGGGAATGGAATTGTGACTTGGTTTGCAAACAGGATGGCCATTGAGTAATGAAAAAAGCATCTGAAGTGCAGCAAAGTATAGCAAAAACATTTCTAGAGAATTGAAATCTTGAACTCTGATGACTCAAATGAGGTGGAGGTTGACCAGTCAATTTGTAACTTTGGTTTTCATAACTTTACTGTGCTACAATAGATGTAAACAACTGCAATGTTTAACATCATTCTAAATATAGTGAAGGCATCATATAATCAGTTATTTAAATTTTATCTAAGGTGACTAGGTAATTAGATCCAAATCATCACCATCATCTGGATCACCAACACATGATCTGATCTTTGTGTGAATTTTAAACCTTTCAGAGTAGCATTTCCCAAACTATGGGCCGCGGCCCAGAAAAAAATACTGGGCCTCAGTGTGGCTGCAGGGAGGGGAGCAGAGCGGGGTGGGCTGGGAGGAGTTGTGTGTATGGGGGGGGGGAAGCAGAGTTGGAGGCAGCGGGGCTGTCCTGCAGAGATGGGAGGAGGCTAGTGGCCGGTGGAAGCAGGGTTGGGGATAGCGGGGCTGTCCCGCGGATATCTGGGTGGGCGGGCAGGCAGCGGAAGCAGGGTTGGAGGCGGCAGGTCTGTCTCACGGAAATCGGGGCAGGCGGCGGAACCATGGCTGGACAGGGGGCGGGCGGGCTAGCTGGGTGAGATCAGGAGGAGGAGAACAGGAGAACCAGCTGCTGGAAGCAGGGCTGGACGGGGGCAGCGGGGCTGGTCGGGGGGGGGGGGGGTCTTTGGGGGAGCAGGGCTGACTGGGGGAGATTGGTGGGGGGCAACGGGGAACCGGCTGCCAGAAGCAGGGCTGGACCGGGGCTGCAGAGCTGGACTGGGGAGATGGGGAAGAGAAGGGGGGAGGGAGCGGGACTCACCCGGGCACATGCAGACCCTGGAACACAAGTGAGTCCGACCCTGGGGATTCCATTTTGCCCCCCCCCCCCCCATACCCACCCTCGAGTAGTTGCAAACTGCCTGGCAGGTAAACACACTCATGCAGCGTGAGCACATTTACCAGCCAGGCAGTTCGCAGCTAAGGACTGATACACCTAATTATAATAAAACTTACCTAATTAGAAAATACCAGACATTTTATATGTTTGGTAATTTCTCAATTTGTTTCCCGGACAAAACCCTCAAATACCAGACTGTCCGGTACAAAACCGGCAACCCTATCCTTCCTTGCACTTTCCTTTCTAGCCAGATACCCTACCCCCAATATGCTCCTGCTCCCGCCTCCTAGAGTGCCCAGGTGGCGCCGGGTCCCCCAAGTCCTGGCCCAGGATGGGCGGAGGATGCATCCGGGTGAAACACTGAACATTTATTAATTTTCCATTCTTTTTTGTATATGTGTTTATATTTTTGGGCTGCAAAAAACTACTGGAAAAAAAACGGGTTCCAACTAAAGTAAAAAGTTTGGAAAACCCTGGTCTAGCCAGCTTTCTATCCCTCTTACAGTCCATTTATCCAATCCATATTCCCTTAACTTGCTGGCAAGAATATTGTGGGTGACTATCAAAAGCTTTGCTTACGCTGGCACTGGGGGCTTTGGGAGGACCAGAAACAACTTATTTGAATATTCATCAGTTGCTTAATGAATATGCAAATATGCAAATAAATGTTACCCATCCTCCAAAAGCTCGTGAATGGATTTATTGGTCCCCGTGTCAAAAAGTTTGGGAGCCCCTGCTTCAGAGTACAGACAATTTTTTTTGTTTTAGATAACAAACAACATACTTCACATAAAATGTGTATTCTCAAGGTTCTACTTGTTTACTAGACAAACTGAGAATTTCACTTCTGTGTCTTTTTTTTTAAACAAATGAAAGGAACTTACTAAAATTGTATTTTCATTCTGTACCTATAAATTCTTGGCAATCAAATTAATTGATTTCTGTTGCAATTTGTGACCAAAAGGTTTGGCATGTGACAAGGAATATTCTTTTCTCACTTTACTGGTCTGGTATCCTCTTTCAACACAGTACAGAACACTGTCTCTTTAATCTCCTAACACCATTTCAGCAGTTTGGGTTTGGGCTTCAGGCTAAAAGTTTGAATCAAGCAACGAACTCAGTAAAGTAGCTCTATGTTACATTTTTGCTGTTTGAGGTTATTTTAAAATCTGTTCAGAAAAGCTTTCAGATTTTAGCATTTGTTTGTACCTAGCTGGTATTGTTCTATGTCTAGTTTAATTACTTTAAATTTTGAGCAGGAAAAAAATAAAGGAATTAAAATCATGAAACAGAACAAGGGAGACAGATAAGATTGATGAAAAGTAAAATCTGCAAATGTTGTATAGAAATTAATCTCAATTTAAAAGTTAGTCTGTTAGAGCTTGTTTACACTACAGAAAAGATCGAAGCTGCCACAGTCAATTTTCTGGGGTTTCAATTAACGGGTCTAGTGAAGACACACTAATTCAAACTGAGAGAGCACTCCCATCCGCGCCATTAGACCTGCTTCTCACGAGGAGTAAGGGAAGTCGAGGGGAACGTGTGCTCCTGATGACCTTCCACTGTGGTGGTGGTGCCAAAACACATTTAAGATACACAACTCCAGCTACATTAATTATGTATCTTAAGTTAACTTTCATCTTTAGTGTAGACCAGGCTTTAGACCTTGAGCTGAACTGCATTCTGCTTTGAGATTGTGACTGTGTCACTGAAACTACCTTGTTGACTAAGTTTAGCTATTAGCTGTAGTGATTCACCAGTCTGGTTGGGCAAGAAGCAGTACATATTGGTCTGTTTATTAATCCAGATAAAATTAAGTTCCTGGCCATCATCAAGGAGATTCCAGCTCCAAGTTATAACCTGCTTAGTATTAACCTGGGAAGATGAGACATTGAGCAGCTGGCCACAGTTAAACATTTGAGCAGAATTGGTCATAGATAGTGCAGCAGGGTGCTTGAAGGATGTCCCAACCACCCCATATGCATCATCAAACTTACTGTAAAGCTGCATATCTATAAAACCACTAACTATTGTGTGGAAGTAGAAGGTGGGAACTGAGGAAGAACATTCCTTTTGAAGTTTTTGATTCTCATCATCTTTATCAGCTTCTTCATTTCAAATGGCAGGATGGGATCTGAAATGAGGTTATTTGAAGCCAAACTTAGCAATTACCACTATGCTTTCTTGATATGGGCATATTGGAATAAAGACCAACACAATTCTGAGGCATGTAATACAGCTAAATGACTGATGATCTTGTGGTCAGGAAAAGCTTTGTTGGTACTACAAGATTGCCAGTGGTACAGATAATTTTAAGCACTGTGCTACCTGCTGAAGATTAGTTTGGGTGATGCTCAATGTGTTAGGAAGCCGTGAGGCTTTGGGATTTACCATGCTGGTGATACCAAGCAGTAGACATTATTTGCTTGCATGGTTTGCATAAGATAATTTACAGCAGCGGTGGGCCCATTGGGGATCTATGTGTTGGCGTGCAAGGCATTTTGTTTATTGTTCCCCACACGCAGGGTTGCCAGATTCTTCTGGTTTCCATCCGTGTCATTTTTTTCCTATTACCAAAGTGACATGCATGTAAAGCAAAAGCATGTGAAGTGAAGGGCATGCTAGCCATGTGCTTCCTCTGCATCCAGTCAAAGTGCTGCCACAGTTGTCAGCCGACCCTATAAATTCTAGGTACACAAGTGCAGTTAGCAAATGTACCCTAGCCCAGACGACCATCTTCATTATGATAATCTTGTGGCACAAGATGGAGGGCCACTCACTCAGCCTGCTCATTAGTCTAAAGTTGTCCATCACTGTTTTACAGTGAAAAATTTGTCCTAATGTCATGCTTAAACAAAGCACACGAGATCTTTTATAGGGGAAAAGGCAGAACGCCGCATTTATTGAGAATACAACAATTGCATATGCTTTTCAAACACACACATACACACAAAACATCATGCATACAAAGTTCTGCCAGATGATACAGTTACCAGTCTAGACAGAGTCTGTGTCAATCTAGTGGGCAGCTAGATTGAGCACAGGGGGGAGCAGGGCCTTGTCGATTGATCAATCCGATACTCCTCTTGAGACAGTGTGGCAGACAAACCCAGAATTCAATAGCAAAACACCCTGCTTTATATAATCTTTCTTCTCTGTTAAAATCCGTGGATCCCGCTCTGTCAACTCGTGATTGGAGTGTTATATTGTTGATGTCAATCATTCCCAAACATCTCTTCAAGGCTCATCCTGTAATCAATTGTCCTTTTAGGGGTGCCCGCTCTACTTCAAAGTTTGTCAATCTGCCAGTCTGATCCATTCTTTGACCGTGGGTACGCACTGACCGTTTCTCTGCTCTTTTCAGTCTTTTACTGTTTGTCTTCACCCCACATTCTCCCCCTTCTCTGGCCATCTACACATAAGAATTATAGTGCAGAGTGATTATTAGCCTTGCCTGCAAGGAGACCAACATCAGAGTAGCAGTACTTTAGTCTTTATTTCTATTCAAATCATTGGCTTGTCTCCTGAAATTGCTAACTGGTGCAAATTATAGTGATACTTTTTGAATATCTGTCTGTTGGAAACTGGACAAGAGATCCACCACTTCATGTCACATAGGTCGCTGAGCCACATTCACATGGTAACAACTCAGTCAATATTAACATACCCGGATTTGAACTAATGACCTGCATCTATAGGGGAACTAAATAGTCTGTGAAAGGCTTCATGTCTGATTTCTAATTCTCTGAGCCATCTGTTTCCTCTCAGCAGTTCTTAAAGTAGTAACAGTATTTTCACTTAAAAACTTCAATCCCCCAAAAAACCCACTGGGAAAAAATTTTGTTGCAGGAAAAAAAAAAGGAGGGGGGACCAAAATTTTGTTGAGGGAGGAAAAAAAACCACCACCACCCTCCGAGAACCTGGATCACTGCTAGGGGTTACGAGGTAATCATTTAAAAAAAAAAACAAAAACCCGGACACGCTTTGGGGGGGGGGGGGGGGGGGGGGAAGGTGGAGGACATGGGGGGGGCAACGGGAAGCAGGGCTGGTCGTGGGGGGGGGCGGGGGGAACGGGGTTGGCCACAGGATATTGGGGGAACGGGGACTGGCTGGAAGGGGGCGGGACTGGCCGGGAGGAAGGGGGAGCTGGAAGCAGAGCTGGTGGGGGCGGGGAGAGGTGCAGCGGCGCTGGCCGGGGGAGACAAGGAAGAGGAATGGGCCAGCGGGAAGCAAAGCTAGGGGCAGTGCAAGGGGGGTGGCCGGGGAAGATCAGGAAGGGAAGTGGGAGAGAACCGGCCAGCCAGGAAGGGTGGTGGGGGGGGGGTTGAGCAAATTGGCCGGCGGGGAACGGGACTGACCTGGGCACTTGCTGCCTGTCCCGCCCAGGTTCCCGGTGACGCACGAGCGAGGAGGAGGCTTCCCCTCCTCCTCACACTCAACCAATTGAGGGCTCCTGGCAGCAATCGCGGCCCCACCTCCCAGCTGGGACTCCCAGCCGCTCCCCCTACCCCCGCCAGGCTTCTGTCTGGTGTGCAGCCAGAAAAAATCAGAAAATACCAGACATTGCACATGTCCGGTACTTTGTTGTTGTTTTTTTACCAGACAGAGCGTGCAAATACTGGACAGTCTGGTACAGTACCGGATACCTGGTAACCCTCTGCCTGTACCTTAGATCTGTTGTTCATAGCACAAGTACAGGCAGTCCCCGACTTACGCGGATCCGATTTATGTCGGATCCGCACTTACGAACGGGGCTTTCTCGCCCCGGAGGTCGAGGTGGCGGATTGCTTACCTGCGAGCTCCGGGGCGAGAAAGCCCCGTTTGTAAGCTGCTCCGGTGCCCCTGGTCTGCTGGAGACCGTCTCCAGCAGACCCGGGGCACCGGGCGGGTTCCCGCGCTTCTGAGGCTTTGCCAGAGCAAAGCCTCAGAAGCGCGGGGAACCGCCGCTGCTGCCGCTTCAGTCCGGGTGCCTGTGGTCTGCTGGGGACCGTCCCCAGCAGACCACAGGCACCAGGACTGAAGCTGCAGCCGCGGCAGGGTCCCGTGCCTCTGAGGCTTTGCTAGAGCAAAGCCTCAGAGGCGCGGCACCCCGCTGCCGCTGCGGCTCTGCTCCCCGTGTCCCCGGTCTGCTGGGTGGGGGGCGCAACTAGTGTGCCTCCCCCCCAGCAGACCAGGCTTTTATTTTGGACCCTGGGGCAGAGCAGCTGGGGCGCTGCCGATTGGTCCTGCAGCACCGCTCTGGGCACTACTGGACCAACCCGGCAGCACCCCAGCTGCTCTGCCCCAGGTCCTGATTCAGCCGCTGCTGGTCAGTTTCAGCAGCGGCTGAATCAGGACGCCTGGGGCAGAGCAGATGGGGTGCTGCTGGGTTGGTCCAGTAGCACCGAGGAGTGGCGCTACTGGAGCAACCCAGCAGCACCCCAGCTGCTCTGCCCCAGGCGTCCCCAAGTCAGCTTCTGCTGAAACTGACCAGCGCTGACTACAGGAAGCCCGAGGCAGAGTTGCTCTGCCCCGGGCTTCCTGGAATCAGCTGCTGATCAGTTTCAGCAGCAGCTGACTTGGGGACGCCTGGGGTTCTTAAGTTGATTCTGTATGTAAGTCAGAACTGGCGGTCAGTTTCAGCAGCGGCTGAATCTGGACACCAGTTCCGACTTACATACAGATTCAACTTAAGAACAAACCTACAGTCCCTATCTTGTACGTACCCCGGGGACTGCCTGTATGTACTTTGTGTGCATGCCATAAACATGGTATCTCACCAAGACAAGGGCTGTTCTGTTATGATTATCCCTATTTAAGGTGTGATATGCCTGAAACTTCTGAAGGGAATGGCAAAAATAACATACAGTTTTGTTGATGTTTGTGTTTCTGTAGAATGCAACAGGTGTTAAAACTTATAACCATTTAGTTGTAGACAGACTTTGCTTGTTAGTTCCTGGTGTGCTGAAGGAAGCAAAATGTTTCTTTAGCTCATTATCAAAAGTTCTTGTACAGAAAGGGCTGTGAAGGGTAAATTGACACTTTGACGCTTATCGGCTGCTCCTTTCCAGGTGTAAATTTAAGTTCTCCAGGAAGTGAAATTGAAATCTGTTTTCTTGGCTGACAACACCACCTCTAGAAATTAAATTGGGGACTTCCCGAATTGACAGCATAAACTAAAGAGCTCATAATTGGAACATTCTCACTGGAACACTGAATTGCATAAAGAGTGACTGAAGAAACAATGAAATTTATTATGAAAAGTCTAATGGGTTTTTATTTCAGAAAATCTTTATCTATAAAATGTGGCTGGTGATGATATTTATTTCATGTGTATGGGTCCTAACCAATTTATTAGCTATTGTAGAACAGAATATCCAAAGCTTTTGTCTTTGTTTTTTCCATTTCAGATTTGTTTTATAGACATGGAAAGCTTTTATTCTAGGTAATTGAATTTTCACTTCAATGTCAAACTAACAGGAACTGAGTCTCACCAGTTTTGCAACATGCTGGTTTTTTAAATGCTGAAATTGCTGCTGTGGCTTTATTCTGCTATCTTCTGACCTAGTCTTTCAAAAATTTATTCCGTAGTTTCCGGAGCTGTGAAGTAAACAAGAAAGAGAATGATTTTGAAAGCAGTTGTATTGCTAGGCTATATCCTGGGAATCAGCACATTTCCTCTTGAGGATCCTGAAGATGGAGGCAAGCACTGGGTTGTCATTGTAGCAGGGTCAAATGGCTGGTATAATTACAGACACCAGGTAAGATTGACCTCTCCAGTTCACAATGATATCTAACAGTGATTCGTGTAATATTATGCAAACACCAGTCACTGTGCAATGTAGTTTCTTCACAGATACCTGTTCCATAAACGTATTATTTGCTCAAAAGTCAGAAATACTTACTGTAGTATGTAACCTAATGCTTATATTAGGTTTTATACCAGACAATTGGAGGATAGGTAATGTGACACCGATATTTAAAAAAGTCTCCTGAGGCAGTTACAGGCCAGTAAGACTAACTTTACTACCAGGCAAATCAGCTGAAACTATAGTAAAGAACAGAGTGATCAGACACCGATGAATTGATGTTGAAGAGTCAACATGGCTTTTTTTTAAAAGGGAAATCATGCCTCAGCAATCCAATAGAATTCTTTAAGGAGGTCAACAAATGTGGATGAGGGTGATCCAGTTGATACAGTGTATTTGAATTTTCAGAAAACCTTGGACAAAGTCCATCACCAAAGGCTCTAAGCAAAGAAAGCAGTCATGGGATACGAGGGAAAGTCTTCTCATGAACCAAAACAATGAGTAAGAATGAACAGTTTTCAGAATGGAAGGAGATAAATAGTGATATCTTCAGGGATCTGTACTGGGTCTCGTACTGTTCAGCATATTCATAATTGGGCTGAAAAAAGGGGTAAACAGGTAGCAAAATTTCAAGATTAAACAAAATTACTTAGGATATTTACATTCAAAGCAGATTGGTGACATCGTTTTGTAACTCTTCACAAGCTGTGTGGCAATAAAATGGCAGATGATGTTGACTTGATAAATGCAAAGAAGTTCACATTGAAAAACAATCCATCTAGATCAGTGTTTCCCAATTTTATTTGGCCACGGAACCCTTTTAAACTCGAAAGAATTTTGCGGAACCCCTCATAACAGTCTTTTATATGGAGCTGAAAAAGTAGACCACAAATAAGTAAGGATAATAATAAACAAATTCTAAATAAGGTCATGAAATCAACATTAAGTTTAGTTGCACATATTTAAAGACAAAAATCAAATTGAATATGTACAAAAAATAAAGCTAAAAAAACTAATATGCATTATATTGGCAGTTTTCAATGTGAAGACTGGTTTTTCTTCTTTTCTTGGCAAATTCTTTTTATATTTGGTTTAATACTGGAAAGTTGGATTCGCATATCTGGCGTGGCATTCAGTCAATTTCTGTATTTTGTTTTTGTTGCTGTGTAATTCGAGAAACCAGTTTCACACAAGGGTAACAGCTGACAAATTGCACGTCTTGATAAAGCTGAATATTCTTGACATAAGCCACCCCAAAATGTAATCAGAGAAACTTCTTTACATTTTTGTATCATTTGGCTGTCTGAAGCGATTTTGATCACGTTTTTATAATCTCGTGTAGAAAAACAGACTGGCTTTTCTGTTTTACTTAATGCATTTCGAATCCAGTTGTTGTTGTAATTTATGGTTGGAAAATACTTCATGTTGTTTGTTTATAAATCCCAAAGATGATCTGCAATGACGTAGCGAATATCTTCATCAATTCGCATTTGTTTTCTTCAAGGAAATCATTCAGGGTTGGGAAACAAACGGTGGTATATAACAGGCGATCGTACTATTGACTGCGCGCGCAGCGCTGAGTAGTGACATCATCATTCCCTCTCTTTGACTAAGCTGGCATTACACAGGGAAACTTATCGTGTCAAACACAAATGAAAATTGTTTTCAATAAAGTTAATAAATACTTAAATATTAATTATGTTTAAAAAACCATAAAATGTTATTGTAATGGAATTTTCTCACGGAATCCTTATTTTCACTTTGGAACACCATTTGGGAAACACCAATCTAGCTATACAAAATGATAGGATTTAAATTAGCTGTTATAATTTAACAGGGAGACCTTCGCATAGTTTTGGATAGGTCTCTGAAAATATTTGGTCAGTGTGCGGTCAAAAAACTAACATTAGGAAAGGGATAGATAATACAGAAAATATCAGAATGCTGCTATATAAGTACATGCTACATCTGTACCTTGAATACTGCACACAGTTCTGGTTGCCACATTTAAAGAAAGATCTATTGGAAAAGGTAAAGAGAAAAATCAACAAAAATGAGTTGGAATATTTTCCATATGAGGAGAAATTAAAAAGAGACTGGAACTATTAAATTCACAAAAGAGACAACTAAGAGGGGAGGTAATATGTTAGAGATCTATAAAATCATGACTGGTGTGGCAAAATTAAATAAAGGAAGTGTTGTTTAGTCCTTCACATAACAAAAGAACTAAGGGTCATTCAATGAAATGACTAGGCAGCAAGTTTAAAACAAAGAAAAGGCAGTATTTCTGCACACAAAGCACAGTCAACCTGTGGAATTCATCCAGGGATGTTGTGAAGGTTA
The DNA here is from genome assembly GCF_052426305.1 of Pelodiscus sinensis. Lineage (NCBI taxonomy): Eukaryota > Metazoa > Chordata > Testudines > Trionychidae > Pelodiscus > Pelodiscus sinensis. The sequence goes on from NC_143056.1 coordinate 30,323,170, forward strand.
AAAGAATAACTGAATAAAGAATTAAAAAAAAGAATTGAAGGAGGATAGGTCCATCAATAGCTATGAGCCAAGATTAGCCTGGAATGCAGAAACCCCATGTTGTGGGTGTCCCTAAGCTCTGAATGACAGAAGCTGGGACTGTCATGAATTTATTGCCCCATTCTGTTCATTCCCTCTGGAGCACCTAGCATTGGCCACTATAAGAAGATAGGATACTGAGCTAGATGGACCACTGGTCTGACCTAATATGGCCATTCTTATGTTCCTATGCAAGTTTTAATTAGTCTGGGCATGAACAAATTTCTGCTATCATCTCCCCATCAGTTCATATTAACAGATGTTTCCTTTTGTGGTATATGTATTTCATATGAAATGTTTTTTATTTTGAAATTAAATAAAATGCATAAATAATTTTTGCTAATCTAAAAGCCAATCTTGACTTGACTTTTCCTCTTATTCAAACTAGAGATGTAAGCGACTAGTTGACTACCCGAGAAGCCAAAGGTGGGCAATAATTTTTGCCCGGGAGCCACTTCAGAAATTTTTGAAGTAGCTCCGGGCCACCCTGGAAGTAGTGGGTTCTAAATGGGAATGGCCCCAGACCATGATTGGAAGAGGCTTTCCTGCCTCCTCCCCACTGCTAATCCAGTAGGGATTGGCAACCCATGGCTTCATTAGCAGCAGCACTGAAGGTAATCTGCTGCTGGTAGGGTTTTGGGTAGGGTTGCCAGATGGTTTCAACAAAAATACCAGACACACTTGACATTCCAGCACAATCTACATTACTTCTTATTTAGAAAATACCGGACATTTATATTTTCTCAATTTGTTTCCCGAACAGAAAACTCAAATACTGGACTGTCCGGTTCAAAACCAGACACCAGGCAACTGTACTTCTGGGGTGAGGGGAGGAGGACAATTGCAGGGGGGTGGAGGGTTTAGCAGAGAGGCCTGCTCTGGGGGAGAGGGGAGAGTTCTAGACTGGGGGACACTCTAGCCCCTGAACTGGGCTGGGAGGCACCCAGGTTCCTGAGCAGGGGCTGGAGCTGGATGTACATGTGGCAACTTGCCAAGAGTTTCTATTTCTGCCTGTGGTGCCGGGGATGGGAGGATGGCAGCGGTGAGGCTTATGGCAGGGGGTGGGGGGCCCCGCTGCAGAGTCCCGATGCGGTGGGGAGGGCCAGACTGGTGTTCACTCTGTGGTGGGCGGGTGGCTGTCAGAGTGGCCCCTAGTAGTCTTAATTTTATTTTTTTGCTTAGCCCTCTTGTTTCTTGGCTTGACAAGTCAGAAGAGCACCCTCTCCTTTTAAAAAAAAATACCTCAGAACTGTTTTCTCGTCTGATGTCTTGTTAGCAGGTCATAGAATTTCACTTAGTCGTTTTTTAATCAAGTTTAATAATGGAGGATTGAACTAGAGCAGGTGTTTGAAAACCAGTTCTGTATACTATTGTCTGTTATGTTCCCTCAACTCACTTCTAACTATTTGGTGACATTTTTCCCTCTTTTTGTTTCTCTCGTCTTCCACTTTATATTCCTACTAGTAAAACATTCAATTAAGTTTCACGCTGTAATAATGTCCTGTTCAAGTACCTGGTCCCAGGACACCTAAGCTTAATGGTTTTGGAGTCTTGCTTTAAGTTTAATATATGCTTTGAGGTTCTATCAATGGACTCTTAGTGATAATAAATATATCTTCCAGATTCTTAAAAATAATGAAAGAAATCAAATCACTCTTAACCTTATCCATTGTATTTCTAAAGCAAACATTTTGAGGTCTAAATTTTTTTTAAAGAAATAAGTTAATTTTTTGTAGTTCAATTATTATCTGACTTTTTTCTTGCTCGATTAGTAGACACTAAATGTATGCTCCTTAAGTCTGGAAAGATGAGATTAAATAGGTCTAAAAATGTATCTGTTTCATTTTTGGATCCAGATGATATTGCAGACCTGTAGTACTGTTAAATTTGATACTTTTTTAAAGTTTCAGTTTTAATTTAATAAATTCCCTTCACTTTTTAAGTGTGTGTGTTGGGACTCTTATTATTTTAATCACCTTTTTAAAAATGGGGAACCTCACTAAAGTGCTATCAAGATTAAGAAAATGAAAACAGCAAACCTTTACAATTTCAGAGAAATACTTATGTGAAACCTTCTTTACAAGGAAATTGGTCTCGTCAATCTACAATAAAACCTGCTTTAATATCACCTGAAGAGGCCAATCAAACCTAGTTGCCCAGTAGGTCTAACCTTTAAAGGTGGAACAAATGGTACGTTGGGCTACTATAGCACCTTCCATCTGAAAGCATGGTAAAAATACTGTTTATGCTTCACAGCATCCTTTTGACATAAGTATTTGTTCCCTATTTTCCAGATATAGAATCTGAAGTATGGTGATAAATGACTTGGCGAAGTCATGTGCTAAAGCCAGGAATAGAATTCCGGTCTTGACTCCCATCCCATCCCATCCTTCCTCTCTTACTAGAAATTCTTGAAAATACTTTTAAGTGCTCACTTATGACACTGAGGGCTTGTCTATACTGTCACTTCACTGCACTGTAACTTTCTCACTCTAGGGAGTGAAAGCATTTCCCCCTTCCCTCCCGTCCCCACACAGAAAGTTACAGCGCTGTAAAGCACCACTGTAAAGGGACTTCCAGTACTGGGTGCTCCCAGCATTGTTAGCTACTCTCTGCGCAAAGATGGTTTACGCAGAGCACTCAGAGAGCTCTCTCCCACACAATCCAGTTTGTGTAAATTAAATTACAAGATGTGAATTGTCCTCTCAGCAGTATCTGTTACTCAGTTTATCTGCTTTCATTGCCTCATTGAATACTATTCTTTGAAAGCTTGAAGTTTGCTTCAATTGCTGTTAATTCTCAGTAAAATATGATCACCCACAGCTTTTTGCCTTGACTAAATTACTCAGATTACTTCCCTTGTGTTTAACAGCTGAGGTGTCCATTTACACTTCATGGAAGAGGCAAATTTCAAGTAATGTACATTTATACATAATCTTGTATCCTGAATTATTTCAAACCATTTTGAAGGCTATCTACAAACAGCATCATTGAAATATATCCTGTAGCCACCTGCACAGCAACTCCAACCAGGCAACATACTAGTACATAATCTGCTACAGAACAGTGGGATTGCTGATGGGGAGAGGAAAACATTTTGATCAAGAACTCTGAAGCTAGCCCTCTTCTTATATAAAAGTACCATGGGATTTTTGATATCCATGTTGAATGGATATGGCCTCACCTTTCAAAATACTATGTGAGAGATTCCATACACAAAATACTGCAGGGAACTCAGTTTCCATACTGTACTTGTAAGGATAAAGGGTTGGGTCATCCTTGGAGATAGGAACCTATAGTTTCAGGTCATTTTTTTATACTTGAAATTCAGTCACAGTAACCAGCAAATGGTTCAACTGCACTGATGCAAACTCCAGGGCTACGTCTACATTGCGCTTTTTTGCGCAATAACGCATGCAAATGAGGCAGGGCGATGAATATCACTGCACCTCATTTGCATACTTAATGAGCCACCATTTTGCGCAATGTGTTTTTGCACAAGAAGGAGCCATCTACACTGTTCCTTCTTGCGCAAAACCCCCCTCTTGTGCAATAGCCGTTCTACCACTTATTTTCAGCAGCTGCTAACATGCAGTCCTCTAATGCCATGGGTGCCTAGAAAGGATAGACAAGTTCTGTATAATTAACTGGGAAAGTATTTTGAGAGAATGACTCAGTTTACAACAGTTACAATAAAAAAATAAGAGGCTATATTAGTGCCACAAATGTGGGTGCATCTCATTTTCTTGTGCCATATGACTGCTTTTGCTCAAGCTAGGCTAATGTCAGTTAACTGCCATGAAGACATAACCAATAAAACAAACATACAATTGCCTCAGAACAGTCTATCCTAAATTACAATATAATTCACCAGAGGATAAACTAAGCACATGATCCAATCTTTGTGAGTATATCTAGTCATATCATTCTTCCTCAGAAGTCCAGAAAACTAGATAGGCTGTGCAGGAAACCCTGTAACTCAATAGATTCAGGCAGGTTTACACTTAAAACACTGCATCAGTGCAGCTGCATCACTGTAGTGCTTAAATGAAGATGCTTCTTCTGTCAGCATATTTAATCCACCTACCAGAATGGCGGTAACTGTGTTGACAGAAATAGCGTAGTCTACATGGAGTTGTTAGGTCAGCATAACTATGTTGCTTGGGAGGAAAAGTTATTTACTTATTTTCATAACACAAGAATGAAGGGCCACCAAATAAAATTAAGAGGTAGCAGGTTTAAAATCAACAAAAAAATAGTATTTCTTCACACAACACATAGTCAACCTGTGGAACTCCTTGCCAGAGGATGTTGTGAAGTCCAGGATTTTAACAGAGTTCAAAAAAGGGCTTGATAAATTCATGGAGAATAGGTCCATCAATGACTTAGCCACAATGGGTAGGAATGATGTCCCTACATTCTCTTTTTCAGAAGCTGAGAGTGAGTGACAGGAGAGGGATCACTTGATGATTATTTGTTTTGTTCATTCCCTCTGGGGCACCTGGCATTCACCACTGTCAGAGGACAGGATACTGGGCTAAATGGACTTTTGATTTGACTCAGTGTGGCCGTTCTTATGAGGGAGGGGTGGATTTTTCACCCCCCTGAGCAAAGTAATTATACCAATATAGATCTGTATAGTAGCTCTATCCTTAGGATGCCTTTTAAGCCAGATATCAGGGTGAATTCCAAAAGGATCCCTCACAGAGGACATCTTTCAGTATCTCCCTCTTTTACCCCAAGGAAAGTCCTATGCAACTTGGGGCCATACATGTTAAACTGGACCCAGAAACTAATTAAGTAATCAGTATAGATTATGAGGCACTCTTTTACTTGTGCTCATAGCGAGATGCTTAAGTGGAGGCAATCTTGATTTGAATTTAATCCCACACAAAGAGCATGTGAATATAGCCTGTATTTGAGGTGACACAAACATGGTTGACATTCAGAAGATAAGGTTTTCATTCTTTAAAACACATGATGCCCCATCTCCATGGGCTGGGGTGAGCAATAAGCAGCCTGCGGGCCGGCTGCTGTTCACCAGGGTTAGCCTCTGGTGAGCAGCCACAAACTGTGTTTTCCTGAGCATCTGGAGGTATAGCTGCTTGCAGCTCATGTTGGTTATGGTTCACAGTTTCCAGCCAATGGGAGCTGTAGGAAGTGATGTGGCCTGGGTCATCGCTTTCCGCAGCTCCCATTGGCTGGGAACAGCAAACCGTGGCCATTGGGAACTGCAAGAGGTTTGTACCTGCAGATACTCAGGTAAATAGTCTGGTGGATCAGCGGGGCTAGCCCTGGCAAACCATGTCCAACCCATAGGCTGCTTATTGCCCACCCCTGACATAGGCCAGTGGTGACCAACCAGTCGATCAGGATTGACTGGTAGATCTTGGAGCCTTCGACAGGTGATCCTGACTGGTTTGGCCAAGAGGCTATCAAGTGCAGCATTTCAGCTGCCCCTCCTCGCACTACTGCACATCGCCTGCCCTTTGCCTTGGAGCTGCCCCTCCCCCCGGGAGCCTCCTGCTTGTGGTACAGAGCAGGGAAGGCAGAGGAGGTGGCACTGATGTCAGGATCAGGGACCCCCACTCCCAACCTGTGTTCTATCTCCACACAATGGAGGGGGGCACAACAGGGCTTGGGATGGAGGGAGTTTGCTGGCTACTTTTGAGAGTGGTGCAGGGCCACAGGTAGGGGTGAGCCTTCCTTAGCCTCACTGCACCCAGAATTCATCTGAGATAAGCAGCACCCAGCTGAAGCCAGCTGTAATCCCCTGCCCCAGTCATGAAGCCCCTCCTGTACTCCAACCCCCTGGCCCAGGCTCAGCTCAGAGCCCCTCTCACACTCCAGATACCTTAGCCCACAACCAGAGCCTGCACCCCAACTCTCTCCTCCTGCCTGGTGAAAGAGAGGGAGAATGGGGGAGGGAGAGAAAAACAGAGTGAGCAGGGGCAGGGCCTCGGAAAAGGGGCACAAAGGAGATGGGGTAAGGGTATTTGGGTTTCAGGTAGATCCAGGATTGCACTTAAATTCAAGAAGTGATCTTGTGCTTAAAAAGGCTGGAGACACTTGATATAGGTGATCAAAGGATATATGCAGTTAAGTAGCTCATGAAAGAGCATGCTCTTGCTCTGTATGCAGAGTCCTATAAGCGGTGGCAATAGAATCGGAAGTCTCTGTTTCTGGGAAAACAGATGAAGAAAACTAACCGAATTCCTCCTCCAAGAAAATTAAAATACTGAAGACAAAAATAAGTACAGGTAGTCCCCGGGTTACGTACAAGATAGGGACTGTAGGTTTGGTCTTAAGTTGAATCTGTATGTAAGTCGGAACTGGTACATATTATAGGGGAAACTCTAGCCAAACATTTCTCCAGAGCTCAGTTTTATTCTCCCACACCTCACTTCCCTCAGTCCTTTATTCTCAAGCTGAGGTGTCTGCTGAGAGAAGCCGCTCCGTGTCTCCCTGGTCTGCTGGGGGGGGGGGGGGGGCGCTAGCTTCGTGTCTCCCTGGTCTGCTGGGGGGAAGCAGCTAGTGCGGAGTTGCCTCACCCCGTTTGTAAGTAGGGATCCGATGTAAGTCGGATCCATGTAACCCGGGGACTGCCTGTATACATAAAATATCTGGAAGCTTTTGTCTTGGAGTTTGCTAAAGAGAACTGGTTTTGTACTTTTCCCCAACCTTTCTTTCCAGCCACTCTGTGCCACTTAAGTCAGAAAAAATATACATCAAGTAACAAATCTACAGATCTTTTAGTTTGTCAAATACAATAGAAAGGATAAAAACAGTGATAAGTTTAATTAAAGAAACTTGCAAATCACCATTTCGATGCCTGAGATGCAGACACTTATATTCTTGCAAGGTTTTTTTCCTCATGCATTCAAATACTAAATTTTCTCATGTTTTAACAGATTTTTTTTTTTGCAGGGAATAAATCATTAAGATTACAGCCTTTGTATCTACTTTGTGGGAAAAATAATTTCCAGTGGTTTTAACATTAGTTTAAGTGAATGCTTTTGGCATTACACCTGAACCTTCCTAATCCGGGTGTCCTCTATCTGGGAATACGTCTACTTCTGACCCCACTAGGGGTCAGAAGAAGTGGCCCTGTGCACTTGAGCTGAAGGAATGGCAGGACAGCAAAGTGCTTCTCCAGAGGCTTTTCTTCCACCACTTTTATAGCAATGGGGGATAGTGCCTGGGAGTGGCGGGGGATGTTGTGGATACAAGTGTGCCCTGGGAACCGTGTGCCAGGTAATCACCCCATCCCTATGCCCCTCACATGGCCTCCCTCTCTGCCTCCCTCCCAGACCCTGCTGCAGCACCCTCCCATGGTCCAGAAAAATTCTTTAATCCAGCATACCCATTTCCAGGGTTGCTGGATTAAAGAGGTTCAAGTGTGTCAGAATGTATACTATAGAGTATAGACAGCGGCTGTGTCTAGACTGGCAAGATTTTCCGCAAAAGCAAGTGCTTTTGCGGAAAAACTTGCCAGCTATCTACACTGGCCGCTTGAATTTCCGCAAGAACACTGTCGATCTCATGTAAGAAATCAGTGCTTCTTGCGGAAATACTATGCTTCTCCCGTTCGGGCAAAAGTCCTTTTGCGCAAAAGGGCCAGTGTAGACAGCTCAGATTTGTTTTGCGCAAAAAAGCCCCGATTGCGAAAATGGCGATCGGGGCTTTTTTTGCGCAAAAGTGCGTCTAGATTGGCACGGACGCTTTTCCACAAAAAGTGTTTTTGCGGAAAAGGTCCGTGCCAATCTAGACGCACTTTTTTGCAAATGCTTTTAACGGAAAACTTTTCCGTTAAAAGCATTTGTGGAAAATCATGCCAGTCTAGACGTAGCCAGCTAGTTTTGCTGTTGTTGCCATTTTCAGCACTCTGTCATCTAGCCTACTAGGAACAAGTCTAATGGATGTTGTTACGAAAGCTGTAATGGCAGCCTTGTGTACATTAACATTTCCAATGTTGCTGACACTGCTACAATTGAACAAATGGTAGGGACACTTTTTGAAAGATTCTCTGATTGCTAATACAGCTATCACTATTGAACTGAAATAGTTGACATTTTAATATATATTCTCATAGCAGATACTTCACTATCAGAGATATTGTAGCCCCTCACTTATTACTTCAGATCACTGCCATGTTCCTTGAACAGGACAAAAACATAAACATGTACTATCTTGAAGCCAGCAATTCTTACACATTCTTTTTAGCAATATGTCAGCCAGTCATAAGATTAGGAGTGACTAGCTTTTTCCACTAGAAAGTATGTGTGTCAATTTGCAGCTTGATTTTTACAGAAAGGAAAAAAACACAGCTTGATACCAACATAGTGAAATATTGCAGACATGAAAGAAGATGGGGGAGGGGGAGAAGAGGGGAGAGAAGGCATGCTGCATTTAGGGATTTTTTTTACATAGGGAGAGTCTAAAGCTTCCTTTCATAAAATGTTTTTGATTTCCATTTCCATGATGGCGATGTAGCCATAGTGGAATCCATACTCTATTAGCCATAGTCGCTCCTGCCAACCATCCTAGCAGAAAGGTGGAAACTCTATCACTTTCCCCTACAAAGATGGTTTTGCCTTTCAGATTGAATGGAGACCATTTAAAGCTATTGTGGTTAAACATGAACAGGCTAAAACCACGCCTGCATTAGAATCTTTGCCAGCAGGACTGCCAAACAATTCAAAAGGGCCCACTGCTCACAGCAGCAACAGCAGGAGCCAGAGGCCCAGGCCCTTTAACTTGCCACCAGAACCCTGAGCAGTGCTGAAGAGCTGGCTGGAGAAGGCTAGCCCCAACCCCACCCTGCCCAGGGCCTTGCAAAGTCTGTCAGCCACCCTGTTTGCCAGCGTATGCTGTATCTATCTTCTTCTATACAAGTAGCTCTTTATTTGTAAAACACATTGGCAGAGTACTTCTAATGTGGATGCAGATTGCTAGTAAAACTACTCACCCTGAACAAAAACAAGCTCTATGGGTAAAATGAAGCTTTGCCCATATAGCTGTGCCTATACTAAGGACTTTTACCTGCACAGTTATGCAAATCAGGAACCAAAGCTCCATAGCTGTGGCAGTTGAAAGCACCTAGTGTAGCCCTGTCCCTGGTAATGTCAGCAGGGTATGCTCAGAAATTTAACTTTGACTCCTTTTTTGGGGGGTGGAAAGACATGTTCTGTGCCTTGGGGGGAGCTTGCTTTTCCCATCCAACTGACAGGAGCTCACTCACTTTAACAGCCCAAGCATTGAGGAGTTTCATATCTGGTCAACATACACCACGGGCCTGTGTGATGCTTTGTTTTAATTAAACTGTTGGTTTTACCTGGTCCGCACTAGTTCTGAGTCAGATGGTAGTGCTGGCTGAGGTGGAACATCCCCCATCCCTGCAGAGAGGAAGAGGCAAGTGAAGCCTGCCGCAACTGAGGCAATCCACAGAAAGGGCTTGGCTCACACCCGCAAACTGCAGAACCATGGGAGAGGGCAGTGCCTCATCTTGCTGTGGTTCATGCTCAGCTCTGCTTTGTGCCCAACCCCTCCCCTGGCCCTGACAGAAGCTCGTTTTTTTCCTTCCCCCTCCCAGCCCTAGGGCCAAGAGAAGCTCACTTCCCAGCCCCCCCCCCATCACTGCTGCTGTGGGGCAGGAGGAGTTCTGTGCTCCCAACAATTATTGGACTGGACATGCCCCTGTTTGTCTTCCTCCACTCCCCACTGCTCTTGTGCTTGCCCCTGAATGTCTAGAAGTGTCTCAAAAAAGTCACATTCCTAACTGCCAAAAGCCCTATTCTAGATGCAGTTATACTGGCGTGAACATAGCACACAACATGACAGCAATTTCTCTCTGAACAATGAGTGAGTGAATTCAGTTGCCATTAAGAAGAATGTCTCCAATTGTTTTTAAAAAGTGCCTTAACTTTAGGGATTGAAGGTTTTTTCTGCAAAAGTGCCCACAGTTTTACACTGCCTGACTTTTACCCCTCCCTTACCTGGAGGAAGCCTTTTAAAACAGTCCCATAGGTATTAATTGGCGGCAGGTATCTGTTTCAGACAAGTTCTTAATTAGCCTCAGGGGCCTGCCTTGATTATGTGGCTGCAGTCTTTGGCAGTTCACTCTGGAAACAAAAAGTCATTCACCCAGCACCTGGTTTATCTGCCTTCCCTCAAACTATTGCAGCCAGCTGCCCAGCGTCTATCACACAGGGTAAAAAGATATTTCCCTACCCCCAAAGCTTTACCCTTTAATTAAGTCAACATGTAATAATTGAGTAACAAGAAATACGGAAAAGAGAGAAAACAAAGGAAACTAATAAATCTGTTTACAAAAGCTAGTTATGTGCACATGAAATTGTTCTGAGTTGGTTATTCTTTGTACATCAGATTTTTATTGTCCATTTATTTAGAGCTTATGTACATAGAGAAATATACTATAACTAGCCAATTAGCCTGTCATAAGACCGGATTTTCAGGTCTCTCCTCCACATCGGTCTTCTCTCCTGAGCCTCCGGTCTCTTGCTCCATCTCTCTCTCTCTCTCCCCTCCTCCTTCTACTGTCCCTCCCTCCCCCAGCTCTCCTCTGCCTCCTGTCTGTCTCTTTCTTTCTCTTCTCCTCTCCCTCCTGCCTCTCACTCGGGGGACTTCTGCGCCCCCCTTCCTCTCCCGCTGTGGCACTCGGCTGACTTCTGCGCTGCTCAGCCAGGCCGTTGCAGGGGAGCAAGCAGCCGTTTGGGCCCCACGCTCCCCATGCAGCATTGCTTGCTCCCCTGCGGTGGCCTGGCTGAGTGGCGCAGAAGTCAGCCGAGCGCCACGGTGGGAGAGGAAGGGGGGCGGGGCCTGGCCGAGTACGTCACTTTATGTGACCACAGGAAACTTGGCCATACTCATGAAAAGTGGACATCCATCTAACTAAAATCATTCCGGACAATGGATGTTTCTGGATAACAAAGGTTCAACCTGTAGTGTATATTTATACTATTATGATGATAGATATTCTTGTGTAGCTAAGCTCATAACTATTAACTGTAGGCACCAAAGAAGTGGTAGATCATTCGGAAGGATTTCAAGATCAGAATAGTGGCTGCATAGATTACTGCTTTCTTGTTCTCTTTTTCCCTAGTAAGCCTTACAGACATCTGATTCACATCCTATGTTGTTACCTTGATCTCTCTTATTGTCTTGTCTGTCAAGATCTCTTATGAAAGCAGTTTGGGGCAAGGACTGGTGGTGAACTGCCATACAGATGTCTATGTTCAAATATAAATAAATATGAATTTAACAGAGCTGGATGGAAGAAAATGAAGTCTGATGTAATAGGAAATATAACAGTGTTAGTAAGCAAAGTTAGATTTCCAAAGAAAGTCATGTGAAGAGATTGTGCTACTGCTACAGTATTTTTTTTGTTTAAACACGGAATACACCACACCCTTTCCGGGAATCTTGTACAATTACCACCTCTTTTCTATGTCAGACTAGACTCTGAAGACAAAGCTTTTCCTATATTAAATTTTCTAAATTGATACTAAATTGATCTAATTAAACCAGGTCAGACCCCTAATGTGGACTCTCCTAAACCATTTTAACTTTTGCTTAGCATGTGCTAATAACTGATTTAAACTAAACTAGTAAAAATCAGAATTAAATGTGTTTTAGGGTCTGTGTCAGGAGTTCTCTGGTTTAACTGAATTGGTTTAATTAAACCTGTGCAACTTTTCTACCAAACACTGTATCATAGGAGATGGTTAAAACAAGCAACATTGAAAAATTAAACACAAGCAAAACAAAAGAAAAAACAACCTTCTCTCCTCCCCACCACTCATAACATAACTGGACAGAAAACCTCTCGGTGTAATACTATTTAAAGTTCCACTGAAATGTTGAAAAACATGTTTCTGGCAAATTTCATAGTTTTCTAGGGTTAGAGGAGAATTATTTTGTTAGTAATCTATTAAACATCAATGGATTATTGAACTAATATAATTTTTTATTAGGGAAGTTTCTAAAACAAAATTAGCACATTCCTGGTACAAGCATGTATTTTTGCTAATATACATTGTAGTATCTGATATCAAAAGAAATTTGAATAGAGCAGCACTGTATCTCTTTAAACAAAATCTGCAGTTATATCCTGTTTATAATAAGAGCCAAAAGTATAAGAAATTCTGTAGTTTAGTGTTTCCCAGAAATTCTGTTAACATACCCTTAAGCTGCTTAATGGTTATTGCACAAGAAATCTTCTAATTAGGTGGGGGAGGATTTTTCCTTGCTCAAAACTGTGTTCAAGTTATTTTCAGATGTCAGACTCCATAAATCATAACCGTTTAGGACAAGTGCTTAGTCATCTAAGGCCTATTTCAGTGCTCATTGCAGTTATGCAGCTACAGCTCAAGTCTTTCATTGATAGCACTGGACTTGGATCAGACCTTTAATGTCATTAATGGCTCCCCCCTCCCCATTTGGGACATGGAACAATTGGATTTAATAGTACAGAGATGGGTACTATTACTGTAAGTAGCCATTTCTGTACTATCTAATTGCTCTGTGTGAGGGGCCATCTCACCACCACAGTGCTACCGGCTGGCTGTCCTGGGAGTTAGCTCTTCATGCCTCACTGGATGCCTTTCTCTAGGTGGTGTCGCCCCCATGTTTCTCCTCATGTCACAGCATCCTCTTCCAGACACTTCCCTCCGGCAGTGCCCACTCCAGTCTCTCTGCATCCCCTTCCTGGGGCAGAGGAGGGGGGCAGTTGTTGCTCCCACTGCTCACATCCCAGGGTCTTCTCTTTCTCAGAGCACCCTGATCTCCTCCTTAGGCGCTAAAACCTGGGAGCTTGCCTGGCTAGACCTCTCCAGGATTGCTCTAGCTCCAGAGAGCCTCCTGCTTCCCTAGCAGTCAGGGCCCCACTACTCTCTCCCCAGAGTAGTTGTCAATCCCCCCTTATATAGCTCCCAGCTGGGCCCTCATCAGCTAAAATTGCCTCAGCTGGGGCTTTGCTCCTAGCCCCTGCTCCGGGCTAGGGTTTTGCCCTTAAAGGGCCAGTGGAGGGCAAGTGCCCTGTTACACTCTGGCTGCGTCTAGATTGGCATGATTTTCCGGAAATGCTTTTAACGGAAAAGTTTTCCGTTAAAAGCATTTTCGGAACAGAGTGTCTAGATTGGCATGGATGCTTTTCCGCAAAAGCACTTTTTGCGGAAAAGTGTCTGTGCCAATCTAGACGCGCTTTTCTGGAAAAAAGCCCCGATTGCCATTTTCGCAATCGGGGCTTTTTTGCGGGAAACAAATCTGATCTGTCTACAGCTTTGCGCAAAAGGGACTTTTGCCTGAACAGGAGCAGAATAGTATTTCCGCAAGAAGCACTGACAATCTTACATGAGATCGTCAGTGCTTTTGCGGAAATTCAAGAGGCCAGTGTAGACAGCTAGCAAGTTTTTCTGGAAAAGCGGCTGCTTTTCCGGAAAAAGTGGCCAGTCTATACACAGCCTCTGAGTCCTGACTGGGAAAAAAAGAGATTATTATATTACCATAGTATGCAGGAGCCCTAGACATGGACCAGAAGAACCCTGTTGTGTTAGGTGATGTACAAATATGGTATAAGACAACACAGATAACATGAATATAGACCAGTGGTCCCCAAATTTTTCAGGGTCATGTCCCTCATTTCCCTAGTCTTTGCCAGTGAGCCTGCTGAGCATGGGGCCATGGAGGGAACAGGGTATGGGTGGGGGTAAGGCGGTCAAGGCTGGGATCACAGCTAGGATCTCTACCTGGGGAATGGGGCAGGACTGGAGTTGGGTGGCATTCCCTTCCCACTCTCTGTGGGGGCTGGTCCAGGCCTCATCTGTGCCCATTTGAACATTCCTCCGTACCCTCTATGGAAGTGCACCCCATAGTTTGGAGACACTGATATAGACAGACTGTAGGGGTACAGGAAAACAGTAAGATTGTACATTGATTTGGCATGATTGGCAGTTGTCGTAGCTGCTGACACAATGTCAAGTGTTTTGTAGGGTTCGTTGCAAAGGAGAGTTTTAAGGAGGAACTTGAAGGTGGAGAATATGTTTTGCAGATGTTTATAGGATGCTTCTCCTAAGCATGGAAGACAGCCTGAGAGAGAGCTCTAATGTGCTTGTTTAAAAGTTTAGCAAGTGGATGATGTAGGCTGGTATTATTGGCCAATCAAAGGTAAGAATTGACATTTCAATAGCAAAGGAGAGATGGTAGGTTGGGAAGGACCTTGAAAATGAATATAAGCAGTTTATGTTCCATGCAATGGAGAAGCAGCATCCAGTGGAGGGATGCAGAAAGAGAGGATGGTCAGAGTGGCAAGCTAAGAGAAAGCCACTCAGCCTTTAATGACAGCTGTGTGTTCAGGAGGCTTTTAGTCCTTTATATTTACAGCTAGCTACTGAAAGCCCATGTGTGTAAAAAAGCTGAAAATGGAGCCCTTATTTCCCATACACTGTTTATAATGAGAAGTGTTGCTGTTTATACATGTTTTCCAAAGTCTGTGCACAGAACTGCCCCCTGGCTGGAGATACAACCACCTCTTTGCTATCCCTGCTTCTCTGATCAGCTGCCATATTCTACCTGCCACAGAGCCTTTTGGATGCTGACATTCCATCCTGTTCTCACGGGGCCCAGTGATGATAGAACCTAGTGATATTCTGAACAGAAAGAGCTCTCAGCCATGAGTATAATTGTCAGAGACACAATGTGGAATCTTATTACTTAGATGAGGATATTAGTCTGGAGTTTCTTTCAGACAGAAGCCTATAAAGTGATGTTTTTTGTTCCCAAAAATTAACAAGAAATCCGTAATGACATTCCACTCTATTTCAGGCTGACGTATGCCATGCTTACCAGATTGTACACCGAAATGGAATCCCAGATGAACAGATCATTATCATGATGTATGATGACATTGCAGAAAATGAGGAGTAAGTGAAGAATATGGCAGGAATATCAATATATCATATCTATATTTTTTGTGTTCCACAGCTAGCAGTAGTACTTTGTGTGTATATAGCATCTCAAAAAGAAAGATCCTAAGCACTATACACAGTATGTACAGGGACCACTTTACCTATCACTGAAATGAGTCCATTTTAGTATGAGTACCTTGCAAATTCCTAAACTTCAAGAGTAAGAGTCTGGACTTATGAATGACATTGTAAACTCAGAGCTTCTTGTCAACTTATTTTTGCATATTGTGATGCAAGTAAATAATGTTTTTTATACATGGTAAAAATTCTCTCTTATGTAGTGCTGTAGAGCACAGACATACCTGTATAGTGTAAGTATCTTTAAAGACCAGGGTTAGCCTGTTTAATTTCCAAAGCATACTATATTTACAAAAAGTAAATTCCCATGCATCATCCCTGCAGAATGTGTAGTCATCATTGGGTTTGATATATTTGGCCATATTTGCCTTTATAATACAACCAACTCTTATATTGCACTTTTCATGAGTAAATATTAAAACACTTTACAAAGGAGGACAATATTTGTGTGCAGCTGCACCCAGTTTCAGTGATAGTCCTTTACTGTAGATTAATTTCAACACTCAGCTCTGAATTTTGTTTCTTAGAAGTTGTGTGGTCACAGTGACAGCCACACCTTAGTCAGCTGCCTTAATTGATAAACTGAATTAGATGACACTAGCTGGTTAATATTTTGCTATCAGTGACTGCAGTTGCACGGCAGTGGCAACGGTTCAGGTGTCAAAAGAGAATAAAACCATTTAAAAGCAGAACCAGCAACTTGAAGTTCCCAGGCTAAAAATATAGTAATTATAGCCAGCACCCTCAGAACAATTTACCTGGTTTTACTACTGAGTTCAGGGGACTTGAGCTGAACATATGGCACAAAGACTGCCACGTGATCATTCAAAAATAGTTTTTAAAGAGGTGATATTTTTGTAAATACAAATATTTGGGCTTCATCTTCATGACATTACATGATTTTTAAATATTTTTCTAGTTAATTTATTGGCACTATATGGCATATGAATTATTCTTAATTTATGTCCAATTTAATTTTCAGGAATCCAACCAAAGGCATCATCATCAACAGACCCAATGGCACAGATGTATACAAGGGAGTGCCAAAGGACTATGTACAAGAGGTAGGAAAGAAGTAATCTTTATTATTCACCAGTATGTCTGAGATTTAAAATCACCTAGTGATCCAGGCAAATCTTTTTTCATCCTCCAGACTGTTTGATATTCTCTAAAACATTTAGTATTGAGTCTCTGGTTGATACAAAACTTTCCAGGGTGTTCATCCAATTGGATGACTTGGCCAAACTGGATGTCAACATAAGGGTATATTCAATTGGAGCAGAAACTATAGCAATAGACTATTACATTATTTCTGCACCATACTCATAGTGAAGTGAATGGAAATATTATATTTAAAAACTGATAAATCAATATGTAAACATATACTGATGAATTTACACTGAAGATTTGATGAAAGAATCACTCACTGAGTTTATGGGTCAGTCTTCCAGTATCTGAGTAATTTACAAGTTGCCACTAAGGTTACGTCTAGACGTCATATTCCTTACAGTGACACATAGAAATGGTGAAGCCTGCTTAGGCAAGTAGAGTAAAGACAAGCGTGGACTTTGGGTATATACCCTACATCTCTTTTTACATGTCCAAGCAGTGCCTCCCCATCTACATGGCTATTTTTAGCCATGTAGTGTCTTTCTGGTTCCTTGCTGCCAGTTTTTCTGTGCCTTAGTGAAAACCTCCAACATTGGAGAAGGGCTCTAGTGAGGGGAGGCTGAAGGGAAAGGCTCTAACAACTCCCAGCAGTGGAAAAGAACTTTTGCAGCTCCCTTCTGCCACTCGCCTTCCGGAACCTTTCCTTCTCTCAGAGTGAAAGGCTGTGGCAGTGGGGAACTGGTAGGCTGTGTCTAGACTGGCCACTTTTTCCGGAAAAGCAGGCGCTTTTCCAGAAAAGCTTGCCAGCTATCTACACTGGCCGCTTGAATTTCCGCAAAAGCACTGACGAACTCATGTAAGATTGTCAGTGCTTTTGCGGAAATACTATGCTGCTCCCATTTGAGCAAAAGTCTTTTTCCGAAAAACTTTTGCGCAAAAGGGCCAGTGTAGACAGCAGAGAGTTGTTTTCCGCAAAAAAGCCCCGATCGCGAAAATGGCAATCGGGGCTTTTTTGTGGAAAAGCGCATCTAGATTGGCCACAGATGCTTTACCGCAAAATGTGCTTTTGTGGAAAAGCGTCCTGCCAATCTAGATGCACTTTTCCGAAAATGCCTTTAACGGAAAACTTTTCCGTTAAAAGCATTTCCGGAAAATCATGCCAGTGTAGACGTAGCCGTAGAGTATTTCCTTTTTGCCTTCTCACTGCCAGTGCTCTTCAGTGCTGTATGTAGCTTCATACCGCAGTATGAACACAGTGTGCTTTTTACTGTGGCATGTAACCACATACATCCTACACCAGTGGTCACCAACCAGTACATCGGGAACTACTGGTAGATCTTGGAGCCTCTGACAGGTAATCCTGATTGGTTTGGCCAAGAGGCTAGCAAGCAAAGCACTTTAGCTGCCCCTCCCCCCCCACTGATGCACATCTCCTGCCCTTTGCCTTGGAGCTGTCCCCTCAGGAGCCTCCTGCTTTCTGGGCAGGGCAGGGGAGAGTGAGGATGGGTGCTCATGTCAAGGTGCCCCCCTCCTACTCTGTATCCCATCTCCACAGAGCAGAGAGGGGACACAACAGGACTTGGGAGGGAGTTTTCTGGCTGCTTTTGGGAGTGGTGCAGGGTCAGGGCAGGGGTAAGCCTGCCTTAGCCCCCTGCACCACCACCCAGGAGGCACCTGAGGAAAGCAGAGTCCAGCTGGAGCCCACATCCTGAAACCCTACCCCAGCCACGAATCCCCTTCCTGCACTCCAAGCCCCTACCCCAGCCTTGAGCACCCCTGTATCCAAGTGCCCTTCCAGAGCTTGCAACTAGAACCCCCTCTGGCATCCCAACGGCTTGCCCCAAGCTCATCTCAGAGCCCCTCTCACACTTCAAATCCCTTAATCCAAAACCAGAGCCTGCACCCCAACCCTCTGCCTCAGCCTGGTGAAAGTGAGGGAGGATGGGGGAGGGAGGGAGGACGCTTCATTTGCAATTGCGATATGTCTAATTTGCATCCCTTTTACGAAAAAGGGATGCAGTCTAGACACAGCCATACAGTTATATTGCTATAACTGTGTACATATTTATTATGATATAAGTATCTTTTTTTCTTCAATTTAGCTTATGTTGCTTTGAAGGTGTTTAAACTAAATCAAAGAACCACTTCTATTCCAAAGTAACTGCACACATGGGGACTGTGTCTAGACTGCATCCCTTTTCCGTAAAATGCATGAAGGTGGCGTTTCAAAGGGGCAGCAGCGCACAGGGGATCCGGGGATCAGCTGTGTGGTGGCTGCCCCTTTGAAACACCGCTTCTGCTCATTTCAAAAGGGTAGTGGAGCCTAGGGTCAGGGGCTCCATGGCTCTGGGCTCCATGGCTTTGAAATGCACAGCATTTTGAAATGTTGGGGACTCTTGTACATTTCAAAGCAGGCACCCACGTTGAGCCCGGAATCAGCCTGGCCATCCCAGTCTGGGGACTTCCCAACTAATTCCGGGTTCTGGGGAAATGCTGTGCAGATTCCGGGATTAGCTGGGGTGTCCGGTTGACCCTGGCTCCACTACTGCCTCTTTGAAACATGCGGAGGCGGCATTTTAAAGAAGCAGCTGCTGCATAGCTGATCTCCGGATCAGCTGTGCAGAGGCTGACCCTTTTAAAGTCTGCCTTGGTGTTTCAAAGCAGAAGTGCTGCACATTTGTGTGGTGGTCACTTTGAAGAACCCTTTCCTCCTTCCCCCTTTGCTGCCTCTATCTTATAAAGCGGGGAGAGGAGGGAGGAATCGACTAGTCAGAAGACTTTCTGATAAGCAAATGCTTATCGGATAGTCAAATAGTTGACTAGTCTTTAACATCCCTACTGCCAAGGGCTCTCTCTGACACTGGGGTTCCCCTACCTAACTTGCTACTGGCCCATCCGGGACTCCGCAAACCCCATGTTCTCTCGGCTGGTTCCTGCTCCTGGGACTCTTTGGTCCAGCAACATCTGTGCCAGACCATGGATGTTGCTGGACCAGAGACACGGATTTGGGAGCTTCAACCTGTGGTAATGGTGGTCATATGCACCAGCTCCCAAAACCCATCCCAATAATATTCCTCTGCATTGCAAAGCACTTGTTGATTCTGTGCACAGAACCAGTCTGTCTGGGTGAGTAGATAAAGCTAACTTACTGTGTTTCATATTTATTTTTAAAACTCTCTTAATCTATAGGATGTTACTCCAAAAAATTTCCTTGCTGTTCTAAGAGGTGATGCTGAAGCAATGAAGGGCATAGGATCAGGAAAAGTATTAAAAAGGTACTTTTTAGGGAATGATAATTGATTTCATATGGCTGGACAGTCGTGTTTAGGGAATGATAATTGATTTCAGATGGTTGGACACTCATGCACTGATGATGAATAAAGTTGGGATTTAAATGCCATCTTCATTATATTGTTGTCCAGTGTAGGATTAGTAAAACTGGCCAATGACTATTCTACATCTTTGGAATGAGCAAGGAGACATTTCTGCTTTTTTAGCAGTCTACTATCAAACAGTGTGTGTCTGTAACTGCCTGATACCAAATACAGTGTGGACTGAGGTCTAGATATCCACAACTTCCACTGCAGACAAGGTGGTGGAGGGAGATAAGAACTCTGCCATTGGAATTGGGTGGAAGAAAGGAGAAGAGTTATGAAGCTGGACTATTTAAATTGGCCATTGCCACATAGTTCTAGTCATGTAGAGTTCACCCTCCATCGCTCAGATTTAAAATAGTCATTGTATAAATACAAGATTAGAAGGGCTGAGAAGGGTTCTGAGCTTGTATTAATGGATATATTGCTGTACTGCTGCACAACTGCTCCCTTTTGGAAACTGGAGTAAGGCCTAAAAGGTGAACACAGATAAATATTTCATTAGTCAAATTAAAAATTTCACTTAGGCTCATCGCTACTCATACATATATGGACATCCTCCCTCACCCCCTGCATAATTGCAAGTACTGGAGTGGATGTGCAGGACTCCTACCACTTATTGCTACTGAGTAAGAAGACAGTAGTTAGTGCTTAATGTTACTTGCACCTATGTGTTGTTGCTGTTTGTATGAGAAGAACAATCATCTGATCCCTGTGGCAGGCTATTCGAGGTCTTCTGAGATCAAGGCCTTTAAGTATCCAATACACAAAGAATTTCAGAACCAGACTAGTACAAACATAAATCTGGCAAAATAGGTACATTTTAGCAGACTGGAGATAGACTTGGATCCTAATTTGGATAAATGTAACCATATGATTCAGAGCAGCTTGGTCACATTGTCGTCTTCTACATAATTACTCTCATGAAGGATTTTGACAATGAAGAAGAACTTTTAGACAATATCTTTCAGATGTGTGAGTCAATCCTGTGTTAATTATGTCTGGTACTGGCTTACAATATTCCAGATACATTGGGAAGCTGAAAACCCCATAATGCACTGGGGGCCTATTGTGCAGCGCCATGCAGAGGGATTGTCTGAGGCTCAGAGTGTAGACAGTATGCTGATGGGTGGGATTTCTCCCATGGGCATAGGTAATCCACCTCCCAAAGAAGAGGTAGATAGGTTGGCAGGAGAATTCTTCCGTTGACCTATCACTGACTACATGGGTATTAGGTTGGTTTAACTATGCTGCTCAGGGATGTGGATTTTTAATACCCTTGAGTGACATAGCTAGCTTGATCTAACTTTTTAGTGTAGACCAGGCCAGAGGATCTCCTTTCTTAATGCAATACAGGTTGAACCTCTTTAAATATGGTCTTCCCTAGCCTGGCACCGCCCCCAGGGGTTAACCCTAACTCCCGCCCCCAAGTCCGGCATTAGTGGTGACCCAGTAGGTGCTCCAGGGATAGAGTACTTAGTGGGAAAAACCAGCTGGCTTAAGCCAGGATTGTTGCTGGACCAGAGAAGATGGAGCCCGATGGGATGGGGAAGAGGAGCCGACAATGGAGCCCCAGCACATAGAGGCCAGCAGCGTGGGGGCCAGCTGCTGGGAGCAGAGTCCTACCAGCCCAGGTACCAGCAGCGGAGCTCTGGCCGGCCGAGGGGAGCCCCGGCCAGCTGAGGGAAGCCCCGGCATTCCAGGAGCAGGCAGCAGAGCCCCAGCATCCCTTGGCTGGGGAGGGACCAGAGCCCCGGAGGCCAGCGGGTGAGAGCAGAGGGGCCAGTATTTGCTGGACTAAGGGAGGTCAGTTCCCTGGTTCAGGACCAGTTAGGTCCCAAGGTTCAACCTGTGTCAATCCGTTTACAGCCCAAAACTTGGAGTCAGATTACCCATCATCTATGTTTGTTGGTCAATACAGTTGGCTAGTCCCTTTAAAATTTCTAGTATTGTACAATAGCTGAGTTTGAAAGACTTCAATTCTAGTGCTCAAAAATCTCAACTGCATTAGCTTTTGATTGTTAAATTATATTTTAAATTGATTTGCCTTTTTACCACTAACACACGTTTTGGATAGACTGCAGCATGGATGCTGAAACAAACTATTAAGTCTCAGGACACAAGCACAGTGTTGCAAGGTTTAGTCTCTAACCACTGCTATGAAAGGTTAATATGCAAACTTCCTCTTCAGATATTCTTTTGAAGTCTGACAGAGGTTTCCTGGTTCAAATAAAGTTTATGGTATTGTTTTTCAATTACTTAAAAATCACTTATTAACTATGGCAGTTTTCATGCTGCTTTTCTGGCCAACTGATATAAAGATGTCTTTTATTTTTTTAAAAAACTTGTGTATTGTACCTATACTTGATATTTGATTTTTGAATTCCTGTTGATGCAGATAATGCAGCATCAAGGTTTGTAGGGCTAAAATTCCCAGGTTTTAGTACATTCTAATCATAGAACATATTTAAAGTGTACCAATATTTTCTGATATTTGCAGCACACATTTATGGATCTAAATTAGATTAACACTAACATTAAAAATAATCATGGAAACAGCAATCGAGTCTCATGTTTTGTAAAATTATTTTACAAAAGTTTAAGCTGGGACTAAAATTGCCCAAATGTTTATATTACAAAAGTAAGACACTTAAATAAATTTAAATTGCTAGCGTAGAAATTCTGAGCATTCTTAAAAGATGCCTACAATCACAGAATCATTGGACTGGAAGGGACCTTGAGAGGTCTTCTAGAGCAGTCCCCTTCTAGTGCAGGAAGAAGTATTATCTAGAACAGCGGTTTTCAAAATATTTCCTCATGACCCAGTTGAAGAAAATTGTTGATGCTTGTGACCCAGCATAATTTAACTAAAGAGTGGGCTCTGGCGTGGGGCTGAGGATGAGAGCTACAGCTTTGGGAAGGAAGTCACAGAGGCAGGAGGGGCTTGCCTTGAGCGGCTCCCGGTCAGCGATGCAGTGAGGGTGCTAAGGCTGGCTTCCTGCCTGTCCTGGTGTTGCAGGTCATTCTGTGCCCCAGAAGCAGCCAGCAGCAGGTTCCCAGCCAATGGGAGTGCAAAGCTAGTTCTCAGGGCAGGGGCAGTGTGTGGAGCCCTGTGTTCTTTCCCTTCCTCCCCTCCTGACCTAGGAGCCAGGTCTGCTGGTGGCCGCTTCTGGGGCGCAGCACTGTCTTCAGTGCCAAAACGGGCAGGAAGCCTGCCTAAGCACCCCTGCTGATCACCCTGCAGCAATGAGACCCTGTGCCTGACATTCTGTGATCCAATATTGGGTCACATCCCGTAGGTTGAAAACCACTGCTCTAAAAAGACCATCCCTCACAGGAGTATCTTTTGTTCAGTTCCAGATTCTGCTTCCTATTGCATTTCTTTTCTAGTCATTCATTTCTTCCCATAAGCACCCAAAGTACAGTACATAATAAGAATGGCCATACTGGGTCAGACCAAAGGTCCATCCAACCCAGTATCCTGTCTGCCTACAGTGGCCTATACCAGATGCCCCAGAGAGAGGGAATGCAACAGCTAATCCTCACATGATCTCCCCCCTCCCCCCTGTCACCCACCTCCAGAGAAACAGAGGCTAGGGACACCATTCCTACCTATCCTGGCTAATAACCATTGATGTATCTAACCTCCATGAATCTATCTAGCTCTTTTTTGAACCCTGTTAATTTAAAGAGGTGATACAAATGAGCCCACATATTCTGATTTATCTTCACAAATACCAACATGTCCCAAATACTTTAACACAGCATTTCCCAAACTAAAATTCCAGGCCTCAGCATGCCTGGTGGCTGCTGGCCCTTAGGCCGATTGACCCATCTGGTTGAATCGGGCCCCGCGCCCCTGCACCCGGAAGTGCCGGCGAGTTAAGAGCCGGGCCCTGCTCCAGCGCTATGTGGAGCTGGGTCTCTCCCCGGCTCTGCCTGGAGCGGGCCCCACCCCTGTGCGTGGTCTCCGGCCCCGACCCCAGAGCATCCCCTCGGCCCCGGATGTCTCTGCCGCGCATGGCTCCTCCTCGTCGCCTGCCGCCCATGCGCGGCGTTGCACGTGGGCAGGGAGGAAGTGACATCACGGCCCGAGGTTTTGAAACCCACGCGAGGCACATGGCGGGGCCTGGGTGGCTCCGGGTTCGGCCTCTGGGGCCTGAGCGCGGACCCCGGCCCCGCTACGGGGAAAGAGAAGGTGGGAACCGGCTCGTGCGGCGGCAAGGAAAGGAGAGGGGTGGGGAAAGGGGTGGAAGGAGAAGGGGCTTGAGAGGGAAAGGCACCAAGGGACAGGGGTGCGGGAGAGAGAGACAAATGCCAGGGGGCCAAGTGCAGACCATGAGGGAAAGGGCAGGAGGGGAGGTGTCAGTGGGAGGGGGGACAGGGTGATGCTGGGAGAGGAGAGGAGAGGGGAAGGGCACTGGGGGCTGGAGGGGGAGGTGCTGGGAGAAGGCTTGAAAGAAGGGGTGGGCATGAGGAAAGTCAGGATGGAACAAATTGTGTGTGAGGGCACAGAGGGGCAGGAGGGGAATGGGGCTGAGACTGGTGAGGGGGTTGGTATTAGGGGAAAAGGAGACACCAGGAGGGTGCAGGGCTAAGGGAAGGTGCAGGTGCCAGGGGATTCTGGGGTGAGGAGGAGGGGAGAACTGGCCACCTGAAGCAGAACTGGACGGGGGAATCAGGGCAGGCTGGGGATATTGAGGGGCCGGTGGAAGCAGGGCTGCCAGGGGGTGCGAGGTTGGGGGCAGGGAGCTGGCCGGGGAAGATGTGGGCGGGGTGGGAGAAGTGGCCGCTGGAAGGCGGGCTGGACGCAGGCAGCGGGGCTGGCCAAGGGAGGTTGGGAGGAAAAGCGGGGGAGAACTGGATGCCAGGGAGGGGGTTGGGGGAAGTAGGGCCGGCCAGAGGCGCAGCAAGGGGAGCAGGGGGGAGGAATGAATCGGCCTGCAGGGAGTGGGACTGACCCGACCCCGTTCCCCCCTTCCCCCCCCACCCACAAAGCATGAGTTAGTCTGGCACAGGGATTCTACTGTCGTCCCCCCCCACACGCACACATACAAACTCCTTGAGTAGTTGCGAACTATCTGGCTGGTAGACACACTCATGCAGCCTGAGCACATTTACCAGCCAGGCAGTTTGAAACTACAAACTGATACATCTAGTAATAATACAACTTACCTACTGAGAAAATACCCGACATGTTATATGTCTGGTATTTTCTTAGTTTGTTTTTCATGTGTTTATATTTTTGGGCTGCAAAAAGCAGAACTGAAAAAAAAGGGTTCCAATTAAAATAAAAAGTTTGGGAAACCCTGGTCTAACCAGCTTTCTGTCTGTCTTACAGCCCATTTATCCAATCCATATTCCTTAACTAGCTGGCAAAAATATTGTGGGTGACCATCTCAAAAGCTTTGCTAAAGCTGGCACTGGGAGATTTGGGAGGACCAGAAACAACTTATTTGAATATTTATAATTTGATTAATGAATATGCAAATATGCAAATGAACATTACTGGTCCTCCAAAAGTTCGTGAATGGATTTACTGGTCCCCGTGTCAAAAAGTTTGGGAACCCCTGCTTTAACAGGTTTTTATGTAATGACTAAGCTGAAATGTTTAGAAAGTCAATTGTTTCTGAATTTCTCTTGGCAGTGGTCCCAAGGATCACGTATTTGTTTATTTCACTGACCACGGAGCCCCTGGACTATTGGCTTTTCCTAATGATGATGTAAGCATTTTATTTTGAACATTTTTAAAGTTACCATAACATAACTTTAAATCTGATTTTCTTAACACTATTATTTCTTGGAAAGAAAATAAGGGACCACGTTCTGATCTTCTGGTTTACACCAGATCACAATCTGGGACATGATATAAAATGTAGTACTTAATGTTTGAGAGCTAAGGTTCAAACTATTTATTTGTTGTGTGATTTTATTGCTCAGCTTTGCAGAGCATCATCCAGACTTTTTAATTGCATGATTATTTATCTTGCACTCTGTAGTAAATATCATAATCTCTATTTCCAATGGGGGCAGTACATTAGAGGTAAAAATATATATCTCCTTTGTGTTAAATTTGGACTTGATCATAAGATCAATAAGATCACTTATTTAAATAACAAAATGGATACAAGTTTGTATTAAATATTCAAGCAACTGTTATAAACTCAAGCAATTAAAATATATCTCCAAATAACTAGAAGTACTGTAGTATATATAAAGTAGCAATTTTTTTCTAATGAAATGTGTTTCTTTACCTATTTATTTTGCTGTAGTAAGATGGTATTAAAACAAATGTTCTTATTTTACAGCTTCATGTAAAGGACTTGAACAAGACCATTTATTATATGTACCATAACAAAAAATACCAAAAGGTAAATAACAGTGTGTCAGAAGTTGTGAAATTAATAGAGGAACTAATGCAGAGGAAGCATCTTTGTGACTTCTTTGTTTGCACTTCCCTCAATTGTTTAAACAATAGAATCATATTTGTTTGATGGGAAGTTGATTCAAAGTCATGAAATTTAGATCTGGATTGCCCATCTACACAGGATATATGTTGCATTTTTGGACCATCTTCAGTTGTTTACTTTCCAGTTGTAGCATGTGATTTATTTGGATCAGTATGGAAAGGTTTCATATCATAGCACAGCTCTGTGATACCCATATATTTTGCTTGCCAGTGGAATTGAAAAACATCCACTGTAACTTCACCTTGCCCTTGCTTCTTGTGTTTTGTTAACCCTTGATCCTTTGTCCTATTACTATTGGTTGGTTATTGTTAAAAAAATCCAACAGTTCATCTGAGGATAAAGTGACACTTGTAGAAGCCAATATTTGAATTTAACAATCCAGTAATTCTTTTATCTAAGTGGCTTCTATTCCCATTTCAATATAGGTGAACTCACTGAGACCAAAGAAAACTAATGTATATCTAAAGCTTTTTTTAGATTGCCTTCTTAAAAGTAATTTTTTATTAATCATGTCAGCATATCCTAGTTCATTGTGTTTAGGTATGTATAAGTGGTGATGAGGTCTCAAAAATATTAAGGCTACAGCCAACTCAGAATGGTATATTATTTACAATAAAAAACCCTAACCAGCTAGTTGAATTCTGCTTGAATTAGCAAAAGGCCCATGTATGATATAAATATAAAATTAATTAATAAACTTTTGCACTGCACTCTTTTCTTCACTTGTTTCAGTTTTTCAAAACAAGAAGTGACCTAATTTGCTTTTATTTAAATATAGGACATATGCACACTATGTTTAGTGCGCTGTTGTAATAGATTATCAGTAAGGACCAGATCAATTACCATTTGAAAGAAGTGGAAACTCCTCTCCAGCCCAGTGTTTTTTTTCTAATATGTCTCACTTATTCTGCAGCTGGTGTTTTACATTGAAGCATGTGAATCTGGATCAATGATGAACCATCTGGCTGAGAATATTAATGGTAAGTGATCAATCAGCTTTTTGGCCTGGTGTTTCCCAGCTTTAAATTGTGCTCCGTTGATCAGAAGTGTGAAAGTCAGGCCTGGAATTATTGCACCCACTTTTCTGTCGAGGTTTTAGCAGAGTATCAGGACTATTGAGTTCTTTTATTAGCTTTGCCACCAACTTGAGACGTTATAGAATCATAAAATCATACAATACTAGAACTGGTAAGGAACTCTAGACATCATCAAGTTCAGTCCACTGCCCTCACAGCAAGACCAAACACCATCTAGATCAGGAGTGAGTAATAATTTTTGCCCAGGGGCCACTTCAAAATTTTTTGAAGTAGCCCTGGGTTACCCCGACGGGCCTAAACAGGAAGGGGCAGAGTTACCCCACCCCCAGACCATGATTGGTCATGGTCAGGAGGTCGGGGAGCCCCTTTGCTTCCCCTTCACGAGGTTTACCGGAACGGTTGACAAAGGCTTCCCTTGTCAACCATGGCACATCTAGACTGCCCCGCTGTGCCGGATCAGCTGATCGTCGGCACAGCACGGCAGCCATTTTTATGTAAATGAAGCGTGATCATTTAAATCGCCACTTCATTTTGCTGTGTCTAGTAAACTTATGTACATGGCTTCGTCGACGGAGCCATGTAGTCTAGACACACCCTAGGTGTCCAGTCCTAGGAATGGGATAACTTGCAGAATGCTTTGAACATGTATCCCATTGTGTTAGAAAAGACTCGACTGGTAATAGTACATTTTTGGATGGAGCTGTTGCTCTAAAGATTTCTTTACCATAGTATGTTCTCTCTATAAGGAGTGTTAATAATGTACAGTATTATTCCAATGGCAGTGTTTACTGGAAAAGAGGAATTTCAGGACTGTTAATACCAATTGTTAGTATGCACGCAGGATAGGCAATTCAGCTGTTCCAATTAAGAATCTATTTCTTCAACTAGGAAAGTGTCTGTATTTGCAGCTTTTTAAATAGTAGCTTTTGCTCAAAGCCCTCTTTCCCCAAAACTACATGTTCTTCATTATATACTCACAATATAGCACACAGTTGGCAACAACAGCAACTGCAGACAAAATATTAGCAGGCTGATTTTTAAATTCAAAACACTGCTGTGTGGAAGTCTGAATATCATGGATTTTATTCATTTACAAGTGTAACATGCATTTAAGTATCGATGGGGAAACTTAAACAAAGGTTGCGCTTCAATTTATCTTACAGTTTATGCAACTACTGCTGCCAATCCTAAGGAGTCTTCTTATGCATGTTACTATGATGATAAGAGACAGACCTACCTAGGTGACTGGTACAGCGTCAACTGGATGGAAGATTCTGATGTGGTAAGTTACTTAGATAAGGTATTTGGTGCTTTAAATTTAAGACAGTTGTAAAGCTTTAAGCATGATAGTATTTCTTTATAATTTTGTTATTGGCTTTTATTTAAGATTAAAAATTGTTTAAACTCCTTTAAATTTGTAATTTTTTGCAATGTGGAATTGGATGGCTTGTAAACTTAAATACTTTACTGAAAAAATTCAGCATTTGTGCAAGTTGTTCATTTGGACATCTTTAAATTTAGTTCAGAAACTTAATTCCTCTTTGGTGGGTGTTGAAGTAGGAAAAATTAGAAATAGTCTAGCCCCTTATTTTGAATTCACTTAACCTGAAGTGAATTTGGGGCAACATCACTGCAAATTTTTAAACATGAATCTCCATGTGCAGTTACTGAATAGTTTACTCTGGCTTATTTAGTGGTCCTTAAATATGAACAAAACCTACTCCCATTCATTAAAGCTTTGTCTATACTACACATTTTTGCGGCAGAAAATATGCTAATGACATAGTGACTCATGCAATGAGTCCCTCATTAGCATATTTTCTGCCACAAAAATGTGTACAGTAGTGTAGACATAGCCTAAGTGTTGTTTGGGGCCAAATTTGCAGTGGTAATGAAACACTTCAGGGATTTGTACTGCAATCTGAGAAGATGCCATACAATCTCAACTTCACCCAAGTTTCCTAACTTTTCATATAAATCTCTTTTGAAGTGCTAATAGCCATTGCCCTGGTACTCATCTCCTGTGCAGGGGAAGCTAAGACTCTTCTATGTGTTCCTTGCATTTTTACAACAGCTGTATTTAGATATCTATACACATATACATTTCTTTATGCAGGAGGACCTGGGAAAAGAAACTCTCCATAAGCAATTTCTGATAGTGAAGAAACACACCAACACCAGCCATGTGATGCAATATGGAAACAAAGTGAGTATTCAACTAAGTGGTTTCCAGGACAAGTCCCCCTATATAACATATTCCCTTTAAAATTGCTGTATCCTAGCGAGGGGATAAATCCTCAGGCTCTGAATATCTACCTGAAAAAGTAAAGCCAGTTCAAAGGTAGAGAAGCAGAACTTGAGAGGTGAATGTTACAGCTCAGTCCCAGTTGTATCTAGAACAGCACGCTTTCAGTCTCTGCATTTACTTTCAGATTGGAAAGTGCAAGCCAAGAGTCAAGAAATTCTCATTTCTCTCTTTTACTCCCTTGCCTATAGCAGCTCCATCCTTTGTTCTACACTGTGAACACTTACTCCTTCCTAATTCTCTGCTCACACCCTGAGAAGAGCCAGTAGCCATTTGCTGCTCCTCAGTCCCTTAATTTTTATGTTTCTCTTGAGCACAATTTCATGCCATTTTCCTGGCTACTCTCTTGTTCTCTGCTGTTGCCATGAGTGCCTTGAGGCCTGATGAGAAAGCAGGGCATAGCGACCTGGCAAGCAGACTGAACTGGGCAATTCCTGGTCGGGTTTGCCTCCTTCCAACAGATCTCACTTGGCCCTCTTTTCCTACAGGGATATAACAAAAATAAATGTGGTCTAAAGGCTAATGCAAGGGTCTGGACGTGAGGACATTATGGTTCTCTTTGTGCCACTGATTTAACCTCCCAATGGTTCATGTTACCCATCCATAAAAGGGGTCTAACTAGACCCATTGACAAGTTATTGTAAGTCTTCATAAAAGATAATAAAGTGCTCTGTGCTCTTTGGGTAGCAGCTGTCATAAACTGGCAGGTTATTCATAAACACAATTGAAAGCATCTCTTCCCATTGTTCTTAATTTCCTCAAGTGGCCTTAAATCTGTAAAATCCAGGCTGTTCAACCTGGTGGCCTGTTGTGTTGGGGAACTTTGAAAATGAAGATTAGCCACTTTTAGGGCAACCTGCCATGTGTAAAACAGTACTTGCCTTCAGATGTCTTCCATAGCCAACCAAGTTTAGAGAATTAATAGGTTTTCATGGCAACACAAAGGTTTAAATGGTTAACTTGCCAGCAAGTTAAGGGAGTATTGCCAGCAAGTTAAGGGAGCATGGATTGGATAAATGGACTGTAAGATGGATAGAAAGCTGGCTAGACTGTCGGACCCAACACGTAGTGATCAACGGCTCAATGTCAGGTTTGCGGTCGGTGTCTAGTGGAGTGCCCCAACGACCAGTTTTAGGACCGGTTTTGTTCAACATCTTTATTAATGACCTGGATGAGGGGATGGATTGCACCCTCAGCAAGTTCACAGATGACACTAATGGAAGGGGAGAGGTAGATATGCTGGGGGCAGGGATAGGTTACAGAGTGACCTAGCCAGATTAGAGGATTGGGCCAAAAGAAATCTGATGAGGTTCAATAAGGACAAGGGTAGAGTCCTGAACTTGGGATGGAAGAATCCCAAGCATTGTTACAGGCTGGGGTCCGAATAGCTAAGTAGCAGATCTGCAGAAAGGACCTGGGGATTACAATGGATAAAAAGCTGGATATGAGTCAGCAGTGTGCCCTTGTAGCCAAGAAGACTAATGGCATATTTGGTTGCATTAGGTGGAGCATTGCCAGCAGATCTAGAAAAGTGATTATTCCCCTTTATTTGGCTCTGGTGAGGATACATCTGGAGTATTGTGTCCAGTTCTGGACCCCCCATTATAGAAAGGATGTGGAGAGGGTCCGGCAGAGGGTGACCAAAATGATTAGGGGGTTGGAGCACATGACCTATGAGGAGAAGCTGAGGGATTTGGGTTTGTTTAGTCTGCAGAAGAGAAGAGTGAGGGGGGATTTGATAGCAGCCTTCAACTTCCTGAAGGGAGGTTCCAAAGAGGCTGGAGAGAGGCTGTTCACAGTAGTGACGGATGGCAGAACAAGGAGCAATAGTCTCAATTTGCAGTGGGGGAGGTCTAGGTTGGATATTACGGAAAACTATTTCACTAGGAGGATGGTGAAGCAGTGGAATGTGTTACCTAGGGAGGTGGTGGACTCTCCATCCTTTGAGGTTTTTAAGTCTCGGCTTGACAAAGCCCTAGCTTGGATGATTTAATTGGGATGGGCAGGGGGCTGGACTTGATGACCTCCTGAGGTCTCTTCCAGCTGTATGATTCTATAACTGATTATCTAACAGACATGTTTAACCTGTGTGTGTTTGTTTGCTATCTTACATGCAGAGCATCTCTTCCATGAAAGTGTCACAGTTTCAGAGCATGGGGAAGAAATCATCTCCTATTCCCCTGCCTCCAGTGGCACGCTATGATCTCACTCCTAGTCCCGATGTGCCTCTTGAAATCATGAAACGGAAGCTGATGGCTACCAATGATATTTATGAGGCCAAGAAGATTGCCGGGGAGATGAAAACACATCTGGAGGTAAAGCTAAAAATTGTAACAACTATTCATAAGGGCAAATTCAGTTCTGTTACCTGGATGTAAATCAAAAGTAACTCCAGTGAGACTAATGGAGTGACTGCGAATTGACCCCAGTTCATGATAAAATACATTTTACATCAATAACAACCATCTGATGTTTTTCTTCACAAGTATCTAAACTTCTAGGCTACGTCTACACTGGCATGAATTTCCGAAAATGCTTTTAACGGAAAAGTTTTCCGTTAAAAGCATTTTCGGAAAAGCGCGTCTAGATTGGCAGGATGCATTTCCGCAAAAGCACTTTTTGTGGAAAAGCATCAGTGGCCAATCTAGACGTGGTTTTCTGCAAAAAAGCCCCAATCGCCTTTTTCACGATCGGGGCTTTTTTGCGGAAAACAGTACTATGCTGTCTACACTGGTCCTTTTGCGCAAAAGTCTTTTGGAAAAAGACTTTTGCCCGAACGGGAGCAGCATAGTTTTTCCGGAAAAGCACTGATGATTTTACATGAGATCGTCAGTGCTTTTCCGGAAATTCAAGCAGCCAGTGTAGACAGCTGGCAAGTTTTTTCCGGAAAAGCGGATGATTTTCCGGAAAAACTTGCCAGTCTAGACACAGCCCTAAGCTCTATAGACAAAGCATCATTTATTGGCAACCTACCAAATGGGAATGTAAACATGCAAAAACTAAACTATCAGAGTTTACTGCCAGTAGTTCTACCTCCAGGAGGTATGCACTTGCCCCCATAATGCTTACACAAGGACACCATACTTCAGAATGATTGCCTACTTTAACCTTTTTGGGATAAGACTTTCTCCAAAACCAAACTCTCCCCAATCTCTCTGATATCATTATTGAAGAGCAAATACATTTTCCCAGAAGGCAGCTGAAACAAGTCTAGCCATGCGTACTATGCATTTTCCCCCCTTTAGCAAGGGGAACTAATAGGTTAAATTAGGGCTTTATTAGAAGCCCATAACCTGTAACCTTTCTTATTTCCCTGCTTATTTGTTCATCTTCTATCCAGGGACAGGCTCAAAAGGGACTTTAATTTAAAATGTTATTTATTTTAGAAAACAGAGTATTTTGTAAAAGCCCTAGGGGTTTGCTTGCTTGTTTGTTTTTTTGAAAGAAGGAAGTGGCATTAAGTTAATAGACTCCAGTAAGGGGTCAGGAAAAGCACCTAAGTTGTCTTTGCTTTGTGTGCAGGCTAAACGGATTATTCAGGAATCCATGCGAAAGATC
The DNA here is from genome assembly GCF_052426305.1 of Pelodiscus sinensis. Classification (NCBI taxonomy): domain Eukaryota; kingdom Metazoa; phylum Chordata; order Testudines; family Trionychidae; genus Pelodiscus; species Pelodiscus sinensis. The sequence continues at coordinate 30,356,164 of NC_143056.1, forward strand.
ATTTTATTTGTAACAGCATCAGAAGAGCGAACTGAACAAATTCTGTCAGACAGACTGACCATCAGCGACTATGACTGCTACCAGTCAGCAGTGAATCACTTCAAAGCCCACTGCTTCAATTGGCACTCTCCCTTGGTAAGCATAACAGCTAAAAACCAGTTAGTTTGTCAGTAGGATAAGCATAGCTGTCAAGGTGCTCTTCCAAAGTCCGCTTTTACCACAAAACAAAATTGGCTTTATTGAACAACCCTGCATATTCACTTGAATAAGCAAAAGGAAAGACATGCCATCTTCAAGCAACCATCTACAAGTAACAAGATGATCAAAATGGAGAAAAGATTTCCTTCTCTTCTTTTACTGTTTCCCCCTTGCCTTTCACAAGTAACAGGACACTCAGTATTGGTTTTTAATCAGCTCGATTCAATTAATGGCAAGCTTGAAATACAGCACCAAATGTACATAATTCTATCCCACAAAGAGATCTCCTTGACTGTGCATTGCACACTACCAGTGACAGCCCACTTCACAGCATTTGGTTCTTACTGAGTTCATACTAGGGATGTGAACAGGTAACCGGTTAACCAGTTATAGGGCAAGCATCACCCTTACTGGGTTAACCAGTACCTGGGAACAGCCTCATGGGGGTCGGGAGCCACCCCCCCAGGAGGGGAGGGGAAGGGAAAGCAGCAACTGGGAACCTCTCGTGCGGGGGAAGAACTGACCCCCTACACAAGGCTGTTGGCTCCTGCTGCCAGACCCCCCTCCACTTAATCAGTTAACAGGTTAAATCTAAGGTTTAAAGGGTTAACTGATTAACCGGGATTTTACATCCTGAGTTCATAGAAGTAATTTTCTTGAGGTTTATTACAAATAATTGTTCCAGTGATATCCAAGAGCCTCAGTCAATGCGCAGTGCCCCATTGTGTTAGGCATTATGCCAACAAGTAACAGAGGAATCAGTCCCTGTCCCAAAGAATTCAAGATCTAGGCATCCCACAAGATGCACACAAAATAGATGCAGAAAACAGACAAATGGGTGGGTTGAGAGGATGAGGCAATCATAAAGCAGAATTTGGTGGAAAAAGCAGAAGTCAAGTCATCACTTGCCTAATCTACTAAGCATTGACAGAGTGTTCAGCATTGTACATAAGGCAAAAGCATGTATACTCTCTGCCTCAAGAAGTTTATAGTCTGGAGAGACAACCAACACAAGGGAAGGCCAGTTTGATCTACCTTAGAGTTGTAGTTTCAGAGACATTGATTAGAATTATGAGTCTTCCATAAGAGGAGAATTTGAAGTGAGAACTGAATAAAGGAGAAGAAAATGCCTGGCACTCAGGGATATAAAGACATTGTGTGTCTGAAGGTGCAAGGAAAGATGTGGGAGGGGGTAACTTTGGTTTGCTATTAGACTTCCAACAAGGATAGAAATAATTGGTGTTAACAGTACCTACAAAGCTCTTTTACAACTAGCTTAAATAAAGAGAGGTTGGGATTTGACACTGCAATGCTTAACTTTCTTTGTTTAATTTCAGTACGAGTATGCTCTGAGACAGCTATATGCCTTAGTCAATGTTTGTGAAGGAGGATATCCTATTGACAGGTAAGTCAGCTTGCACTATCAGCCTTATTTATTGCCTTTTACTCTGCACTGTGATTTGGCCTCAGCAAAATTGTGTATTCCATTCTGGGTACCACATTTCAGGAAAGAAACTGTAGCAAGTACAGAGAAGAGCAACAAAAATAATTAAAGGTCTAGAAATCATGACTTATGAAGAAAGATTGTAAAAAATTGGCTTAGTTAGTGTACACAAGAGAATACTGAGGAGGAGACATAACAATTTTCAAGTACATAAAAGGTTTTTACAAGGGGGAGGAAAATAAATTGTTTTTCCTAATTTATGAGGCTACAGCATGAAGCAATGAGTTTAAATTGCAAGCGTGGCTTAAGTGGATTTTAGGAAAACTTTAATTGTCAGGGTAGTTAAGCACTAGTGAGGTTGTAGATGCCATCATTGTCTACAGTGCTCTTAAAAATCTGCAAATACCTGTCAGGGAAAGCTAATACTTGGTTCTGTCATGAGTTCCAGGGACTGGACTAAATTACCTCCAAGGTCTCTTCTAGTCCTGTGAGTCTACGTTGGTTTAAAAAGCAGAAGCTGATAATTTGTAAATGTTTAACTTCAAATGAGCTGCATGTGTTTTGCTTCTCTGTTCAGTCTGTTTTATAAATAGAATGCATAAGGTACATACCTCATACTCCTTTCAGTAGTGTGTAGAGTAAAAACACTACCCACCCTCTTGCACATAGATAATATAAACATCAGCATAGATAGTGAGAGACTGCTTAGGCTAGTCAAGAAACACCTGAACCCTAGGGGTATGTAATAAGGATGTTAAGTATTGTGTAATTCACTAATTGAATAGTCAATGCATTTTTGCATTTTGCATCTATCTGATAGAGGCAGCAAGTAGGGGGGAAGCAACTAGTCAACTAGTCCTTAACATCCCTACGTAAGCTATCCGACTCTGTCCCCAAAGCAGCACTTTCCCATTAACAGTGCTGTTTTTAGCATTGTAGCTTCCTGCAGTTGTCTCCCTGCTTCTGGATTCTTTCTATACCACAGGGAACAGCTCCAGAATTGGGGAAAGGTTCTGGCAGCTTCCTGCTTCAGAAGCTTTCCCAGCTGTTTCCCTCCACCAAAGTCTTTTGCTGACACATGGAGCTACAGAGCACAGTGTGGGCATGGTTCACTTCTCTGTGGTGTGTAGACACACACTTCCTTTGCTGACTCAAGAAATGTGCATCGAGAATGTAGCCTAAATCTGAAAGTGGCAAGACTGTTTTTGTAAAGGCATTTCTAACGTAACTAGTTTTTGTTTACATTATAGATGCAGATGCCTAATGAGCAGATACTAATTTCCTTATTTATAAGTATTATATCAAATTAATCTAAATAAGAAGACTCTGCTGTATTTATAATTTTTGCTCTTGTCTGTTGCAGAATACAGCTGGCCATGTACCATGTGTGCCTTGGATATTAATGCAAACAGCATTCCCGTTAATAATCCTTACTAAAAGTGATAGCCTTTTTATGAAACTTTAATAATCAGGACTACCACTGCATGCGAACAGAAGAGAAATGTCAACCACTAGATCAGTTTTAAATAGTGCACTGGGAGTGGTGTCAGACAACACTGAACTGAGTCAGCACTTCAAAGCCTCTCATCTGACATTATGGACTTTGTCGTGTCCCCAAGTCTTTCAGATATAATTAGTGTTCTACAAAATGCATTTGGGCAGGGTTAGCATTTGAATGGAAATGATGTGTTTCAGAGCCCAATACAGGCTACAGTAGCATCTTTTAAAGAGTCTCCAGTGGAACACTACAAACAGTCTCTTGGGGGATGCTAACTTTATGATTAAAAGTTGATCTTTAACTGTTTTGCATTTAAAACTGTTGGAACTAGCACTAATTAGCTTAACTAAGTATATTATTCATGAACTTACGTTTACAGTGATTATTTGCAAATTGGTGGAAAAATGAACAAGCCATAGTTTGTACATCAAGCTTTACATCCTTAATGCTATCAAGAAATTACTTGTACTTGAGAATTATCCCATTTGTAAATTGAATTGGTATAAAGTTACACTGTTTCCCAAATAATAAAAAAGATTGTCTAATGCTGGAACTTTTAGCACCATTGTGTAAGTGTTATGTATATACAGGTCTGTGAGAGATAGCACTGCACTTGGAATTATCTGTGAATAAAAAGAAAGTTGAATGTTCCATGGGCCCTTTAAAGCATTATGCTATTGTGTCAACAAAAAACTTGCTTCAAGAGCTAAGTAGAAGCTTGTACATTTTGTATGGCTGCCTGAAGCGAACTTCCATACTATATACTTACAACCCGCTTACAGCATACACACTTCCCTCTCCTAAAGGCTATCCCAAACGCTTAAGAAGCCATTTCCTACTGAGAGGTCTGAGAGAGTCATAAGCTGAGAGACAGCCGCGTTAGACTATAAAGTGCTTACTTTAAAATTCTCCATGCCTTTCTTCGTTGTTGTTCATTTCAAGGACTTCGCAAAAGCATGCTATAGATTGGATTGCAAAACCTTCTTTTGCTCTTCTAGGGAAGGGAATGGACCTGGGGAAATAAACTAGGCCATTGTTTGGGGTGTGGCATAGTTGGGAATTCTGGGTAGCCCTTCCATTAGGGGCAGGAGCTGCTTGAAATTCCATTTATATAGGGAGGAGCACCAAGAGGCATTGGTCCGCCCTCAGGTTTCTGCTGCCTCTTAGAAATAGGGAATAAAAGACAAGTTCCAGAGCATGTTTTAGAATGGGAAATAACAGATGCAGTGTTTGCAAGAATCTCTTTGTGCTTGAAGGCTTAAAGAATTAAGCCTTCACTCTTGCTTAAACATCAGATTTTTTTTAACTTCTTCTTTCTTTCAGTTGTGAAATTTTTACAGATGGGGTTAAAGTTTAAAAATAAAAACGAGAGAGAACAGAACAGTGAAAGGCACGAAACATCACTGTCATCATTTTGGCCCTGTGACTTAATAGCATGAGACAAAAAATGTGACATTTGAAGATCACACAAAATAAACCCCCAATCCTGCATGCTTTCACTTGCATATAGACCCAGATGTGTATCTGGAGTCTCACTGAAAGCAGTGAGGTCTAGCTGCATAGGATAGTTTGCAGGGGGTGGGGCGGGGGAGCTGTGAGACCAGCATATTCTGACAGGCAACCAAATTGCCTTCAAAACAGCAGGAAAAACAAACTCTTTCAGGAAGCTGGTTGAATGTATACACCAAACTAGTCAACATTTAAAACCTTTGGAGGCCACTCTTAGAGATACACTCATTTATTCTATATCTGTCATTGACCCCCATAACCCATCACTCATAGGTTAGCAATATTCTCCAGGGTTTTTTTTCCTTTTAGTAAGGATAAATTTTTTCCAAGTATTCAAAAGAGCCTTTCAGTCTTCTAGAGTTCTACTTTGTAGGTTTGTAAATTTATTGAAAAGAGTCAAGAGGGTCAGGACCCATGGCGACATTTAGATGCCTAATTCCCATTCATATCAATGGATGTTATTTACCTAAATACTTTCGAGGATCTGGGTTCAGAGCTCCCCTTTTCTCTCAGGTAATAATATGATAATAAGGTCTCAAAGCCCCATAACAAATAACCTCATTTTTCAGATGATAACTTAAGTGACCAGCCAAAGATGACATAGCACCTGTGATCTGGCTCAGATTTTCGGCCTATCAGCTCTATTTTCATAACTACCCTATACGCAGGTGGGACTTGTCCTCAAGCAGATGTTACATGATTTGGCATTAATGCATTGGGTGCAACGTGGAGCTTCACTGCTCCAACAAGAGGAGAACTGGAATGACAAAATATAAATTTTAGTTCCTTACCTCAGAGCCATAAGCTTTTTTTTTTTTCTTCAAGAATAGGTTCAAGACTGTCACTTTGCATAGCTTTGCAACTCATGGTGTGGAACATCCATGTCTAAATGACTAGCATAGCATGGAAAAGAAGTCAAGACCTAAGGGTATGTCTAGACTGCACCCCTCTGCCAGCAGAGGGATGCAGATTAGGCTGGGCGAAATTGATAATGAAGCGGGGATTTAAATATCCCATGCTTTGTTAGCATAAAAATGGCCACAGCTTTTTTCCGGCATGGAGCTTTGTCGGAGAAAAGCGGCAGTCAAGAGGCTGATCTATTGCTAAAGAAAGACTTTTCTGATAGAGTCTCTATACCTCGTTTTACGAGGCATAAGGGAGCTATTGGAAAAGGCTTTCTTTAGCGATAGATCAGCCTCTATACTGCTGCCTTTCTCCGACAAAGCTCTGTGCCAGAAAAAAAGCAGTGGCCATTTTTATGCTAATGAAGTGCAGGATATTTAAATCCCCGCTTCATTAGCAATTTCGCCCACTCCTGGCAGAGGGGTGCAGTCTAGACATACCCCAAGAGATGCACCAATGATTCCCTGTATTCAGCTGAATTCTCTCCCCAGGCTGCTGAAATTGTTAGGCCTTTTCATGCATTTTCTTTGTCTTAGCAGCAGCTCAAAAAAACCTTCACTCATCTGGAAGTAAATGTAAATTAGTGGGCTCATCATTCAGTTTGACACAATCACCAGAGAAGGAGCCACTCTTCACCAGCATGTCAATGCTAATACACAATGGTACCTAGTTCACATGAGGGTGTTTTCCGAAACAAGTGTTAAAAAATTAGTCCAGCACTGACCAAAGTTTGGCTGATGAGCTATGGAGTTCTACAATGTGCACTGCAGTCATCCTCAAATGTAATGAGGCTGCAGTTATTACATTTCCCAGGATGCAATGCTTCATCTGAACTTGGAAATGTAGACACATACATATTAAAGATAATTGGCTGGTCCCTCTATGCACATGAAGAGCAGTTCTCAGGTTTCTGTGAAGTTGACAACAACGGGGCAAAGTTTACATTGCTTGAGTTTAAGTTTTATTTCTTGTATTGCATTAAAGCCATTCAAAGGGTGCTCTCCACAACTCAGACCTAAGGTGGTTCCACCACTTCCTCCTTTGATGTTAGCAGGTGCATATCTGAAAGTCCAAAACAAATGTTTTGCAAGTGTAGGGCCCAGCTGTCATGCTAAGGATCAACTTGAAGCCCTCCATTAAAAAGGGGCCCACAGGAAGTTTTTTGCAGTGCAAAACAACTTCTTGTATTGGTCCTAGAAAACCTATGAATAATTCAGCAGGTTCTTGAGCACCATCTTCTGGTACATTTTGTACTTTGTGTCCTATCCTTTGGTGGCTAGGTTGGCAGCTATCCTGCGTTCCTCCTTCTAATGTGGAGAGCATGGACATTGGGGGCACTTCCCCCTCCCCCAACCTGAATAAGGTCCATGATCTTCACCCAGGACAAGGAAGGCGCCCACCTTCTCCGGCCCCTGGCAGGCTCCTGGGAGCTGGCAGACTGCTCCTGGGGAGCGGTGGAGGGCTGGCTGCCAGTGGCTTCCTTGCTCATGTTTTGGGGCCACTGGGTCAGGGGCAGTGGGCTGGCAGGCTTGGAGCTGGCACAGGCACTGTGGCTAGAGTCAACCCCTTTAAGGGCTCCGGGGAGGGGGGAGGGAGAGGAGTGTTCTTGTTTGAGGCTGGAGTGGCAACCAGGGCACCCTGGGAAGGCTGGAGGCCCCCTATTTCGAAATAAGTGTCTATACAGCACTTATTTCGAAATAGCTATTTCAAATTTGGCGTTATTCCTCGTAGAATGAGGTTTACCAAATTCGAAATAAGCGCTCCGCTATTTCAAATTTATTTTGAAGTAGTTGTTTGGCTGTGTAGACACTAGGAAAGTTATTTCGAAATAAGGGCTATTATTTCAAAATAACTTTGCTGTGTAGACATACCCTTCCTTATGCTAAGACAGACAAAAGAAACAGTCATTTGGTAGCTGATTTTTTGCTCCATAGCTATTCACAGATGCCAGGTTATTGTTAGTCACGATGTGCCAGTGTGAGTGTGTGCACCAAATGAGGGTGCCCAACCCCTACAAACATCCCTGTGCACAGTCCCATTTGAAGCCAGTGTTTCGCAGCCTGTCTCTGAAGGCCAGATTTGTTCTGGCTCACATGTGGATGTAACGATGGGGGAAAGAGACAGGCCACCCATCTCTTCATCTCTTGTGCTCAGGGCCTTAGGTGCCATGTCTTTGTCATACCCCAGGCACTGGCCAGAGGAGCTGTCCAGATGCACGTGGGGCATAGGCTGCATCTTAAAAAAATGGCATATTGGCTGGTATGCTGGATCTGCATTCCTGGGTGCTCTGAGCGGCATTCTGAGGCCTCAGGGCAGTGTCTAAATGGCATGACCAAGCCTACTGATACCGTATCTGCTTCACGTTAGTCTGGGCTAAATCCTGCAAGGGAAAAGGCCCAACGTATGTACGATGTGTGTACGATGACAGGTATTAATAGCCACAGTGCTAATTCTTACTGTGCATATGGCATATGCACTCTTTTTTCTCCTTCCTATCCAGGAAATAAGAATGGCCAAGCACCTCTTCTATGTGATTCCACATATAGATTAATGTAAGCATTTTGTCTGGTGGCAGTGGAATGACTCCCATTCTTTTCAATGGGCTTTGGATCAAGCCCTGCATGACCAGCATGTGCAATTGGCAGAGTAAATTATTGCCAGTTTGTACTCTGGCTTCATTTAAGCATTGCTTTAAAGGTGTCCATGCACAGCAGGGCTACTTGAAATAGCTGTGTTTGCTTACAGACTTTGATGTGCTCAGCAAATTTCTCGTATGCATTATTCCTGGCCTTACAAGTAAGCAATGTCCAAGTACTTTCACAATGTTTCTGTGGAAACTAGCACATGAGGAACACTTGGCTGACTCAGACAACTTCACTAGTTCAAAGTCCCCTGAAAGGCTATGATTTGCGCTCCATCTGCTGATCAGTCATGTGAGGGCTAGTGGCTGAGTCACTTAGTAACTGGACCCTGACTAATCACATGATGGCTGTGGCTCATCAGACCAGAAAGCTTCCTTCAGTTAAACTGTCAGTTAAGTTTCTTTTAGCTGAAAAGGAGAATTGTAGGTTGAAAGGGAGACACTACACCAAAAACAAAACTACTTTTTATTCAAATAGGTCCCTCCATGTTTGCAGGGCCAGCCCACAACATTTTGGCACCTGAGGCGGGGAGCTCAAATGACCATCCCTCGCTTGGGCCAAAACTTTGAAAGGTCTCACTTCTCTAGTGGCGCCCCCCACAGTCTGGCACCTGAGGCGGCCGCCTCAGTTCGCCTCATGGTAAGGTCAGCTCTGCATGTTTGTCATCTTCACTAACTGGAACTTTGGCTTCCAGCTGAGAAACAGTGATTTTGGACTGTCTTGCAGCATGACAGCAGAATGGTCCAAGATACATGGGCCCAGTTCCTCAAAGGTCTTTAGCCACCTAATTTCTAGTGACCTCAATGGGAGTTAGTATCCTAAATACCTCTGAGGTTCTGGGCTGTGGAACTTTCCCCCGTCTATTCATGGGTTCATATCTGACACAGTTCAGTAATGGCTAGATGTTATCTGAGTTGAGCTGCTCATAGTTTATAGTGGGGACTGGTGTGGTGCTCTGGCAGAAATTCAAAGGGGCCTGGGGCTTCAGCTGCTGCTGCTGCTCCTGCTAGTGCAACAGTGGCAGCAACTGGGAGCTCCTGGCCCCTTAAAATCACTGGGCCTGAGGGCAGTGTCCCTTCCCCCCCCCTCCCCAATCAGCAGGCCTGAGTGGGAAGATGTCTGTACCGTGATTGGCAGTCTCAGCTGAGAAGCCAGTGGACACATGGCCATGTCCCTCTAGCACTGACATTACATCTCCAGCTAGGAAACAACTCTCTCATAGGGACTGGCAAATCTGAACTGCTTCCTATCACTGCTGATGCTGGCATCTGTTGAGGCTTTAAGCAACCCTGAGCTAATAGTTACGCAAAGCTGGATTACCAACACAGTGGTTCTGAGAGCTCCTACATATGCATGGGAATCAGCTGGCTACTACACCTGCCAAGGCTGTGCATTGAATGCTCCCAAGTATGGCTGACCAGTTTGCAGGGGTGCAATTGAAAAGTCCCACCATACTCGTCCTTGCTGCCTTTGGGGTGCCTGTAATCAGGAGAGTTCAGGGCCTGCCAGTTGGCCAGTGGATGCAGGTAGAAGGGGATCATGTGCTCTAACCTCACTTGAGCACTAAGAGTACCCTGCCAGAGTCTGGCTCCCTGGGCTTGCCTTTAGAGAGGGAAAGACTCTGGCTACGTCTTGACTGGCATGATTTTCCACAAATGGTTTTAACGGAAAACTTTTCCATTAAAAGCATTTGCGGAAAAGAGTGTCTAGATTGGCATGGATGCTTTTCCGCAAAAGCACATTTTGCAGAAAAGCGTCCGTGCCAATCTAGACATGGTTTTGTGTAAGAAAGCCCCGATCGCCATTTCCGCGATCGGGGCTTTTTTGCGCAAAACAATACCACGTTGTCTATACTGGCCCTCTTGTGCAAATGCTTTTACGCAAGAGGGCTTTTGCCCGAATGGGAGCAGCATACTATTTGTGCAAGAACACTGACAATCTTACATGAGATCGTCAGTGTTCTTGCGGAAATTCAAGCAGCCAGTGTAGACAGCTGGCAAGTTTTCCACAAAAGCAGCTGCTTTTGCGGAAAAACTTGCCAGTCTAGACACAGCCTCTGTGTTTCTTGAAAAATGCCATTTAATTGGTATGTTTTCATTTATTGGTGATTTAGGGCTTGTCTATACTTGGACAATAGCCATCATCAAAAAGTTATTTCCACATAAGCATTCTGGACACACTCAATCTGGTATAACAAGCAGCGTTCCCCATAAGCCAGGCACTTGTGCAGCCACTCAGGAGAGAATCGGATGCTGCCCAGCTGATTAGCAGAGTGCCCACAACTAGATTTTTTGTTTCTAGTGGTGGTGTACATGCATAGGCCTCAGTCCACATAAAATTATTCTGCATGTGGATGGAAAAAATTAGAGGGAACACTGAGAACAGGTTTAATTCACAAAGTGGATCCTAAATGAACAATTAACCTAAACGGGAACATCTATTCCGTATTAGCTATTTTGATAAATTTCCAAGTGTAGACAAGCCCTTAAACTGATTTACTATACTGAAATGGGACCACACTGGCAGACCTGTGGAATGTCAGAGATTCACATTTGTCTCAGGATGAAAAAATCCAGAATTCAGGATAGATTGTATGAGGTAGAGCCCAAGTAGCCTATAATTTTCTCTCAAATAATTCATCCCCAAAGTTTATGAATATTTGCTTTAGTATTGTTTTCATCTTTATATAGAGCCCCCAAGTGGGCCAGGTACTCTACATATACATAGGAGAGCAAACCTTTCCAAAGCCCTGAGAATCTAGAAAGTGAGCCTGCAAGCACTTACCCACTAGGTGTAGTAAGCCCTTAACACTGGGAAAAGTCTTGTTGATTTCAATGAGAGAGATATGGTACCTCTAAAAATCAAGACACTGATTTACATGCCTGAATATGGCTTTAAGGACAACATTCTTAAAGTGACACATGACATTGGGTTCCTCACTTTTGGGGAGCCCAACTTACAGCATGATGCTGGAGCCCTGTTTTCGGAGGACAGATGCTCAGAACTTTCTGTGTCTCAAGTCTCAAACTCATTACTTAGCTTTGAAAAATCATGGCTTCTCTGTGTAATTTTAGGTGTCCAAGTTGGCAAACTGTAGTGAGTAGGAATTTATATATATGTAAAATCCAGAGGAGAAGCTAAGGGGCAATAGTTTGTATTCTAGCCTATAGGCTGGAATAATCATTATGGAGGGGCTATATAATAGCCCAGTGGAATGTGACTCTTTGTAAGAGGATGGATTCCTTCCCCCAACCCTGTACAGGATTTGTACATAAAGCCGAATCCCTCAGGCTTCACAGGGGTGTCCTGAATTTCACCCTTAGAGCAGAGAAGAAGTTCCTTCTACTTGCCCTAGATACAGAAATGCCCTTTTCACTCCCCATAAAGAGCTCCCAAGGGTTTTTTCCTCCCAAACTACAGATGCCACAACTCAGCTATGCCCTGGGATATATTCCCAATATTACCATCAATGCATCCAGCTTAATCCAAGAAGATCTCCAGGCTCTTCAAACAGTCACTTCAGAATGCACGTGTGTGGCGTGGTGGGCAATAGACTCAAAGACTTTGGGGCAAATCTCTATGACAACCATGGCCAACACAAGGCTCGCGAGCTGCATGTGGTTCTTCCCTCCCAGGGTGCAGCTTGCGAAGCCGCCCCGCTCCCTCCTCCCATGGCTCGTAAGCCACCCCTACACCCTCAAAAATGGCCCTCTCCATCCGGCTCCCTGTGCTGACCTGGGCAGGGGAGCTGTCCAGAGCAGCCATTAAAAAATGTAGAATTAAAGATGGTGTTGGCTGGCGGGAGCATGTGTTTAAATGCATTTTCTTAAAGGGGAGGGCTTTTTTTTTTCTTTTGCTCAACAACCGTGCCCTGTCTCTTCACACTGGATCCACTGATATCTTGGCTCTTTCCCCAGAATGGGGGTTGGCCACTCCTGCTCTATTACATTATATGGAACATATAATGACACAATGTATTTGAAGCCATGACATACTGTATTATTTACTCTTCTCAAATGTAATAGCACTTCCTCCTAGCTACATGCATTACAAGGTAACAGACTCACAGTAATAATTTCTAATTTTTATGCTAGATTGGTCAGTGACCTGTACAAAGGATTTATTTAACACCCACACACACAAAATGCCAAACTACAGCACTAGTTAATGTAGGGACAAAGGTTTCAAACTCCAGAGAGAATGACTGTAAGTCACTGTTCAGCATTAAGGCTGGGTCTCCTTGGAAGGTAATGTAAACATAGAGAGGCTTGTGAACTCCAAACCACTTGCTAAAATACCAGCCATTTCCTTTTTATGGCTAACTGGATACAGAAGTTGTGCTGAGTGAATGCACAACCCCCTTTTCTAATCATAACAATGTGTTTTTCTTATTATAGACCACTCAATCAAACTTGGCCTGTTCCCCTGGTCCTTAGGGTGGATACTCCCACTGCACAGATAGTTGTGGATATCTTTCCTGGGAAGATTGGGTCCTTTATGTACATTAACATGAGTGGAAATTTTGGCTGAGCAAGGGCTATGGGATCAGGCCCATGACGGTTTAATATCAGTGTTTAAACCAAGCAGTCTTGTCTCCATTCTTCGCTCAGGAAGCAGAAAGCCAGCTTGAGGTTTTGTGTGATTTCGCATCAGGACATTTTACAGGAAATTCAAACCTGCAGTGAGATCTCATTGGCAGGTTCTGAGCCCTTGAGAATAGGAGTGGAGAAATCAAAAGGTACTTCAGCAAATTTAGTCCGCAACAGCATGTATTTACTCATGTAACCACCTGAAGATATAAAAACATCAGAGAAAATGACAGAAGCTTACAGTACTGTCGGAAAAGGAAGTGGTATTTATACTATGACCTAGAGTCCTTTCACTGATCTATTTGAGAACAGTTTGTTGTAATGAAAATTGCCTTTTCCTTCTGTGTTTTTACACTATCCAGTTATCTACAAACAGAATGCGATTTTAAAGTGATGACACATGGAAATAAATACATTTAACCAGACATTACTGTACAACAGATTTGATCAAGGATATTGTACATCTAAAATAATGGTAACAGAGTTTCAGTTTTGAGGAGGAAAAAACAGTCCATGGATGGAAGTGTCTAAGTTGCATCATTCAGTGAAGCATATACCGCACAGCATGGGTGCTTCACGCACACACAGTATTGGATTTCATGTTCTGATATTCCATGTATAACAAACCAGGGTACAGAGGGAGTTCCACTGCATGTTACACTTCTATGCCACTGAACACCTCAGTCATGACTAAGGCTAAGATTCTGTTGCAGGCAGTCAAGAAAAATTCATGGAAGCTGAGACCGGTCTGTGACCTTTACAAAAAAACACCTGAAACAGAATGCGGATCTATGGGTGCCCATGCTGTGTGCAGCAGGGCGGCTGTGGAGCAGATAGGAGCTTCCAGAGACCCCCCACTGCAGGTTGGGTGTTGGAGCTCCAGGGTCCCATGCAGCCCATGGCTGGGAGAAGTGGGACTCTCTGCTATCTGCAGCTTTGGAGCTCCCTGCTGCCTGTGAGGGCTGGAAATTTCAGGGTGCCACTTCTGCCCACAGCCCTGGGAGCCAATTGTGTCAGGGAGCTCAGGGATTCTTCTTCCACCCACAGACCCACTGTTCACCACAACCAGGAGCTTGGAGGTCCCACCCTGACTATGGTGGCCAGGAGTTCAGGGAGTCCTCTGGTGGCAGGGAGTTTGGGGATTCCCCTGCCATCCCTGGTGGCTCGGAGCTTGGAAGTCCCCCTGCCAGCCACAATAGCTTGGAGCTCTGGGGGTGGCCAGAGGTGGTGGGGGAAACTCATAGCTTCCCGTCCCTTGTGGGCAGCTCCCAAGCACCACAGACTGAAGTCATGGAGGTTGCGGGAAGTCATGGATTTGATGATTTCTGTGACTTCCATGACTAAATCGTAGCCTTAATCGGGACTCACAATTTATTCAAACTGGGTGAAATTCAGCCTTGTGCAGGGAATCAGCACTGGGCACTCATACCACATAAGTCCTCAAAAATATGTGCTTAGGCCTTTTACGGGCCTTCTGTTGAAGTGACTCTCCCCTACATAATTTATAATGGGAAAGTTACTCTTCTGTAAAAACTCTGGAGCAACTAGATTAAGCTCCACTGTCCACATCCATTATGAGTTTGTTGCCACAGGGAGGTTTTGAGGTTTTATACTTCAAGTTTTCCAAGGTAGGACCATTCCTATGAATGCTCTGTTTGCTTCTGCAAATGCAAAATGCCCAATAGTGCGACAGCATTTACAACTACACCCAGACTACCACTGCTAAACGACTTAGCTCCAACATGTTTCTGACATCAGTGGTGGCCGGAAGATCTCATAAGATAAACTGTCTCAGTTTTTCCAAGCCTGCAGCACATACAGTACAAAAGCAGTTCTGCCATTATAAAAAGTCTGGCTCTTTGATGACTGGAATTTGTGTCTCTTCCTTGCATATCACTTTATAAATAAAATGGAAATCTTTTTTGGGTTCGCTCTTCAGCAGGTAGGATTTTATGTGATGGGGCTGGGCATCGTCCGCCAGCTGCAGGCATTTGTCATCGACGTGAACGAATAGCCCATAGTCCTGGGGATCTGATACCTCAAACTTCTCAGCGCATTGCTGGCCTAGCTCCTGAGCTGTCGTATCTGTCCGTGAGGCCATTGTCCGTGTCTTGGCATCAATCTCCAGAAAGGAGATGGAGATGAAATCCTGCAAAGAAAAATATAGACGCAGCTATAACTCGCAAGTTCAGGCTCTAAGGATAGATTAGTTACTAAAGATTAGCCTGAGATTCAACATTCAGGGAAGTCTGTATTAGGATTTTGGTTCAGATCCAGTTCTAGAGTTCATAGCATTTTCATTCAGAAAACATGCAACCAAGGAAATTCACTGTTCAAGTGCAGGATAATGGCAGAATGTCTGAAAGGCACAATGCAAACAAGTGAAGTGTTTCTTCGTGGATGTTCTCTTTGTCACAGAGGGAGTGCTGGCTAACCCTTGCACTGCCAAAACACTAGTGCTGTCCATAGCGACTTCTGTTGCTTCTCCACTTGGACCTTCGTTTAATGGGTACCTCGTGTTAGTTACTGATTAGTAACTAATCATGCCTATAAAAAAACTGAACCAAATGATGTTTGCTGCCACCTTGCGTTGAAAATAAGGATGAATGTAAACTTAATTCATGTGCTTGGGGAAGATGCTTGTTTGGCAGCATATTTCTCCACTGACCAGGTGCAAGATAGGGTGCAGCTACAGAAGTGTTCTTGTCTGCCCTGCCTGAGTGCCACACCTCTCACTTGAAAGCACATCTTGGGAGGAGAGGACAACCTCTGACAACTCTGATGAGACTGACAAGAGTGACTGCTAGTGTCCACTTTAAAGGTGTTTTTTGCAATGAGTATAGCTCTCCAAGTAGTCACCAGAGAGAGAGGCAGTCATCTATCTCACTGCCAACCCTTTTCAGCCTCTATTGGCATAAACCCTATTCAAGCTGCTTCTTGAGATGACACCGCAGTATGGGAGGGCAGCAGCTCTGAGTAGGCTAGTTACTTCCATGCTCGTCCTTTTTCAGTCCATCCCATTGTGTTTACTGCACCACACCCACACAACCCAAATGGAGGAAGTGTTTGATGGAGGTATTGTATTAATGAGGGAAGAGAGGCAAATTAAATAGGGGGTGGAATAGGCCTTTATTTTCCAGTTACACCCTATTGTACATCAGCTATTATATAACTGCATTTATGCTCTCTATCCCATCTATTTCAAATAGATCCTTTCCAAATTCTCTCTTTTAAATAATGAGAGATTTATGGACATATTCTCTCTCCCATTAATGTGCATATGTGACTGTTGACTGTGCTAATGGGAATCACATATGGCTCTCAATCAATCTCAGTTAACTCACATGATTAACTCAAAATTAATCATGATTGATCAAGTTTTAATCACACCGTTAAACAGAATAATAATTGAAACATTAAATATTTTGGATATTTTTCTACATTTTCAAATATATTGATTTCAATTGCAATAAAATACAAAGTCTATATGCTCACTTTATATTATCTTTTATTTTAAATATTTGCTCTGTAAAAATATAAACGATATAAAATATAAAAGAAATGATATTTTTTCAGCTCACCCCATACAAGTACCATTGTGCAATCTCTTTATTCTGAAAGTGCAGTTTACAAAGGTAGATTATTTTGTTATGTAACTGCTCTAAAAAACAAAACAATGTTAAACTTTAAAGCCTACACATTCGCTCAGTCCAACTTCTTGTTCAGCCAATTGCTAAGACAAACAAATTTGTTTATGTTTAATGGAAATAATGCTTCCTGCTTCTTATTTACAATGTCATTGGAAAGTGAAAACAAATGTTTGCTTGACACTTTTGTAGCCAGCAGTGCAAAGTATTTACCTGCCAAATATGTTAAACATTTATATGTCCCTTCATGCTTGGCCACCATTCCAGAGGACATGCTTCTATACTGATGATGCTTGTTAAAAATTTATGCATTAATTCAGTTTGTAACTCAGCTCTTTGAGGGAGAAGTGTATGTCTCCTGCTCTGTTTTACCCACATTCTGCCATACATTTTTTGTTATAGAAGTCTCAGATGATGACCCAATACATGATGTTCATTTAAGAACACTCTCACTACAGATTTGACAAAATACAAAGAAGATATCAATATGAGATTTCTTAAGACAGCTACAGCTCTAGACCCAAGGTTTAAGAATCTGAAGTACCTTCTAAAATCTCAGAGGGATGAAGTGTGGAGTGTGCTTTAAGAAGTCTTAACAGAGCAACACTCTGATGCGGAAAGTATAGAACCCAAACCACCAAAAAAGAAAATCAACCTTTTACTGGTGGCATCAGATTCAGATGATACATTGGTATCATGCATTGGTCTGCAATGCTTCAGATGGTTATTGAGCAGAACCCATCATGAGCATGGATGCATGTCATCTGGAATTGTGATCAGAGCACAAAGGGTCATAAGAATCTCTTGGTACATAAAACTGTTGTGATGCCAGCTGTAACAGTGCCATGCAAATGCTTTTTCTCACTTTCAGGTGACATTGTAAACAAGAAGTGGGCAGATGTGAACAAACTTGTTTGGCTGAGCCATTGGCTGAGCAAGAAGTAGGACTGAGTGAGCTTGTAAACTCTTAATGCTTTACATAATTTTGTTTTTGAAAGCAGTTATTTTTGTACATAATTCTACATTTGTAAGTTCAACTTTCATAACAAAGAGATTGTATCACAGTATCTGTATTAGGTGTATGCAAAAATACTATTTCCTTTGCTTTTTACAAATATTTGTAAACAAAAATGATATAAAATGAGCACTACATACTAGGAATGTTAGATAGCAAATAATTGAATAATCATGTAACTGCACCAAAATGTAGCTGTTACATGACTATTCTATAGTCCCTGGGGGTGGGGCCAGCAGCCAGTGTGCTCCTGGCCCCACTCCCGGGAGGTCCCCTGACACACCATGCTTCTGCCTCCCCATGGGCACTGGATCCTGCATCCCACCCCCCTTGCTGTTTCTGATATAGAGGCAGCAAGGGGTGGTGAGTGCATGTTGTCAATAAGATTAACTGATAAGCCTAGGCTTATCGGTTAATCATGTAGTTGACTACACATTAACATCCCTACTACTGTGTTGTAATTGAAATCAATGTATTTGAAAATGTAGAAAACATCCAAAATATTTCAATACATTATATTCTATTATTGCTTAACAGCACAAATTAGTCACAATTAATTTTTAAATCACTTGAGAGCCCCAGAATCATGAAACAGACTAGATCCATTTATCCAGAAGAATATATCATTCAAATTTGCAGCTTGTCTTCAGAACTCAGACCAGACTGCTTTAGGATTAATTCCATTGCTCTATCAGTCCAGAGATGAACAAATTCTCCACGCTTTCTCTTTTCCCTGTCTCTCTAGTGCAGCCTTCTTGCAATTTCTTTGAATTACCGCATTACAGTAATAAATCATTTGGGTTGCTCTAGGGCAATGTTTCTTAAACTTTTTGAGACCACGGAACACCAAACAATAATATTTTTTTATGCAGAACACCTATGAAAATTTTCTTCAAAAAAAATTGTTGTCAGATAAAAAAAAGACTAAAATAAAGAAATAACAAAAACAAAGAAGAGGTCGCGGCACACCTGCAAGTTGTTTACGGAACACCAGTGTTCCACGGAACATAGTTTAAGAAACACTGCTGTAGGGAAATTCCTAGGAGTGGTCTTTGATGACGGGTGATAGGGATTAGGATCACATGCCTGTCTGAATCCTCTTAATGGATTCCACCAGACATTGCATCAGCTTCCTACTTCTCTATCTCACTATTAAGAAAAGACAGGACTATGAAGCACTTTAAAGACTAACAAGATGGTTTATTAGGTGATGAGCTTTCGTGGGCCAGAAGCTTATCACCTAATAAAGCTCATCACCTAATAAACCATCTTGTTAGTCTTTAAAGTGCTGCATAGTCCTGTATTTTGCTTCAGCAAGACCAGACTAACATGGTTACATCTCTATTACTATTTACTATTAAGAGATTGTCAGAAGCTGCTGTGACAGATATGACAAGTTCTTGCCTTATTCCAGAGAGACATCCATAGTATTCAATGAATGGTTCATGTACTATTGTGGGCTGGGTTAACCTCTTGCAGGGGGAGTGGTGGCAGACGTAAGGCCTGGAAGGTCAATGGATTATACTGAACAATCTGCAAGACAAAAATGGGCTTTTGGGACCATACACATGATGTGGATTTCCTGGGGCATATCTAGTGGGAGGTGAATGCAAATTCTTCATCTTTGGTGATGGGAAAAAAATAGCTACTCCTTGAAGGGGTGGGTGTCCTTGTCTGCTGGTTACCTGTTACATGAGGCCAAGATAAAAGGCTCCAGCTGTAGAGAGGAGAAACAAAGCTATTCATGGGGTCACTAGTTTTGAGGTGAGGCTATTTGGAACTGTTCACTAGAAAAAAAACCACTTGGTGTTGGAGCTGGGGAAGATTGTTGATCTCTGATAAGCTTATTAGAATGTGTATAGGTTCTGATACGGGTTTTAATGTGTTTTTTCTGTAATGCTTTCACCTTATGAATGAATGTGGTTGCTTAAAAGGAGCTGTGTGGTAACCTATGACTGCTGGCAATTACAGCTGTCCACAGCCTTTGAAGAGAAAGCAAACCTGACCTGGTTAGGATGCCTGGCTTGCTGGAATATCACAGAGTAAGGAGGAAACTGTTCAGCCTGAAAAAACCCTGGTCAGGAGGGAGAGAGACATACATCTGTGCCCATGAAGGATGACAGCTGCAGAGCTGGGGGAGCCTCAGACTGGCTACCCTGGAGGGTCCATGCAGAGGGGGATACAGATGCGATGGCTCTGAACTGTGATAGCTGCTTAGTTTTCCACCCTCATTTTTTTCTACTCTTCTTCCTCCCCCGGCTCAAGCCTCCCACTTCTCACAGCTCCTGTTATAGCTTTTTTCCACTCTGCACTTCCTTGCTTCTTCCCTGGTGCCCAGCACAGAATGTAAGCTCTCGGGGAGAGGAATTTTGACTTCCTCTGTCCACAATGCAGTGCCCTAGGGGTGCACTGAGTAACAGTATGTGGGCAATAAAATTGCTGCCCCGCTTGAAGCCTGGTTTCTAGTCGGATTCTGGATCGATTTCTCACACTACGGAAGCTTCATTCTCCACCACCCCCTCTCCCAAAGCTGCTGACCTGCACCGACGAGCGGGATGCCCGGGCCTTGTTGAGCGTTCTCCTCCTCTCCCACCGGTGAATGGAATCCTGCACTTCCATGCTCAGCTGCCGAGTTACTGTTATTTTGTCATAGTTCTTGATGTGCACCAAGGCGCCGTAGGTAGTAGTTAAATAATAGGAACCTACAAAAAAGACAAGAAGATCCCAAAACATCATCACATCAGAATCTACCTTACTTTGTCCTCCCCAGCTCCCTGCTCCTATGTTCATTCACCTGTTGTGAATTGTGTGAGCTCTGGGGCACATGGATTGTCTGTGTTGGTTGTACAGTGGGTCCCTGATTGTTGTTTGGTGTGTTTAATTGTGACCGCAACAGAAACAATAAATAATGACCACAAAGCTTTTCATTCCACTCTGGTTCATGTAGCTGGAGGTGCAACACCTGCTATCTCACCTGCTTGTGTCACTTCCTTCACACACTGCTAGGAAGGAGCAGTGACTGTTTGCGGGCTGGCAGGACTGCATGTTTGTAAATGGTATCTTAAGGTTAAACACAGAATTCATGTGAATGAGCAGTCTCCTTTTTTTATGGATAAACCCAAATCCACAACCTTCCCTCAGCCTGTAGGACCATTTGGAGCTGGGACTTCCCTTCTGTTCTGTGTTTGCACAGCACCTAACCCCATGGGTCCTGAGGGGTAGCCAAGGGGTAGCCAAACTAGAGCTTCAGAGGGGTAGCTGGTCTTGGACCATGATTGGGGCTTTGGTGATGTATCTAAAAATAATGTACTTGCAAAAAGCTGTGCAGGAAATAAGTAACTAGAGTGGAATGAATCATTTATAGTTTAGTTTAGTGGCCCAAATGAAAAACTCAAATAATTTCATTTTGGGTCACACAGAACATTTTTTGATCATCTGAATCTTAAAGGGTGTGTCTAGACTACTGAGTTTTGTCGACAAAAGTGGACTTTTGTTGACAAAACTATTCCAGCGTCTACACTACAGAACTCAGCAGTTTTGTCGACGCTGGTATACCTCATTTTATGAGGCATAACACCTTCTGTCGACAGAGTGCTGTCGACAGAAGGTGTTATTGCCTGTAGGGTTGCGTCTAGACTACAGGGTTCTGTCGACAAAGCAGCTTGCTTTGTCGACAGAACTCAATGTGTCTGGACGCTCTTTGTCGACAGAAGTTTTGTCGACAGATACTGTCGACAAAACTTCTGTCGACAAAACGCGGTAGTCTAGACGTACCCTTTATGAAAACAAAAGAAAAAAACTAAAGACGGCAGGTGATCAAAATGGCCACTAGATGGCAATTCAGTAACATACAGATCCTCCCACTCCTGTGTGCTCCTGCTTCCTATGGTTGTTATGAAACTCAGAGGAATCATCTTGGGTGGCCAGACAAATTAAGTACAGAAAAGACTTCAAATAATATTTTCAGAAACACACCAGGCTCTTAGCACAAAGACAAAGCAATTTAATTGTCTCTCTTTCTGAATGGAGACCCCATCTTTGCAGTGAATGTTAGTCCACTTCCCCTTTGGACCATCACAGTGTATTTATAACTCAGATAACTTTGCCAATGGTGTCAGCTGGTTCACACAAATACTCTGGGGGTTGACAATTAGGCATGACCAAAGACATACCAACCAATTAAAGCACTGGCAGAATCTATTACTGAAATGTATTTTTAAATTGGGATCAGTACACTTTCTAACCCCGGGGCCAAGATCTTCAAAATCTCTCTGCCTCCTATGTCCGTATTTAGGTAGCTGAATTAGTGGCTTGATTTTTAGTGTGCTGAGCCCCTACACCTCTAATGGAAGTCAAGGGGAGCTGTTGAGAATTCAGCTTTTTAAAAAATCTGCAGAGATATTTAGAAACCTAACTTTAGATTGCCCCATTTTGAGGCATATGGGGGCAGCTTACGCAATAGCTGCCTGACCCTAGCTAGAGCTCTTTATCTAGTTCACGAAACTGCCATGTATCCCACAGAGAAGTACATTGTCATTTCCAAAGGGAACATGCAACAAGCTCTTTCTCACCCTCTCCCAGCTGCAGAGCAGGGTCCATGAGCTCCATCATGTACTCCACATTCAGAAGCACCTCAGTCAGGTTGCTGCGGGCCAAGACATACATGAGCACTGGGAGGAAATCATCTGCACCATAAGGCTTCCCTGCAACCAAGAAGAATACACCCAGGTATCAGCAGGTTATTCGGAAAAGCAGTGGTTCTGACACAGAAATGCCACTTCCCATTAAATGGCTCCCTCATGGACAATTTCCATTGGGTTACCTCAACTAGACGGTTTATAGCTCAAATATGCCATGAAAGCACACTGAAAACTGCAACATCAAATAATAAAAACCTCATCAATCCCCAACAACAAGCCCCAAGGTTGAAGACTCCTAGTGGTTTCTATTTTATGATTCTTTATCAACTTAAAATAAAAATTTGTGTTGTTATGAAACAACAGAAAGAGACAATTGTGGACTGACACAAAGGCTGCATCCTGCACCCTTAAAGCTCAGTTCATTGTTGTCCAAAAGTGCAGGGTCTGTGGTTTGAGTTGTTCCCATCAACATAGTGGACTACAGTCTTATGTACGCTTTGGGTTCCTGCTCATTCTGTCTGACTGTAGAACCAGGGGTTACACAGAACCTGAGAGAGACCCAGGGGAAAGTGAAAGCAGCATATAGAAGGTGTCTCTTAGGGCTGGAATCCTACTTTTCTGGTCCCTCAGGAGGTGACTATTGTACCATATGTACTAAATTACAATGGATGCCCCAAGGAGGCTGGGAGCCAAAAGGAAGCATTTTTATATTCAGATGTGTTTTGCATTGGGATATGACAACAAAGAGCTTTTCTGTAGTACTGAAAAATCAAACACGTTCTCAGACTTGGTTTTGAGACCAGTGGTGGAGGCAAGAGGTGCCTTCCCCTGGCCTCTTTTAGGTATACATATGGCATCTTTTCAGGTTCACTTTGCAATTGAAAAGTGGCCACTGTTTATTCATTCCACTTGGTTGCCCTTAGTTACAAAACCTGGCTCCACAAGTGTTGGAGATGTAGAATCCTGAGCTACAGAACTGATATGGTTATAACCATGGCATCTTGGAATAAGCGCTCGTCAGAGCTCCTAGGCTAAGCAATGTCAGGCTGAGTAAATATTTGGATGGGACACTTCTGAGGTAAACACACCTTCTACAGAAAGTGATACTAATGGGATTGTGAGTATGGTCTTGTGCTTAATGCATCCATAGAGAAAGAGAGAGAGAGAGAGCTCAGCTGTGAAGCAATCCATATTCAAAATACGTAAATCTCTTTGGGACCTTTTAAGATGAAAGGCGCTATATGTAAACTCTTATTAGTATAAATCAAAATAGGACCCAAGGAGAAGTTCCATTAAATGAACTATGAAGAACCAAAGGTCAACTTCTTATCTAGAAGCTGGTCATCTCAATTTGAACTGGCATGCCTTTTGTTCATAGTATACAGTACATACACGATAAGGTTGGCTTACCAGTTCCGACTTACATACAAATTCAACTTAAGAACAAACCTACAGTCCCTATCTTGTACGTAACCCGGGGACTGCCTGTATATACTTGACATCAAATTCTCCTTTGACAGAGGAAGATATTCTGCTAGAGTTTAAAATAAATGCAAAGCCTAGTTCTTGATAAAAAAAAGTAACTTTAAAATAAACCAGAAACTGTATCTAATGAGCAATGTCAGATGAGTTAAAACAGAGTGCCTGAAGCTGTGACTGTTGTATTCACTTCTGAAGCCATAAGTTAGACTAGTTTGTACAGAGTCAGCACATATGGTAGAAGGAAACTGTAGCACTATTCAGTGAAAGTAGAAATAATACTTGGTGGTGCTTAAATATCCAGTTAACTAAATGATGTTGCAGGTCCCTAGGCAAACCATTAAAGGGCTTCATTGTTTAATTAGTGTCTGGCTGAATGTTTTATTCATACTGTGTTACTAAGCCTTACGTTTCTATGAAAGCTCGAGTTGGCTGACAACACAGGGGCAAACCCTTTATTGTCATAAATTTTAATCTAATATGAATGTGTTAATATGGTTGCTATTAAAGTTTTGTGCAGCTGAAAAAAATATGCAACAGAGACACTGAGCATTGGAAAAACTGCTGGGAGAAGGGTCCTGATTTTGATCTCATGTACTGTATACCAGAATCAATCAGGATTAATGCTGCTGGTGTCAGTGAAGTCACACTGGTGTAAAGACAGTGAGAGGGAGCATACAAGCAAGCCTTCAGGAGCCTACTTAGCTTAATTGTTTCTGCCCCTTCAAATGCTTAAGAGCTGAAGTAACTGATGGACAGAGCTAGACAATCAGGCCTGGAAACTCAAGTTTTCTGGGAAGCTCTAGAAAGATACATTACTGCAGCAGCAGAGCAGCCTTCAACCTATTGCCCCATGTCTCAACTGGAAGGACTACCTGTAGCAGGGAGAGGGTAAATCAGTCCTTATGAGGGTTCTGTGTCCTCTTTGCTAAAGTGCCCAACACGGATACCTGTCTGGAATCTGAACATTTGTCTCCTGGAACCTAGACTCACAACACAAAGTCCTTTCAAAAGGTCACCAAATGCCTCCCTGATGAAGAAGACCTACTAGCCCAGGCTGGACTCGAATCAGGGACACAGAAGTGCAAGTTCCATGTGCACTCCCCTGAGCCAGCTAGAGTTAACTGATGATATTTTCCAGGACTCTTACAGAATCTCTCCATTTCTGTTGTATTGACTAAGCTGTGGTTTACATTTACAACCAGGCTTTGAGTCAATTATTTTTCATTCCTAGCCTCTCATTTCCCTAAGAGGATTTAGCTGCTTTGCTCACCCATCCTTATTATGCACTTCTCAATTTTAAGATGTGATAGAAATATTATTTGAGAAAGACTTCTGTCATTCCAGCTGTTTGCATGACTTAATTATTAGACTCTCTTAATTTTTTTTATTATTAATGCCGTCAAACCAGGGAGGTTTGTGGTGTATGCTCACAATTTACATAAAATAGTTGACTTGATTTCCGTCTCCCTCTAGGACAGGGATGGGGAACCTAAGGCCTGGGGGCCAGATGCAGCCCCTGGCTTGTCTGGATCTGGCTCCTGAGACTTGGGGCTCCCCCCGCAGCATTGTGGAGTCCACACTGGCACTCCAGCCCCCCACCTTCTTACCATGGGGGTTGGAACATACAAAATCTACTAGCCTGGCCCCGCCTAGGCTCCAGTGTGTGAAGGGAATCTAGGGAGTGTCTCTCTCCTTCTCCGTCAGGGGCCATACCAGCGAGGGGCTGTTTTTTCTTTTTTCCTTCTCACTTGTGTGCAGCCACCAAATGATTGTTCTGTGGGTCAGCAGCCCCTGACCCACAAAAGGTTCCCCACCTCTGCTCTAGGAATACAGGCCCTGATTTCTGAGCCTCCACAGCCACATCTGAAGTTAGTTGGAGCTGTAAGCACTTGCTGTCAGGAAACATTGTCTATGGGTTATGGTACTGACATTGACCCACAGGTTCAAGTACTTGCTTTTGCCACAAAATGCTGAGAGGGGCTCAGCTACTAAATGGGGGGCATAGAAGTACTTATCAAAACACCATTGAAAATTGGGACAGTGATTTTTTCCCCCATCGTACTACTGACTGAGTACTTGATCCAGACATTTCTCAGCACCTGAGGATGCGCTGAGAAGCCCCATCTCCCAGCAATATTGCTTAGCACCTTGCAGAATCAAGCTCTTCTTGCTCCGATTTAAATGGAGTTGAGGCAGCTTGTGTCAGTGCTCATTTGATCCTTTCCCTGTAAGAATCTGATCAGAACCCTGCAGATGTTTGAAGAACATCAGGTCCATGCTTGTCTACTGTAACTTGATTACCCAGCCTTACTGAAAACATCCATGTTTGGTTCGTGTCTTTCACAGAAAAGCTCTTTAACAGCTAGCAGAATTATATCCTGCGGTTACTGTCCCCACTCCCCACCCCAACTGCAATCGCCGTGACATTGGGCAATGGGCTTGTGAGTTCAAGGTGGCATCATCCACTCCAAATCACACTTATTTGCTTTTTTCCAGTGTCAGGAAACAGTTGTTTCATAAACATCCGTAAGAGGCTTAAAATAAGCCTACTCCTCTGCCACATACCCACCCTGTTACACTAAAGGCAAAAAGGCAAAGTGTTTGCAGTATCAGCTGCTGGCTGCTCTGCAGTGCTTGAATGGAATTGGTATTAATTAAATGCATGGTTTAACGCCATTGGGATGCTGCCCAAGTTTGCATAAATAAATCAGGGCTCTGCACTAACACATTCAGCTAGACACTTCTCCAGTGGCTCTTCTGTCCAGCAGGCCTGATAATTATCATATTAAGCTTGGAAGGATTCAATGTCAGTAAACATTGATTTGATTGTACACAATATTTCCATCAATAACAACTGTGATCTACAGAGAGGAAAAGAAAGAAAAAAGTTGCTTGAGAACTAAGAGTTTGAGTTTATTACTTTGTATCTTTTGGTATGTAATGTTGACAATTTGTGTTTTAATGGTTATAAACTTTAACTTTTTGAATTTCAACATCTTCTGTCAAGAAATAATTACGGTTTGACCTTCCCATAATTTCATGCCACTGTGTAAAACTAAATAGATAAAAATTTTAAAAAGTCTTAAAAATTAACAAGTGATATTATCCAGAAGGATAAAAATCAAATTCTGTCAAGCCTAATCATAATATAGTAATAATGCTTTGTACCTTTATTGCATTATGCGAGCCACACAGACATGCAGCCATTGCTTTTGAGGCATTTTGTAAACATGCATGCATGAAGTCTCACAAAAAGTTCTCCGAGGAATAAGGTGTAGAGCAGAGTCCACTGGGCAGGAGGATTGGAGAATGAGTTCACCTCACTTTGACCCTGCAGCAGAGGCGCCTGACCCATGGGCTGGGTTGTGACCCCCCTACCAGATGGAGATTAGGGTTGTGGTACCAGGGTGATCAATGCCTTTTTCGTGGGGCAAGGAGGAGGAGTCAGAAAAGGATGACAGAGGCCATCGACCCCATGAATGTGGACCCTGAGCAAGTTGCAAAAAAGACATAGTGCAGTTGGTGGGTCCCCCTTACTAAAATACTTGGAAACCACTGCCTTAATTTGCAGGTCAGAGGAGTCCGTTCATATTGGCACTTTGACCCAAATGCAGCAATTGTACCATGTAAAATAAATAGAAATGGAGAGGTAGCCGAGTTAGTCTGATCTTGCTAAAACAAAAGGAAAAACTATGTAGCACTTTAAAGACTAACAAAATGGTTTAATAGGTGATGAGTTCTTATGGGCCAGACCCACTTCCTCAGATGATACTCTCCAGTTCATCATTAATAGTAACCTTCATATAACATCTTCTGCAAGGCCTTTGTCTGCTACAAGGCAAAATTACTATACAGACAGTGTTCCCTATAAACAATGCGCTTATGGAGCCACTCAGGAAACACTGAAATGCCACCCAGCTAGTTAGCACAGCTAGATTTTGTTTCTATTGGTGCACATGACTTGGTGCATATAAAACTGTATTCTGTACATGGATGGAAAAAATTAGAGGGAACATTGGTACACACCCGATCACACCGCCTTCCTTGAATTCCTCCATTGGCTTCCCCATTTTTAATACATCAAGGTCAAGCTGCTTGTTTTCATTTTCCACGTCTTTGGTAATTCTGCCCCTCTTTACTCGTCTGCTCTTGTCTCTTATCACATCCTCCCTACCTCCTCCACTCCACCTACATGACTTCTCCGGCCATTTGTCAGCCTTCTGAGCAAGCATTTTTGTACTTTTTACTCTGACCTTCATGCACAGAACTGATCATCAGCCCACTGCCCTCTCCTCTTTAAGATACATCTCTGCTACAATGCCGGCAAGAAACCAGTTGGTTAAGTATGGCTAGGTCTATTTGTGTCGAACAAATTGTATATCTATCTATGTGCATATACAATTGTATTCTTTTGCCTTCCCCTGCCTGCATCTCCCACTGGTAAAAACAGCTTGCAAGCTTTTCAGGGTAGGAACCATGGAGAGCCCCATGTCTTCATATATGTGTATACAGTGCTCAGTGCAGCAGTGTGGCTGTCCTAACTGAGGCCTTTGGGTTTTACTGCATTATAAATATTATATTTCATTGTGGCAGCTCTGGGAGGCTTCAGCCACATCTGGCTGCCATTGTCCTAGAACCTGTACAAGCATTGAGTAGATGATGGACCTTCGCTGAAAGACCTTAGAATCCGGAAATACTAATCATGCGTTTGTAACATTACCATGCAGAAAAAGGCTCCGAGAAGCAGATTTTGGCATCTAATGCAATCCTGCTCTTCACGCTTTGCTGAGGCCATGTATCTGGCACTTACTTTGCATGGTTATATTTTAAAAATAGTAAATCAAGCAATGTCACAATCTAATGGATAATGGAAAATCTCACTCACAGGGGGCGAGCCAATAGTGGCTGGGGAAAGGCTCTTCATGTTAACAAAGGCACCAGCTCTCATTGTGTAGGGAATTTAAGCAGAATGGGATGTCAGCTTCATTCCAGAAAACACAACAAAGATCCAAGAGCTGTAAAGAGGAGGCTGAAGCTCAGATCAGTCACCATGTGGCTGTACCTGGATGTAGGAAGTAAATAGCAATTCCAGCCCCCTGATGAGGGAGACTACAAATTGGTTAAGTCTCCTCTAGCATATTCAGACCCGCCCTCACCCCTTGCCTCCTTCTGGTGCAGCTGGGCACAGAAAAAGAGCTGGATAATGTTCACATCACATGTGCCCTGTGTGTTTGGAAGAAACTAGCAACTTCCCCATTCTGTTTTACCCTGTGTCATTCTTCCAGCACAAATCTTTTCCCCTAACAAAACATGAAGGACCTGATCTGCTGGAAGATCAGAATCAGGCCTTAAATGCTTCAAACTCTTCTCAGCACAATTATGAAATTTAATACAGATCTGGGGTGCTGGTGAGGCAGAAACAAGTGAGGTACTATGGTACAAAGATGTGACAGTCCTTTGCTATGAGGAACTGGTGAAACCACAACTAGAGCCCTGTGATCAGTTTCAGGTGCCTGAAAGATGTTGATATGTAGGCAGGATGTGAGGGAAGAACAAAGATTAAAGTGCTACAGAAATTCATACATAGAGAAATATTGGAAGGTGTAATAGATTAATCAGATGATGACCATGGAGTCTACAAGTACATGAAGGCTGAAAATGCCAGAGCTGGGGAAAGCAATCATGTAAGGCAGTCCAAGGAATAAAGGAACAATTTTCTAACAGTTTGGTCTATTCATATAGACCTTGAGGGGAAGTGGTTGATGCTTCCTCATTTGAGTCACCTAAAATTGACTGAACAAAACACTGGATCATATATTTCAAGGAACAAGTCTGTATTGTCTGTGGGGATGAATGAGGTGAATTAAATAGGCCTCATCGGTAGCATTTTGTGCTTTGTACAAATAGTATGACTCTCATGTACTATGCTTCTAGGATGAAAAAAGAGTGTAGTAAAGGTAAATCCAATTTTTCAATTGAAGGGTTGTTTTATTTAAATCAGATTTGTTTACTTTGTTATTTAAATGACAGTAAGTTTTTAATTGTTAAAAATAAACGTATTTTGAATATGAAATTTGGATTTAATTATGGCGAGGGGAGAGATGTGGAGAATCAAGGAAGAAACCCGGGGGGAGAATTGGCCTTGAGATTTTCTTGTGAATAGAAAAGTGTGGCAGGAGGCTGGGGTGTGGAGACAGAGCAGCCACCAGTGAGGGACAGGCTCTGGTGGGAAGGCTTGACAAAATAGCAGGATGTGAATTTATAAGGAGAGAGCCCTGGGAGGCATCCAGGGCTGGTGGGCTGAGGTATGGGAAGAGGTGGACCACCAGAAGACCAGAGTGTCCATTGGCAAGGAGTGCCAGAGAACCGGGGGAGAACTTGTACAGTATGCCAGGCTACAAGGAGTTGCTTCAGCAGAAAGGCTTGCCCCTTCACAGGGTGATATGGTTGAAGAAATAGGCAAGGAAGATGGATCTTGTCTTCCACTATTTTCAAACCAGAACAAGAAATAGTGATCGGGTCTATAGCTTCCTTGTTTTGAAGTCTAGGAAGCTACTAATTTTTCACCAGATGATTATCTATTCCCTTGTGTTTAAATTCTAAACATAGCAAGTAGGATTTGGGGCAATTAAACTGCAGAAAACTTAGCATGCATTTTTATTATGTAAATTCAACTTCTGACATCAGGTTAAAGTTCTCTGTCAAGTCTGCATGCATGTCGG
The DNA here is from genome assembly GCF_052426305.1 of Pelodiscus sinensis. Classification (NCBI taxonomy): domain Eukaryota; kingdom Metazoa; phylum Chordata; order Testudines; family Trionychidae; genus Pelodiscus; species Pelodiscus sinensis. Next base: position 30,386,453 of record NC_143056.1, read on the forward strand.
CTGAGCAACATTTTTCACCAGGACATATCCCTATATTTCACCTCACACTTTTGTTTTCCTTGCTTTAAGCAATGAGAATTCTGGAAACTCTCTGTGGTTCTGCTCTGTGGTTATAACTTGAGGAATGATTAGGAAACTGCCCTGGGTGGTTATTGATTTTTATGAAAGTATAAGGAGAGTGCCAGGTGCCCCGGAGGGAATGAACAGAACAAGTAATCATCAACTGATCCATTCTCCGTTGCTCATTCCCAGCTTCTGACAAACAGTTGGATAGGAACACTATCCTTGTCCATCCTGGCTAATAGCCATTGATGGACCTATCCTCCATGAATTTATCGAGCTCTTTTTTGAACCTGTTAAAGTCCTGGGCTTAACAACATCCTCTGGCAAGGAGTTCCACAGGTTGATTGTGCGTTGTATGAAGAAATACTTCCTTTTGCTTGTTTTAAACCTTCTACCTATTAATTTAATTTGGTGACCCCATGTGCTATGTAGAGTAAATAGCACTTCCTTATCTACTTTGTCTATGCCAGTCATGATTTTATAGATCTCAATCATATCCTCCTTTAGTTTTCTCTTTTCCAAACTGAAAAGTCCTAGTCTTATTAATCTCTCCTCATATGGAAGCTGTTTCCATCGGCCTAATAATTTTTGTTGCCTTTTTCTGAACCTTTTCCAATCCCAATATATCTTTTTTGAGATAAGGCAACCACATTTGCACGCATTATTCAATACTATGGATTTATATAGAGGCAATATGATATTTTCTGTCTTATTATCTATCCCTTTCTTAATGATTTCCAACATTCTGTTCACTGTTTTGAATTAAGGGCACGAATGTTGAAAGCATAATGAAACTTCAAAGTCAGGCTGGACTGACTTATGAATACAGTGAAATCTTATCTTAAGAAACTGGAGTTCACCATGGTGAAAACAGAGTTGCATACACTAGCCTCCTACCTTAAGCCTATGCTTTCCTCTCTTACCATATAGGGATTCTGTCCTGGTTTTGACTCCAGCTCTGTGAAATGATCATAATCCTCACAAAAATACTCTGACTTTGGGGTTTAGATAGAGGTGAACTTTAGCTACCAGACCTGGTTATGAACTTCCCCAGACTTCACAGTTGTTTGGATTAAAAATTCTGGTTCAAATTCATTACAGGGGTGATCCCCACTGCAAAGTCTAGAGAGAGATAACATGTTCCTCTCTGGGCTTATTTCCAGTTTTAATGGAAACTCGAAACCTTTGTGACAATTATGTTTTATCTTGAAATATTAGGTGGATTCTCTGAGCTAAATTATCCCTGAATTGGCACAAAAGAAATGCAGCCAACTGGGAAACCACACCAAGTAGTGTAATTAATTACTATTACTCTGCAGTTACCATTCTTGACATAGCTTTACTTTTGTCTTTTTGGCATAGGGAATGGTTTGGCCTTGGGACTTCACGTGCTCTGCAGTTGGAAGAGATGGGAACTTATTGATTCAGTGATGAGCAAAAGGAGTTTAATGAAGTACAGATAATTATAAAGAAGGTTGACCACAGAGCGTACTCTTCCTTTATGAAGAAAACTGCCTGACTTGAAGCTGGCCTAAAGAATGAGAGGGATTGGATTCCTCTTTTCTGGGTGGTCAGGAAGGATAAAGAAAATCCCCAGCACAGTTAAATCTGACTCTGAACAAGCTAAAACACATAGTTAAATTTGTCAGAAAACATTTTGTATTGCTATTAGGACAATCAAAATGAAATATATTGTTTCAAGTTGGTTTGACCCGAATTGGTATATTTTGTTTTGCTGAGCTAACCCCTAAATGGTCAGTTTAGAATCATTTCTATAAAACATTAAGCTGCCTTTCCCAATCATCTTATGGAAGTCGTAGTTTAGACCCCAACTCACTTCTATGGATTATATCTGTTATAATGCAATGTGGAGTTCCCTCTGAACTACTGCATGTCATATCATAGGAGCCAGATGTATCTGGGTGCATCATATGAGATATAGTCCCACCAGAAACCTGGCCCATGGGGTGTACAGGCAGTCCCCAGGTTACGTACAAGATAGGGACTGTAGGTTTGTTCTTAAGTTGAATTTGTATGTAAGTCGGAACTGGCGTCCAGATTCAGCCGCTGCAGAAACTGACCAGCGGCTGACTACAGGAACCCTAAGGCAGAGTTGCTCTGCTATGGGCTTCCTGGAATCAGCCGCTGCTCTGTTTCAACAGCGGCTGAATCTGGATGCCTGGGACAGAGCAGCTGGGGCGCTGCTGGGTAGGTACCCGCAGCGCCGCACTTCAGCGCTGCGGGGACCAACCCGGCAGCACCCCAGCAGCTCTACCCCAGGTGTCCCCAAGTCAGCCGCTGCTGAAACTGATCAGCGGATGATTACAGGAAGCCCGGGGCAGAGTTGCTCTGCCCCGGGCTTCCTGTAGTCAGCCTCTGGTCAGTTTCAGCAGTGGCTGACTTGGGGACGCCTGGGGCAGAGCAGCTGGGGTGCTGCCGGGTTGGTCCAGTAGCGCCCCTCCTCGACGCTACTGGACCAACCCAGCAGCACCCCAGCTGCTCTGCCCCAGGCGTCGGCGAGAAAAGCCTGGTCTGCTGGGGGGGGGGGCGCACTAGCTGCGCCCCCCCCCAGCAGACTAGGGAGACGCGGGCAGTGGGACCGCCGAGACGTGCTGTGGTCCCGCTGTCCGCGTCCTCTGCGGCTTTGCTTCGTGTCTCCTTGGTCTGCTGGGGGGCGTCCCCCCCAGCAGACCAGGGAGGCACGGAGCAAAGCCGTGGAGGACGCGGGCAGCGGGACCACAGCACGTCTCGGCGGTCCCACCGCCCGCGTCCTCCGGGGCGAGAAAAGCCCCGTTCATAATGCGGATCTGACATAAGTCAGATCCGCGTAAGTCGGGGACTGCCTGTATAGGGCAAGCCTGTGGGCAGTGGTGAGCAAAGGGGCTACTTAGGTAGCAGCGGAGACTAGAGCCTAGACCCTTTAAATTGCTGCTAGAGTGCCATGCAGCATGCTTCAGGAGGCTCTGAGGGCCACTGGGGGAGGGGCTGCATGGCAGGCTGGCTGCCCCAGTCCCTTCTGCCCCTATTGCCCATGGCCCCGCCCCTTCTGAGATCATGGAGCCTGCCCCCCTCCCCCCACACCTTGCCCAGGGACCGGGCAATTCTGTCGGACTGTCTGGTATGGGGCCGTCAGTCATTGAAACAATAGTTCCCATGAGGCAGCGAGCTGAACTGGGAAACAGCATAAACATTTTGTTGAACTGATTTGAAATTCCAGTTCAACAAATCAAAACACTTGGAAATTTCTGAAACACTTCAATTTCAGGAATGCCAAAATGTTTTGTTTTAAGATTTTTAGTCAAAACAAAACACAACATTTCAACACTTTCGAATAAAATATTTTCAAAATTCCCATTCCATGACAAATTGTGAGTTTTTGACCTTCGAGGCAAAAACAAATGTTGAAATATCAGAATGGCCTGGGGGACAGAAATTTAGAATTTTTTGCAGCTTGCGTTATAATTTAGAAGCAATGCACAAGAATCTCATGGAAATTATGCCAGAGATGCAGCTCTGAGGGTTAACACTTTGGTCAGTCAAAATTCAAAATGTGGTTTTACAACGAATATGATAATGAATTTTCTTAACATACAATGCTGTATATTACATCCCAATGTGTCCAAACATATTTCATTACAGTTAAAGTCTATCTTGATCGGACAGATACACTAGAGAAATATAGTAATGGTTTTCTAAGCCTAGTGAAGCATCAAGAAATAGTAAAAAAGAATATTAACACTTTTCACCCACACAAATGCCTGATCCTCCTCTGTACATTTCAGTCAGGATTTTGGGAAGACCAAACCCAAGAAGTTTTCCCCAGAGAACTCTTCTCTGGTTTTACACTTAGTTGAGTGCATTGTGGGACAGGATTTTGGGAGTTTAGGAAGGGCTATGTAAACCCTTGTGATGATTTAGGAAATCTATCTGGACAACTTATGAATTCTGGTTGCTATTATGATTTATTATGCAGTTGTTATTATGAAAAAAGCTGTATCATTAATTTCTCTCTGTTTCTGTGTATCCACCATTGCCAACAAAACTTTCAACATGTACCTCCCAGACCAAGGACAATGGTGGGCCGCTAGTACACAACAATCATCTCTTCAGACAAAGTTCTTTGGGACATTGGGTTTGCTTTTGCTGGGAGAAAAGGCGTGGGGAAGTGGAGAGTGTGAATTTCCCATGCAGGATAATGAAACTGAGGTGACTAAACAGGAGGTCATAAAAGGACTTGGTGGGGTGGGAAGGAAAGACTCACAGGAAGTTTGGCCAGGAGAGAGGAAGGGGACAGATCAGCCAACATCAGAGCAGGCAAGCTGTGGGGAGAAGGCTCCATTATTTCAGAATCGAAACCATGCAGTGCAACAGAAGAACTCTCGATGGCACTGAAGGACGCTGATCCCAGCCCACGGAATGGTCTGGAATGATGAGGAAACTGAGGCATGAAAATGTATGCATGGTTTATATTTTCATGCAAAGCTCTGTACTTCTTGATCTAGTAAAGAGAGAGCAATAGGGGAAGTCTGAGAGGTCAGCACTGCTTCCAGGGACTGGATAGTAGGCCACATAGAAGATCTGTACCCCAATACCGTGCCAAGATGCCTTAAGATTGCCAGTGTCCTAGCTCCATTCAGATTCCAGAGGCTTAAAATACATGGAATCCAAGAGCTGGAAACCCTTACAGCAGTCTCCTGAGGGCCAGGAGAAGGCTCTCAACTGGACCTCTGACACTTGTGCAGAGCAGAAATGATGATCAATGAAGCGTATAGTCTTGGACCTGAAGAGATGATTGTTAGATGATTGGACCTGAAGAGATGATTGTTGTGAACTAGTGGCCCACCATTGGTGAAAGTTTTGTCGGCAATGGTGGATTCACAGAAAGAGAGAGAAATTCATGGGGTACATCTTATAACATTTTCTATCTGAGCATCTTAGAGTATTTTATAACCATTAAATCTGAACATACCTCTATGAAGGAAAAATGGTAAACATAGTAGCCACCAAGTTAACTTCCAAATCAAAATCTGTCCATGTAAACTGCAACAAAACCCTTAATTCCTTGGGTATCAAAGCCATGAAAAAAGCAAAGCAGAGATGAAGTGGACAGAGAGCAAATGTTTCAATATATTTCTACTATACCTGGGTTTCCCTGAGCCATGGAGTCATAGATGAGTTTACAGGATTTCAGCAGGATGCTAATCTTCTTCTCTGGGGAGTATGCCTTGTTCATGAGTGTAAACTTGTGAAGGATTTTTTCTAGCACGACAGTTTCAGGCACACTGGTGGTGACACCCAGGTCTGTTGTGGTTGTGTTCTGTACGACCAACTGATTCTCCTTCAGCATCTGTAAGGATCCATCTTTGTTGTGGATTTCCTTTAAGTAGGAATCGATGGCATCTTTTAAAGGTTTCAGGACACATTTGTGCAAAGCTGATTCAACAATCACTTCTGCATAGGAAAGGGGCAGGGGAATAAGAAAACATGAGATCCATGAAAAAAAATTAACTTAATAGCACAGCTTCAACCCTAAACCAACCTAGTGCAACCTTCAAAAACCTGGGCCACATCAGCAGCAAAGGTATTTAAAAGATATTGTCAGTTACAAATTTAAAAGGTATTATTGGCTGCAAATAAATGCAGTTGCTAAAATAGTGTTGTTTTCATCAGGTTGGCATTCAGTAGGTGTGCTACAGGCAATTAACACACCAAAGGGGCAGAAGCTGGTGGGGGAGGTATAACCATACCCCATGGGCAGGATTTGAACCAGAAAATAATATCTACCAGTTGAGCAAAAGGAGTAACTTCATTAACTAGCAGCAATAGTGTGACACACATTTTATCAGACAACCCACTGAAGGGAGGTGGAAAGTAAAGCAGATTTCCACTTGCCCACACTACTTTTGGTTGCTTTTTCTTACTCTGCTTTTCTGCACCCTTTCAGTGTAGGTTATGCTAATTTACTGATATGCATCATCTGAAGAAGTGGGTTTTGCCCATGAAAGCTCATGATACCTTCTACATGTTTTGTTAGTCTTTAAGGTGCAACTAGACTATTTGTTGTTTTTTAAGTTTTTCCAGTTGCAGACTAACTTGGCTACCCCTCTGAAGCGTACTGATATGCAGTAATTTATACCACATTTTACATCACTTGTGAATATATGGCCCATGAAGCCTATTTCCTAAGAGTTGCTTAACATTCAACAGAAGAGAAAAAAACCACCCAGATGACAGCAAGCTTGAGAAACTATAGGAAATTGCATTATGCCTGTTGCCTACTACAATAATATGGTTCAATGGCACTGCAGAACAGTGCAGCTGCTCAGACAGAGCAGGTAATTACATTTATGGGCATGATACGCAGCTGTTTTAAAGAATCTATTACAGGTGACAAGGGAGACCATCTGTGGGCATGAGTGGTTAGTCTGGAGAGGAATCGGAGTCTGAAAACTTTTCCTAGGGAAATCCCCGCTGTTCTCAGTAAAGCTATCTCTGGGCAAGTTTAACCTGTAAGAAATCTGCTGACTTTAGGCCAGATCATCCTTTCACTAGTCTGAAGGAATAGGGTCCTGCTCAGAACCTCTCCCGGTCTCCAAGGCATTGATTAGTGTGGACCCTGCAAACAAAGGAACAGCGGAGTTTTGGTGGAGCTCTGAGGGCCTAGAGCCATCACCGGGTGATCCTAGCCACTGATGACACTCAGGGAATGCGTGGACTATTTAAGTTAAAGCCTATGGCTGTTTTGAAGGTGATGGTGCTAGATATAAATGCCACTCACAGTGGAGAGAAAACTCAGGCAGTGGAAACCTCCCTCTACAGGAATAACCCATAATGGAGCCAGCATTTAGAGAATGGGGACAGTAGTCATACACCAGAACTCATAGAGTTGAGGGGTTTGGTCTTCACTTCTAAAAAAGCTGTGCATTTTACTGCAGGATAACTAATGTGTTCAAGTTATCTTGAGGTAAAGACACAGTGAAAACCAGGGACTTTAGTTTTACCACAAGATATACTCATGGAGTTCAACTGTATATTCTTGCCTAGAGGTGACCTCATCAAATTTACTTCACAATAAAGTGTCTTGTCTTCTGTGTGTTTTTGTGATAGTTCACATAGGTTAATTACTCTGAGGTTAAAAAATAAAGGAAACAACACCATGGGTTTTTAGCAGTGAAGACAAGCCCACAGTCACCTCTTACTTGACTGATGGTTTTTTGCTCTGCTTATTCCCTTCTCAGTTTGTCTTTAAAAATAGTATAATTTGTTGATGTTCATTAGTATGCCTGCAAACCTCACTTTTTAGCCTTTGTAGCATTAATGCCTTAAAGTTTGTGGAAGTGTAGGCTGTGAAGAAAGAGAGAAAGAGGACAGCAGGACATATCAGTCACCACTAATGGCATCAGATAACACACCTTATGCAAACAGGAATGGGTGTTCCCATTTTTCTTCATTTGAATTCCTATGTCGTGGGGTACTAAATAATGAGACTCATGACCTGTCTAGATGTGAAGATCAGGGATGATAAACACCAAGATAACATTACAATATAGGTGCTTCTTAAAGCAATGTTCAAGTTCTCAGAGTGGCTAGCAGGACTTCAACAGGACTGCTTGTTGTTTTTACAGTTATAGACTAACATGGCTACTCCTATGAGACTTTTTGCCACAGGAAAGAAATAGGGTGTATGATTTTGCATCTGCAGATATTTGCATGACATAAAGGATTTTACATATTTCTGTACTACTCTCACAAATAAACTTTAAACTACTTCACTTCTTGGTACAAAGGCTACTCTGAATTTTAAATTAAAAGCACTATATTGTTAATAGGGTTATTCCCCTTGAACAGAAGCTGTGAAATAGGTAAAAATGAGACGTGCGCTGTATTATGACGTACGGGCTGTGAATGCAGCTCCAGTGTTTTTACCAGTTGTGGCACATGAAGCAAAAATTCATGGGCCCTGCCTTTGAAAATAAACCATCACCTTGCCTTTCCAAGCAAATAGTTAGCTGCTAATTACCTGAAACGGATGTCAGCAATGGGGTAAAATTTTGCTTCCAGAGCTCCACTCTAATGTCTTACTTTGAATGGACCTTCTCAAGACATGGAGGTCCACAAAGAGTAGAATTTTTTAACAGAAATCTGCTCTGTGGACCTGGCAGCTGCAGACAGCTTTTTGTGATGCTTAGGGAAGACTCTGCTTAGTTGAATTACTCTCAAAGCCCGTACATTTTGTTCTAATTGGTCAACAGAGTTTTAATACTACTCCCCTGAATACAGCCAATCTCAGAGCAACTTTAGCCCACATTTAGCCCACATCACACATCTAACAATTTTCCAAGGAAACATTTTTCTCCCATATCACTTATCACCCCCAAACCTCCAGAAACACTCCCCCTGAAAAGATTAAAATGTGAGCATTACCTAGTTGTTCTTCGGAATAAACAAATGGATCTACGAGCGATTTCAGCTCTGTGCTTTGTATTAAATAACTCTTCAGCTGGGTCATCATCATTCGAATTTCTTGTAGCATCTCTGTGCTGGAACTCTGTTTTGCCATCATCTCTAGACTGTACACTTTATAGTCCTGCACCAAATTGCCAAAGTAAGAGTCTTTGTCCTGTGACAGCTCTACAATCTTCTTCTGCAGCTTTCTGTCAGCAGATAAGAAGACTGTGAAGACATTAGTTAAGCTTACAAAAGAGAGTCTGTGCTTGGCCTTACCCAAGATCACAGAACGTGTCTTTTTAACGGCAGGGCAACTCAATTGCTCTATGTCATCTTCTGTGCTGCTTGTGGAATAAGAATCAGGCTCAGAAGCAGAGGTCTGAGCCAAAGTATTGCTTCCTGGACAATCCAGGGAGGTGTGAGAGCCTTTAAGTTCAGATGAGCTAACAGATTTACTGCTAGCACTTGATTCATCCTGAGTGTCTGGACAGGTGGTATCATCTCCTGGCTGTGGCCCATCCTTGGATGAAGATTGTACGTTGGGTGGATCTGGCTCTGCAATGTTTATTTGTTTCAAATTGCAGGTGCTGGAAGCAGACCACTGTTGAGAAATCCTCTTCTTTCTTGGTGGTGGGATGGGGGGCGCTTTTACAATTGCAGTGGGCTTTATTAACAGCTCAGGCAAGTTCTCCTTTTCTACGGCTTTGGGCTTTGCTTCCTGGCACTCTGATATGTCTCGCTCAGGAACCTCAACAGGCATTTTTACTGCATTTCTGCACTGAGAATCATTACTCTCTGTACAAACATCCCGTTCTTCTTGAGTGCATTCCCCTTTAGGCATGTCACATTTTTCAGACTTACCAACGCAGCTCTCTTCTGAAGTTCTTTCAGATGGCCGTCTCCTTGGAGGTATGCAGGGATGAGTACATTTCTGAGAGGTGGCTGACAATGGGTCGCTGGATGAGCCAGCTTCTTTTCCCTTTTCTTCCTTATCTTTACTCCCCTCAATTTTCATTTCCTTGGTGCTCTTCCCCAATTGTTGAAGAAGTAGCTGGTCCTCTTCACTGGCAGTCATGGAATCCTTAGATAGCTTTTCAGGTGGCTTCACAACTTGCCTATGAGGAGGAGGTGGCGGAGGGGGCCGGCGAAGAGTCCTCATAGGATTTGGTGTGGTTGCACTACGGAGATCAGCGCTTGTACTGGAGCTCTTGTGAAGAGGTACATCTGGAGGAAGAGGATTGCTGCACTCCTCTATAAAAATAGGATTCACAAACCACAGCCGGTCATTTCCTATTGACAGCTCAATTTCACATGAACAGTGGTTTGTGCTACTTGCAAACTGCTGGCTAGACCTTAGATTGTTCGTGTGCGCAAGGCTTAAGGCAGAGTCTTTCACAGGCTGGGAAATCCCCTCTCCTGTTCTTCTGTGGTTTAAAGAGGAGTCCCAGAAACCTGTAAAAAAAAATTAGAATGAGACAATATCCTGAGAGACTGTTATGTCTGACAAGACGTGGGAAAATTACTTTGTATCAAAAGGTGTGATGTAAACTTTGACCTCAAATCCATTCTGGACCCAATCCTCTTTGGGGTTCAAACTCAGATGCAGGAAAGAAAAAAACCAGACATTTCCCTAAAAAAACTGTTCATACTTCAATTGTCAGAAGCGTATCCAAAGATTATTATAAAACAGCTTTCCTTACATTTAACAACCTATTGACATCAATGCTAAGCATGGGACACTTCTAGTCAACTCAATTAGCCTCATTAGCACTGGGACTACAATTGACAGGCACCTTTTTTCTCCCTTCTTATTCTGAGGGTCTCCTTCCCCCCTCCCCACTCAAGATCATGTCACCTGAAGAAGTGAGTTTTGCTCATGAAATCTCATGATACTATATACACTATACAATACTATATACATGATATGTTAGACTCTAAAGTGCCTAAGGCTTGCTTGTTTTTAAAATTACAGACTAGCATGGCTACCCTTGTGAGAAAGTTAACCTTTGATAACCAAGTAGGAGGGAGCATGACAGTGTTATGTTGTGGGGAGTTTCACAGTATAGGAAGAAATCAGTGGCAATGCAGAGAGCTTGAGTAGTTGCAAGTGTCCATTTTATTGCCTAGTACAGACTAACTAGAACAAGCCCAAACTAGCTGTGGGCTAGTGGGCTAGCCCAAACCCCAGTGACCTAACTCAGTTCCTATAACAACAAGATCTATATCTACAACCCAGTACACAACAGACAGGAATGGGTGAGGGCTAGTATGTTGGAGCTGAGTTTCCCTATTGCATGGTAGAAGTTGGAGCAAAGCACCTGCCACTCTAATTCCATCATGGCCAACTGCTTTGCCATGGCTTAGACTCAGAGAATGGAGCATAGGGTCAGACTGAATCAGCCCCAAGTCCACAGAGTCCAGCAGCCAGCACCAGATGCTTCAGAGGAAGGTGTAAGAACCCTGCATGTGTGGTATGATCTTTCCAGGCCCACTGACAAAAGGGCGCAAGGGTGGCAGCTGCCCCAGGGCCCAGCTACTTAAAAGAGCCCCAGGTCCTTTAGATCACCACTGGGATTCTGGGGTAGTGTGTGTGCCAGGCAGCTCTGAAGGGCTGTGTCTGGAAAAGCCGATCCAATAGCCCCACCCCTTCTGGCCCTTCCAGGGCTATGGAACTTCTCCCCTCCCACCTCCGCCCCACACACACACTTTGCCCAGGGCCTGGTGAAGTCTGTTAGCAGCCCTGGATCTGATCTGTGTATTTGGTTTTACTCTAGTCTCTAATAGCTGAAGATTGGCTGTCCCTTCTGCAAACCATTGTTAGCATTCACTGTTATAGCTTTGGGTATTCCTGGTGGCCATAGAATGCCTGGTCCCTCTTTGAATCTTGCACTGAAAGCCTGGCTTTCAGTCCAGCTTCACCACTACAGATCATGGCAGTGAAACAGCCTGGAGAATTCTGTGCATCGCTTTAAGGCTTTATACCAAAGTACCAGAGAACAGTTAAAATATTTCAATGTCATCTGCATCTGCTTCGCAGAGAGGTCATTGTTTCAGTTGAAAATGACTTTGATGCACTGAAAACCGATCTGCAATGTTTGTAGCATTTTATTAAAAAAGGATTGAAGTGTTTGTGTTTGTAAATGTCTTATCTGCATTTTTAGTGTCAAATTTAACCTTGGATAGGATTCCCCTTCTCTCTGAGATGAATTCCTGTCACTTGCATGAAAAGACCATATAACTTAAGATACCGCTTGTTTGTAGCCCCTTTTGTGGTTGTTTAGTACAAGTTTCACTGTATTCCCTGTAGGAAGTATCAGGATGCACAACAACTACTGCAAATCCCTTCTCTATTGCTTGAAGGAAAAAACTGATGCTTGTTTGTAAGGGTATCCACTGTTCAGTCGTAGTCACTCAGGAATCCCACACCTAACCAAAGGCATGTCAGGAAACAGAGGTGGAGTACAGTTAGACACCAAGCTAGTGACAGGCCCCAAGGGGACTCCCTCTTCACTTTTTATTATGTGTTGGGGGAAATATTCCTGCTTAGGGTCCCCAGTGGGCTAGCATTGCTAGACACAGTAGATTAGAATGAGGATCCTACCTCTTATTTTACCCAGCCAGGACCCCTAAGCCTAGAACTGATGCTCCTTGCACACTGCCAGTACACATGGTATGACCCTGTGCCTTGCCATCAGGCACAATGTTCATTCTGCCAGGAGAAGTCCCACTGATTGACTGTAACTGCTCTCAGGAGCCCACGCTATGCCTTCAGCCAGGCTTTCATGCCTGTGTCCTCAGTGTTAAATTCTGAGGGCCAAAGCCTCCTCACAGTTACACCAGCATAACCCTGTAAACTTCAGATGGGGCTGGAAGACAGGAGACTTTGGCAGTGAATCACTAAATTAGCTCTTGGGTTCATTTTGAGTTTCAAAATATGAAAGCAGCTTAGTTCTCCTCTGCCTTTCCTCACTTTCACACCTCTTCTAACTCTTCTGGTTTTCCCTGAGGTTACTTTAACCATGATAGGGCTCGCACACATGATGTAGTGGCACCAATGCTAACCATACTATTACTTTTTCTTCGCATTTGTCACGTGCTGCTCAAAACCTGCCGGTACCTCGCAACTGCAGCAGTTTCTTACAGTGAAACTTATGGACATCACACATCTCTGTGGGCACTCTCACCACTTATTGCAAACAGAATCAAGCTGCTACTTAAACCATAAAATATGGGTCTGGTATCTAGGACAAATTTTGGTGTATACGCCTGTCAGAGTATTTTCTTACTCAGAAAGGCTGAGACTATAGTCTCTTCATATTCTGGTTTCCTGCCTGGGGAGATGATGATGATGGATTGGACATGGCTGTTTTGCAATAAACAAATACATATTATTGGGGGGCAATCAATCTGAGAACAAATTAAACTAACAACTGCAAATTCACAGCCATTCATTTGGCATCACCTAGTCACATACCGTGCTTCCAAGATTAGCAAATGGGGCACACTTCTCTTTAAATTGTTAGACCCACCATATGTGAGTAAATGCAGCACAGTGGAATTTGCTTATCTAGGCAGTGGTATGGAATTACAGCATCTTGTGGGTCGAGGAAGTGACAGGCACGTCATCCACCATCCCATGAAAGGGGAAGCTGATAATTTTCTCAGTAAAATACAAGCACAAAGTACTACACAGAAAACCCATACTCAGCATCCAGGCTGAGTAGCCTGGATGGGCATTGTGCCAATGTCTGGACTTGGAATGGGGGAAGATTTTTTTTCTCCCCAGTAACAGAGAGCTACACACAACTGCCTCCCAGAGGCTGTTCTGGGGCAATAAATATTCTCTCCCATTGCAGAAAGAATAGGATGATTTGCTCTCCGCTCCTCTTTTGGCACACTCATAAACCTACTGCTTCCCACCCCCAGCCTGCTGCCACATGGGTGTGTGTGCTGCCTTCTCATTCACCAGAAACACACGAGTTCCCGTTGCACCTGAAAGGGCTAGATTTTCCTCTGCCCTCTCAGTGATGCGCCAATTATAGGGGATTCTTTATTTGATGAATCCACTCTTTGAAAACCACATTTCAGGGCTCTATACCTTATACTCTTTGACCCTTTGTGTAATAACCAGGTCCTGAAAAGGGAAGTTAGCTTGCGGCAGGACAGCTAATTGTTGTCCCATGAGAATATAACACCATTTTTGAAGGAAGTGGACACTGACACAATAGAATTTCAAACAAAGCCGTCTTTCCTTCTGGAAGAAAAAAAATGGCAGCTACCTAGCGCAATCTGTCTGAATGCATTAGATTGTGTTTTAAGAAGCAATAAACTCAGTACTCAATACTTCATCCTCTTCGACCTTGCTAAGGTGTCCTGGAGTCCCAAGGATCCTTGGTGATTTAGCAACCCTTACAGAGCCACTGCCAGAAGTGCTTTGTCTTCAGACATGTCCCTGGAATCCAGGACACAAGTTCAGATGCCAAATTAGGTTTTCCAGGTGTCTGGTATTCTACCGGAGAGTCCGGTTTTTGTGCCCTCTGTCTGGTAAAAAAAAATTCAGAAAGTACCGGACATGTGCAATGTCCTGTATTTTCTGTTTTTCTGGCTGGGAGCCGGACGGAAGCCTGGCGGGGGTGGGGAGAGTGGCTGGGAGGTGGGGCTGCGATCAGCACTGGGAGCCTGTGGTAGCGTGCAAAAGCCTGACGGGGGCGGAGGGAGTGGCTAGGACTCCCAGCCACTCCCCCCGCCAGGCTTCTGCAAGCAATGAGAGGAGTTGCAGGCTGGGAGGCAGGGCTGCGATCTGAGGAGAAGAGATGCCTTGGGGAGGAGGAGAAGCCCTGTCCCTGCTCCTAAGCGCTGTTCAAGTGTGTTGTGGCACCGTAGTCTAGGGGAGAAGCCCGCAGGTGCTTTGTAGTTGCGTTTAGGCGCCTTCCATGGGCTCGCAGACAAAACTCACTGGGGTGGAATTTCTGCTTCTTCCCACTGGGACACCCAAAGACCTGGCTATGGGGGAGTCACTTTCCTACCCATGATTGCCTCCTCCATCCCCCACCCTGCCATTGTGTTGCCCTGGGGTCTGCCTCTCTCTGCTTTGGATAGCAGGCAGCTGCTTTGCAGAGAAGGCTCTGCTGCCTCCCTCTTTGTTCCCAGCTTGGTGGCTCTTGGTAGTAGGCACAGAGGATGTGTGTTCAGTGTGAGTGGTTTTTTTTTTGCTCGACAAATTTTTAGCCCGTGTGTTCGGTATTTTTTGACATCTGGCAACCCTAGATGTCATCACCTCTATTGCCATCACCACAGGGTTAAAAAGAGGCACAAAAACTCCTCAATTTGTTTTTTGAAAAGCAATTTGTAATTTTGGCTGCCTCTGTCTCTGAATTCCCAAGCTGAGACACCTTAAAGAAGCCTCATTTCCAAAAGCCCTTTGAAAATTAGAGTCCTTAAAGTGTGTCAGGTTGGGCACACAAAAATTGCAGTTCCGAAAATCACAAACCACCTTTGAAAATGTAGGATATTTTTTTGTTATAACTTTGAACTGTAAAGTAACATTTTCTGATATCAACAGCCAAGGTAGTTTGGACAGAAGCAAAACTCAAAGTAATAATAGGTGATCCTGAAACTTGAGTGAATCTGCTGGCTAAATTCATCAAAGCCAGTATGAATTGAAACTGGTGGGGTCTGCCCAGACCTACTTGGAAATATAATGTCGATTATAAAAAAAAATACCAAACAGGTGTGAAAACTCCCAAATGATTACAAACTATTAATGATAAATTAGGTCACTACAAGATATCTTGATTTTGGTTTGTTCTATTGGATAGTGTAATGAGAGGTTATTAAAATACTGTTTACAGAATAAAGCATTTCTAGATATATTTATTTGACAGAAAGCACCAAGTAAAATAATTTTTCTGCTATATTAGTTCATGCAGAAGAAACAATGGGAGGAGCTATCATGCGGAGTACATTAACTTAGCAAACAACATAAGAACATAAGAATGGCCATACTGGGTCAGAGTAAAGGTCCATCTAGCCCAGTGTCCTGTCTTTGAAGAGTGGCCAATGCCAGATACCCTAGAGGGAGTGAACAGAACAGGTAATCATCAAGTGATCCCTCTCCTGTCACCCATTTCCTCTCCTGTCATCCCTCTGACAGACAGAGGGTAGGGTAGTGTTTCTTAAATTGTGTTCCATGGCACATTGTGTGCTGCAAGGCAGTTGGAGGTGTGCCGCGGAGAACAACAGAATTCAAAATGGCCACCCTTAAAGGGGCAGGTGAAATTTTCTCTCAATAACTTTCCCAACTTTCCCCGATTACTTTTTTTCCTCAATAACTTATAACTCCCACCTCCGACTTTTTTTTCCCCCTCACCAAAAAATCCCAAAAAATTATTGTCTGGTGTTCCTCCGTCTTTAAAAGTTTAAGGAACACTGGGCTAGGGACACCAATCCTCCCCATTGTGGCTAATAGCCATTGATGGACCTAATCTCCATGAATTTATCTAGTAAACAAGGCTTACAGTACTTGGCTTCATCATGGATATAAAAGAAGCCATGGGTGTAATCGCAAAGAAAAGTCAAAGCTCATCTGGTTCAGAAAGCAGAAGAAAAGCTGAGCAGCAACCTAGTGTTAGAGATGGTTGTTAGATGATTTAAGTGGAGTGGGTTTAGTGGTAAGGAATCGGAGCAGCAGCGGCCTACTTCAGTTAACAGAACACTGAACTTAGTGGGGGAACAAAAGTGCATGTGAGCAACTGTTATCTAAGGCATTATGATTTTGAACAATCATTTGCAGCAATAAGTAGAGACAGGAGTCATCATAAAACTTTGTTCCAGTTTGTTACTCTCTAGACCTGATTTTTTGGGTTAAGCACCAAATTCCTGTACCTTGAAGCCACCAAAAATCAATTCCAAGGCAAAGTAAGGAAAGCAGGTCAGCTTTATACATCAACATAAATTAAGATGGTGTAATCAGCAAATCGACACTGGCCTGATATCCTTCAAGCAAGAGTATTTTTCAGAATGCCATGGTTCAAGGTCACTGGTTTGGAGGTGGGTCAAGTAGTCAAAAATACCTAATCTTCTGAAAAATCTGGCCCAGCCAAAGCTTGACCCAAGTAACCAAAAGCAGATAAGCTCTAACACTTGACATAAAGAAGAAACTGTGGTAAGTATTTGCTCTTAAGGCAATACCATTATAATAATCTAAGAGTATATCTACACTGCCACCCTAGTTCGAACTAGGGTGGCTAATGTAGTCATTCGAACTTGCAAATGAAGCCCGGGATTTAAATATCCCAGGCTTTATTTGCATGTTCCCGGGCGCCGCCATTTTTAAATGCTCTAATTCAAACACCGTGCCCATGGCTACACGCAGCACGGACTAGGTAGTTTGAATTAAAGCTCCTAATTCGAACTACCGTTACTCCTCATTGGTCACAGGTCTTTTTTCCTCCCAGCTACATGAGGACAGGGAAAAGATTGTGAGGTAATGAACTGCTGCAACGTGAGGGTGATTTTAGTTTTTCATTTGCTTGGATTTTCAGATATTTTGAATATTTGCCAGGTATGCTGAATGGCACAGATGCACTTTAGTTATGCTGGCATGTCATTTAGTGTGGGATTTTCTACATTATATCCTGGGCACCAAGGCCCTTTTTCAGTCTGTCTGAAAAAAAAATCCATCTCCCTGCACATAGGCTTGTCAACCTGGCTACAAAAAGCCTCAACCGCACGTCAGCCTCCAGATTCTCATAACCTTGGATAAAGCTCAAGTTGTTTGACAAAAGACTTACCTATCCCCAGGCTAGCAATGATTTCGAGGTCTGCAGAGCTATTGGCCTCCAGTATAGCTTGGGGCAACCTGAGCGGGAAAGGCAGCAAATCCCTGTGAAAATAAATAAGGCAAAAATCCAACCATCAGGAACTCAGTTTTGCAGTTTGATTTTAGAGTTCTGATTTGCTTGCAATTCTAGCTCTATTCTGCCAGGGGTGCAGGGCTCTTAATGCCATTAAAGTCAGCAGCAGCACAGCTGCGTCAGAGCAGTTGTGAAGCCCAGACAAGGAAAGTGGCAAGATGCACTGTCTGAGATTATTCTGGTCTCAAGCAGATTCCCTGTGACAGTGAGGCTTCTTTGTGCCAGGCTGGTCACTTCATCTTGGTTTCTTCTATGCTAAAGAAGGGATTTGGATACCCCGCCTCCCCCAACCACAGGGCCACTGTGAAGTTAAATGACTAATATTTACATGAATAACAAATATTTACATGAATATTTGTAAAACAACTTCGATGAGGCCTTTGGATGGAAAGTGCTATGATAGAATCATAGCGTTAGACAGGACTGCAAGGGACCTCTAACCTATCCCTATATTGCACTTCAGTACTTAGACTGTGAGCTCTCTAAACCAGGGACTCTCTTTTTGTTCTCTCTGTATACAGTTCCTAACACAGCATTGCTTGTGGCTCCTAGGTGCTACTGTGGTGCAAAGAATAAAGAATAATATGTATGTACAAAGTTATTATTACTTATCACTAGAATTATCTTGGGAATAACAAGAATATCATCTCTTCCTAGTCTGCCTCTGCCCTTTATGTACAACCAGAGCTTAACATATTTCAGATTCTAAATAGCAAGGTAGGATTATGGTGCAGGATCTGGCTACACTAAAGGAGGTGACAGTGAGTGACTGGTGAAGGATCATACGGGCAGTGGGAAACTCGCTACATTTGTCAGTTGTCTTTTCACAGACTTTCTATATTTGGGGTTTTGGAGGGTGTAGAATTTGCTGGATGTTAACTAGTTTCCACTGAAATACACCTTCATTCTGAATTCTGTGGTAATGTCACTTTTGGGATTGCTGCAAATTGTTTATGTTTGCTCCTAACAATAATGTGCTCTACTGTCTCTCCCTACTCCCTATCCTAGGAAAGCCCTTCAGAGTCAATACTAAAATTAACAAGATGGTGAAGAGCTGGGTCTGGATGACTGCGTGTGTGAAAAAGCTTAACTAACGCTTCTGCAAGCAGCAGGAAATCACTTACAAAAAACAGCCACATGACTGGATGGTCTCTATTTAAAATAAACTGTATGACTTTGCAGTTCTGAGAAGGGCCCTCTGTTGGTAGATGAACCCACTGTGAACTGCCTTCCCCTTTACGAAATGGTGTATATTTTGCTGACTGAAATGCACACACCATAGCTTGTTATGAATGCTAGTGATGATAATGTAGTAGTCAGGCCTGAGATAGAATTTGGGGTCTTGTTTTCCTCTTCGACTTTTGATATTTTTATATTCTTACTAATATGTGTGAACAAAGAACATCTGCCCACAAGCAGTTGGGGTGAGAAGAGAAAGGAAATGGAGCTCAAGTGTTGTTGTGTAGCATGGAAGTTTAAGATACAAGCACAAAATTGAAGGACTGTCTGGCTTCAATTCCTCTCCTGAGATAAAGTCAAGCAATCAGTCAGAAGGGGTGAAGCCAGTAGAAATGCCTGTCCCTGACTGAAGTACAGCCTCACTCCTTACCCTCTTCCATCGGATACAAAAGAGTGGTACTGAAGCCCCCAGGCCCAAGATCCTCCAAAAACGGAACATGACCATAAATCAGGGATGGGCAGTAAGTGGCCAATGGGCATAGGCAGTTTAGCAGAGTTATCCCTTGGCAGGCTGTCAGCACTTTATTTATTTGTGTGTCTGGAGGTACAGCCACTTGCAGCTCCTGTTGGCTGTGGATTGCCATTCAATTAATAGAAACATCAAGAACATAGATTACATTCAGTAATATAATTTATAAAAGGAACTCTGGGTACGTCTAGACTACAGGCTTTTGTCGACAGAAGTTTTGTCGACAGATACTGTCGACAAAGCTTCTGTCGACAAAGAGCGTTTAGACTACATTCAGTTCTGTTGACAAAGCAAGCTGCTTTGTCGACAAAACCCTGTAGTCTAGACACAACCCTAGATGCAATAACACCTTCTGTCGACAGAACTCTGTCGACAAAAGGCGTTATGCCTCGTAAAATGAGGTTTACCAGCGTCGACAAAACTGCTGAGTTCTGCCGACATTATGTCAACAGAACACAGCGGTAGTGTAGACGCAGGTATAGTTTTGTCGACAAAAGTCCACTTTTGTCGACAAAACTCTGTAGTCTAGACACACCCTAAGTGAAACGTTTTCCTTTTTGCTGGGGGATGTACATTTTTAGCTGTGATTGCAACGCAGAAGTGAGCCAAGTTGTCTTTTTGTTTTTCCCAGTGGATCATATAATTAGAGACTCAGCACTAAGGCTCTTAACACCACTCTGGCTGTGTAATAAATGTCCTTAAATGTACCTCCTGGCCCTTTTACACAGCCCAAGCAATGTAAGGTAGCTTTAGGATAAATGAAAATCAGACCTTTCTTAGAACATGAATAACCACTGAAAGGGTCATGCTCTTTGCATTAGGAATGACAGCAGTTTTCGTCAAATTTAAAACTCAGCTAGATAAATCAGGAGCAGGATGCTCAGATTGTCAACATGATTGGCAGAAAGGTGTAGATTAGATTAGACTGGATTGCTAGGTTAGGTTATCTGGGAGGATTCCATTAGAGCAGGCCTGGCCCTGCTGAAATGGACAAGATGTCTTAACAAGTCTTTTCCTGCTCTAGGATCTGTACAGTATATTTCTGAATTTCTGTATCTATTTCCTCAGTGTTAAATCCTCTCTCATTATATTTTTTTGTTTCATGCTGGTCAATTAATAGAAATAACACAAGTAACACTGAGACTTCTATCAGTATCTGGATTAGATTCAGATTCTTCTGAAATGGAAGGAATGGTTTATTAGTCCAAACTTCTAACGTGGAATGTCTATCCTCAGGCTTGAAGAATTTAAACTTAGGTCCTGTATGCTCTATATGAACATTAATGATTCCATGGCATTTTTTAAGCAGTAGGTTAACCATGACACCTTTTTACCAAATATTCCCTTACCCAACTACTGTATAGCAGGCTGTGCACCAGCCACAGGCCCAAGTTTTACAGATTTTATTTAGACAACGCTTCCAGGAAGTCAGTGGGACTTGTGTCTGTGTAATGATTAAGAACAGCTCAAAGGTAATAACTATGGTCTGAAAGGCTAGTCATGGGCCATGAGCCTTTCTGAGAGCCAGAATTCAGTTTAATGTGAACTCAAGTAGATTATGGTTGTAGATGTAGGCCAAAGGACACTTGTAAAAGCTCTAGGATTATGAAAGCCCACAGAGAAAGACTGAAAACAAGAACAACAAGGAGTCCAGTGGTACGTTAAAAACTAACACATTTATTAGGGCATGAGTTTTTGTGAGGTATAACTCACTTCCTCAGATGCTTGAAGAGAAAAGGAAAAAAAAGGAATGTCATGTGAGTTTAAAACTTTAAAACTTCAAAAGCAAATTCATTTGCAAATTTGACACCCTGAAAAAACCATATAATAGAACCATAGTGTTATTCTCACAGTAATTTCCCTTCAAGTATTCTCACCTCATTACTTTAAGTCTTCTCAGCAATGTTGGAGATGAATCACATCCACTCTGATTAAATTAGCACTGATGTAACACTCCCATCTTTGTATCCCTTCCCTTGTTTCCTTTCTTTTCTCTTCAAGCATCTGAGGAAGGGAGTTGTATCTCATGAAAGCTTGTACCCCAGTGCCCTAATAAATGTGTTAGTCTTTAAAGTTCCACCAGACTCTGTGTTGTTTTTGCTGAAACAAACTACCATGAGGGAAAGCTGAAAGCAAGGTTTGCCAGCCCTCTGTTATCTAAACCCACCAAGTTCCCTCCAGAATTAACACTACTAGAAGGTGTACTATTTAGAACTTTACTTTACAGAAGTGTAGCAGAGCTTTTAAAGATAGGAATACAGTGTGTGACTGAACATTCTATCCCTAAACAACCAGAAAGTTTGGGTCTGGTCTCAGACCTGGATATGAATCTTATGACGGGGCTTCTTAGGAAAATGGTCTGAACTGGAACTCAGCTCTCCAAACTGAGGAAGTTTTAATTTAAATCTTAACTAGAATTTCACAATGTTCGGGGCCAACCTCAAATTTATTCTCAGTGACAGTATTTCCCATTTTCCTCTTTTAAAAAGAAGGAAAAATAAGCATTCCTGAGGCCAGATGTTACTCTTTATGCTACTGGTGTGAATCGCTGATGTCAATGGGGTTACCCTGACAACAGAAAATTTTCCCTTACTCTGCAATTGAAACTGTGCAAATAAGGAAAGTAGAAAGATTATTTAAGAATTGGTTACTTTGCATGATCTAAAATATGACATTAATTCACACAGGAAACTTGTATTTCTAGACTAAGCTGTCCTTCCTGTTGTTCTGTGAATGCCCTCAGGTCAAATTACCAGCTTCAGCACCACTTGTCAAGATAAAAACCAGTTCAAGCCACAGTGTTACCCCCAGTCACTCATGAGCTAATCCCCTCTATGAGCTCAATGAGTTCAACTTACCTACTGACACAGTAGAATGCTACCAGTTTGAAGATGTCCTCAAACACTAGAACAGATCCTTCCAGATATAGTACTGATGAGAAAAAAGAAAAATATTGAGTGACTGCTCTCATTGAACCCTATGAGGGAAAAAGTCATATGGGTTTCATGCTCACTTATGTGTGGTTTCCTAGCCATCACTTGGACTAGTACAAATGGCAAAGAACTGGCTTCAGATGGCATATTGCAAAAAGATTTTTTCAGGGAAGAAGAAGGGATGAAGACCCAGCTTGCCTTAATATTAGTTAATTTAGAGGATGTTAAAGTATTATGATGATAATAGAAACAGTGGGATGAAAAATAGATCACAGCCAAATACAGTTTGTTCTAGTTAAATCTGTCACTGGCAGATGGCCGTTTTGGAACTGACATGTGGCCATTCTCCTTTGCATGATTCTTTCCCAACAACTACATGTGTGTGTCTGAAAAGCATTTTGAAGTTAAAATGCAAATAATTATTTTTTTACTGTATGTGTGAGTTGGTGTATTTCCATTCAGTATATTCTTCTCTCTAGGTATTTGTAGAATGGGAGTAATTTATTTCTATGAGAAAATAGAGTCTAAATTTTTGTTGCCAAGAGTCTAGTATAAAAATATACTAGAGAGTTTTGCAGTAATAGTCCAAAATATTTACATTATTGCAGAGGTTTTGGCCATTACCATACAATAATACAAATAATATCACCTCACATCTCTATATTAACTATATATATTTATATTCATTTTGGGCTGCCAGTAAATGCTGTGTCCACTGCAAAGGTGTTGGAACTAGGAGTGCTGAGTTGTAGCTGCACCTCCTTGCTTAAAGTGATTTTAGTCATAGACAGGGTTTACAATTTGGTTTAATGGATACCAATTGTTCCAAGGGTGACTATGCAGATTAATGCTACAATGCTACAATAGTGGCAGGGGGAGGAAAGAGAGAGAGATGGAATTCTAACAAGTTGCACAGGTCTCATAGCATTTAGTAGTAATTTAAAATAGTATACTATAGAATGTCAGTGCACCTCAGATTACTGAATTTTAGAGGCTTACCAGAGAGTTTTCAATTCATATAATTCAGTACAATTTGGACATTGATTACAGTTCAGACAGGGCAGCATAACTAGTTTTAGAACAGTTTTACATGGCGGTTTTTTGTTTGATTGTCTGCTTCAGAATTTCCTTCCATAATAGCAAAATGGCACATGAAAAACTAACACATTTTGTGAGTCTCTGATTTCAAGTGACATTATAACTAGCTGCTCCTCTTCTGTTCTGGCACATTATTATTCTGTAAGACAATGGAACACCTGCATAATGCATGGGTTTTTCATTGAACTACTTGAGTTTCATTCTCCTTCTATGTACATCACTGTAAATCAAGAAGAATTCCAATGAAAGGAATGGGTGGAAACCTGGGCCCACTGAAATCAATGGGAAATTTGCTGTTGGTTTCAGTGGGGCCAGGAGCTTGATTGATGTTAAACCTGCATCAGTGGGATCAGATTCACTTTCTGAATCTGCATCCTCCGTGGAGGCTCATGGCTACCAGGATTGCAATTGGCACCATGGGTTCAGTGTTTCAATGGACCTAGTGTATTTGGAACTATCGTTCCTCTTCTTTTTAAATCAGAGATGTCCAAATTGACATCAAACAGACATCAAAACTCATTTTCTACTCCCTGGGTGTGTCTAGACTACATGCCTCCTTCGACGGAGGCATGTAGATTAGCCAGATCGGAAGAGGGAAATGAAGCCGCGATTAAAATAATCGCGGCTTCATTTAAATTTAAATGGCTGCCCCGATCTGCCGATCAGCTGTTTGTCGGCAGATCGGGGGAGTCTGGACGCGATGCCCCGACAAAGAAGCCTTTCTTCATCGACACAGGTAAACCTGGTTTCACGAGGCTTACCTGTGTCGATGAAGAAAGGCTTCTTTGTCGGGGCATCGCGTCCAGACTCCCCCGATCTGCCGACAAACAGCTGATCGGCAGATCGGGGCAGCCATTTAAATTTAAATGAAGCCGCGATTATTTTAATCGCGGCTTCATTTCCCTCTTCCGATCTGGCTAATCTACATGCCTCCGTCGAAGGAGGCATGTAGTCTAGACACACCCCCTGTGATTTTTGCTGGAGATGCTCTTAAGTTTTAGGATACAATAACAATCATTTACACAGACCTCCAAGTTGTAACATATTTAGTCTGAAATTCTGCCAAGGCTCACCTAGATAGAGCCACTGTGGGGGAGTTGCAGAAAAGACATAAGCTAAGGCTGAAATCCTGATCCTACATAAGTCAATGGGACTTTTGCCATTAATTGCTGGGCTTAAGGACTTCTTGATCACATTCCCTTGATCCCTGGGAGGGGGTGACATAGACCTAGGCCCACCAACAGAGGGGAAAAAAAGGGGCAACTGTCCCAGGGCCCAGTGAATCTAAGGATTCACTCTGTCTAGTGTGGTTAAAGCTGTAGACATTGGAAATGACCTAAGTAGTGTCTGCTGGTACAAGAAGGGAGCTCACGATTTAAACTTTGATCCCTAGTTAACAGAATAAAAATGTATAGAATTTGTAGTTTCCAGTTTTTTAATATTTAGTTATAACACAGCACCATGAAACACCTTACACAGTGAATCAATCATAAGGTAAATAGAAAAGGGAAATTTTCACTAAGATCTTGAAGAAAACAATTTGGTAAACTGAAGGGGGGAATAAGGACTAGAATGAAGCCACTAAAAGAAAAGTCAAAATTTCCAACTGTATACAGGAGGGTAGAATTTGTTTTCTACGGATGGAGATGGCTAGAGAAGTCAGTCAAGAGAGTGATGTTCCTTGCTTGGTGTTTCCCAAATGGTGCTTCGTGGAACCCCAAGGTCCACGAAGTGAAAATAAGGTTTCAGTGAGAAAATTCCATTACAATAACATTTTATGATTTAAAAAAATAATAATTAATATTATGTGATTTTTGGTTTTAAATATGTGCAATTAAACTGGATGTTGATCTCATGGCCTTGTTTAGCATTTGTTTATTATTATCCTTACTTATTTGTGGTCTACTTTTTCAGCTCCATATAATAGACTGTTATTAGGGGTTCCGCAAAATTCAAGTTTAAAAGGGTTCCGTGGCCAAAAAAAAAAAAAAAAGGGAAACAATGCCCTTGCTTAAAGGGCCACCCTTACAGAATATTAGCTCACAGCATGAAGGAAGTTCTTAAAGTTAAGGTACAGAAATGGGAATCTGAAATTCTAAATTTTATTCCCAGTGTAATGCCAACAGATGGAACCAAACCAGGGACCTCTGGAGCTTAGTGCATGAACCTCTATTGCATGAGCTAAAAGCTGTTTCTCAGCTAAGGCTATAGAAGACAATCATCATTCTCTCTGTACAAGTGACATCATTACTGGACCTATCCCCATAAGCCACCACATCAGAGACTCATACAACTGCACATCCACTAATGTGATCTATGCCATCAAGTGTCAGCAATGCCCTCTGCCATGTATATTGACCAAACTGGACAGTCTCTACGACAAAGGATTAATGGACACAAATCAGATATTCAAAATGGTAACACACAGAAACCTGTTGGAGAACATTTTAACCTGCCTGGGCACTCACTAATGGATCTAAAAATGACTATACTATTACAAAGCCATTTTAAACACTAACTGAAAAGAGAACCTGGGGAGCTTGCCTTTATCTGCAAATTTGACACCTTTAATCAAGGTCTGAACAAAGACATGAACTGGTTAGGCTGCTACATTCAACACCCTAATGACATCAAAAGTTAAGTATTGGGCACTTAGACCCCACTCTATTAGCCTCATTTAGCATGGACACTCTAAGGGTATGTCTACACTAGCCCCCTAGTTTGAACTAGGGTGGCTAATGTAGGCATTTGAACTTGCAAATGAAGCCCAGGATTTAAATATCCCGGGCTTCATTTGCATGTTCCCAGGCGGGCACCATTTTAAAATCCCCTTAGTTCGAACTGACTGCCCACGGCTACACGCGGCAGTCAGAAGTTAATCCGAACTTAAGACCTTAGTTCGGATTAAGTGTTACTCCTCCTGCAATGAGGTGTAACAGTTAATCTGAACTAAGTACTTAGTTCGGATTAACTTCTGACTGCGGCATGTAACCACGGGCAGTCAGTTCGAACTAAGGGGATTTAAAAATGGCGCCCGCCCAGGAACATGCAAATGAAGCCCGGGATATTTAAATCCCGGGTTTCATTTGCAAGTTCAAATGCCTACATTAGCCACCCTAGTTCAAATTAGGGGGCTAGTGTAGACAAACCCTAACTGACAAGATTTTCCCCTCCCTGACAAGATTTTTCCCTCCCATCCCCTTTTTTTCTGCTATTTATTTGTACTTCTGGACCCCTTGATCCATTCATCTGAAGTAGTGCCCACAAAAGCTCATGAAACTATTTACATTTTTTGTTAGTCTCTGCAGAACCATTCATTGTTTTTTAACCTTTTGAGGAGCTTAAGGTAGCACTTCTAATATAGACACATCCTAGGTCTCTCTCATCCCAGAATCACCTGTGAACTAAATATTTTCCCTCTAATATATTCTATGGCATGGACCCAGGAATAAGCCAGCAGGTTTCTTACAGCATCTGAACAGTGAGTTAAGAGTACAGGTTGGGCCTTCCCGATCTGGCACCCCGGGATCTGACTGGTCCTAGATGAGGGATTTTGTTGGGCAAGGGGAGGTCATCTCAGGACCCCCTGCTCCCACCCCTCCTCTCGGCCAGCTCTTCACCTCCTGCTGACCCTGCAGGGCAGCCATCGCTGCTCTGGGACCTGCAGGGCAGCTGCACATGCTGTGCTGGGGATCTGGGTCCTGCCAGGCAGCCATGAGCACCACGCTGGGGCTCAGGGTCCTGTAGGCAGCCACATACGCCACACTGGGGACCCATGACTTCAGGACAGCCATGTGTGCCACACCGGGAATCTGAGACCTGCAGGAAAGCTGCAGGTACCATACTGGGGCTCTGGGACCCACTGGGCAGCCGTGTGCTGTGGATCCCTGCCCCACCAAGCTACCACAGCTCCCAGCCCTGCCGGGCAATCACACACATGTCTCCCAACCCCGCCAGGCAAACCTGCTGCTATATGCTGATGGCAGGCTCACTACAGACAGCCCACTGCCCTGCCAGCACCACAGGGATCCTTGCCACTGGCCCTCCACTGGGACAATCTGTTCCTGCAACAGCCATGCCAGACCATAGATGCTGCCAGACCAGAGAATCCCGGTTAAGAGAGTTTCAAGCTGTATTTCAATAGTTTTCACTAGCACTGGGCAAATAATTATTTCTGATTTGCTGGCAGTTCCAAGAAACTACTTTGGGGTTGAACAAAACATTCTGATTTTTTTAGTTAAATTCGCAAGAAGATGTAAATGGCATTCACAAAACTGAGGAGGTGCCCCCCTTACATGCAAAGCACTTTGGTGGGAAACCCGGCATTCAAACCCACTCTGGAGCTGGGACTTGAACCCATGTTTCCTACATCAATGTACAAACCATGGACTCTGGGGTAGAGCTTTCTCAGTCGCCCCTGTTGCCATCGTTCCCCTTTGCAGTACTACTTAAATAGTCACTAGGCCCAGGGGATCATGAGAACAATTTATAGTCTGATGCTTAGGGCACTCACCTAAGAGGGGGAACATCTTAACTCAGTGCCCTGTGCAAGGACTACCTTCTGGTAAGCACCCTCACAGCTGCATTATTGGCTATAAAAGGATGGCAATAGCAGTATCCCCTCTCCAATTTTGTGAATGAAACTTGAGTTTCCTTGTGAATCTAGTTAAAAAATTGAAACATGTTAGAAATGTCAACGGGTTTATTTTGACATTTCCCCTTTTTCTCAATCCCATAAATTTACCAAAATAGATCCAAATTTGTAAATTGTTTCAGTCAACCCAAATCTGCGTTGTTGTTTTTTTTTTTTGGGGGGGGGGGGGGAGAAGGAATGGAAAAGGATTCACATCCATTTTTCTCCAACTGTGGTCTACTTGTTCCATATTTATCCAGTAGAATCATAACCCCCCCCCCCCCCCATTCTAAAGTGAAACAGCTTTGTTTTCTTTGAACCAAAGTGCCAAGCATATTTTGATTGCTGGTTTTGTCACCATATAGTGCAGTGGGATGGTTATCATGATAATGGTCAGTTGGCGCCATTTATTATTGAATGACAACATTGATTTTTTAAAATAAACATTCTCCTCTATGAGGTCATATTTAGCCTTTAATATATGAGAGAAATCAGACACAAACAGTCATTTGCTTTGTTGCTGTATTCATGGCATATCATAAAAAGATTTATATTATGAAACATTCTTTTTTCTAATGGTTAAAGCTGCGGAGTTGCCATGTGGGAGAGGCTAGTGGTTTTGGCCCATTAAAATGAACAATGCTGTCTTGTAGAGTCTGAAAAACCGATTACAATGCAGGGTACATTGCAGGTAATAGACTATAAGTGCCTTGACACATTTGGGATTCTGTATGGCCCCTGCTGAGCAAGTGGTTAGCTCCAGGCACCTGCCTACAAGCAGGAAGAAAGTTTAACACCCATTCAGTGATATTTGCTGGTCACGTTGTACCCTTGGTGGGAGCCTGCAATAAGACCAGCTCACATAGCTTGAAAGATGTTAAACTTGTCTACATGGGTGTTCATGGGCCTTTAAAAATATTGAGTTCACTCAAATGAGCTAACGTGATTGGAAAAGTGCACCTATATCTTTGTTTAAGCAGACCTGAGCATGGCCTCTCCTTTCCTATACATAGCAGAAGCTTGTAGGCTGAAGAATGAGATGTATTTTGGAAAGGTCACTGTCCATGGTCACAGTCATAGTACTGGGGTGAATCTCAATCAGAGAAGAAGTTCTTTGGTTTGGTTATTTATTTATTTTCTATGTTAAACTTAATCTGATGTCCAGTTATAACTATTATTCCTAAAGACACTGATGAGTGTGCCTGTGTCAGGCTACTTCTCCAAAATATTCCACTCATTTATGAACCTCTGTCTCTTGGGGATCAGTCAGAGGGATGGATTTGATTTAACAGCTCATTTCTGTCTCTAACTGTAGCAGTCCCAAAAGGCTTCGTGTTGGAGGTCAGAATCACACAGGATACATGTGTATCCTCTTCTGAGAGCTTGTTTTTCAGTAGAAAGACTGATTGTAGCCGTAAAAACCCATCTGATATTTTGGATTTCCTTCTTCCCCTGAAAGTTGTTAGGTCAAACTCAATCCAGACTAGAAATTTACTTTAAAAAAAAAAAAATGGAAGCCAAGAGTTCATGTAATTTCTTGATTCCAGCACCTGGTACTTTAAGAAAGAAGGCATCACAAGACTCTCATAAAATTATTAGAGTTGGCAATACTCAAGAAGCCACTCAATGATTCAGTTGGTACAGTTGGAAATAGGACTACAATAATGAACTCTATGGAACTGTCAGTGTGCTCCTGCAAGGCCAGTTAATGAGCAGCAGCTAATGTACACTAGAATTTATACCTAGCAGGTACAGATTAATGCATTAGATAGTCAAGCCCTAAAGAATGAATGGGCCATCAAGACTGAAGTATCCACTCTTACCAAGGGCCTCTCTTTCTCAGAGTGGGAGGAGGTCAGTCTCCAGAGCTGTTACTCTGATATTTATAACACCATATTTTTTTTAGCATATCAACAAACTAAAGAAGAGGGATCTACCATTGATTACCATGGTAACATTTAATTTTCCAACTGGTACAAACAACACAGGGCAGACAATTCCACTAGAAGTGTCTTGTGGAATTTTGAGTCAATGCAGAACATCTAACTGCAATGTAGGTATTATTTATTTCAATTCATATTTAGTCTGCTCGCTTTTCCTCTGCCCTGCTCAGTGCCCACTATGAACACTGGCATACCCTGTGCAAGGTCAGGGGGGAATAGGACAGGTTCTGAGATAGTTGAGCCCCGCCGCTCCATTTTCAGGGCAATGGGGTATGAATGTATGCACAAAGTCTTCACCTCTCACTAATTGGGGATATGCTCAAGGATTTTTATTTATATCTGATCCTACAAGTGATATATAAAGCTCTTCCTCAAGTGTGTTTATTCCCCCACCCCTTTCCATTGCATGGCTTTGTGCAGAATATGCAGACTTTTGGGATTCTCAACCAGGGTACGTGTAAGCTTGGGGATACACAGCAGCAGTGCTGGAGTAAGGCTTAAACTACCTAAGCTACAGTTCAGGACCTCACAATATGAAAGACCTCTAAAAATGAAAAAACTGACTCCATTTCAAATTTTATTAAAATTGGTTGACAAGTAAAGGAGATATGAAAAAAGTTTCTCTCTAAATATAGACATTTTCATGCAAATATGTAAAAAATATACACGTCTGATTCACAAATACTGTTATCTTACCCTTACCCCTCACTAACTATTCATTATTGACAGGCAGGAGGTCTGGGCTGAGGGAAAAAATGATAAATTGCACTTGTAAAATTAGTATTTTTACAAGTAATTCTACTATCAGTCTCTTAAGGCAGTGTTTTGTTTGCCAACTGGTAAAAGTCTGACCAGTCATAATTTATTTAAATAAAAGTCTGCCTTCATAATTTATTTAAATACAGAAACAAATAAATAATCTCACTGCCAATAAAAACCGGGAAAATGTGAGATCGGAGACAGCAACGTCATGAAGCAATTTTGTCAAGCATATATTCATATGAGACTAGTCGTAGGAGTGATGTTATGTATAGCATGCCCCTTGACTACTAATAGCTGGAAAGCTGTCATCTTTTAAGTTATAGCAGGCTTAGTCGTGTAGTGCCTTCACTCCTGTTTATTTTCTTAAGTGTTAGTGTGCTCTCTTTTTTTATCTGTATATATGTATAAGTATGTATTTCAGTGTGCACACTGCTTTCTGCACTATCCATGCTTCACATGATGGAGTTTGCAGGTGATTATCTTATAGATTTGGTTCAACTGGACCTTGAGGAGGATAGATTTATGCTGGCTTCCCTTGATCAGTTTGGGAAAACTTCACTGTATTTTGATAGTTTTTCAAAAGAAAAATCCCAACAATTCATTGTTTTGTAGTGAAAATGAAATTGGAATAAACATTTGCACATATTTTATATAGTCTGGATAAACTTTGTGTTTCCCTAACAAAATTAATATTGTTTTATTTATTCATATGAAAAGGATAATTTTCCTTATTCGTAGTGTAAATAAATAATATATTCTCTTGTTTTCCTGTGAGACTATAAAGCTTTTGTGTTTATATATTCAATATCCTTTCTGTGAAAATAATATACTCTTTTTATGATATGGAGCCTTTTACATAGCATCGAGCTTCAGGCTGTCATAATTCAGTCCTGCACAGAGATCTTCTGGGTGTACATAAGCTCATCTAGATATCTGCCTCCTTTTAGAACAGTCCATGCAAAAAGCACTAACAGAATCAGTACAAACTAAAATTTCATAGAATGACTTGTTCATGCTGTTCTATGGACTATACACTGAAATGTAAGTACAATATTTATATTCCAATTGATTTTATAATTATATTGTAAAAATGAGAAAGCAAGTAATTTTTCAGCACTAATGTGCTGTGACATTTTGTATTGTTATGTCTGATTTTGTGTACAAGTCATTTTTAGGTGAGGTGTAATTTGGGAGTACGCAAGACCAATCAGGCTCCCAAAAGGCATACAGTACAGTTGCCTGAAAAAGATGAGAGCCAGTGCAACAAAACACCTCACAGTGCAATCACAGCCACCATTAATTCACCTTAAATGCTCCTCATATCACGCAGTGCGAATGACTGAAGCCCATAATCACAGTGTTTTCTTTTCTTTGTTGCTCAGAAAGGGCAGGATTCAGGACAGGATTCAGGAAATAGCTGACATAACTTGGTAAGCATGAAAAAGATCGGTAACTTGGTAAGCATGAAAAAGATCGGTATCTGTAGGTTTAAAGCTATCTGGTTGTGATGCATTAGAAAGCAGATCCACTTTCACTAGTGCAGCTAAGGAATCAATTGCAGAAGCTCAGCTATTGGACCAGCTTCTCTGTGCCACTGTTCTTTTGCCTCTTCCCTTTGTCTAATTGATCTCTCCCCCCTTCTGAACTCCATCATCCAGGAGCTCCTTTGACTATTTGCTGATTTGACTCAGCAGTGTTGCTTGCTTCTAGTTGTAGTACTCATCCACCTGTGGGAACAAGGGCATGAGCCTAAACTAGAGATAGGCCCACAGTGGAATGGCCCAAAGTTTGATCTCTGATCCCATCTTTCCTCCTCGACTTTTGGAGAAGTTGAAATCTGAATCTAACTCTGAACTTCATGACTGTGCCTATTTCTGTGATGGGCTATGTAAGTGATCAGTGCAGGATACAGATCTCTGATTGGTTGGAACAGAACCAGTGCTTTGATACTGATTTGCTTTGTCAACATCTTCATTATCTTCATTATCTCTGCAAGTTTGGGGAGAATATTCGGTGACTGCTCCTACATTTCTTCCAAAGACAGTAATTTTCAGCACTTTTCATATCAAAGTAAATTATTTGTCCTTTTCAGCTTTGCCACACAACTCTCGTGTGCACTGAAGTACAATAGCTGTCTATAAGCCAAGGTACTAGCATAACCAACTATATGGTTGTGCTAATGCATAAGCTAAGATACCGTGAAGCATAACCTAATAAAATATGTCTCATTATAAACAACATATTTGAATAATCTTGGACATCTCATTTTCCATTTATAATATCAAAGTTGTTTGTTTTTGTTAAGTTTAAGAATTTCAATTATGCTTAAATTCAAACCACGTGAAACCTCACTGAACTCAGTGGAGATACATCAGGCATTATTTTTGTTTAAAGCTCAGAATTTTTCAATTATTGCTCTGGCAACCGGGGGGGGGGGAGGGGGAGGAGAGAAAGCCACAATTGTTAAAGTCCTAACTCAGTGTTACACCCATTATGTTTTAACATCAAACAAATTCTTTTTAGTAACCACACAGTACACCTCCATCATAATCGTTCAGGAACTCACCCTTGCAATCAGTCTCAGTGCCAACTCCGCCCACACATCTACACAAGCGATTTCACCACTGGACTGAACCACATCAGAGGCTCATTTAACTGCACATCCACTAATGTGATTTATGCCATCAAATGTCAGCAATGCCCCCACTGCTATATATATTGGCCAACTGGACAGTCTCTATGGGAAAAAATTAATTAACACAAATCGGATATCTAAAAAGGCAACACACAGAAACCTGTTGGACAACATTTTAACCTGCCCTGGTACTTGTTAATGGTTCTCAAACTCACTGTGTTGTTTCAGGCCAATTCCACAAGCCAAATACACAGGGAAGCCTTGGAACTTTTAATTTCATGTACAGGTTTGGGACCCATCACAAAGGTATGAATAAAGACATTACCTGGTTAGCATACTACCTTTCACATAGTAATGACTTAAAAACAAACAAACAATGGGTATTTAAGAACAATTTGCACCTTCTTTATCAGCTTCATCTAGCATGAATAGTCTCATTGACTATTTTTCCTCCTTTTCTTCTTCTCCTAACAGAGAAGTCTTCAGGGAACTTAAACACACACAAAAAAGGGATGTCTAGATTGGACATTAGGAAAATCTACTTCAATAGGATGATGGAGAAGCACTCGAAGGCCCAACTTCAATCTATATCCCAACTTAAAAGAAAACACACGCACACACACACACACACACAAAACCAAAAAAGTGCCATTGTGGCTTAACAACCAAGTAAAAGAAGCAGTGAGAGATAAAAAGGCATTGTTTAAAAAGTGGAAGATAAATCCTAGTGAGGAAAACAGAAAGGAGAATAAACTGTCAAATTAAGTGTAAAAATATAAGAAAAGACAAAAAGGAGTTTGAAGAGCAGCTAGCCAAAACCTCAAAAAGTAAGAGCAAAATGCTTTTTAAGTATATCAGAAGCAGGAAGCCTACTAAACAACCGGGGAGAGGGGGACCCCAGAACAATCGAGATGCTAAAGAAGCACTCAAAGATGATAAAGTCACTGCAGTGAAACTAAATTCTTTGCTTTGGTCTTCACGGCTGAGGATGTTAGGGAGTTTCCCAAAACCGAGCCATTCTTTTTGGGCAACAGGCCTGAGGAATTGTCCCAGATTGTGGGGTCGTTAAAGGAGGTTTTGAAGCAAACTGATAAACTTAACAGTAACAAGTCACCAGGACCAGATGGCATTCACCCAAGAGTTCCAAAAAGAACTCCAATGTGAAACTGTAGAACTATTAACTGTGGTTTGTAACTTACACTTTAAATCATCTTCTGTATGTAATACAGGTAATATTAGGTCCCATCAGATCCCTGAGGGAGTCAGAGTCCAAGAATATTGATTCTTACTTTTTGGAGGGCTTCAAGATAGTAGGAAGATAGCTAATGGAACACCAATATTTAAAAAGGGCTCTAGAGGTGATCCTGGCAATTACAGACCCGTAAGTCTAATGTCAGCACTGGGCAAATTAGTTGAAACTATAGCAAAGACTAAAAATGTCAGACACATAGATGAACATCATTTGTTGAGGAAAAGTCAACATGGTTTCTTGTAAAGGGAAATCATGCCTCACTAATCTACTAGAGTTCTTTGAGGAGGATCAACAAACATATGGACAAGGGGGATCCAGCGGATATAGTGTATTTAGATTTCCAGAAAGCCTTTGACAAGGTCTCTCACCAAAGGCTCTTAAATAAAGTTAGTTTCCATGGTTTGATAACTGGTTAAAAGACAGGAAACAAAGGGTAGATATAAGTTTTCAGAATGAAGAAGGGTAACTAGTGGTGTCTCCCAACGGTCCATACTGAGACCAATCCTATTCAACCTATTCATAAATGATTTGGAGAAATGGGTAAACAGTGAGGTGGCAAAATTTGCAGATGATACTAAACTGCTCAAGATAGTTAAGACCGAAGCAGATTGTGAAGAGCTTCAAAAAGATCTCACCAAACTAAGTGACTGGGCAACAAAATGGCAAATTAAATGTAATGTTGATAAATGTAAAGTAATGCACATTGGAAAAAATAATCCAAACTTTAGCTACAACTACTCAAGAGAGAGATCTTGGAGTCATTGTGGATAGTTCTCTGAAAACATCCACTGAGTGTAGCGGCAGTCAAAAAAAGCAAACAGAATGTTAGGAATCATTAAAAAAAGGGACAGAGAATGTCTTATTGCCTCTATATAAAACCATGGTACGACCACATATTGAATACTGCATACAGTTATGGTTGCCTAATCTCAAAAAAGATATATTGGCATTGGAAAATTATTTACTTGTTCCCATAATAAAAGCAATAGGGGTCACCAAATGAAATAGGTAGCAGGTTTAAAACAAACTAAAGGAAGTTTTTCTTCACACAATGCTCAGTCAACCTGTGGAACTCCTTGTCAGAGGATGTTGAGAAGACCAGGACTTTCCAAGGTTAAAAAAGAACTAGGTAAATTCATGAAGGTTAAGTCCATCAATGGCTATTAGCTAGGATAGGCAGGAATGGTGTTCCTACCCTCTGTTTGTCAGAGGCTGGAAATGGATGACAGGAGTGGGATCACATGATGATAATCTGTTCTGTCCACTCCTTCTGGGGTATCTGGCTTTGGCCACTGTTGGTAGACAGGATACTGGACTAGACAGACCTTTGGTCTGACTCAGTATGGCCATTATTATGTAATAGGTTACAAAGGGAGGTGATAAACTGTCCACATTAGAGGTTTTTAAGTTCCTGCTTGACAAAGCCCTAGCTGGGATTATCTGAGCAGGAGGTAGGCCTATATGACCTCCTGTGGTCTTTTCTGTTGTGTAAAGCCTCCATCCAATCCGGTGTAATGTGAATGTAAGACACGTAACTTTTTGTATTATAAGTCATGTTAGTTTCAGCCATTGCAAGTCAGTGCCTCTCTGCTACTGTATGCCATGTAATTCTCAGTTGTTCTAAATTATGCCAGTTTCTATTGCAAGCCATGTAACTTTCATGTAACGTTTCAAGTTCTGCCACTTCTTGCACAATTTGTAACTTCCACCTATTGCTTGAACAATCTTTAAGCTCTGTAACATTCTGTCCAGTGGCAAGGGAGTATGTGTGTGTGTGTAAATGGTGTGAACAGGGTAATGTCTGTGCCTTTGTGGAGAGGAGCCAGGAGATCACAGAGAGGAGCCAGGGGCTAGGTGTGGTCTGATGTAATCTTTGCTTGTGTAACCCACACACCTAGGGTGGTTCACTATCCCATGCAGTGGTACCTAGACCATAGCAACAGATAAGAACAAGAGACCTCTACAACATAGGCTAAGAGCCACCTGGCTTGTAGCAGCTCCTATACTAAGTTTCAGAGTACTCAGGTTCAAATCCACCTGGTGGCAATTACGCTTGCATATGAGACACACAAAGGAACAGAAGTGCAACAAAAATGAGGAGAAGAAGAAATTAATATACATGAAGAAAATGAGGTCTGGGTGGGCCTCTTGGTGACAGAGAAAGAACTCAGTGTAGGTGACAGGGGCCACCCAGCTCAATGAAGAGAGCATACAGACTAGTGGTCCCCAACCTTTTGGAGGTGCGGGGGCAGTGCCCCCCATAGCCTCACACCTGGGGCCGGTGCTCGCCCTGTGCCCGGGCATAGGGCCACTCATTCACTGCATGCCCGGGGGCAGGGCTGCCCATGTGCTGTGCACCCAAAGCCGGTGCTTCCCATGTGCCACACGCCCGGGCACAGCAATGCCTATTCGCCGCACGTCCAGAGCCGGCGCTCCCCATACACCGTGTGCCTGGGGGCGGGGCCACCCATGTGCCCGGGGGCGGGGCCACCTATGCGCTGCGTGCCCGGGACTGGCACCACGCATGCACCGTGCGCCCAGGGTGGGGCTGGCCCCGAGCACTTGGTGGGTGCATGTAAATGCCCCGGCGGGCGCCATGGCGCCCGTGGGCACCGCGTTGGGGAACACTGATACAGACCATAGGTTGTATGATCAGCTCACTGGCCTGCATTGGTGAGTGCAGGCAGATACATCAGACTCACCATACTTGGCTTCTTTTGCTGTCTGCGCAACTTGTCGTGCACAAGGGTGTGAGTGTATGAACGTGTGCACATATGTGAAGGAGTTCTATTCTCTTTTTGCTTGATTCAATAGTGGCATTGAATAAATCAATATAAGTATAACCCTGGGTTGGTCTCCAGTGAAATTCGGTAATATTTTCCAACCCTAATCTTCTATGACTCTGTACCCACAGAGGGCATAGAGAACAACTGATCACCATCATCTTTGTAACAGCCCTACCACCTCATTACGCAGAGTTTGGAGAGAGTGGTTGAGTTTTGTTCTTTAGTGTGACTTCCAGCGGGTTTCTTAGGTAAGTGTTACAGCTTTAGGCCCACAGCTCTTGTTTAGACCACATCCTATGGGCCATCTGTATTATGTATTTGGAATTTTTCAGTGTGATTTTATGAGCTGAATACACATTTTAGGCTGGCCCATAATTCCACTGACCCCCTAGCACTGTGCCTGGGGTTTCCTTTTTAAAAGTGATACTAGCTTGTGGAGCTCTGCCAATGAGCAAAGACGGGGCAGGACAGGAAATACCTGGTGCACAGAGTCTGATCAGAGGTACAGGGACTCTGGACAGAAGGTCTTTGTCTCCAGGTGATCACTTACCAGGATTTGTGGGTTGGGTCTATTCCAGTGAGGGGCAAACCCTGTTTCCCAACAAAATGTTAGGGACCTCCATCAAGAAAATTAAAACAACCTTGTGGAGATTCCTACCTTGTACCCGCTTCTCCCAAGTGCTTGGGATGGGGTGAGAGGACCCAATATTGTCCATAAAGTGCTATCGTTCTCAAGGTACTTGGGACACTTCAGAGATCACCCTCATCATAGCAACATGAAATACACATTATAGCAATAAAGTTAAAAAAAAGTCTTACAAATCTCAAAAATATAGAGACACACGCAAATAGGGAGAATCCAAATAAAAATAGGAGATTTAGGTGCATCAGTCTGAGTGGAGGAGAAGGTGCTAAAGAAAACACCTTAGGAAGAGAAAGATTTCAAACATGGGGAGAAAGCTATTGATCTTGATTTCAAGAGGAGAGTGATTTCCACAGCCTAGGGCTATGTTTACACTGCAGAGTTTTTGTGCAAAAACAGCCATTTTTGTGCAAAAACTCACAGAGTGTCCACACTACAAGCACATTTTTTCACAAGAAAACGTACAGTAGATCGTCAGAAGACAGGGCTTTTTGCGCAAGAGTTATTCCTCTTTCTATGAGGAATAAGTCTCTTTGTGCAAGAGCTCTTGCGCAAAGAGGCATGTGTGGAGGGACAACGTGTGCTCTGATGGCCATTCTATGAATAGCCATCAGAGCTTTCTTGTGCAAGAGCATCCATGGCAGTGTGGACGCTGTCTTGCACAAAAGCACATGGCAGCATAGATGTACTTTTGCGCAAGAACTTTTTGCGGAAGATCTCTTCCGCAAGAAGCCTGCAGTGTAGACATAGCCTAGCAGACACCATCACCAAAGCTACAGTACCTGTTTAAAGTCTGTCTCATGAACTCATGGCCAAACCTGCAACCCTCTCTCTCATGAGCAGTCTTGAAGTCAATGGGACTAATTACATGAGTCCGGGTTGCAGAATGAATTCTAGAAAAGCAATACCCATGCTGAAGTTCTGATGCTTACAGTACTTTAACTATGTTTGGATGTCTCATACTCTACAACCCTCCTCAGCTCTGGTTTATTTGCCTGGTTAACTCTTTAATGGTTTTATCAAAAATCATCTGTTCTTCCCTATTTTGTAGGTGAAGTGAGTTACTTCTCTTATTCACCCCTTGCTCTGTGCATTTGGAAAGGACTCACATCCTCTCGTGTGTCAAGAAAGAGAATCAGTTGTTATATGGTGCACATTCAAAATGCAAATGTATTTGCAGAACTATAGAAAGAAAACTAAACTTGAAATAGACATTTTATGAAACTGGATTTTAAGAATGAAAATCTTGAATAATTCACATCATTTCTCAGAATTAAGCAGGAAACATAACATATATGGTGCTTGAGGAGTGCTTTATTAGATCCATCTCCCTCATTTTTATAACCATATAGAAGATTCATAGATGTTAATAGATAAGAAGTCCTAGTTGGCTCTCAATAATATGCAGCATTGTTCATGGGTTAATAGGACCAATAAGAGCTGTTGTGCAGTGTAAATGGCTTCTTGTACATTGTTTTTCTCCTGTTGTTAAAGGCACATGGACTCTAATGGTGAGTCTAAACTTTACACAGCACCCTTAAACTCTAAACAAGATACGCAATTTGCGCTCTGCATGTATTTTGAAATACGTTATTTCAAAATTTGGTGCATCTACACAGCACCAAATTTCAAAATAACATGCTATTTTGAGACATCCCTTAACCCTCGTAGAACAAGGGTTACAGGGATGCCGGAATAGCACACCCATTATTTCAAAAGATATTTTGCAATATTGGGTGCGTTTCACAGATGCGGGGTAGGTACCTCAGGTATTCCAAAATAGCCTCACTGTCTAGACGTACCCTAGGTGTCTGATCTTTTTCTACTACACAGGTTAACACTAATGTAACTCTTGATTTACATGAGTGTAAAAGAGAGAATCAGAGTCTGAAGATTCTCTGTTCCAAGATGGTTCTAATCACCTGAAATTACAGCTGAAAATGGGCTAAGCAGATGGTGTTCAAAGCTGGAAAGATTTCAGGTTAGGGATCAGGATTAGGGCAAATCAAAAGTAGGGGTTTGAGCTCAGATTTAAGATAATAGAAATGCCACACAAACTAGTAGAAATACTACTGGGTCTCACGTAATTTCTGCCATCTCTCAATGGAGAAAACCTTATAAACTAATTTTTTTGCAACTTGTCCATTTTCTTGGGGGGCATACAAATTGTAATTAAAACAAAAGAGTTATCTTTGAATTTGGGATCTGACCTAGAAAAAAACCCTGTAGGGGCAGGCTTGGATCCAAGGCTTCACACTCCTCATTGTCATTGTCAACTCATGCAATCATATCACGAGTCTCCTGATATTTGCTGTTTTTCTCAAAACCCCAGTGGCTGGATTCAGGATGTTGCAAGAGAATCTCAGTTGTCATTTTTAAAAAAATTGTAGGTTGTTATCCTTCACGGTTTGGAGACAGGCACAACTGGAATTTAAATGCCCTGGAAGTAAGAAAATAGAACAGGTCAAATTCCACTCAGCTACACCTGTGTTCAACCACTGAGCTCAATAGAGCCCAGTGTTGAGTAGGACTGTACAGGTGTGTCAGAGAAGAAGTTGTCCCCATTTCTTCATATCTTCTAAAAAGACAGCCTCCAAAAGATGATAACTGAGGGTACGTCTAGACTGAGAGGATCTATCGGAAAAAGATACACAAACTGCAGAGTGCATTTTGCGTTTCTTTTTCTGATACTTTTGTCGGAAGAGGCTTTTCTGAAATTGGCCGTGTCTAGACAGGGCCAAATTTCAGAAAACTCCCCTCTTTCTAAAGCCCCCTTCTACCTCGTGGAACAAGGAATACAGGGGTTTCTGAAAGAGCGAGTTTGCTCTTCCACAAAAAAAAGTGGAAGAGCAAATATTCTCTGGCTGTGGCAGTTTTTTCGGGATAACTCTGGTATCCCGCAAATCCCCCCTCCCTCCCCCCCCCCCCCCCCCCCGCAGTCTAGCCATACCCTGGATCTCCAAAGGCCAAATATTTAGTTCCTTCCTTTAGAAAATTTTAATTAGTGGGAAACTGCTTGAGCAAGGACTAAGAAAACCTTTAGCAAAAGTATCAGAGTTAGACCTATATGATTTGTGGGAAAAGGTTTGAAACTTGGATTTGCATTCTGCCAATAAAAATATTTCTTAACAATGGGCATATTGTCTAACCCACATGAAATAAGAACAAGTCCCCTATTAACAATTAGAAGGCAGGAAATACAGCATTTCTATTTGTTAAAACTCCATCCTTTATATAGAAATTCTTATCAGATACCCTCAAGTCACATAGATAAACTTCTTACAGGAAAAAAGTAACAGGAACATACCAGCAAAATAATACGTTCCCTGGACAGCTATGAAACTAATTCTACACAAGAAGATCCTCAGAATGTTGTTGGGACACAGTTATCCAAATATCACTTTCCTTTATTTCATGATGTCTGTAAATCAAGAAAGCAGCTAGGAGTCACCATGATTAACTCAAAGGTTTGTGATGTGCAGTGGGAGGCTGCTGAAAGAGTAAAGGAAGCAAAACAAGGCCTCAATTTAGGATTCTCAGAGGAACTAGAAAGGGACTTTTCAAAGTCAGAACAAGTGATGTCCTTGGAAACCCCCTGGGACACCGGCAAACTAGGTGCCAGTTCTTGCCAGAGCTGTCAGCGTCAGATTAGCATTGACAAAATTCATAGCTGGAAACTATACCAGCTTGCTTGTATATTAGTATTGTTGAAGATAGGTGTCAGGTTTAGAAGAACATGTTTAGACTCTGTGGAATGCTTGAAAGTTGCTGCATGTATTAGTTTCACTTGTAATGTTTATGCCTAAACTATGAGGTGATTTGTAAGTATTGCTTGATAATTGTAAAAATGCCTGCTCTGGACCTGTGAATCCAGACAGGAGGAATGGTGCACTGCCCAACAGTAAGGGCTACCAAAACTAAATGGGCCACTGTGAATATCTCGCATAAAGACTCAGTTAGTGACCCTCTCACACCCAGCAAGGTGATACTTGCAAGAAAGTCCATTCATCAGCTTGCATGCTGGAATAAGGGACAGTGAACAGGGTCACACGAAAATTTCCTTCTCTTTTAGCTGTTTGAACTCTCACAGGGCTGGAGCTAAGAAACAGAGCTCGCCAGGGTGAACCTGGGTTATCTTAAAACACATTCAGAGCTGACAGATTACTACAATTCTGTCACCTTTTTAAAGATATATACACATACATATATGCACACACACGTTGCCTGCTTTAACCTGTAAATAACTTTCCTTTCCTTTTCCTGATTAATACATCCATAGTTACTTTACTATAGGATTGGCAACAAGCATTATATCTGGTGTGAGATCTGAGGCACTAGTTGATATGGGGTGACTGACTGTTGTCTCAGGACTTTTGGTAACCTGAATCTTTTCTGATCTTTGATGTATGGCAACTGACAAATCACTAAGTTCAGCTTGCCTGGGTGGCAAGATAGACTGGAATGCTCACAGGTCAGTTTGTGAATCTGAGGTAAGACTGTTCTAGTGCTTCAGGAGTTCACATATGTTACGGGGATGGTGACATTTAATCCCAGATCACACCACTAGTTTGGGCTGTCTGCCTTGCTTATTGGCTGTTTGCCCTAAGGTTGGCACCCTCAGCTGTGATTCACTCCAGACAGCATGACACCCTCATCCAGATTTCAACTGGTATGACAGTTCCTTGTAGGGCAGCTCTAATTACAGATTTGGTCAATTTTGTCAAGGATGATTGGTATATCATAGTAAGAGTACTCTACACTCAGGGGTGCTGAAACAATTTTTACAGTGGGGTAGGCAGAGAGCCACTGAACTACACTAAATGGAAACCATGTCAAGTTAGGGCATGCTGCAGCCCCTGACCCTCCCCCCTTACTTTCAGCACATATGTCTACATCCACCTACTCAATGCACATTCCCACGGCTAAGCAGTTTCTTTTGTTTGCCTCAGCAAGTGTCCTAATGCTAATGTTTACATGTCTTACATTTGTTTCAAAATAAAAAGAAACGCACTTTAGGAAAGTAAAAGAATATGAACTGCCACAATACTAATCTCAAAAACTCAGCACTTGTATTAAATCCATTTAAAGTCTTCTGACATGAGATTCTTTGCTAAAGCAACTATCTTTCAAAGAAAAAAAATCAGAGCAGATGTATTAGGTTTCTCCAATTTTACCATCTTCTCATGTAGCTTTGTATCTGATACAGTCCTTTAACTTTATTAAAAATAATTCATTTCTATTCCTCTAGATTGAACAAGGTGAGTGACTTACCCTAAATGAAGAAGAAATCAAAAGCATGACCCTTAGAGCTTGCTCTAGTCTGTTGCTGTCAAGCTTGCTAAGTATGAAGAACTGACAAGGTATCTAGGACACATCACTGACAGAACTCAGGCTAAAAATAATGTGAAGAGCCATGATAGGAATCTGACTTCTGCATGACTATGGAGATCATGATCCATGAGGTGCCATTTCTCATGCTTCTGAATGGGAAGCAATTTTTAATTTTACCATTCCACTAATTGTACCATTTTGATAAATATGGTATATAATTACTTACTTGCTGTTATTCACAAGAAGTTCATTTCTGTATGCACCCTAGACTATCTGGGTTATACATGAATTAAAACTGTGAGGAAATTATTTGGAGAAATGTTACACTAAATCCTTAAGTTTTTTGTCATTCTTGGGGACAGATATTGAGCTGGAGTAAATCAATGTAAGGAATGGAGTGAATTAATTACACCAGCTGAGAATGAGGCCCAAACTTCTACCTTACTATGGATAGTTCACGTACAGAAAATTTTTTAAAAAATTAGCTACACTATTATATTGTGTTTTTTTTAATAAGAGTTTCCTTTATTCCTAGGAACCTGAGATTTTATAGTGCAGAATACAAGCTGAATAACTGTAGCATCTGGACCCAATGATGTGGGTTCAGAAATTCAATTTGCTAACAGCTCCAAAGAATAACTGGTAGTATAAAAATATAGCTCTCCAAGCA
Source organism: Pelodiscus sinensis (assembly GCF_052426305.1). Taxonomy (NCBI): domain Eukaryota; kingdom Metazoa; phylum Chordata; order Testudines; family Trionychidae; genus Pelodiscus; species Pelodiscus sinensis. The sequence goes on from NC_143056.1 coordinate 30,430,273, forward strand.
ATATCTAAATTATATTTTCATAGAGTCTTAGAAGATTGGGATTAGAAGAGACCTTCTAGACACCTAGTTCAACTCTCAGCTCAGAACAGTACCAACACTCCAACTAAAATATTTATTTACAATAAAGAATCTTCTCTCCAGATCCTTCAGTTATCCCTTAAAGTTCGCATAATGTGTTCTTTTGGAATAATGCATAGATATTACTACAGAAGTTTAATAATTCTTAAAATTGTTCAAGATGGTTTGACACACTGTGCCATGAAACACCATTATACACAATTCAAGACTAGATGCCTTTTTGGAAGATGTACATTATCAGAGCCAAGTTACTCAGTTCAATATATGATTAAATAAATCGTATAATAAAACTCTATGGCCTAATGATATACTGCAAATCAGACTGGATGATTTGAAGGTTCCCTCTATCATTAAACTCAATGAATCCATTAGTCTAGGAATATTCCTGAGCTATTACCGTTTGATAATCCAGACAAACAAATATAAGAAAAAAAAGTCAACCCAGTAACTGTGAGGGAAAAGAAACCACTAATGATTCTAGTTATCAGAAATTAATATAAAACATTACAGGATGAATCCAAGAGTAAAACTTGGTCCCCACTCTGGCTGGCTGCGTAGCAGAGCTGGGTATACTGTTGTAAGCCCTCTTCCAGCAGCAAGGGCTAGGTCTTTATTTTCTAGGATTCTTTACAATTTCTTAATTTTTGGCTTGATTACCCCCCTCCCCAGTAACCTGAAAACCTATAACCACTATGGGGCCTTTGTGAGGCAAATCCATATCATGCACTAGCACAAACTGAGGGGGAGGGGAAAGGTCAGGTTGAATGGGCACAAATATTGACAGTTTACCATTAACCTCAGGGTGCATAAGTCCTATCTCATAGAGCTGGAAGGGACCTTGAGAGGTTGTTGAGTCTAGTCCCCTGCCCTCATGGCAGGACCAAGTACCATCCCTGACAGATTTGCCCCATATCCCTAAATGGCCTCCTCAAGGATTGAACTCACAACAGTGGGTTTAGCAAACCAATGCTCAAACCACTGAGCTATCCCTCCCCCACAGTCCCAAGCAATTAGAACAAACTGCATCAGTAAGTTAGGGTATATCTCCCAGCTTCACATTCTCAGTTTGTAGATCCCCAACTTCACACTCACAGTCTGGGGTTCCAAGAGTCCAGGAAAGATCAGGGTTCCTGTTTCATAGGTTGCTCTGGGGCTCTACCATCTCTCTTGCCATATTCATATCATCTGGCGAGGACTCCCAGTCCTCGCCAAAGTCATTAGGCTGACATAGATGCTTGCTATAAATTTCTATGCTCCCACTATAATGCATGTAACTGCAATGCTCCCCTGCTGGAAGTTGTGGTCTGTGGTGAGTTCAACTTCTGGTTTGTTCTGCCTGAGTCTCAAGTGATCAAAACTGCTGCTAGGTTCTCACTTCTGCTTACCACTGGCTAAAAAGCTGGATCATCTTTGCTTAAGTAAGGTAACTACATCTTTTAGCTCTGCCTTGTTTTTTAAGCTATAAGAGGCTCAGTGGTCTTAGAAACTCTTCCAAGTCTCTGCCACCCAAAGAGATATTCCCAGCAGCTTTCTAGGAATGCACCATTTCTTTATCCTCTGGCTCTGTCCTGGGCCTCTTATCCCCTCTCAAGCAAACATCAGTTTTCATCAGGGTGACCCCATATCCAGTCCTTGCCCAATTCAACTCTCCTTGCTCTCCAGCAGATGCCATAGAAGTGTGAGGGCACAAAACTGCATCTTTCACACAGTGCGACATTGAATGCTCCATATGCACTAGGTCACACTGCAGGGAGGATGCCATTTTGTTCTACTAACTGGCCTCCTCTGCACAGCATGACCTTACACACCTTATACAAGTGAAGTCATGCTGTGCCCCTCTGATGGAAGATGTGCTAGGGCTGCAGGGCAGCGTGAAACAGACGTGCCGGGGCAGAGCCAAGGCACATATTAAGTTCTGGTGACTTTGTGCTCACACAAAAGTCTGTATTGGACTTTGATTTCCTCTTGCTTTCTTATAAAAGGTTCAGTCAGCCAATCAGAGAACAGAAATAGCACTAACACTCCTTTGGGAACCAGTCCTACACTGAATGCTGAAGACACAGTCAAAACAAATAATTCGGGAACCACCAACTGGTCAAAATGTTTGTACTAAGTGTCTGAATAAGGAATAAATTAGCAAAAAAACAAAGTCTGTTGGCAGCTATTTTAAGAACAGAAATAAAGACTTAATAGATTGAGATTGATTCTCCATTGCCTTGCATGTTCTATCACTACTGACACCTGTATAAATGCTTCCATTCTGGATAAAAAGCTACCCTTATAATATGGAGTATGTTGCATTATCCTGTGCACAAGTACAAATCAGTAGAGAACTGGGCCAATTAATCTGAACAAATTTTCCTAGAGGAGTCAAGATCTGCTCATCAATCTTTTTCATTACAAGCACATTATGTACATACTTTGCAGTCAAGAGAAGAGACAAAAGACTTGAGAAAACTTACGTGATTTTTCTTCTTTAATGTTATACTCCTGCACATCAGAAGCTGCATTCTGGCCTGGGAAGTAGACTGAAAGGACCATGTTGTTCATGTTACCATCTTTCCTAACTAGGAATATCTGGAACAGAAGTAGAAGCTTGTGAATTTGATGTTAGGCAGCAGAGAATAAGATTCTCTCCAGTAACCATAGAAAAGCCTTTTTCAATTCAATTCAAATCTAACACATTTCATTCCAGTTTCACTCCATGACAAAGATCCCCAATACTGTGGGAATATTTTCTCTGGGCGAAATTCATCCCTGCAAAAGGGACAAGCAAAATCCCAATGCACCATACACATCCCACCTAACCTGAAGACAAAGCTGCACAACTTCTCACATTTTGTCAAGGGACACGACCTGATGCAATACCTCACAGAATGGTGAATTTACCCAGTACATCCTTGCTCAAGTTTCTAACACTGGTATAAGAATAGGGGCCACCTAAACCTGCATAGGAAGAAAGATTAAAACAACCATAAGTTGATTTTATAGCAAAAAAAAAAAAAACTCTTGGTCCTGAGTGGCTCAAAGCAGTGGGTGTAGTGAACTAGCACAGGGGCAAGTTTAATCAAGAAGAGAAAGGGCTTTCTGGCTGAGCCAGTTCCTTCTATACACGCTACGAGCTCTGTATGCATTTCGCAGTAGTGAGTTACTAATCACACTCCAGTGTCAAATATTTATTTAACTTGCAGCTTGAAATCCTAGGGGCAAAGACAAATCTTTGTCATCATCTCTTCCTTAAAGAAGCTATAGGTAAAAGACAGCCAGTCAAGGTGTTTATAAAAAGGATTTGGCTAATTCTGGAGTCATGGTATTAACATTATAAAGAAGTGAGAGTCTGGGAAATGATTCAATAATTGCAGTGCAGTGGAACTACACCCAGAAAGCTTTGATTTCTTTGGAAGAGGAACTTGTCTCATAGCCAAGTGGCAATGCGGTATTGCCATAGAGGGAACTGAGTATAGCTCAAACCTTCAGGTTGGGAGCACGTCACATTCACGCAACCACCCTGGCCACAGCCTAGAGTAGTTTTGCTATGATGGGAAGTAGAGTGTCTATCTTGTGTGGCTCTCCATTCAATTCAATAGAGTAGAGAGCCTGATAAGGTCTTCTGCTCTCGGATATGAAATCCAGTCCTTCAGCTCATAGTTACACTGGATCAAACTCACTGAACGGGCAGCCTGACCCCAGGCCACGATGGTGAGGAACAGCCCAGTGACATAGGTTAGAACCCTCAGCTGTGGGAGCTGAGGAACAAAGATTAAATAATTCCCTCCCTCTTCTCTCATCACCGAAGATGGGAAGGTGGAGGATGCTCACACCCAGTGTTCCCTCAAAACAGCATGGCAGTCCCACCCACTCAGAGGCTCAGGGCTCCGTGGACTGACTGGGTGGGGCTGATTAATCACCTGTGAAGCTGTGTACCTTAGAGGGAACACTGCTCACATCCATCTCGGGCATCTGGCTATCTAGGCATTCCTATCCTTGGAGAATTAATATATGTTTGACTCCTGAGATGACTGAGTTATTATCACTTGATCCATTTTGGTTCAATTCAGATTAACAAGGTGAGAAGTGAAACCTGGAAACTGGTCTGTTCTTTTCTGTTCAGGAAGGCTCGTTGCCATGGTTCCAAAGGTTAAACTTGGGCCATGTCTGCTGAAATGTGGCCTTAACCACACAGGTTTCCCAAAACGTGCAGCTAGCTCGTTGGGTGGGAGCTGTTTGTGTAAGTCTTTCCAGATTGTGCTTCTGGGGGGTGTTGAGAGCAGCTCCGTTCTAGAATGAGCTCCAGAGCAGCAGATCATGTGCTGCCCTACCTCTCTGACATTAGGGCAGGGGAGGGCAAGATGCAGCCCACCAAGCCTTTTGATCCAGCCCATAACCCACCCTGCTAAGACCCCGAGGCAGGCTCTCCACTTGCTGCAACCTGAGGCTGCTCAGAATGGCTGGCAGCACCCTCCAGGCCAGGGATGGGGAACCTTTATTGGTTGGGGCCACACAAAAAAATATCGGTCGGGGGCCACATACAAGTGGGAAGCAAAAAATAAATTTAAAAAAACCCCAAACCTCTCACTGATGTGGCCCCCGACTGAGATGGACAAAGACACTCCCTATGTTCCCCTTGCACACGAGACCCTGCGGGGGAGCCTAGTAGATTTGGTGTGCTCCAGGCCTGTGGTGGGACGGTGGGGGACTTGAGTACCAGCATGGGCTCCCCAATGCTGGAGGAGGGGCCTGAGTCTCAGGGGCAGACAAGCTGAGGGCCATATCCAGCCCCCAGGCCTTATGTTCCCCACCCCTCCTCTAGGCACTGAGCACTTCTGGCAGGATGGAGGAGGGAGATTTTGCGCACTGACCCCACCCCAAGCCCAATCACCCTTTCTATAGAGATGTGCGTCCCTTAACCACTTACCAAAATCTTGGCATGGCCCCACATCAAAAAGTATTGCCCACCCCTGCATTAGGAAGCGTATATCCGATGCACCCCCTTGCACAGGACACAGCATCAGCACATGCTGGTGACACTTTTCTCCCTTTGGGTGTCACACCTCTGTAGCTGCCTCTCCTGACTGCCCATTGCAAAGTAGGAAGGATCACGTCTGTGAAAGAAATGGGCTGGGGGAGCGGAGGTACAATTTGCCCCCTAATATCCTTTGGAGACACTGCCCATCCCTTTATGTCTTGGAGAGCTTTCAAGACATTTAAAGTCGCAGCAGCTGGATGCCTTTGCAGGAACCAGCAAATGTCAGAGATGTTGGTTTTTAGCTTGGCACAGGCTGGATTTTGTCCCTCAACACTGACTCAGAAAATGGAAAGGCGACATCCATAGCCATCCTCATGAGACCATGTGACTTCCCTGCGTACGCTGCAGTTTATGCAGCCTATTCCCATTTCTCACCTTGCCTTCAGCTAATGGTAACACGCTCATTTCCACGACAATGGGTGAAAATACCCACTACATCTTCCATTACAATCTGGAGATTAAAGAAAATGGGAAAGGGAGGATCATCTTTCCCAGAAATGAATTTCTCTCTTCAGGCAAGCTGCAAGCGCTCAGCCAGTCTGCCATTTTCTAATGCTCTGTCCATGACCTGGAGGGAGAATACACCAGCTAATGTATCAACCCCCACTCCACCGAGCAGTATCAGGATTTCCATACCTTTCCTTCAGGATTTAGCCTTATTTCTCTAAATTTAAACCATGCAACACAGTGTCATCCTATAGATCTGGTCCTTTCCTTAGGCCTAGGAACTTGTGCCTTATTCTTGGGTCTTACTCTTCAAGCTTCCTGCCTGGTCACTAAAGAGAGCATCTCTGCTCCATTCTGCTGAAGTTTCGTCCAGCTGACTGGCTTCCATGGTGTGACGTAGTGGGGGTACTTGCTGGGCTGTGGTGACCCCTGCTGTCTGGAGCAAGACCCAGCAGGGAAAGCCTCACTATGCAAGGGTAATTCCAAACTTGTTGAACCACTGGCCAGACACCCCCCATGGAGAGGAACAAAGGAAGGTGGAATGCTGCCCTGGCTGGGGGGCAGGGCTGGAAGAGGGTTAGTTAGCTCCTGGCTGGAAGGCAGGGAATAAGGAGCTGGGGAGGGGGCTGGGACTCCCCTATCTCAAGGGGGGCACTGAGGCCTCTTAGCCCCAGTTCCTGTAACCAGATTACATCTGTGCTGCGCTGTGCTGGAGGAGCAATAAACCACCCTCAATTCCACTGGCTGGTGCAGTCTGTTTGTGCCATTTCGGGGTGCAGGAGATGGGGGACCCCCAACGCGTCATCACACCTGGAACCTTGCAGTTCCAGGGGAACTTTTCTACTCTTTTCCTTGTGTCCCTGAATTCAAGCTGCCCTTTATATTATCTCTCAGTAGACCTAGATCTGAGTCAATTAGCTTCTACCTGTGATCCTGGGAATTACTCCCGTCACCTGGGCAATTGGCTGAGCCTTGCACAAAGTGCAGCCAAGCCCCAGCTTCTCTAGAGCAGTATTTCTCAACTTTTCTTTTTATAAAGTACCCCTTTAAAAAAATTAAGTACCCCGTACCTACAGTTTTCAGACACACAATTTTTTCTACCATTGCGACACATTTGTTTAAAACAACTTAATCGTAGCCGGGTAGACAATGAAATTTTTGGGTGTAAAAAGTACAAAAATAATAAAGTGCTGTAAAACTTAAAACAAAAATTCAATTTTCTCCAAATTTCAGTTGTGTTGATGTACCCCTCAGATGTCTCTCGAGTACCCCTAAAGGTGCTCATACCACTGGTTGAGAAACACTGCTCTAGAGGGAGAATAATCAGGTCTTAGTCTAAACCAGATACAGCCTTTACTGTGAAAAACCCTCCCTCATCACAAATACCAGACCATTTTTTTGGTGTGGGGGGAGGGATCACCCCACCTCATGCACTGGGGTTCCATTTAAAAAATTCCCTCAACACCACAGCAGTTTCAAAGCTCATAACATGATCAGACCAAATACATACTCTCCACCAAGAGCAATTCTGCCCCACCTATTCAGACTGAGCCCAGTGACAATATGCTGATAAGCAAGGTACAACTAAACCTGAGTACAGTCCGCAGGCCTGAGTTGACTCTGAAGTCTGTACTAACTTAACCCCTGCCTAGGACTTGGCTTCATTGGTAAGCTAAAGAACAATGAAACCATAACACTCAGCCTAAAATTTCTCCTTTAATTTGGCTGTGCTCTGGGTTCCCCTGCAGCTGCAGCAGCAGCAGCTTTATGTTTACCACAAATCCTAGCTTCATTCCACAGTGATTCTCATTTCACCATTTTAGCCTCTGCTGTTTGCACACCACTACTTCCTCCATTTAGCCTCAGCTAGCAAATGAAGAGAAGTGGGAGCAGCTAACTGTAGTAAAAGAAAAATTGGGCTTATCCATCCTAATTGCATCCCAGTTCTTTATGACAAAAGAATTCCTGAGAGTTTTTCTCCATAGCCAGAAAGGAGGGGAAAAACCTGAAGCTCTGGTTCCAGCTCCAAGGGAGAAGTAAACAAGAAAAGTAAAGATCCTGACACCTGTCCCTCTCCCCTTCCAGGTGACCATATTTAAAAAAATAAAACAGCCTGGGAGAGGGGGATAGCCCAAGCTGTTCCTTCTGCCCCCGGGCGGGGCTCACCCAAGCCACCTTTTCTGTCTCCTGGGGCTGGGACTGACCTGCCCCACACATCTGATTCTGGGGCTGAGTTCCCTCCCCCCCCAACTCTGCAATGCCCATGGTGGGGTCTATCCCCTGAGCCCAGGGGCTGACCCCTCTCCTGAGCTGGGGGGCTGACCCCCACCCTTGAGCCCCATGCCACCTGCAGTTGGGGGCTGAGCCCCCCCAGCTCTGCACAGCCCATGGCAGAGTCAACCCCCCTCCAGCCCTGTGCCACCTGCAGCTGGGGCTGAAGATAAAAAAGGACTCTTTTGAATAGGACACAAATATATTAATTATATAGAAGAATTTAAGTTCAGCTTTCATGATAGAATTTGCACTACAATACTTCAGTGAGGTGAACTGAAGGGTTTTTTTTAACAGTGTAAATATTTTGTAATAAAAATAAACACAAAGTGAGCACTATACCCTTTGTATTCTGCATTATTGAAATCAATATATTAGAAGATGTAGAAAACATCACAAATATTTGAATAGATAGTATTCGTATGATTGATTTACAGTGCTATTAATCGCGATTAATTTTTTTAATCGCTTGACAGCCCTACATTTTATATCTTGTTCTGTTTACATAAGAAATTCAGTTCTTGTTTATTTTGGGAGCTACTATGAATGATTGGAGTGGCATCATTGCCACCAAGAAAGTGAAATCTGAGAAACCAGAACAAAACTTTTAAAAACACTGCATGTTTGGTTGGGGTTTTTTGGTCAATTAATCTCTCTCAAACACCTGACACACACATGGGAGGAAAGATTTCTCTCTTAAAGCTCCAACCCCTGTATCTTTTGAATAAAGGGTTGACAACTGTGTTGTCCTGCAAAGAACACAAGGCTTAATTTTAAGTAAGGTACAAAAAACCACAAAACAAAAACAAAACAAACCCCCACACCCCAGAAAACAAAATTGACACCTCAAAGAAGCAAACTGGGGATGTGAATACATTTGTTGTTGTCAACCTTTAAGATTTCACTTTTTAAGAAAGCTACCAATCAGATATTGGAAAAATGCTGCAGACTACAGAGAGCGTATGGAGATATCTGAAAGCACCAAAGAGCAGGGATATGAAACAAAAAGGAAAAATTGTTCCCAGACATCAACTTTTAAGTAAATTAAAGGTATAAGCCTTCTCGATCACACACACACCATCACTCGAGAGAGAATGGAAATGTCTATCCCACAAACATAAGAACAAGCTAATCACCACGGAAAAAGGTAACAAACACCAGGTACTACTAACTATGCTTGCTTTCACATGAGAAGAAACCACACCACACCTAACCATCTCCCCTGAGGTGCAGAAAATGTGGTTGTCTGAACTGAAATTATTTTGGACAGTTGCAGACTTACCCCAGCTGTTTCTTTGCTGAGTATCTCTCCAGCCCTGTCCTGATTTGTGTTCAGCTGAAGCCAGACTGGGCACGTTTTAATGAGTTTATCGAGGACACAGATGCCAGCTGCTGGAAGGCAGTTTTGCAGATTGATGGACTGATGTGGCAATTTCTCATCATCATCTTCTTCACCAGGATCTGCAACAGGACTGAGACAGCACAAGAGAGCCCCTTTAAGCAGAAGTTTGTTGTGAAGAAGTGTAAACACACACATTACACAATGGGCACTGGACTCGAGACTATTATTTAACAGTTCTATTGTGGTAGTGCCTAAAAGACAACTAAGTCAGAACCCTGTACAGGCACAAACATACAGGAAATGAGAGTTTCTGCCCAAAGTAAGATGGGCTTAAGCTATAAATTCACCTGGGGGAAGGGGGGGTCCAGTCATTGATGGGTATTTTGCTCTGGTATCTGGATTTACCCCTTTCCCATTCTTCCAGTGATGGCACCTGAAGAACATGGTAGAGGTTCATTGTCAGGGTGGCTGGCTGGAAGCTCACACTACCCCATGCTGTAACTCTTTGGATAGTAACAGAGAGGTAGCCGTGTTAGTCTGATCTTGGTAAAACAAAAAAAGTAGGCATGTAGCACTTTAAAGACTAACAAAATGGTTTATTAGGTAATGAGCTTTCATGGGGCAGACCCACTTCTTCAGATCATATTTGAAAGTGAAATGGCATGACTGTTTTACAACAGAGGGATACAATGAAGAAATAAACAAATCAGCTACATAGAATAGAAGGTAGAGGCAAGGGGATGAGGAAGAGACAAGGAAGGAGGAAATTGCTCCCCTCGCCCCTGCCTGCTATTCTATGTAGCTGATTTGTTTACTTCTTCATTGTATCCCTCTGCTATGTAATGGTCATGCCATTTCACTTTCAGAATATGAACTGAGGAAGTGAGTCTGCCTCATGAAAGCTCATCACCTAATAAACCATCTTGTTAGTCTTTAAAGTGCTACATGACTGCTTTTTTGTTTTACTCTTTGGATAGGTCAGCCTCCCGGGGCCCAGTTTGCCAGTTGAGGGATCTAACTGCCTTTGACTTTAAAAGGAGGCATTTGTCTTCTATAATAGAAGATTAGAAGCACCAAGGCTATCAAACCACCTTTCAGGAATACCAAATACATTTAACCTTACTGTATTTTTAAAATGAACAGGGACCCTGCCAACTCATGTCACCAGAACACCTTAGGCTTGGCCTGCATGCTTCTCAGGATTCCTGGCATCATACAGTAGCTTTAATGATTACTCTGAGAATGCCACAGGGAGCACCCAACCCAAGCCCTGCTAAGAAGTATGTCACCTTTAAGATATAGTGAGTTAAAGGTCAGATTTTAGCTAGGAAGCCTTGTTTCTGTACCTTTTAAAGAGTCCTTTTAAACTTAAAGACTTTGAATAAATAAATATTGAGACCCTATAACAGCATAAACAATTGAGATTTCCCGCCCCCCCCCCCCTCATTGCTATAATTATATTTCTCTGCAGATGCTAGAAGCAGGTGGGATAGCATTTGCAAAGTGTGACATTTGAAATCCCACCCCTGCACATGCTGGCAACAGGGTTCAATGAGCACACACCAGACCCACAGTGTAGCTTTGTGGGAGTGTGTGGGGCTGGGATAGTCCCCACCTTTAGTTCAAACCATGGCAACAACCAGGCTGAGAGAAGGAGGTGGTGTGCTTAGGGGCCCAAGTCCCTAGAGGATCTGGGCATCCGTGCTTTTTGTGCACAGTTAAATTTAATACAGAGAAACACCTGCCTTTAATTTATAAGGATTCCTCAGTCAGCTTGGACTAAAAAAGAGGTTATTCACTGAATGAGGGTAGGTCTGCTCAGATTAGTGGAGACTGCAGGACTGAACCCAAAGAACACAAGCAGAACTCATCTCATGCTGCTAAACCAAAGGGAGCAGAGGCGAGTGGATGCAATGTGTATGTCTGAACACTAGAGGGAGCCCAGGGATTAGACTGACAAGGAGCCTGATTCTTCTCCTTTGTGGGACCAGCTACACTCTTAACAGACCTTGGGTCGTAACTGGAAAACTGAGGAGGTTTTGAAAGTAAATAACTAGTCTACTCCCCTCCCCCCACACCTGTGAATAGCTACTGCTTGAGCAAAAGACACTCACTCTATAATAATGCTTTATATAAAAGTTTTGTAAGTTTTTAACGCCATGGAAAAGAGGGTAAAGTACACATTGGGCAGTGAACACCATTTCACTTTGTATGGTTACTTACACCTGGGAAAAGGAAATGTAACATATTATCCAATCAGAATTCTTCATTCCGGTACACAGATCTCACACCCAGTTTGCACTGGTGTAAAAACTATACAGGGTGCATAGGCTGGAAGAGCCAGGTGCAAGACATTTGCAGTTCTTGCACAGATGTTAGAAACCATTGGAAAGGCAACATTTGTAAATAGTGACCAAAAGTAGCATCATTGTAAGTAAAGAGAGAAACCACATCAGTCGTCGACACTCACTGGCAGAGAGTTTTACAAGTGACTTCTACCCTGTGTACAAGAATGTCTCTCACCTCTCCATGTGCAAGCCTTAAAGCAGGGCTACTCAGCCTGCGGCCTATTTATTTGTGGCACACGGTGGAGTATAAGTTTATGTGGGGCTCAACTCACAGCCCCTGGGTGGGATCCTTTGAACATGGCCTCCATTGGGAACATGCTCCACAAGGGCGAAGCATCTCCCAGGTGGGGTGAGCATTGAAACAAGAGAAAGGGCTGGCTGGAACAGACAAGGTGTTGGTGTTTCTAGCCCCCAGGGAGGAGATGGCGGGAGTACTGGGGCATTGTGGGAAGTGCTTTGCATTCATGCCCCTCAGTGTGAAAAACTATTTACATATATATGCAACCACACTTAAGTTGCATCCCTCAGCATGTGCTGTGAGTATCAGTGTGGCCCCCAGGGCTTCCAAGTTGAATAGCCCTGCCTTAAAGTCAAAAAATTAAAACTCCAGCAGGGCAGTATGTTTTTATCAGGGCTCAGGGAACTTGATGTTAGGTTGAATATTTGTACTCATAATTCTGATTGCCATTGAGCTCACTTCAATATATAATTTTACCACCTGTCCTATATTCAGCATATGGAGATATGATCACCCTAATAATGATGCTAACCTCCTTTGTAAAGTACTTTGCACACTACTGATGAAAAATGTTACATAAGCATTAGTTTTTTCTCTTCATTATTCTTACCACTGGCCCTGTGTATTTTTAAAAGATCACTTTTTAAAAGACATTTCCAAGCAACTATGTGCTATTTCTTTTAATATCAATTTCTATTGATTTGTGAGCTGAAATTAAACTGTCTCTATTTTTTCCTCTTCGTTTAGTATTACTTAGGGAAAATACAACTCTTACTATCTGGGGCACATTGTGAAGTAGGTCAAATTTCCGAGCTGAACTAACTGAAAGTCTCCTGTCAAAGGCCTTAAGTCTGGGTAGCATACTGGGTCCTCAATTTAGGTTGTCAAAACCTTTTACAAAGTTTAAGACCAACAGAAAAGTTTCACTCCATGGAATGCCTTTGAAAACAGCTCTTTTTGAAGTATGTACACCCACATACCCAATCACTGTGATTGTGGTAGTGCAGGAGAACTTGACATTAATCAATCCATTCTCATTTTGGAAGCAGAGAGAAATATGAGACAAACAGAACAGCTAGTGATAAGCTAACCACATAAAAAAAATTTATATAAAGCATTATTTTTGTCACACAGGTGAGGAAATCTTTTTAAAACAGCAGTAGATGATGCTTTGAGAGTGTCCTTTAAACACAAGTACAAAGAATCCATTAAAATAAAAATGAATAAAAGCTTTGGCAAATTAACACACTCCATCTCATATCCTCCCGGTCTTTTTCTCCCCTTTGCGACAACTATCAAAATATCTACAGGTTAATTTAGTCTTGAAGATATCTGCCAAGGAAACGCATGTGAGGCAACAACAATTAGTGGAAGAAAGGATTTCAGAAGAGGAAAAATACAATAAAATAGCCTATAAGATGTTGCATGAAATCCTGTCTAAAAAAAAAAAAATCAGACAAATAAGGCTGGACCCCTGAATCCTGCTAATAGAGTGAAAACTAGCTTTAAAAGCTCAACAATGTTCATAGTTGTTTGTGTTGGGGAAGGGATAGATTTTCAAAAGTGATCCGGGACCAAAAGATTCAGATTTGAAAAACAGCATGTGCCAAAGTGTGTGCCTCATGCTGGTTTTTCAAAAGTGTTTGCCTTCTTAGGATTCTAAATCCCTTTGGAAATCTGCTCTGCTGCACTCAAAGGACTGCAAGCTACACTGCACAGGCATAGCAGACATCCTGTACTGAGTTTCACTGACTTCCGTGGCACTTCTCAGTTGTGTTAGTCCATCCATATGTTACGCACTGCAAGATTTAATCATCAATGGTATACATAAAGGTGAGGGTAAGCGTGAAGCAGAATTTTGCAGGGACTGCTGCTTTTAGATCTAGTGTTATCAGCATGATTATAACTAGTAAACTAGAGGGGTTAGTATAGGACACTTGTTAACATACATCCAGAGAAGCTACTAAACTGGGAGGAAATGCAAATACTAGCAGAGCCAGAAGACAAATAGATAAAGCAGCCTGGAATCAGATTAGATTAGAAACAAAGGGAGAATGTGTTGTGGAAGAATGCAAGCTTAATACCTAGAAACTGAAAGCAGTTCAATGAGAGAAGAGACTATAGAAAACAGGACTGCTGGGAGAAACCTGATGACAAGAATGAGTTACAGCAGATGAGATATAACCTTGCAAAACACTAGGACATCAGAAAAGATAAATGCAATTTGTAGCTGCATATGCAGAGTCATCACATTGCAGGATAGGAATCGGGCGGGTAATAGTCTCTCACTGTACAGTTCCAATCCAATTGTGAATATTGCACCTTAATAATGGAAAGGTAAATGGCAAACGGGAGGGAGCTCTGCAATGAATAAGACAGATTACGGGTGAAAGGGGCTGACTGATGAGCAAAAATAAATCAGCTAAACATGCAGAGTTTGGCTCATTTACTGCCAGCCTGAAGTGCAAAGGAGAATTTGGTGAGCTAAGACGGGGTGCAAAGAAGATCAAGTAATGGGGTAGAATTAAGAAAGGGACAGATTTTACTGCCAGGAAGCTCCGCCTATTAGGGTATAGAATATCTTCCCTGTGGTGCAGCTGGGAAACCCATTCAGGGCCATCCTTGGAATTTATGGGGCCCCATGGAACTCATCTTCCATATAAACCACACATGACTTGTTCCCACCCCCAGCTTGCTGAGAGTCAGAACCACTCCAGCCTCCAATAAACAGGGTGCCTCGCTCAGGTGGTCTTTGGCCAGGAGGAACCAGTGGTAGCTAAGTAACTGCTCAACCCCCAGCATTTTATGCACATGTTACCATAATTTGGAGGACTACTTGGATGGTAGGTAAGAGCCACTCTTACCTGGTGTTCCACTGGTGCCCAAGTTTTTGGGTCCCCAGTGCAGCTGTGTATTCGGCAGATGCCTAGGGACAGCCCTGACCCCACTTCTTGAAAAATCCAAATGCTACACACTTTTGCTGTGTCTACATTGGCACCCTTTTCCGGAAAAGGGATGCTAATGAGACACTTTGGAATTGCAAATGCCGCGGGGGATTTAAATATCCCCCTGCATTTGCATGAACATGGCTGCCGTTTTTTTCCAGCTCGGGGCTTTGCCGGAGAAAAGTGCCAGTCTAGACGGGATCTTTCAGAAAATAAAGCCTTTTCCGGAAGATCCCTTATTCCTCTTAAAATCAGGAATAAGGGATCTTCCGGAAAAGGGTTTATTTTCCGAAAGATCCCATCTAGAGTGGCGCTTTTCTCTGGCAAAGCCCCGAGCTGGAAAAAAGCAGCAGCCATGTTCATGCAAATGCCGCGGGGGATATTTAAATCCCCCATGGCATTTGCAATTCCAAAGTGTCTCATTAGCATCCCTTTTCCGGAAAAGGGTGCCAATGTAGACAAAGCCTTTCAGTTGTAGATTCTAGAATGCACTGTAGAGTCAATCCTGCATTGGCAGAAGGCTAGAGCGGATGACCTAGCTAGCTCTTCTCTATCTATGCTTCCTGGGACCCCCATGCTGTGCTAGTCAAAGGGTACACAGTTGCAACACTTGACTTCTCTGCATGCAGCAGCCATAAGATCTGGATGCCAGGTGGTGTAAGAGCTTAGCCTGGCCATTTCATAGCAGACTTCATAGGTAGCTGCACAGAGCTGGGGAGGGGGGAGATTAGGGGGCAGAACTCCTTTTGCTCATCCAAGTGCAAGGAACCATGCAGGCTGCCACACTGAGCAGTGGGTTGATTCCATTTTGCTTGTTTGGCCCTCACATACAGCTAATGACTTGTATCCCCAGCCTTTTTCTGGGTGACAGCTGCCTTCCTGCCCACACAGCTCAGAAGAGATTTGCTGGGGACAAGAGGGACATTTTTGTTCTGGACAATGTAAATATGAGAAGCCAGCCCTGAAGCTGCCTGCATCATTGCTGGGTTCTTACTGCAAATCAGGATTAAATCCCTTTGCCCCCAAGCTGACTTCAAGCAGCTTGCTGGGAACAAGCACAGTTCATATTCTCTTGGCAACGTGGATTAGTTAGTTGCATGATTACAAAAGACACTGTGCCTTATTTGGCAGGATTGAATGGCTGCACTGCTGGAAATAGTCCCAATGGGATGGTAATTTGCTCTCTCTTGGTAACTGTATAAAGATGTCACTGCTGTAAACTCATTTGTTCATCAAGGAGCCAAATTTATAACCTATACAAACCTCACTGAAGTCAAAGGCATTGACAAGGGCTGTGAGCCTATCAGCCCAGTGCAGACTTGGCTGGCACTCATAACGTGTACTAAAACCAGCCAGAACACAGAAAGTGTATGTTGCCTAGCTACAGAAACACAGATCTTTACCACTGATCTGCATGAGAATCTGTCTACTGTTAGCTGTAGGAGGCCTATGACACACAGCTGAGTTACTCCAATTCCAGCCAGGAGACTGCACTAGTATATACTCGCACTAACCAGTTCACTTCAGTTGTGTGGGTTAGCCAGCACCAGTTCTGAGAAAACTCACCAGATCTTCAGAATGGCCACAAGTAGAAAAAAGCCCTTTAAGGTATTTTGTCCATTTGTCTTTATTTGGCATTATTTGAGTAAGCCATTTGTCAGAATTGATGACCCGATGAGTTTGTTTTGTAATACAAGACTGTAGCTACATTTCTCTTGAATCTTACATTAAATGACACCAAGAGAAAGTATCAAGAGTTTTGCTATGCTTTCCTTGTCTTAGGAGAAAGGATGCTCAGAATATTTAGATTCCGGGGAAGAGCAGGCATCCATCTATAGGTCTCATATTTGTCAGACAGCATGCTACAGAGAAAGAAAGAGGCAACAGCTGTCAAACACCACTTGTAAAGATGAGAGCAACAGATTAATCTTTGGATCACAAACGTCAAGTACCAAGAGACTGCAATCAAGGACAAGCCAGCTTGTGACAGAAGCACATAAATCTGTGTGATACCTTTGAATGCAGTAACATTATCTTCAAGGAGTATCAGATCCAACACAGGGAGACAGCTAATGATGTTACAGCTCTGTTGGAATTAGATGGAAAATTGTGATAATTGCTAACTTAGAGAGCCCAATTGAGAGCAAGGGGCTGGGTGGGGAGGGTACTTCATTTGCAGTCCATGCAAAAGCTGGCAGAAAATGAGAAAGTATGCATTTGTGGCATGCCTCACAGACAAGCAAATTAAAACAAATTTGAGTCCAGTCCTTCGCTGGAATAGAAGCAAACGACACCACATCCTTTATAGCAAGTTTCATGTCACATGATGATAGACAGTAAGTGGAGTTGTGCAAACTGATTTCTTGTGTTTCTAGCTAAAAAAAAAAAATCTGTGGGGTGACAAAACAATTACAAGCTTGTGTCAAGCTGAAAAGTCAGTCAAATAAAATTTCATTCAAATCAAAATGAAGTATTTTTTATTCAATTTTCATAAAACTGAAGGCATTTTGAAGGCGTAAAATAGGTTTGAATAAAAAACAAAGCATTTAATTTTAAAAAAGTATTAAACTGTTTAGGCTGACAGAGTTAAGGTTGTAAGCTATCTAGTCACACAAATCCAAACACCCTTGCCCCACATTCACTCTCAGCAGGATTGGGCAAGGGGGTTGGAATTGAGGGGTCTGGAGTGAGGGGGGGGGGCTTTGGGCTGAGTCTGGCACAAAGAGGCCCTGGGAGGGAGTTGGGGTGTAGCAGCACCTCAGGACCAGGGCAGTTCCAGGTGCAGGGAGGGAGTTGGGGCATTGGCTCCAGGAGACTGTTCAGGAATGAGGTACAGAGTGTGGGCTCCACCTGGGCAGCACAGCAGGGCTAAGGCTCCCTGCCTGCTCTGGCTCCGGCTCCACATTGCTCCTGGCAGTGACCAGCACATACCCACAGTCTTTGGGGGGCAGGGAGAGGAAATGGAGTTCCCTGCATGTGTAATCCACATACCTACTGGGTGTGGTTCACTGTCCCATGTAGTGGTACTTGAAGAGAAAGAATTTCCTCTACTACAGTCAAAGCTGAGAGCCAGCTGGCTCTTAGCTCATGCACAAAGCTCCAGAAGGCCCAGGTTTGCTTACACCTGTCAGCCCTACATAAGCACTATCCCAGCAGTGGCCAGTTGGCCCTGGTTTTGCCCCAGCTGCTGCAGAATCAGCACTCAGGGCAGGGGCTGTATGTAGAGACATCCCTTCCTGCCCAGGGATGCACCAGTCCAACAAGCCTGCCTTCACCCTGCTGTACCACTGGACTTTCAGTCCCTGATGGGCTTTGTCTCTATGAGGCTACTGTAGCCAAGTTCCAGGAGACTCCTACCCAAACAAGGCAGGTTTGTAACTATTTGGGTCATTCTAAAATGAACAGTTCAAATGGAGGAAGCATTTTTGTCAAAGCTGCATTTTTTGGCCCTCCCAAAATTTCTCATCCTTCCCCCATTGTACATTCCAACCCTAGACTTCAAAATAAAGATTAACTAGGATTGTGGTAAGCTGTAGAAGAGGTGACAGGCTAGGTTTGCATTAGACAAGCCTTGTGACAGGGCCTTCTACTCAGAGGTGACACCCCCTTCAGGTAATTCTGGGGATTAGTGCTATCCTCCCCCTTCTACCACCTGGAGCTCACCTGTTTCTCATAGTTGCAGCACAGCAGCTTTGCAACTTGTTACTTCAGTCTCATTGTGAGGCCCACTCTAAGGCTAGGAGGGAGATGTATTCCCAAGTCCTTCTACTTAAGCAGGATCAGGCACCCCTCACACCCACTGCCCTGACCCTGCCACTCTTGTACCAACTCAAGCTGCGCCTCTCTGCAGTAATTAGTAAGGAAACCCAGACTTACCCTCTGCTCTAAATTCTAGTCCAGTGTTTCTACCAAGCAGTCAAAGTCTACATCTTCCTTAAACTTACTGCTCTCCTACCTGGACTACTTCCTACCATCTCTCCATTCTAGTTAGACCCACCTCTCCTACAGCCTACTCAGTCTCAGGAAAGGACAAACCATGCCTGTGATCAGTCTCTTGGCTTTATGTAAGCCCCACCTAATCCCTCACAGGTGAATTTGCTTCCATTTAGTGGCTTCCTCCTAGCCAAAACCTCTCCTCCATTAAAATTGCCACCAGGAAATGCTATAGTTAAGGTTGCTCACCCAACATTAAGTCAGTGCCTTTGTAAATATCAGTGCACAAAGGCTTTTTGATCACATGATCACATATTGCTTTTTCATTGTAGTTCCAAGAGAATAATTGAAAAGGGCAGGGGAAAAGTATACCCTTTAAATGTTATCAGAGATCATAGCAACAATCATGTCAAGCATTTGTGGGGTAGACATCCATTTATTTAACAATCAAGTTTCTTCTTGGGTCTCGGTACTAGAGTTGATAAGAAAGGAAAGGAAATAGGTAACCGAAGAATCTGCAATAGCTACTGGATAGGTTAGGGGTAGGGCAGAGGTTTCCTGCCCCATACGTTCTCGGAGAATTACAAGAAAGAACTGAAAACAAAATTAGATAAGAAAGAGAGTGATGGGCTCTAACCTGAAATCACTGGATACTCCCAGGCTACGTCTACACTGGTGCGTTCTCACGCAAAAATTCTTTTGCAGAAGAGTTCTGCAAAAACTCTTCCAGAAGAGAGTGTCTACACTGGCATGTGCTTTTGCGCTAGAGCATCCATGCCAGTGTAGACGCTCTCTTGCGCAAGAAAGCTCTGATGGCCATTTTAACCACAGGGCTTTCTTGCGCAAGAAATTCATGTTGCCTGTCTACACTGGCCTCTTCTGGAAGCGCTCTTGCACAAAAGGGCTTCTTCCTGAGTGGCGGAGTCAGAGTTCTCGCTCAAGAAGCCCTGGTTTTATACTTTAGAATGTTAGTTTACTCGAGCAAGAACACATGGCCAGTGTAGTCAGGCAGCAAATTTTGATGCAAGAGCGGCCGCTTTTGCGTAAGATCATGCCAGTGTAGACACAGCCCCAGTGAGGGAAGTCCAGCCTATGAACAGCCAGTCTTTCTTTGTAAGATATGTGCACTACTTGCTACAGCTTTTTTCAGGTACCTCTGGCTTTGGAAGTAGCCTAGTGATTCTCAAATTGTGGTCTGTGGTCAGCACAGCACATCCTCACATTTAGTGGTTTCCTCTGTCCTGCCCCATTCTTTCACAGTTTATTTTGACAACAGCCTAACTACAAACTCCTTCAGCAGAGCTCTTGTCTATTTATTGTAATCTGTAAATCACCATGGAACTATCAAAATGATAGAATACTAACATTTATGATGCATGTTCCAACAGCCAAAGAGTGAATAATATTTAAGCAAATCTTCTCTTAAATGCAGAGTGATAAAGGTTCCCTCTCCTTTATTTCTGGATCACCTACATGCTATTAATTCAGTAAATGTCTTTGTACCCCTTTTTTGTTCTGTTCTTTGAAGCCCTCTTTTGAAACATATTGCCCTGAATGTCAGCAATCAGTTCCCTCAGACTGAGTGCTCACTTCTGTAATCTCTTTGATACTTGTCAGGCTTGAAACTCCTCACCTCAGAGAGCTCAGCAGGAGCCCAAATGGAATAAGCTGGTGGTTGTCTATTTCTCAGCAGATGAATGCTCACCTCAGGAAAACCACTACTGATGCTGGTGCTCACAGGAGGAGCTTTCAGTGTTGAAGGGAAGAATGAATAGGCCATGGAACCTGAATTACTCTCTCTCACTAACAGTGGTGCCTCTAGGGCTGTGAATTGAGGCACACTGATGAGGGTGATCGAAGGAGGGTTTCACTGTCATTGATTCTGCTATGTCTTATCTGGGAACAGGTCGAAGGCTTCAGTCTCTTGGATGTGACCCTGGTGCCTACTAATAAAGTACCATATCCTAATTTTAATGGACACCTATGTAATAGTATTTCACAGGTCCAAATACCTTCCAGCCAAGGATTTCAAAGCACGTAGCAAACATTAACCCTTGACCTTCTTTTACACAAGCTGAAGTTCAATGTTTTCCACTGTGAATGTCCAAAGCTAGGCACCAAGATACATATACAGGCACCCAACTAATTCTCCGGGCGCCACTAATGAAGGAAAGTGCTGATCAGCAGGATTAAGGACGTTGCTAAATTGTGGAAAGTTCACAGAAGAGCCATGAGAATGATGAAAAACATGCCTTATAATCTAGTTATCTTTCAAAAAAAAGGGGTTATTTATTACAGTCTCTAAGAATTTACATGGGGAACTGAGGTTTAATAAAGGTCTCTTCAGTCTAGTAGAGAAAGGTATAACGTGACCCAGTAGCTGGAAACTGAAGACAGACAGAATCAGACTGGAACTAAGGCATATGTTTTTGATAGTGAGGGTAATTAACCATTGGAATAATTTACCTGGGGTTATGGTGGATTGTCAATCATGGATCATTTACAAATTGAGATTGGATGTTTGTCTAAAAGATATTGTCTAGGAATTATTTTGGGGAAGGCTTGTGTTATATAGGAGGTCAAACTAGAGAATCAGAATGGTCCCTTCTGGGCTTGGAATCTAGGAACTATATTTTAACAGCAAGAGTTTTGGCAGACCCACTGACATGGACGGGAGGAGGGAGAAAGGGTCAACTGCCCAGGGGCCCAACAATTCTAAAGGGCCTGGGACTCCTGGCCACGCCACTGCTACTACAGTTTCAGCCAAAGCCCTGGGATCTTTAAATGGCAACTGGAATCCTGAGCAGCATACCCCAGGTGGTACTTAGGGCTGGCTGGGGAGCGGGGTCATGGAGAAGTCCCAAAATCTGCCTCTTCTGCTTGAGGCCCCGTCCTATCTGGGAGCACTGAACCATCCCCCCAAACCTTGCACAGGGACCCAGCAATTTTGTTGGCCCCTCTGGGCTTTGGCCTCCCTCTTCTATATTCCAATTGTAATTAGATCCCACGTAGAAATAAGTATGTTGGGTTTGGTAGTTCCCTGTTGGGATTCTCTACATCAAAACATCCATGTAAGTGGCAAGTCAAGGTTAAGCTATGCGTTAACAGACGTTTGTACAAGAGGAAGCTTGCTGAGCTCTTGCCCATATCATGCTTGGCTACAGTCAGTACTGTTGGGACCTTACTTTTCTACACATTAAACTCCCCCATATAATTAGAAATATTATCTTGTAATGTTAGTTCAATTACTTCTGTGCAGGTCAAATTTAGTCCCGAATTTAGGTTTTGTAAACAAACTTTTTTGAAAACCTAAAATCTATAGCTATTTGGAATTTCAAAGTTGTTCCCATTTTTAGCAAAATGCAAAACAGCAGTTTTATTTCTGATTTTTAAAAAAGGTTCACAATTTTTTTGGAAAAAAAAATCAAAATGTCCTATTTTGCAATGTCTTTTTTTCTCCCTTTTGTGTTACTCTGTCCAGTACAATGAAGACTGTCCAAGTTTGTTTTCTTCTTTATTGTATCTTGTTTACTTCTTTACTGTATCCATCTTTTCTGCAGGTTTTCTTTTTTATTATTCTCTAATTTTTCAAAGATTCCTCAACTATGAAATAGTTACAAAGCAATAAAGGAAACTATGTTACTTTGATGCTCTGTAACTTTTCCAATATTAAGGATTTTTTATAAAGTTAGAATAGAAAACACAGTTAAAGAAAGGCAAACTCCTCCCCATGCCTAAATATTATTCATTTTCTTGCATTCACTGGGGGAAAAAGGGTGTGGGGAAGGGTGTCTAATATTTTAAATAATTTTCTATTTTTGAAAAACAAAATTTCAATTAGAAACAAATATTTTCATTTTGTTCCATTTAGAACTTCTGAGTCAAAAATTTGAAATAGTTAGTCCTACTTGATACGTGCCTATTTTTTAATGAAACCCTCTTTTCCAAACAGCAACCGTTCACCAGGTTTAATTGCACCATTATGCTAGTGTATTCCAAACCAGAAACTGAAAGTGACTGGTCTGCAGGCATTGGTCATACTAAAAGGAATCCAAAATATAAACACAGTGCACAACTGGGAATGAGTCAAATAAGATTTTTTTTTAAAGTTCTTTCCAAAGTTCATAATATAAAGTATTATTAATATCTTAGGCAAAGGATTTTTTTTTTAAACAAATGGTGTCCCTCTCAATTATTTATGTGTTCTATTCAATAGCTCTGGTCCAACTGACTGGGGGTTGAGTAAAAATCTTTGTCAATATCATGGGTCATTGAGTCACAGTTGGGGTGGTCTTCGCCTAAAACTTCTTGACATGCTTTGGAATCAACAAAGCAAACTCATCCATATTTTGCCCTGCTGGTAGGCTATCCAAATTCTCCCTAATATTCTGCTTCGTGGGCATGAGGAAGTTCAGAAAACCTGCTTTAGTTCCTCCTTTTTAAAAAAAAAAAAAACCAGGCAACTACTTACAAAAATTCCCTTCCTGCTAATTTTCTCCTCAGTTGCTATGGAGCAAAAATATCCCTGCATACCTTGTTCACAAACAATTGGAAATGGAATTACCCTGCAAACAGACCTACAAAGCCCTCGCTTCAGGAAGATTTGCTTTTTTGTTCCCTTGAACTTATGAAGCCTTTCTCCACCCCAGAGAAATGCTCAGGGCGCAGGGGAAGGCTCTGGTGATAGAGAGTTGCCAGAGCTTTTCCCTGCTTCCTCCCTAGTGCCTGAGCCAAGATTCAGAAAAGGACAACACAAATTACTAGGGGTGTGGAACAGCTTCCGCATGAGAAGAGATTAATAAAACGGAGACTTTTCAGCTTTTAAAAAAAGGAACAACTAAGGTGGGAGGGTGGGGAGGGAGGAGATATGATAGAGGTGAATAAAATCATGATTGGTTTGGAGAATGTAAATAAGGAAGAGTCATTTATTCCTCATAACACAATAATTTAGGGTCACTAAAATATATTAATTAAAATAAACAAAATGAAGTGTCTTCACAAAAAGCATAGTCAACCTGTGGAACTCCTTGCCAGAGGATGTTGTGAAAGCCAAGACTTTAACAAGGTTCAAAATAGAACTAGATAAATTATTGGAGAATAGGTCCATCAATGATGGGCAGGGATGGAGTCTCTAGCCCAGGCCTTAGCAAAATAAGGCCCACGGGCCAGATCCAGCCCACCAAACAACCAGATCTAGCACATGGATGCAGCAGAGTGCCTCAGGCAGGCCCACTGTTCAGAAAAGTGGCTGCCAGGCTGTTTCTCTTTCAAAACTGTGACCCTGGAAGGGAGAGGTGTAAGGTGTAACCCTCTGCTCCACTCCTGCACTTATACCCCTCCCAGACTTGGCAATACCCTCCCCCAGATCACAATACCCTTCTACCCCAGGTCACAAATCAAACCCCTGCACCCCAGTCCCTTGTCCTAGCTTACAACCCCCTTCTGCCCTCGGTCACATTCCAAAAGCCTGCACCCCAATCACCCACTCTATGTAACAGCTGCCTCCTTCACCCATACTCCCTCCCAGACCCCACTCTCCCTCCTGCACCGCAATCCCTTACCCCAAGCTCTCTTCTGCACCCAACCTCTGTCCCAGACCCCACACCTCCTCCATTAATATCATGGAAGCGTGAGGCCCTCGACCACTTTCTGAAATCTTGGAGTGCCCCCCATCAAAAATTATTGCCCAGCCCTGTTCTAGCCTGTTTTCCAGAAGCTGGGAATGGGTGACAGGGGAGGGATCACTTGATGACTCTTGGACATTTGGCATTGGCCATGTCGGCAGACAAGATACTGGACTAACTGGACCTTTGGTCTGATCCAGTACGGCCATTCTTATGCTTTTCATTGTGGCAGGCAGCTACGCATATCCTACATGCTGCCACCCGTGCAGTCACATCCTCAGTTACACTTAGGTTTCTTTACACCACTCTTGAATAAAGGAGTATTCAAATAGGCTATGCTTCTACAGAGTTAAAGCTGCTTTACTCTGCCAGAGTGATGAAATGGGGCCTTAATGTAACTTGATCAGGCCCTCAGTTTCCAGCTGATAAATGGCCTCATTCTGCTATATTTAATCCTGCTGAGTAGCTCTACTGAAACCAAAGACCACTCAGAGTGAGGGACTGTTTAACTGAGGAGTGTCCAAATGGGGCCCTACACATTTCCCTTCAAATGAGTCAGAATAGTTAGGTACATCTCCCAGTATGGTAATTCCAGTCCAGAGACTCTTCTAGAGAGTTTATATGATTCCATTTCAGTGACGTTCAAAATATATTACAGATTTTAAGAAACAAGGCCTGATTCAATCTAGTTATGTTGATTTAAACCCAGAACAACGTAGGGCTTGTCAACACAGAAAAACTTTGATAATTATACTGGTATAATTACACTGGTATAGCTAAATCAGTACACTTGTACTGATATACCTGCACTTCATTAGTCTAGTTTATGTGTTTCAGTTTAGCTTAAATCATTTTCAAAACAACATAGGCTACGTCTAGACTGGCATGATTTTCCGCAAATGCTTTTAACGGAAAAGTTTTCCGTTAAAAGCATTTGTGGAAAAGAGCATCTAGATTGGCACGGACACTTTTCCACCAAAGCACTTTTTGCGGAAAAGCATCCGTGCCAATCTAGACGCACTTTTGTGCAAAAAAGCCCCAATCGCCATTTTCGCAATCGGGGCTTTTTTGCGCAAAACAAATCTGAGCTGTCTACACTGGCCCTTTTGCGCAAAAGCTTTGCAAAATGGGACTTTTGCCCGAATGGGAGCAGCATAGTATTTCTGCAAGAAGCACTGATTTCAGACAGTAGGAAGTCAGTGTTCTTGCGGAAATTCAAGTGGCCAGTGTAGACAGCTGGCAAGTTTTTCCGCAAAAGCAGCTGATTTTGCAGAAAAACTTGCCAGTCTAGATGCAGCCCATAAAGTAATCAGACAAACAAACAAAAGACCAGCCACCTGTACTCATATAAATAGGGCATAAATGTACAATGCAATAATTTACACAAGTATAATTCCTTATGGGGGTGAGGTTCTTTTATTGTAGCATAACAACTGCATTGTAAATTCACACTGTATCTTAGACTGGTATAGCTGCCTTTGCAGAGAAACTCTTAGTTGATTGAAGTGGAGATAGTCTACTGATACCATTGAAACAGAGTGTAAAATCTGGCCATATGTACTGTAAGAGAGCCGGATGGAGTTGTATGCAAGCAGGAAATCACCCGTGGCTGCTTAAAGTCCAAGAGTTTAACACCTTTATTGTTGTTCTTACACCATTACATCAAGGAGATGTCACATAGACATACCCGGGTATTGCTAAACAACTGGGGATCTTGTATGTGGCAGATTAAGGTATACATGTCAGGCCTTAGGAACCTATAACTCTGCAGGTTTGATCACCCAACTAGTGCTCACAATCAGTAGGTCCCAGCACCAAAACAAGGTTGATTTGAAGACGTTTTAGTAACTCAGCATCTACTCAGCATTTTTTTTTCATTTTCAAAGTACTCTGCAGAAAGTTACCTTAGCATTTCAAAGAGCGGCACAAAAGTGAATGATACTAACACTGGCGGTTTCACATAAAATGACCAGCACTTAAACACATCATAAATATGCTTCTGAACATGTGGATAGAACACGAGGCAGTTAGTAAAGCAACTAGGCCAAGAGAGGTCAGAATTCTGCTGAGGATACCTTCATTTTGCCTTCATTAAACACGGAGGAAGAGAAGGGCAAGTCCCTTTGTCTAGTTTTTTTTATCCTTCCAAACTACATAATGTATCCCACCAGTTAATGATTAGGAGCTCAGTTCCAGTGCAGTTCAAATTGTAGCCATCCTAACTAATACATTTAGTCTCTGCACAAAAAGAAAAATGGCCCCAATTCAGGCTATTGCTGGGCTGAGTAAGCATGAGGAGCTCAGTGTGTTGAGCGGTTTCTGTTTTTTTGTTGTGCATCATGAGTGAGATTCCCTGGAGATGACTTAAAAAAAAAAAAACATTTTTGGCAGTGAGGCTGAAATGCTGAGCCAGCTCACAGGCTACAACTTAGCCAAATGGGCCTGTGTGATTAAGGACAATGTGAGACTGCACAGGAGACTGGTAGAGATTTGCAAAACAATATTGCAGGTAGCCAGCAAAGCTGGGAGGCTGCCAGCCTTTTGGTGTTTGTCCTTGCTTGCTTACGTTTCCCAAGCAGCTCTGCACTTAACCTGATTCACAGATAACCTAGTTCTCAGACAGCTGCATTGCAGCAACTGCCTACTGCTTTATGAAATACAATTTATTTGTATTTTTTTAAACAGTGTGCGCAGCCTTTGGAGAGCCAAGTATTTGCTTGTCAGAGCAGGTTGCCCTAGGAATAGGGCACAGTGCTTCTTCAGCTATGGGTGCTGAGATAGCACTGATTTGGAGTGCAGTCTCTCAGCTGTGAGTCTTGGGGGTGGGAGGAGGTTGCCCCCCCACTTCTGCATCACAATCCCAAAGACATGAAATGGCTGGCAAAAGAACTCTGCAGCCTACAAAAGATAAATAGCTTCTGTGAAGGGGACTGGATGTTGGAGAAGGTCAGGCACAGCACCCAGCCACTGATGAAAAGCAAAGCTAAGTAAGGAGAAGATGGTCCCTCTACCTTCAGAGAGTCCAGCTAGCAGAGGGTCACTACCTGCTTTCTGCAGGGCAAGGGAGCTCTTGAATCGAGCTCTGCTTCTAGCCGAGTGCTATCCTCCACCAGTCTTGGATCCTCCCTTTTAAGGAGCCATCCCTCTTCATGTGTTATAGGCCTTATGGGTGTGCTGGGTTGGGACTGATTGTGTGCAGAGCTTTTTAATATCTCCCTTATCAGGGTGGGCACCTGCCCCACCATGTACTCCACTATCCAAGACAGATGACTAGGGAGGAATATAAATATATTTCTTGAGAATGCAGGAGAGTTATCAGGAAGGTGAAAGCACAATTGGAATTGCAGCTGGCAAGGGATGCGAAGAGTAACAAAAAAGATTTCTACAGGCATGTTAGCAACAAGAGGGTGATCAGAGAGTGGGGGGCCCTAACTGGATGATGGAGGTAACCTAGTGACAGATGAT
This sequence comes from Pelodiscus sinensis, assembly GCF_052426305.1. Taxonomy (NCBI): domain Eukaryota; kingdom Metazoa; phylum Chordata; order Testudines; family Trionychidae; genus Pelodiscus; species Pelodiscus sinensis. Next base: position 30,457,990 of record NC_143056.1, read on the forward strand.
GTGGGAAAAGCTGAAGTACTCAATGCTTTCTTTGCCTCTGTCTTCACGGACAAGGTCAGCTCACAGACAAATGCAGTAGGCAACGCAGTATGGGAAGGAGGTGGACAGCCCTTGGTGGGGAAAGAACAAGTTAGGAACTATTTAGAAAAGCTAAACATATACAAAACCATTTAATGCATCCAAGGGTACTGAGGGAGTTGGCAAGTGTCATTGAGGAGCCTTTGGCTAGTATCTTTGAAAACTTGTGGAGATTGGGAGAGATCCCGGAAGACTGGAAAAAGGCAAATGTTGTGCCCACCTTTAAAGAAGGGAAGAAGGACAATCCAGGGAACTACAGACCTGTCAGCCTTACCTCAATCCCTGGAAAAATCATGGAGGGGATCCTCAACAAATTCATTTTGAAGCACTTGGAAGAGGGGAAAGTGATCAGGAATAGTCAACATGGATTCATGAAGGGCAAGTTGTACCTGACCAACCTGATTAGCTTCTATGATGAGGTAATTGATGCTGTGGATATGGGAAAGTCAGGGGATGTGATATACCTTGACTTTAGCAAAGCTTTTGATATGGTCTTCCACAATATTCTTGCCAGCAAGTTAAGGGAATATGGATTGGATAAATGGACTGTAAGGTGGATAGAAAGCTGGCTAGACTGTCAGGCCCAACGGGTTGTGATCAGTGTCTCAATGACAGGTTGGCGGTTGTTTTCTAGCAGAGTGCCCCAAGGATCTGTTCCTGGACCGGTTTTGTTCAACATCTTTATTAATGACCTGGATGAGGGGATGGATTGCACCCTCAGCAAGTTTGCAGATGACAGTAAGCTAGGGGGAGAGGTAGATACGCTGGAGGGCAGGGATAGGGTCCAGAGTGACCTGGACAGATTAGGGGATTGGGCAAAAAGAAATCTGATGAGGTTCAACAAGGACAAGTGTAGAGTCCTGCATTTGGGATGGAAGAATCCCAAACATTGTACAGGACCGAATGGCTAAGTAGCAGTTCTGCAGAAAAGGACCTGGGGATTATAGTGGATGAGAAGCTGGATATGAGTCAGTAGTGTGCCCTTGTAGCCAAGAAGGCTAATGGCATATTGGGGTGCATTAGGAGGAGCATTGCCAGCAGATCTAGAAAAGCTTGCTAGTCCGAACTATCTAGCCCGTGCCGCGTGTAGCCGCGCGGCACGGGGTTCGAACAAGCCGGCATTTAAAAATGGCGCCGGCCGGCTTATGCAAATAAAGCCCGGGAAATTCAAATCCCGGGCTTCATTTGCACGTTCGGTATGCATACATTACCCCGCTAGTTCGCACTAGCGGGGTAGTGTAGACATATCCTAATTAATCCTGTGGGAAGGGCCAAGGAGTTTCTGTCCAGGGTTGGCCTTAGGGCTGGGCAAACTGGGCCCATGCCCAAGGCGCTGTAGCTAGAGTGTGAGGGGCAACTGGGCATGGGTGTTGGGAGGGAGCGTAGGGTATTGGGCAGGGGGGCAGTGTGGCAGGACATGCTAGAAGTGCAGGGCTGGATTGGGGGCACAAGTGGGAGGAAAGTGCAAGGGTTGGGATGAAGGGGGTACTGTACAGAGATTAGGGCAAAGGGGGCACATTGCAGGGGTTAGTGGTAAAGGGGGGCCACAGAATGGAGGTGTAGGGGTAGGGGAACCCATGGATGCCAGGGGAATTGGGTGGTGCGATGCTCACAGGGGTCCGAGGCACTAAAACACAAATTTGCCCAGGGCTCCATTTCCCTCAAGGATGGCCCCGTCTGTATTCTACTCACCCAGGACTGTCTTGCTGTGGCAGAGTATCTGCCGGGTGCAGCCTGATGCAGAGGGAACTACATGGGAGAAGGCCTCAACAAGGGGTAAGAGAGGAGTTCAGCATCCATCTGCACCTGGGCAGGCCTTGGAGGGATGGGTATTTGGAGACTCAGCATAGGCTCTGGCAGATACAGAGCTATTAACATCTCCTCTCTGGTTTTCCAATGCTTAAGCAAGCTCCCTTGTTAGAACCTAGTGTCTTTCTGCTATTTAGGAAAATGTGACTAGTACAACCAGCTATGCAGAGCTCACATCTGCTAATCTCTTCCCGCTCAAGTAATCATTTTCACTCACAGAAAGATGTGACTTGTACTATTTTTGGTATTGAGCAAAGCAGAGCAAATCGCTTTCAGCGTGAACCTTTGCCATATGGAATCCTTAAGGAAATGCTGGCACTCTCCCATCCCCCATGCAGTTCATATAGTTTCAAAGATGGAAGCTCCGGGGTGAGTTGGAATTAGTTTAGGTAACTCGAAAAGGTAGAAGGTGGACAGAAAAAAATGTGCTTGTGGCTACAGCAGTAACCACATCTGGTGAAGCTTGAAGTTAGCTACATTTCCAGAGCTTAAACTCTGCACTTTGCTTGACCACAGCTGCTTGCATTGCTGTTTTGTCACAAAAATATAAAACCCACATTTTTACTTTAGAGTGGAAAATGCCAGATTAAAGGGTGTTCTCATTGCAACGTGAGCACAGCACATACCAGGCCTGATTCTAACCTCCCCTCTATCCATGAAACTTGAACCTCGGGAAGGCTCCAATTCAGTGAGGCAATTACAAATGGGCAGGTGGGTTAATGTTCTGCTGAATTAGAACATTGGTCTGAGTCAGGGAAGGCTCTGGCCTATTGGTTTCAAGTATTCTCAGTTTTTCTATATAGGATCCATGCTGACCAGCACCATGCTGTGAGGGGAGAAAGGAGGGAAATTAGGTTCTGTGCAGAAACTAGAGGATAGCAGGAAGTATCTTCTTTAGGAGCACAGGGTATGGCTACACTGCATTAAAACATTCATGGCTGGCCCATGGCAGTTGACTTGAGCTAGTGGGGCTGGCTGTGAAACCATATAACTATGACGTGGACATCTGGACTCAGGCTGAAAGCTGAGATCAGGGACCCTCTCCCTTCCCGGTGTCCCAGCATCAGACTCCAGCCTGAGCCAGAATGTCTATACTGCAATTTAATAGCCCCATGGCCCAAGGCCTATGAGCTAGTCAGCTGCCATGGGCCAGCCACAAGTGTTCTAGTCACTCAGCATGTGCTACAGCATTGTTGGCTGTCACTGTCACTGGATTTCCCATCCTTCTTTGCATGCTCTCTGTGTCCTTAAGCACTACAAGGTAGATAACAGTGCAAAAGTCGTGCTTGAACTACCCATTCTCCCTTCTGATATTGCAACTTAGCACAACTATCATAGGAGGATGCAAACTACAGAGTATGTGTGTAGGGTCTGGATAGAACTGGATGCACAAAGTATTTTTTCAGTCATGTGTCTGAAAAATAAATACCAGATGATTTAGCCCCTATGTCTTTAATCAAACTCTCTTCTCCTCAGACTTGTGCAGGGTGCTATGTAACAATGTTGTTGCTCTCCGACTCCATATGTTCATGGAGTGCTTTGGGGTCCTGCAAGATGGAAAGCACTCTAAAAACGCACATCATTATTCTTACAGAAGTAGGGCCTTAACCTGCAGCCACCTCTTTTTTAAAAGGTGATTAACTCAAAGATCTCTCACTTCTTTTGTCTTTATTTCAGTCTGTAAAATTACTTCACTAGCTGATTACCACAGTTAGGTAGTGAAAACAGCTTCCTGTTCAGAGTCACAACGTATTATTGCTTTGGCTGAAATTTCAGCTCTGAGCTCCAGGGGGCTTAAGGCTGTAGTTTATCCTACAAGTGCACATCCCCTCACTCTCAGTCTATCCCCTCATCAGCCAGACCGGTGCTTAAAGCTCTGGGATACTGAAGACACTTTTCTCCTCCTATCTCTGGAGCTGGACTCCAGAATCAGGCCAGGTACATAAGAATGGCCATGCCAGGTCATATCTAAGGTCCATCTAACCCAGTATCTTGTGTTCTGATATTGGCTGGGGCCAGATGCTTCACAGGCAATGAACAAAACAGAGTAATTATTGAATGATTCATCCCCTGTCATCCAGTCCTAATTTAGGCAGAGCACACTGAAGTCAATGGGAGTCATTACATTAACTTTCATAAGCTTTCTGCCATACCCTGGAAGTTCCAATAGCAGAACCGCTAAAGTGTAGTTTGCTTTAGTTTGGCAAATCCAGCATATTAAGTCCTGCAATTTCCAGTTGTGCTGCAAATTTTAATAAACACATGTTCTCATGGGTCCAGCTGTGTTAAACGGCAATTTGGACATAAGAGACAGAATGTCTTTAACATGTTAAAGTATGTGATAAGGGGGGATCCACAGCAGGAGTACCACAAGGAGGTGGCACACAGTGAGTAGTAAGCCGCCTGTCAAATTGGTGGAATCTGGCCACAGATGCTCTAAAGAAAAATCTCTCTGTATGTCTAAAGCTTGTGGAGACATCTCCGATACCAGCCACCCCCAGTCAGCCTCCAGTAAGAGGGTGAGGTGGAAAAGAAAGCGGTGGCAGGCACGCTGCAAATTCTCAGCTGGAATGTGGTCCTGTAGGGCCTTTAGCTAGCAGTGGTAAGTTAATTAGTGCCTAAGGGCAGGGGGCAAAGATCCTATGGTTTCAAAATCAGGAAGGAGAAACTGGCTCACTCTAGGTCCTGCTCCTCCCTGCACCAAGATGAGCTTGGTCCAGGAGAGAATTTGGCCCTAACCATGGATAAACTTTAGGTACCTAACTTTAGTTACCCAAGTTTGACAATGTTGTTTTAAATGACTTCTGCACTATCAGATGGGGAATTAGTATCAGTGTTGGGATTAGGATTGATGAATTCCTGGTCCTTAGATCAAACTTCATGCCATACTCCTCTCCCAGAAACCTTTATGGTAGTACCTGTTTCATTTGCTTTAACATGTCTCTGTATTGGTTGCTTCCAATAACCCTGAAGCTCACACCTCTATATGCAAATATTGTCATTCTCCATTGACTGTTCTCTTGTTTTCAGTGTATGCACATTCAAAAGGCAAATCCATGTCTTGTGTTGGCTCCTTTAGCATATTAAAAATTTTCAGCACATTGGATCTCAACTATATGTCAATGGATTGACTTCCTAGTGTCCTAATTATTCCTGTCTCAGTCCTTATCTCAACCTGTGTTACTTCTTCGATGTCCTTTTTTATGGTGTCCCAAATTATACAGGATACTAACTCTGATTTAAACATCCCTTAAAAATAGTACAATCATTACTGCTGACTTGGGGCAATTTCTTTTTTGACTGCAACACTACCTTGCAGTAGTGTAACTGACTCCATTGTGGTTTAGAGGGTAGCTAATAAATATACATTTTCTCCTAAATCTCATGATAACATTTTATAGTCCCACAGTACCAGTCATCCATCTAGGCTTACAAAATGCTACCCAAACAGACACATGCACCCCCTATCTAGAAGTCATATCTGTGTGATAAATTGTGGAATCATAAATTACAAATAACCTATAAAATCATGAGGGGTGAGGAGAAAATGAATAAGGAAAAGTTATTTACTTGTTCCCATAATATAAGAAGTAGGGGCCACCAAATGAAATTAATAGGCAGCATGTTTAAAACAAATAAAAGGAAGTTCTTCTTTACACAGTGTACAGTCAACTTGTGGAACTCCTTGCCTGAGGAGGTTGTGAAGGCCAGGACTATAACAGGGTTTAAAAGAGAAATAGATAAATTCATGGAGGTTAAGTCCATTAATGGCTGTTAGCCAGGATGGTAAGGAATGGTGTCCCTAGCCTCTGTTTGTCAGAGGGAGGAGATGGATGGCAGGAGAGAGACAGCTTGATCAATACCTGTTCGGTTCTCTCCCTCTAGGGCACCTGGCATTGTCCACTGATGGCAGACAGGATAGTGGGCTGGATGGACCTTTGGTCTGACCCAGTATGGCCATTCTTATTTTCTAACCTGCATCTTTGATGCCTTCACTCACATTTTGCCCACTGATCTATCTGCCACAGAACTTAGTTTAACATTCCAAATCCCAGAGCAAGTTCAAAGAGCTATATTTTCTTTTTAACTAGCCTGCCAGAGAAATAGTTCCTTCTCTCCCACACATCTAGAATTCCTCCTCTCTCCACTTTCAAAATTACATTGGTCCAAAGTGGGGCTGTCAAATGACTTTAAAAAAATCACAGTTAATTGTGGGATTAAAAAATAATCATGATTAATTGCAGTTTTAATTGCACTGTTAGTAGCAGAATACCAAATTTAAATTGTTTATGCATATTTTGGATATTTTTCTAATGGTTTCAAATAGATTGATTTCAATTACAACACAGAACACAAGCATACAGTGCTCACTTATTTTTTATTACAAATATTTGCACTGTAAAAAAGTTAAAAGAAATAGTGGTTTTCAATTCATCTTATACAAGTATTGTTATGAAATTTCTTTATCACAAAAGTGTAATTTGTAACTGTAGAATTTTTTTTTACATAACTGCATTCAAACAAAACAATGTAAAACTTTAGAGCTTACAACTCCACTCGGTCCCACTTCTTCTTCAGCCAACTGCTAAGACGAACAAGTTTGTTTACATGTAAGGAAGGTTATGCTGCCCAATTCTTATTTACAAGATCATCTGAAAGTGAGAACAGATGGATTCTGCTTGATAATGATCTATGGCAGTGCAGACTAATGCACCTTCTTTTCATCATCTGAGTTAGCTGTCACCAACAGAAACTTAATTTTTGGGGGGTGGTTCACGTTCTGAAGTTTCCACATCAGAGAATTGCTCTTCTAATACTTCTGACAGCATGTTCCACACCTTGTGTATCTCAGATTTTGGAAGACACTTCAGGTTTGTAAACCTTAGTTCAAATGCTGTAGCTATCTTTAGGATTCTCATATTGGTACATTCTTTGTAGCTTGTGAAATCTTCAGTGAAAGTGTTCTTAGATCGAACAGTGTGTGCTGGGTCATCGAGATTTCCATAACATGAATAAAAGTAAAACCATGAAGCAGAAGACATATAGTTCTTCCCCAAGAAATTTAGTTACAAATTTAATTAATGCATTTCTTTGAAATGAGCCTCATCAGCATGGAAGTATGTCCTCTGGAATGGTGGCCGAAGCATGAAAGAACATACACTGACGCTGGTTATTATGGTGCCATGAAAAAACTTCTTTAAGACTGCAGTTAATTGTGAGTATTTTGTAATCTAGTAACTCGTTTTTGGTTTAATTGTGTAAGTTAATTATAATGATGTGCAAACCCTAGTCCAAAGCTGAGGCTATATTTAGTTTTAGTTTCATGTTCAGGGTTAAGGTCCAATAATTCGTTGTTCTTTAGAAATCTAAATGTGAAATTTTGTGCCATTAGAAAGTGGATATTTCTTACTTGCCAGTGAGAAGTCTTCAGATATTAAGCAATTTAAAGAAATACATCTTAGTGTAAATATTTTAATTACTTTTAAGAGATCTTTATGGCTTCCCCAATTACTTTATGATTGGATTCTGGGAAACTAAACCACCTGGTTTCTCAAGTCTAGGGATATAAAAAGGTTTCTATATAATAGGTAAAAACTATATCAAATAGATTTTAAAACTATAGCAAATAGATTTTCTATAATATACATGGCATGTATCAATGCAAAATGCACAATGGTATGCTGAATAAAGCACACTGATGAGTAATGCAACCATACCAAACTCATGCTGAGAAGAGCTTTATATCACACTACACCACTAAAGCCTCCACATACAAGTAATATCAGTGTATGAGTACACACACAGAGAAAGAGAGAAGCATACAGAGCTTATTTCACCCACCGCTAACTGAGTTCAGGGTGGAACACAGAAACTGTTAGCAGCCAGCAATTTAGGCCAGGAAGAATGGTATATTTAGTTAATTTGGCAGTGGAAATTTAGATACACAGAAAGGAACTAGTTGAATTGTGTAGGAAATCCAGATCAGTGTTCCCCAACCTTGTTAACAGAAAAATTGGGCCCTTGGGAACCACGCAGTGGCTGTCAGGAGCTCAGTTCGATTTGTCTTCTCAAAAACAGATCTTTCAGGCCATATCTACACTGGTGGAGAAAATCAATGCAAGATACACAACTGGAGTTGACATAACTTGTGTTGATTTTCTGGGACAGCCCCACAGTGGGAAACTCTCCTGTCAACTTCCCTTACCCCTTGCAACTGTTAAGAGTACTGCGGCTGACAGGGGTGCCCTCACCGTTTGATTTGGCAGGTCTTTACTTTCATATTAACCCCTACCATTATGACAAGGCATAGCTTCAATGTCTCCAGCATCACCTCCCAAATGCTGACCAGAGACAGCCCTGCTTAACTTGTGACAGCTGATAGGATCACAAGCTGCAGTGTTACAGGTGCAGATAAGACTTATGTTTATCTAAATTAAGTCCACGAGGCATTTACTATCTAAGTCTTAACCTATCCACAGCAGATTTATTTGGATAACAGCTCCTCTTTCCATCTTTAAAGCCATCGTCTAAGTTTGGTCTTGCCTACAAACATGTTAGTCACAGTGGTGGCACTTTCTTTCCTATATGTCATTTACAATCAGAAAGCAAAACATTAATCCAGGCACCGCTTGCTTGCCCACATTCTTCTCTATGGCTTGTAACATTTTCCCATAGCAATTTATCTGTGGCCATCTGACCAGCTCTTACCTTCCCCATTCTGAGAAGATGCATCAAATGTGGTATTCGGATATTTGAGTACTAGCTTACGAAGTGGAACTTTCAGCCTGCTCCAAAGCTCATTGGAGTTAATAAGTTAATAAGAAACTTTCTGTGGACTTCAGTGAGTTTTGGATCAAGGCCCTTATGAATTGAGAGCTGAAGAGGGTGTTTTTAAAACAAACAAACAAACAAACAAACAAACAAACAAACAAACAAACAAACAAAAAACAAACTACTTCCACAGTGCTGGTGAGAGGTGCAAACAGCTGGTCCTAGAAAGGAGATCTTTGTTTAATCACGCAACATACATACAGCACAGGCAGCGGCCATTGCCGGCTTTTTTGCATCTCCCTTGTAACATGTCTCCACTTGACTTGAGGAGACAATCCTCCTAAAAATTATCACGCATACAGAAATTATGGTTTTGATGCAGAAATTACTGGGTGAGGTTCTTGGACCTGTGTTATGAAGCAAGTCAGTTTAGATAATCATAATGACCCCCTACTGACCTTAAAAACTGTGACTCTATAAAGACAATTCAGTTTCCAGATCAGTCAGTTCTTGGCCACATGGCTACAAAGTTAGTGCCAGTTGCAATGGCATGTTTTGTGCCAGAGCCAGTTGTCACTAAGAAATGGACTAAGACCATCAATTATTTCACACAGAAAACTGAGTCACTGCAGAACTAAGTTGGATGCAGACTCATAAGTGAAAACCTCTGCCACTCATTCTAAGTCCCCATCCATCTATTTTCCTTAGTGGCTATTTAATAAGAAAATACTTCACATTATGTATCTTACTGAGCTCTTGTCTGCTCTTTTCATTATCTCCTCCAGACATTTGCCAGATGCTGGAGTCAAAGCATGTAACTTTTTATGAAACCATGCTCCCTAGTTTTGATCATCTCACATTTCTCCAGATGTTTTGTGATCTCATCACTTGTTAATTTTCCTAGGAGCTTGTCTGACTCTAGGTCAGACTTATTGGTATATAATTTCCTGGTTCCTCCTATATCCATTTCATAAAGACTTTGATTAGGTTGGTTTCTATCCAGCTCCTAGTTACCTTTCTCCCCACATGTCTCTCTAAGGACCCATTAATCCATTCTCTGGACCAGTAGTCCAATCAACATCTCTTTCATATTTCTAAGGTGTAACCTGGAAAAATGCCTATATTTACTGATTTAGATTACACAAGGCTGATTCTGGTGCCGTTACTATGGACTAATACTTTGTAAATTGCAAATGCACTTGTGTGTTCCATATTCACACAGATACTGTAATTGTACACAGAAGTTCGGATATGTGGCCTACTATGGATTTAACCAGCCACTCACAGAGTCAGGTATTACATTGGTATATGCAACAAAGAAGATTGCTTGGTCAATTGCTCGTGCATTTCTTTATTCAAGAATTGTAAAAATCCGTTCCCTATCCTTCAACAGAAATGTTTCCCCATCATCTTAAGGTTGCTTGTGAGACAGATAAAATACAAGGGTTTAATATTTTCCATAAACATTTTGTGATCATTATGCTCTATTCTATGCGGTTGTAATAGGAAATGAGCTGGGCAGCACATGTACAAGTTCTTAATTCTGTAGTGTGTTGGGCAAGAGGCCGTAAATTCTGTATTTTAAATATCACATTACCAATCTTTAGCAATTGTGTGACAAATCAGAAGAGTTAGTGATACCATGAATTTCCTAATATGGAAGTTAATGTCTACAAGTAGGGATTTACTGATAAGAAGTGGAGACGGTCAGTGGAAAGAAAGTAAAATCAAATGTGCTCCTAATAAATCTAGCCAATACTAGCATATGAACAAGATAGGGAAACACATGCACTTTGCATTATCCCTGAAAACAGCTTTATTACGCTCCAGGCCACAGTTCCATGATATATTTTCTTCCTCTTGAAACTCTAAACTGAAACAAATCTTTCTGCTATGCAAACATGTGGATCCTTTCTGCTGAGCTGAGAAAGTTATAAAGTGCCTAATTCATCTCATTTCTCAATAGTTGGCACCTTAACTATCATGGCTGCAGGAAATTTTGACCAAGTGCATACTTATTCATTTACAACAGCATTATGTTACCCTTTTGGGTCCAAACTGATCATCTGAATAACTGGTCTATTTGATTTGATTCTTGTTACTGTGTACACCTTGCACTCTATTGTTTAGCAGTAGCCTGGATCGAAAACAAACCTCACTCATTTGAATAAGGTAAACATTTTAATATCTCAAGGACAAGATACAAAGATTAAAGAAAAATCATTCAAGCAGATGTAAGGCCCAGACCTTGGAGCCCTTGCTTATTTTGTGCTCACTTTCCTCCCTAAATAAATCTACCAGTTTAAGTGAGAGTAAAACTGTTTATCCACGTGAACAAAGGGTGCATCATCCAGGCTTAAATATACCCAAATTGCTTATTATCACAGTGATATTTCAAGAGCACAGTTCCCCAAATCCCTTTCTCCAGATGTACACACATCATTTTTTCCCTTTGGCCACAATCCACTGCTGGTGACACTAAGGGCATTTCCCTTAACTACAGTAATTTCCCCCCCTTGTTCAATCTGCCACACTGTGGAACAAGGGTCTGCTGTTTGATAATCCAAACCAATTTGTATTGCTTTCTTGGCTGTTGTATTGCTTTCTTGGCTATATCTATCTTGCAAATTCTTCTACCACACCCATCATCAGGATATCTGGGAGCCTTTAACAATAGGAAACACTGAAGGAGTGTATCAGACAGATAAGAGGCATTCACAATACCTGGGATGTTATGTTTTTCCACTGGGGTAACCAAAGGGTTCAGCAGTTATGTCATTTTCCCCTGATTGTTTTCCATAGGAAACAGGAATGCTCAGCTTCAGAGTGGACTCCTCAATATAGCTGAAACTTGGGTGGCTTCCAAACAGCCCTTGAAACTGGAAACCCTTGAAACAAATCTGAAGACCAGCTTTCTCCCTTGCTACCTCCTTTTAGGGCTTGCTCCCGCAAGGTGCAAAGCATGCTGATCCATACCCAGGAAAGCATGTAAACATCTTCCTAACGTTAAGCAGGTTGGAGTCAGTTATGTGCTAAAATGCAAAGCTGGATCAGAGCCATAGTGACCAGCATGTTACAAAACTGCGCCCTTATTCATTTTTCAGCATTTTAGCAAAATCATACCGAGTCTCTGGAAAAGATTTGTCATGTTTCTAAAAGCACATAACTCCCTGATACACACTTCTTAAGCAAGAACCTCGCTTCTGCTCAACTTGTTTCTTCCCTCCCCAAATATCTGCCTTTTCTCTTCACATAATGGTGCTAAAGTTGGTTTTAAATAGGAATAAAGTAGCTAAAAGAATTGCAAAGTGATTGCATGACCCAAGTGTAAATGTACAGCTGTGTGATTGTACAGCTGATAACTCCACGTACTGCCGCTGAATGGAGCAGAGAGCCCTTTGTTAAACAAGCAGCGAGTGAAACAAAATTCCTGTTAAAAACTTGCAATCGCTAAAGTTTCAAGACTTACCCTGAGAAGTCCCAGCTTCCCTCAGCTTCTGCCGATGTTTTCATCATTACAGCAAACTTTGAGACACTTTCTGTTTCAGAATGACTTTAGATCTCCTGTGTAAAGAAAACAATCCTTTCCCATCCCTGGGCAAAGCCTCCTCATCCTTACTGTTTATTCTGAGGAAGATAATATTTCAACCCAAGGTGATTTAATTTCAGCTTCTGCCTCGGTGGTACCAGGGGGACCATGGACTAAGAAGTACTGAAGTGAGAGAAAACTACCAAGAAGATCTGCTTTTAGCCTCTCTTCTTTCTACTTCCTGTATTTATATGAACAGGGGATTTCAGGAAGAGGCAGTCCTTGGTGGTCAAGGGGGTGTGTGTGGTTTATTTTTTTTTATAAAACCATTTTTAGCAGTGAACTTTGGCTCAGAGCATTAGCATGAAGGGCCTGGAACTGTCATGGGGGAAATAAGTTTTGCAGATCTACAGGTATAGCGGGGCAGCAGAGCATAGTGAACTTTATAAAGGATTTTATATGGTAATGCAAGGGCAGTAAGTCTCCGTCTGCAAATTCCTGCAGCGGGTGTATTTGTATTGAGTGAGTAAGTGGAACCAGATGGAGTCTGGAAACCTTTATATTTACATAGGACCTAAGGGAAAGAAGTGTCTAACACTGGAGAAGTTCAGATTTTCAACAAGGTCACCACTGAGTGCAAAGGATAATGAAGGGATGCTAATATTACAGGGCAGCTACTAAGAGAAATACCATCCATAGCATATGAGCTGTACTTGGAGAGGATATTTCACCTGGCAATATTCATTAATAACCCAGTTAAAGTAGCAGTGCTTGCTTAGAGTATCTGAAGCACTGGAAGTGTATCGAACATAGAACTGCTGGGTACGCTTTAGGGACATGCTGATATTCAGATCCCAATGGCATTCCTGTTCATCAGGAAATATGCCTGTGATAGGGTGCAATGTCAGAAGTCCCCTTGGGATTGTTCCCCAGTGTGCTGATCATGCCATTGACACCTCCCTTCTTGCTCTCTAGGGCTGCCCACCGTGCTGTCCTGCTGGGCCAGATCCTCTGGTCTCTCCCAGAAAAGGCACAGAGTTGGGGCAACTACCCCTTCAGAGCAATGCAGATACTGAATCACTTCACCTCTGGGAGGATGCGGTTCTTGGCACAGCACTACGATGTAAGAAACTAGTCGACTATCTGAAAAGCAGAAGCTTATCGACTACTTGACTATCAGAGAACAGCAGCAAGGTTGGGGAGAAGGTGCTGCTGCAGTCAAAGAGGACTGGGTTAGTCCGCTCTCCCAGAGGGAAGCCTGCATATTGAATCCCTCATTCCAGCCCCACCTCAGAGCAATGATTCAAATGAAACAAAAAACAAAAATTGACGTAAGGACCTGAGCAACTCCGGGTAAATCTTCTAATTGTAAACAAATTACTTAGATCAAGTCTCAATAAACTCTTTGCACCTCATTTCTTTTTTTGGAATGTGACAGTTTCTCTTACGTATAGGCTACATTGCAACATGAACTCGGCACTCCTTTGACCCTAATATGGCTTACCCTGGTCTTGGGCCAGGGTACATAGGAGTAAGTGGGGCTACGTAACCTGTTACTGCCCTCCTCCTAGGAGGAGGGAGAGGTGGGAAATAAGTTTGTGGGCCTTAATGATGATCCTTCATGGCATGGCAAAAGTATAGATCAGTGTGATGCAGTGACCACTCGGTGCCTACTGGCAGAGGGCACAGCAGGGGCAAATGGTTTTACAGGGATCCCTTGAGACAGACTGATGCATAATAGTTTGCTCCAGCATGGCCTGTGAAGGCTCTTCATGACCTTGGGGTTCATGAAACAATAAACCAGTGAATGAGATTTTAATACTTTTTAAAAACAAATGAGAACGTGGTGGTGAACTGCTGTACACAGCAACACTAGGCTCTCAGCATCCAGGGACATCTCTAAATCCCAATAGTCACAATACAGCCCTTCTGAGGGAGCAGCTCTATATTATAGTCGCCCACAAATGTATCTCTCCCGTCGCAATCATTGCAAAATGTGGTATGGATAATATTTAAGGAATTATATATTTATACTGGAAATTTTGTTCTCAAGCATAGATGCTGCATCTGTGGCTGCTCCAGGGCTGGAACATCCATGGAAAAAAATTAACGGCTGCATAGCAGCCACCAGCTGCCAAGCCTCCCACCCACCCTCTAGCATTCTCCCCTGCCCTGCACTGGAAGCCCCATTGTCCAACTCCTTTCCCCTCCTTCCCTGCGCCTCCTGCCTGCCATAAGTCAGTTGCTCTGCCGTGTGCAGGAGATGCTGGGATAGAGGGGAAGTGCAGGGGCAGGACATGCTCAGGAGCGGGGGCGGAGAAAACTGGGAAAGAGGAAGGCAGGAATAGTGTCTTCAGTGGAGTGGGGGCAGGGCCTGAGGCAGGGGAGAGATATCGAGCATGTCCTGGGTAAAGAGGAAGTTGGTGCCTACGTTCTCAAGGTCTTGGAGTTAAGGCAGGTAGTAAGCTGGGGACATACTTGGAGACAATCTTTTCAGTCAGAAGACAATGGGCACCTTGTTTGGCTATTTGCATACTGTGCATTGAATGCCTCACAATGCACACACACTTGCATATCCAGTCACACACAAAAGAAGCGATTGCAAAATCTGCAGGAGAGGAAATCTACCAGAATAAACATGTGGTTGGGTGTGTGTCCTATTTACGAATGCAAAGAATTAATCTCTTACATCTTGGATTGCAAAGCAACACAGGGGGTCCTTCACTGAGGAGGCAAACTGACCACACGTACTTGTCTAAGCCACCCCGATTGTAAATTTTACATCTCGGTTCTAGAATGGATTTACACGTAACCATTTATTCCTAATACTTCTACTTGCTATTACTTGAATTTCTGTGGTTTGCTAAACGTAGGCTTGGGCTTCGTAACCAACTTATATCAGTGTAACTATATCAGTGGGGCTGACAGACTTGCCAAGGGGGGGTAGAGGGGAGAACGTCTTTGTGCTCTCTGAAGGGGTCGAGGTCTCATACAGAAGGGGCAGAGCCCTAAGTGCCATCCTCCACCAGCCCTTTGTCCAGCCTGGAGTGTGCCATGTGGGGCTCTGGCAGCCATTTAAAGGGTCCAGGGATTCGAGTGCAGTTGCCACAGTAGCAGTGATGGCAGCTGGGAGCCCTGGGCCCTTCTGAATCCTCAGGCCCAGAGCAAGTGCCCATATTCTTGCCCCATCAGTGGCCTGAACTACATCACTCAGGGGTGCGAATAACCCACATTCCTCAGCAACATAGTCATACTTATCTGACCTCTGGCTTCTCCCATCAACACGGCAACCACCTCTAATGGAGGGGCAGTGCCTATGTCAATGGGAGAAGCTCTCCTGTCAGAATAGGTAGCATCTTCAATGAGCTCTACACAGCAGCGCAGCTGCACTGGAGTGGAGCTGTAAGTCAGACAAGCCCTTAGATATGTTTACAGTGAAATCGAGTACAAATGCTGTGTGCTGTGGAGCAGTGATCGTAGCTGCAGCACGCAGAGCAGAGGCGGGACCACCCCCTCCACTCACCATTGGGAAGCTCAGCAACATGGCTGGCAACTGGGGAAGAGGAGTAGGTTATGGCCATGTTGCTCTGCTTCTCCCCTCCGCCATGAGTGAGTGTGGGGGGCCCACCCCTGCTGTTGGCGCCAGACCCTGGCGAGTACCCCTGGCTGGGGTAGGGGGTGGGTGTAGAGGAAGGGCCAGGAAGAGGTGGAGAGAGGGCAGAGCAGGGGTGGGGGATGGTGGGACCTGGGGGATTGTCTCAGTGGGGTGGGGAAAAGCCATGCGGGGAGAGCGGCCAGTCACATGACTGGTGCTCCCCGCTGTGTCCTTCCTCACCAGTTGCCCTGCCTGTTATGTAACTAGGGCTGCCACCTTTCTAATTGCTGACAACACCCTTGACCCTTCCTCACCCCATGGCTTCCACAAGGGACCTATTCCTGCCACTCACTCCTCTCTTCCCCTCCCCCCGGTCTCCTGGGACTCACCAGCTGCCTATTCTGCCCAATTTTCCACTCAGGGCCAGTGGGGCAGAGGTGGCGGTGGCTCCTGAAGCAATGGGCCAGGGTATAGCAGGACACTGTGGGGGTCAGTCTCCAGAGCAAGGGGCAGGAAAAGGGTGATTCCCTGGAACAAGGGCCAGAGCAAGGAGAAATTGGTCCCTGTAATGAGGGGCTAAGGCTGGGGTAACCGGGGCACAGTGGGGCTTGGTGCTGGGAGCAAGTGGTCAGGCAGGAGATAGGTTGGTCCCCAGCAGGACACAGCCGGAGCTGGTCCCCAAAGGAAGTGACACATGTAAGGAGGGGTCAGTTCCGACAGCAAGAGGCCAGAGCTGGGGTAACTGGGGCACAGCAGGTGTCAGCACCAGAGCAAGAGGCTGGGGTGGGGAGGGGTCAGTCTCCATAGTAAGGGACCAGGGTTAAGGCAATCAAGGCACAGCAGGGGTTATTCCCCAGAGTAAGGGCCAGGGGTGGGGAGAGTGTTTCCCTTAGCGAGGAGACAGGGCTGAGGCAATGAGGCACAGTGAGGGGCAGTCTCCAGAACAAAGGGCTGGGTGGGGAGGTGCCGGTCCCCATAGTGAGGGGCCATGGCGGGTTCCTCACAGGATTCCTCAGGCACCTCCCTATGGCGGACACACCTACCTTGTGGAGCCAGAGCTAGCCACTCCTCTGACCGGTGTCAGCAGCAGAGCAGACAGCAGCTCCTCCATGTGGCTCCAGCCACAGCTGCTGCTCTTCCTGCTCCTCCCCCCGAGTGGCGGAAGCTGGTTACTATAGCTGACCAGATTTAGACTATGTCTACATTGCCAGGCTATTTTGAAATATGTTATTTCGAAATAACTCACAAAATAACTATTTTGAAATAAGCTTATTCCTCTTCGCAAGCAGGAGTTGTTATTATAAAATAACAAGCCCGTTATTTTGAAATAACAGGCTTGATAGTATGGATGCTCGTCTTGTTATTTTGAAATAAGGGGAGTTATTTTGAAATAACTCCCCAGTGTAGACATGCCCTTAGGGTACCGCAACACAGCAGCGTTTTTTTCAGAATAACTGACGTTATTCCAAAATAACAGTGTGTGTCTACGCTACAAGCCTGTTATTTCAAAATAATGGGCTTGTTATTTTGTAATAACACCTCCTGCTTGCGAAGAGGAATAAGCTTATTTCAAAATAGTTATTTTGTGAGTTATTTCAAAATAACTTATTTCAAAATAGCCTGGCAATGTAGACATATCCTTTGGTCAGCTATAGTAAGCAGCTTCCGCAACTCGGGTGGAGGGGTGGGAAGAGCAGCAGCTGTGGCTGGACTGCTTACTCTGACTCCTGTAACCCTCATTTCATGAGGAGTAAGGGAAGTCGGAAGAAGAGTGCTCTTCCTTCAACTCCCTGCTGTCAGACAGCACCTAAAGCTGAGGTAAGCTATTTCCACTTAAACTACACAATTGACATGGGCTATGTCTAGACTACTGGAGATATCCCGGAAAAACTCCATCCAGGAAATGCATTTGCTCTTCAGCTTTTTTCTGCAGAAGAGTAGACACACTCTTTTGGAAGCCCTATCTTCCTCCTACGAGGAAGAAGGGCTCTTCTGAAAGAGGAGGCTTTTCCAAAATTTGGTCCAGTATAGACAGGCCAAATTTTGGAAAAGCCTCTTCTGAAAAAACTATTGAAAAAAGGAACACAAATTGCAGAATGCAATTTGTGTAGCTTTTTCCAAAAAAGCCTCGTAGTGTAGATGTAGCTGTAGCTGAAGTTGTGTAGCTTATTTTGACTTTAGCCCTGCTGTGAAGATGTACCCGTAGTATCCACACTGCCAGGTTCCTTTTGAGGGATGGTGTGTTTGGAAAATGGACACTTGGCCATTCTAAAAGTAACAGCCATGGCTTGATGAGTGAGTCTACATTGGCCATATCTGGTGGAGGTGGGGAGCTGACCCATGGCAGGCACAGACACCCCTCCTCATGTCAAGGTCAGCTGACAGCAACGCCCCTCATAACTCTGGGTTCCCCTTGGAAGTGTTACAGCCAGCAGAACATTACTCCGCTCAGAGCCAGAGGAAACAGGAGAGGTATTTTGACTCAGGTGTTTCCCTGGCTATAATTCTTCCTGGGGTGATGCTTAACTCAGCTGGGTGGTGCTTAACAACATAGTATAGTCCAGGGGTCAGCAACCTTTCAGAAGTGGTTTTCCGAGATTTAACTTATTCACCGGTATGTATGGGTCTGAGTGCTGGCGATACTTTTTAAAGTCAATAATAGTCCTTACAGCAGCTTCATTAATAAAGAAATTAAGATGCAGATCTTACCGGTTAGTGTGATCCTTAGCCTTGCTTTGCCTTGCTGAGTTCTCCAGTCTTGGGCTTGTAGTTTGATACCTGAAGCAGCACACAAGCCTCTGAGTGTTCAGTCAGACTCCCCAGTAAACTGTCCCCCGCTTCCACCTCCCTACAGAGATGCCAGCACCCACCTACTCCCTTCCCCCCCCCCCCATCCCTGTGGAATCTCTTCCCCCCGGCCAGGTGGGGGCTGGGATAAAATCCTGCTTCTCAAAGTATCAGGCACCAGCTGTCTGTGCTGTCTTAACTCCCAGGACTCCCCTCCTCCACCTCACAGCACAGACAAACTGCCTCCCTGCTTCCACCTCACTCCAATGCCAGCACCTGCCCACTCCCTCTTTCCCCCACTCAGCCTATGTAGTCACACACGTGCTGCCCCCATCCCCAGCTGGGTTGCTGGGTGCCTCTGCCCTGCTACCGCGGCTCTGTTACTGGAGGAGCAGCCACGTAGCCCACACCCCCATCCCAGCCACCCAGGAGCAGCCCCTGGGTTCAGCCCCACTGCCAAAGGAACAGCCCACATGGCCGAAGCCCCAGCCACCAGAGCCAGTCTAGCTGAGCCCCCATGCACCCAACAGCAGCAGCAACTCACCTGCTTTCACCGGCTCACTGCTGCTTCCACTGGATCTCTTCTATAATGGAGTTGGGCAGGCAGAGAAGGGGGAGAGCACCAACTGCTGGCTGGCACACTGCCCAATCTGCAGCCTCTCTCCGGGTATGTCTACACTACAGCACTAATTCGAACTAATTTAGTTAGAATTAGTTAATTCGAACTAAGCTAATTCGAACTAGTGCATCTAGACTTAAAAACTAGTTCGAATTAGCATTTTGCTAATTCGAACTAGCGTGTCCACATTGAGTGGACCCTGAACTGAGGTTAAGGATGGCCGGAAGCAGTGCCGGCAGGGCATCAGGTTACGACTTAGAGTGTGGAGCTGCTATCTCAGGCTAGCCGAGGGCCATGCTTAAAGGGACCCGACCTCCACCCTGGACAGACAGTTCTCAGGGTTCCCCGCTTGCTTGTCTACCTCGATGAGGGACAGCAAAGCAGTCCTGTCTTGGAGTGCCCTGAGTGCCCTCACTCAGCACATCACAGCACTCGGCCATCAACCTGGCTGCACTTGCCGCAGACTGCTCTCCGGGCGGGGGGGGTCAATCGGGGGGATGTCAGGATCCAGGAGACCCTGCAGGAGAGCTTCCACCCCGAGGAACCCGCAGAGCCACCCCAATCCTCCCCATCGGGGGCTTGTACCCCATTCCTCCCTCACCTCCTTCCACTTACCCCTCTCTAGCCCCCCTTCCTGATGTAAAAAATAAAGGACACGTGTGTTCAAAAATAGAAACTCTCTTTATTTAAAAAAACTGGGGGTGGGAGAGTGGGATTAATCTCTAGGGAGGCTGGGAAAAGGAGGTGGGAGAGGGGAAGAGAGAGGGTGGGAGAGGGGAGAGGGAAACCTGGGAGGAGGGAGCTGGAATGTGGAAGCCAGGGGAAGAAGGAGGAGGGGAAGTATAAAACTATGGTACGCACACATCTTCAGTACTGTGTACAGATGTGATCTCCTCACCCCAGAAAAGATATTTTGGCCTTGGAAAGGGTTCCGAAAAGGGCAACTAAAATGATCAGGGGTTTGGAACAGGTCCCATATGAGGAGAGGCTAAAGTGACTGGGACTTTTCAGTTTGGAAAAGAGGAGACTGAGGGGGGATATGATAGAGGTCTATATAATCATGAGTGGTGTGGAGAGGGTGCATAAAGAAAAGTTCTTCATTAGTTCCCATAATAGAAGGACTAGAGGACACCAAATGAAATGAATAGGTAGTAGGTTTCAAACTAATAACAGAAAGTTCTTCTTAACAAAGCAAATAGTCAACCTGTGGAACTCCTTGCTGCAGGAGGCTGTGAAGGCTAGAACTAGAACAGAGTTTAAAGAGAAGTTAGATAAAGTCATGGAAGTTGGGTCCATGGAGTGCTACTAGCCAGGGGGTAGGAGTGGTGTCCCTGTCCTCTGTTTGTGGAAGGCTGGAGATGGATGGCACGAGACAAATGGCTTGGTCATTGTCTTCGGTCCATCCCCTCCAGGGTAGCTGGTGTTGGCTGATGTTGGCAGACAGGCTACTGGGCTAGATGGACCTTTGGTCTGATCCAGTACGGCCGTTATTATGTTCTAAGCTCAGGGCTCACTGGACCACCTTGATTTTCAGGCAAACCTGTTCCTGGGTTCGCATGTGGCCTTTGGTGGCCAGGCTGGCAGCTATCCTGCCCTAGATGGCCACATTCCTGTGCCTAGTGCGGAGGTCGTGGACGTTGGAGGCCTCCTCCCAAATCTGGATGAGGTCCACGATCTCTGCACTAGACTAGGCGGGTGCCCGCCTCTTGCAAACGCGGGCAGGCTCCTGGGAGCCGCCAGCCTGGTCCCGGGAAGAGGCGGAGGGCTGGGTGGCAGCGGGTGGCTGGCTCGTGCCGTGCCAGGTGCAGGGTCTGCTGGCTGGATGCTGGCAGGCTTGCACCTGGCATGGGCACCATAGCCAGACCGTGCCCCTTTAAGGGCTCTGGGGCTCGGATGGGGGCAGAAGAGTTTCCCTGGTTGTGCCCAGAGTGGCCACCAGGGCAAGCTGGGACAGGCTAGCCTCCCACTAGTTTGAATTAAGTGGCTACACAGCCCTTAATTTGAGCTATTTAATTCGAAGTAGGCGTTAGTCCTCGTAGAATGAGGTTTACCTAGTTCGAATTAAGCGCTCCGCTAGTTCGAATTAAGTTCGAACTAGCGGTTTGCATGTGTAGCACCTATTAAAGTTAATTCAAACTAACTGCTGTTAGTTTGAATTAACCTTGTAGTGTAGACATACCCTGCCTGCCCCCTGAAGCTGGTTCTACGGCTGCACACCGACCACAAGACTCAAGCGGCAGTGTGGGCTCTCGCTGTGCGGGGGAGGAGGGGCAGGGCTGAACTCCCGCCCCACGTGCCAGTAAAAATCGGCTCGTGTGCCACCTATACTCTAGTCCAATGAGAGTAAAGGGGTAATTTTAGAATGACTGTGGTCCAAACTGTGATACACTTACTCACAGGAAGCCCTGTTTAAGTCAATTGATGAATAGTTTGACTGCACTGCTCTGTGTGGCTGTTTTGCCATACATTTTGATGAGCCCAGGATTTCACCCAATGCAGAGTGAGGTGCTGCTAAATATAAGGAAGGGAACCATATTCCAGTCCATTGTTTTTTAGATTTTTGACAGTCAGCATGATGGTGTTTCACTTGTGTTCATGCCATCAGACATGCTATTTCAGAGAACTAGAGAGAAACACTCATGTTGGTCTTATACATTTTATTGACAGTGTACATGTTGATATATAGAACATTACAATACTGACCACTAGGTTCTTTATAAATTTATAGTTCATAACTATTTTTTAAAATTTTCACAATAAAAATAATCAAATGCCATGCCAACATTTTGTAACAAATTATCACATTAATTCCATTTGGATTTC